>NW_026607013.1:0-672768 GCF_029890125.1 Rhinichthys klamathensis goyatoka | reverse complement strand
AATGGAGGAGCAATACATGTGGGCAATTTATACTGCATTGCATTTGTACATCCCAAGGATCAACAGGCACTATTTAGTAAGTCTAGTACAAAGGAGCAACAAGATATCTATGATACAATAATAAATAGCAAACAGGTTAAACCACTTTTTGTAGGCTTTCAAGGAATTCAAAGAAAGCCCAAGCTTTCATGTGGTTCTGACAGGTAGATAGTATGCAGGCCAAGATCCACAATGAGTGTTGTGGAATGGAGTTTAGTGGAAGGTCTAATCTATGAGGAGGAAAGCAAATGTATTCTTACATTTCTCAAAATTATGAACCGTTTTATTTATCACCTATTTAAAGCCAATGACCTGTGCGTAAACAGCCAAAACTGTGCATCTATTCTGTATGTTTGACAATAATACAAAAAATGGAAAAAGAATCCGCTATCTGTAACCAATTTTCACACTCTGCATGATGGATTTATTTTAACTTGAACTTACAAGAGATCTCGTTCACTCATTTAAAAAACTGGCAGACTAAGAGACCCATGATAGCTGACTGAATGTTGTTCCCATTACTTCTAGATAGACTCCTGGACAGATAGACAGTGCTGTATCAGACTAATTATTGGCATATACTTCATGTGTGTATCTGTAACGTTATGCTGGTGACCTCAAACCCACTGGCACGACATGGATGTAAAGAGTGATTTGTGGGAGGGTAGTGGTCACCTGATCAGGCACACACAACCACAAGTCCACATACTAATGCTTGCTGTTATGCATGTGCTTATGCAGAAGAGTACTGTCATAAAACCAAATGCTGCTGATGTGCCAAAAACACAAACGTCATCAAGCAAGCTGATATTCATCAAATTACACAGCACATCCTGTACATGAAATGATTACACATGAGATTATTACATTTACAAATAATACATCATACAACATCACTTTAGGCTACGTCTACATTAATCCGGATATATTTAAAAACAGAGTTTTTGTTTCAAAATGGTCTCAGTGCACACTAGCGTTTTTAAGCGTTTTCCAAAGGTTTCTCATCCACACTAAAATGTTGGAAAATGCTAAATTCACCGTACCGCGCATGCGTAAACCCTCATAAAAGCTCACCGGGATGATACAGACAGAACAAAGCATAATCAAGTTATCACGCAATTCTTCTGGCAGGATCATTTTATTTAACAAAATATCTCACCATTCACTGATGCATCCAGGTCGCACTCACTCATCATTATATGTTTGGTCTAAAACGCAATTGCTCCCATCTTTTGCCGCAGGACAGGAAATGCGAGTGAATTTTTTGTCATCTTTGCAGGACTGTGATATGAAGACTGTGCAAAGTAAAATATTTTAGCAACTGTGTGAAAGTAAAATGCACATAACAGGCACAATACCAGTATAAACATGAATTTCTATGGGGTCAATATGCATCACATAACTAAACGTCATCGTTTCCAAATACCTCCATTTTCACAGTCCACACTACAACACGAAAATGGCATTTTTAAATGTATCCACTTTGAAGAGCGTTTTCAAAAAGCTTAGTTTTCGTTGCTAAAAACGGCGTCTCAGTGTGGACGACGGAAGGCCAAAACAGAGAGAAAAAGATGAGTTTTCAAACGAAAACGTGGACAAGGCCTTAGAGGAAATAATCGGTTACACTATTTCGATGGTCCGCTTTAGACATTTGGTAACACTTTATATTAAGTGTCTTTAACTACTGTGGCGAGCAGGACGAGGCCGAGTGACGTGAGAGCGGCGCGAGGCCGGTGGCGTGAGTGGTAATGAGCGACACCTGTGAGACGCACCGGTCTCTCGATCTGCACTGTCGACGGTGAAATTAGTAGATTGTAGGGATGTAACGATTCACTCGCAACCGGTTGAAAATCGATAAAAATGTGTGACGATTCAAGTCGGTTGAAATGTTAAACGAATCGCGATACACGTTTTAAATAGCAGGGCGCGTTTACTGTATAGCCTACTGTGAAGTTGTGATTGTGAACCTCGCTTTACAGGCACAATAGCAGCGAGCACACACTGGCGTGAAGCTAGCGAGTGTTTTCACTTCATTCATGGAACTTGATCTTGTGTGAGCCAAGCTCAACTTCCATAGGAATGAACTGAAAACGCTCGGTTTGCTTTGCTCGCGCCGCGCCAGTGTGTGCCATAGACTGGTGTGCACGCGCCGTCAAACAGTAGACATGGCGACGGCAAGCGTAGATGCTGACGTTGACTCATTCAAATCGGAGGTGTGGCGGCATTTTGACTTTCCGTTGACTAATAATAATCACCACCGTGAGAAGCACCAGTCACCTCCGTTTTCATGTAAAAGTCATTAATACGACAATTGCGAGAGCCACGGAGATCACAAGGTGAATCGGTGTTTCTGTGACAACCAGGTGTTGTATTTATTTTACTATCTCTTTCTCTAAATGTGTTTTTTTAACTCTTACTAGTGTAATGATACAAATTATAACAAAATTAGAATCTTGCCTTTATTACAATGTAAAACCCCTGTCAATCTGGTACTAATTTTAGACAGTCTTTTACATAGTGTGCGAAGGTAACGTTACCAGTGTCCAGCCTCTTGACCAAACAGACAGAAAGACTGAGTTGAAACAACCTTGAAGGGAATTTTTTTAATGTAGTTTTATTTGACAAATATATTTTAAATTAAAAAGAAATGGGCAGCATTTTGTCTGAGAAATAATAAAAGGGACACTTTTGTCTTAAATCTCATTTGTTAAAAAAATCGTGAGAAAATCGTATCGTGAAACAAGTATCGTGAATCGTATCGCATCGTGAGATGAGTGAATCGTTACATCCCTAGTAGATTGTGTTCACTAAATCGCTGGTTGTCTGAGTGGTGTCCGCAAAATAATGTAGAATTCATAGACAATTGGAAAAGTTTTTGGGGCAAGCCTGACCTGTTGAAAAGAGATGGTATTCATCCCTCCTGGGATGGTGCTGCTCTTCTCTAGTAATTTGGCTCATAGTCTTAGAGCTAAAACATGACAAATTTGGCACCAGGTCAGGAAGCAGACAGACTGGCTAAACCGACCGTCTGCTAGCGGCCTCGCGTCACCAAGGTCAGATAAATCCCATCACATAGAGGCTCTTTCACCTAGATATCATATAGAGACTGTCTGTTCCCCGAATTTGGATATCCAAAAAACGTCAGATAAAAAATTTAATTGATGTTCAACAAATGAAAAACAGATATAATACAGATGAGCAAATGATAAAGCTTGGGTTGCTGAATATTCGATCCCTTACTTCAAAATCGCTCATAGTTAATGATATTATTTCAGATTATAATCTAGATGTGCTGTGTTTGACAGAAACCTGGCTAAAACCAAACGATAACATTACTTTAAATGAGTCCACCCCACAAGATTACAATTATAAACATGAACCTCGTCTGAAAGGCAAAGGGGGAGGTGTTGCTGTAATTTATAGTAATATCTTCAAAACCACTAAGAAATCTAAATGATAGTGTAAATGATAAATCACGTTTGAGAATTCTCCTGGCTACTGTATACAGGCCACCAGGGCACCGTAAAGATTTTATCAAAGAATTTGCGGACTTTCTATCAGAACTAGTATTGGCTGCAGATAAAGTACTAATTGTTGGTGACTTTAATATACATGTAGATAATGAAAAAGATGCATTGGGATTGGCATTTAAAGACATTGTAAACTCAATTGGAGTTAGACAACACGTGTCAGGACCTACTCATTGTCGTAATCATACTCTCTAGATCTAATACTATCACATGGAATAGATGTTGATGCCGTTGAAATTCTGCAGCAGAGCGATGACATCTCAGATCATTATCTAGTCTCATGTAAACTTCATTTAGCCAAAGCAGCAAAGCTGACTCCGTGTTATAAATATGTTAGACCTATAACTTCTGCCACTAAAGATTGCTTTATCAATAATCTTCCTAATCAGTTTCATCATCCCGGATAGCTTAGAAGAACTCGATATTGTGACAGAAACTTTTAACTCTCTCTTTTCCAGCACTTTAGACGCAGTTGCTCCGTTGCGCTTAAAGAAGATTAAAGAAAATAGTCCAACGCAGTGGTACAACGAGCACACTCAGGCCCTTAAGAGAGCAGCCAGAAAAATGGAGCGTAGCTGGAAGAAAACTAAACTAGAGGTATTTCGGATTTCATGGAAGGAGAGCTCGATTGCTTACAGAGAGGCCTTAAAGGTGCCCTAGAATGTTTTTTTTTATTATTTTATAATGTTTCCTGGGTTGCCCTTATAATGTTAGTATGTTTTTTAGATCAAAAATAATCATAATTTAGAAATAAATGGCATTTTTCCTAGCCTGCTTTTAGCCTCTGATTTGAACACTCTGTTTGAAGGGGCGTGTCTGCTGTGGGATTCAGTGTAACCGCGGCCACTGCTGTGATTGGCTGACATGCTTGCATATGAAATAGCTAGTACGCATTACATGTGAAACTCTCTCGAATACTTTTACTACTGCTATTATACGTTTTTACTATAACAGCTATCGAGATTAAGGAATCGTGAGATGTTTTTAAAGTATTTAGATCTATTCCCATCACATAAAATGTTGCCGTGATGAGCATTGAGCAGATGACAGTGTGTTGATCGCGAGAATGAAGATCTTATCATTGCAAAGCATTTTCTGCACTCTCACCAATGCAAACACGATGATGTAAATACAGTAACGAGCTTCGTTGTGCAGTAACGTGCGTCATTGATTTCATAACGAGTTTGGCAAGTGTCCAGATAAACTCGCGCTGTGTGGAAAGATTGTTCTTTGATCGCTTTCTGTATATAATTTGTTCACAATTTAAATACGATTATTTTCATCCTACTAATAGAAACGATGTGAAGTTGATATTTTAGTCACTGGCTTGACTTACTGATGCATAAACAGTATTGAACGATTTTGAGAGAAAGATTACCTGTCTGAACTTGAACAATTACACATCAGAAAGTGTTGCTTGGTAGCTCGATCCGAGGCCAGCTCTGTATTGGCCCAAGTTGAGGAAACAGTCGGTGAAATGTTTGGAAATTTCCAGAGAAAATAAAATTAACCCATTGTTTCTTCAGAGGCTCAGATGAAGGAACTAAAAAATACTTTTGTGTTCATGTGTACATCCAAACACTGAGCAACTGCCATGCTTCGGCTGCGCAGTTCCGCCTGGCATTGAGGGCTGGCATATGCAAATATTTGGAGACGTACATATTAATGATCCCGACTGTTGCGTCACAGTCGGGTATATGTGGAGATTCGCCTGTTTTTCAGGGGTGTTTTTCAAAAACGAGATTTAACTAAGAAGGAGAAAACAATGGTGTTTGAGACTCACTGTATGTCATGTCCATGTACTGAACTCTTGTTATTTAACTATGCTAACATAAATTCAATTTCACATTCTAGGGCACCTTTAAAAGCTGCTAGATCTGCTTATTTTTCAACCCTATTAGAAGAAAATAAACATAATCCTAGGTATTTATTTGAAACAGTGGCTAAACTAACGAAAAAGAAAGCTTCAAGCCCAGAAGTATCCAAGCAACACAGCAGTAATGACTTTATGAATTTCTTCACTTATAAGATTGATAATATCAGGGACAAAATTATAACTATGGGACATATCATGCTAAATCTACTTTTTTAGCCCTTAAATGCCTTTTGTTGTATATTTGGAGTGTTTATAAGTACAGAAAAGTTGAAATTAGTCTCTTCAGGAACTTCGTTGATATCTTTATATTCTGTTTTGGTCAAATTTTTCAACCGGTTTAGATTTTTCTGTAATCTATGACGTTTTGTTAACTATTACGTCACGGTATTTGCAGCGGAACTGCCAAATAAGGACATCGACTTCCGGCCAAACACTTTGAGCAATCCGCCATTTTTATTTCTCGCTGCAATTTTGTAGTCCAAGTTCAAGGATGCAGAAGTTACGAGAGGGTACGTCAAAATGTTCGGTTGTTGGATGTCCCACACGCTTCATTACACCGTCTCCCAGCATCAGAAGCTCTTTGAAGTGCCTGTTTGAGTTTTATTTTTCATGGAAATGTACCCACATCTGTGGGTAAAGTCATGTTTGTGTGCGCGAAGCACTTCAAGGATAACTAACGTTACTTCAGCAACCTCCGCCAGTATAAAGAAGGATTTGCCGATAGACTTCGTCTGATTGAGGGGTCAGTTCCTTCTATCTTTGGAGACGACGAACAAAGCACTTCGGTAAGCTGTAAATAACGTTAATAAAAATAAAGTACTACTTTCTTAAAACACGGTGGTCATGGTTTAGCAGTTGTCTTGTTAGTGTGCTTGTTTTAACAAGAGAAATAATCGACTTTTCTTTAATTGTTTATAATATAACTTATATTTTGTTTTGTGAGTATTAAATAGTCATTGTAAATCATGCAGTATTGTAGTAGTGGATATGGATGGAGAACTTACTGTAAATACAGTAACACGCCATTGCGATACATCCATATGAAGACGTTATTCTGCAGGTTCGTTGTCTTTATTTTCATCTCGCTCCGACTCTGGCTCGAACATGTAAGGCTTGATGGACAAGTCTTCCGTTGTTGACATTTTGTTAATAACGTGTGAATAAAAAGTTTCTGTTCCGCTATAATCGTATATCTGCTATCAAACTACAAAAATGGCCGAACGGGGTGGAGTTGAACCGAGTGTCACCTCTGCGAGCTGGATTTAAAGAGACCGCACCAAAACGAGTTGATCTCAGACGCACATCAGAAAAGGGGTAGAAAAGGGGTCTGTGGAGCTATAATAATGAGGAATTCAGACCCAAGCATTGCAGTTCTGCTTTATATAGACCACAAATGTATGATTTATATGTAAAAAGGAACAATTTAAAAGCATGATATGTACCCTTTAAGCTGGCTATGATAAAACCGCTTGTTAAAAAAACGCAACTTGATCATACAAAATTAGTCAATTACAGGCCGATCTTGAATCTGCCTTTTCTGTCAAAGATACTGGAAAAAGCAGTATCCTCACAACTGTGTTCCTTTCTTGAAAGAAATGATATCTGCGAGGATTTTCAGTCCGGATTTAGACCGTACCATAGTACTGAGACTGCTCTCATCAGAGTCACAAATGATTTGCTCTTATCATCCGATCGTGGTTGTATCTCTCTATTAGTGTTACTTGATCTTAGTGCTGCATTTGACACCATTGACCACAACATTCTTTTAAATAGACTAGAAAACTATGCTGGCATTAGTGGAATTGCACTAGCATGGTTTAAATCATACTTATCTGACCGTTATCAGTTTGTAGCAGTAAATGAAGAGATGTCTTATCGATCACAAGTTCAGTATGGAGTACCATAAGGCTCAGTACTAGGACCGCTGCTGTTCACTCTGTACATGCTACCATTAGGAGATATCATTAGGAAACATGGAATTAGCTTTCACTGTTATGCCAATGATACTCAGCTGTATATTTCTTAAAAACCTAACGAAACTTACCAATTCACAAAATTAACGGAATGCATGGCTGATATAAAAAATTGACTAGTAATTTCCTACTACTAAATTCTGAAAAAACAGAGATTCTAATTATTGGACAAAAAACTTCCACACGTAATAACCTAGAACACTGTCTAACACTTGATGGCTGCTCTGTTAAGTCTTCGTCGTCGGTTAGGAACCTGGGTGTGCTCTTTGATACCAATCTTTCATTTGAAAATCACGTGTCTAGTATCTGTATAACCGCATTTTTCCATCTTAAAAATATATCTAAATTACGCCGTATGCTCTCATTGACAAATGCGGAACAATTAGTTCAAGTTCATGACATCAAGACTAGATTATTGTAATGCTCTACTGGGTGGTTGCCCTGCACGCTTAATAAACAAACTACAGCTAGTTCAAAACACAGCAGCTCGAGTTCTTACCAGAACCAGGAAATATGACCATATTAGCCCGGTTCTGTCAACACTGCATTGGCTGCCTATTAAACATCGTATACATTTTAAAATATTGCTGATTACTTACAAAACACTAAATGGTTTAGCTCCCCAGTACTTGAGCGAGCTCTTAACGCATTATAGTCCTTCACGCCTATTGCGTTCTCGAAATTCCGGCCAGTTAATAATACCTAGAATATCAAAATCGACTGCAGGCGGAAGATCCTTTTCCTATTTAGCACCAAAACTCTGGAACAATCTTCCTAATATTGTCTGGGAAGCAGACACACTCTGTCAGTTAAAATCTAGACTAAAAACACATCTCTTTGGCCTAGCATACACATAACACACTATAGACTTCCTTAATTCAAAATTAGGCTGCATAGTTTAGATCAGCCGGAAACCGGGAACACGTCCCGTAAATCCGGATGTACTTTGTACATCATAAGAAGGATGGCGGCTACGCTAATATTAGTCTCTCTGTTTATCCCGAGGGACCCTCTATGGTGGACCTGCGCCTGAACCCATCCCAACTCATCCTGAAGTGCCAGCCTCATCAGCCCTGTGAAGGCCTCATCGACACGACAGCCATCCGCACTGATCCTCAACTCGTCTCCATACCGGCGTGATTACTTCGACTTCCAAACAGATGGAAATGCATAAATAATATAAATGTTCCGATCCAATCTGACTTGTAATGCTGCCCGAATCATACACTGTTCCTTCGTTGGCCAGAGGAGAACTGGCCCCCGACTGAGTCTGGGTTCTCCCAAGGTTTTTTTCTCCATTCTGTTATCTGATGGAGTTTTGGTTCCTTGCCACTGTTGCCTTGGCTTTTGGCTTGCTTAGTTGGGGACATTTAATATTCAACAATATTATTGATCTGCCTTACTTAAGGTGGACGTTGACGCAATTTTCTTCTAGAAACAAACTTTGTTGTATTATTTTCATGTTATCACTGTGAAGCTGCTTTGATACAATCTGTATGGTAAAAAGCGCTAAATAAATAAAGGTGACTTGACTTGACTGTCGTCGCTCCTCCTTTATGCTTCCGCTCCTCCGTGAGAGATACGAGACCGGTGCGTCTCACAGGTGTCGCTCAATATGACTCACGCCACCGGCCTCGCGCCGTCCTCTCATGTCTCTCGACCTCGTCCTGCTCGCCACAACTACAATGTGGTTACATAAAAAAATAAGTACAATGTACTTATTGTGTTGATGTTGTATTGTAAAACACTTGCTACTACCTAACCCAGGTAAGGTTTGGGACAGGTTTAGTGGTATGAATAGGTTTAAGGCTGAGATATAAGTGAAGGGAAATGTCAACAGTATAATTAAAGCTGTATTTACAGAAATTATTTACAGATGTAATTGCATGGAGGTAATAATAATAATATAAGTACAATGTAAACCATGTATGTACATAATGTGCATTGTATCAAATGATTAATTTAAAGGTGACCAATTATGCTCAGTTTTACATGATGTAATACAATCTCTGATGTCCTCAGAATGTGTCTGTGAAGGTTCAGCTCAAAATACCACCCAGATTTTTTATTATAGCTTGTCAAAGTTGCCCCTTTTTGGGTGTGAGAGAAAAAGCTCAGGTTTTTTTTGTGTCCCTTTAAATGCAAATGAGCTGCTGCTCCCCGCCCCCCTTCAGACGACTGCCGATCCTTTACATGTGCTTCGGATACTATGGGAACAACATAACAGTCTAATTTCTCTCAGGAAAAATTTCAATAATACCCAGTAGCGGAGTGCAGCCTTATGGTGCGTTCACACCAAACGCGAATAGAGCGTCTGGCGCGAGTGATTTCAATGTTAAGTCAATGCAAAGACGCGTTACGCACGTAAAAAATTCCTGCGGCGCGAAAGAGGCGTAGAGCGCGGCGCGGTAGAATGGTGCGAATTGAGCATCTGGCGCGTTATGCGCAAATTATTTTTATTAAGTGCTTTTTGTGCATTCACGCGTTTGACGCGAATTTGCGTCTCCCGCCCGAGTTGAAAAATCTGAACTTTGGCATCAATTCGCGCCGCGTTAACCAATCAGGAGCCTAGCTGTTTGCTGCTGTCACGTGGTGAAGTATCTGGATGCTTCAATAAATTATTTTGTAATATGACTAAATGCCTGGTGTGGTTCTAATGCACAACAAAGCAAATATTTTATCACATAAAACTTGATTTCAATATATGAGACATATTCATTTTGTATTGAATGCTATTTATTCCATATCTAGATTATGAAATATTATTATAATGTAAAGACAACCAACATACTATAGTGCATAAGTTCGTGTCTGGACAGTGTTGTGTGAGAGAGAAAAAATCACAGGAGAGGTTAATCACTTTTGGAGGCTGGCTCCATTTATCATCAAAACAAAAATAAATGACAGATTAGGTGGATGAGGGCGAGGGTGATCCTCGCTCCGATGCGGGACAACAGGTCATCAAATCCGCCACGGGACAGGCGGAAGTACCGCCCGCAGGTCGGGATCTAGTGCAGATCGTCACCAGTCGTGGGCAGGGTTTCCCTACTCTTACGTTGGACACACATCTGTGTTCAAACACCTTATAAAAGTGAATTTTGCATAATAGGTCCCCTTTAAATGTTTCTAAATAATAGTTAAATACACCTAATATAAAGTGGGACCAGACATTCTACTAACTATATGCAACTGCAAATACATGTCAACTAACTCTCAGAATTAGTAGACTGTTAGGTTAAGGTTAGGTGTTAGGGTTCGGGTTAGTAGAATAAGTTGACATACAGTAGTTGCAATGTTACTTATAGTCAGTAGAATGTCTGTTGGGGGACTAATTCTTTAAGAGTTAGTTGACATGTAGTTGACAAAGTTACTTATAGTTAGTAGAATGTCGAGAGTGGACTATTGAAATAAAGTGCCTCTCCGGAATTGCCTACCCTTCCTTTAAAGAAACACTTTATTTGTAGAATTCTCATCATTTACAAAAATACAAAAAGAAAACAAATTAGTGTTCTTTAGATTTTGATTGATAGCAATAACAAACTAGTTTTGAAACCATAAGAGTGCTTTCAGAGTGAACTCCAAAGCCACGCCTCATTCAAAACACAGCCAGAGCAGAGGCTACAAAGCGTCACGAGAGACAGCGTTAAATAACTAATGCCTACAAGCACATAACATTGCAATAATAATAAACGTAAACAACTTACAGAGCTCTACTTGTACCACCTGACTGCTGCAGATCATTTTGGTGTTGATAGTGTTGACATAGAAACGCATAAGTCTGAGGATTTGAATAGCTCCGGGTAGAACGTCATGAGTTGCCGTCTTGTAATTACGGTTACGACATGCCGTGAAGGCAGGAAAAATAATAATAACTAGAAAAAGTTCGTCGAGACAAACTTTAAGTTGGCTTGTGAAAGTTTGGCCCAGAAAGTTTGAAGAAGTTTAAAAGTAGTTTGAAGTTTAAAGTAGTTTAAAGTTTAAAATAGTTTAAAGTTTTTAAAAAAGAAAGATTAGTTTAGAAAGGAAGAAAGAAAGAAAGAATAGTTAGAAAGAAAGAAAGATTAGTTAGAAAGAAAGAAGAAATATTAGTTAGAAAGAAAAAAAGAAAGAAAGATTAGTTAGAAAAAAGAAAGATTAGTTAGAAAGAAAGAAAGATGAGTTAAAAAGAAAGAAAGATTAGTTAAAAAGAAAGAAAGAAAGATTAGTTAGATAGAAAGATAGATTAGTTAGAAAGAAAGAAAGACAGAAAGATAGATTAGTTAGAAAGAAGGAAAGAAAGAAAGATAGATTAGTTAGAAAGAAAGATTAGTTAGAAAGAAAAAAGAAAGATAGATTAGTTAGAAAGAAAGAAAGACAGATTAGTTAGAAAGAAAGAAATATAGATTAGTTAGAAAGAAAGAAAGATAGATTAGTTAGAAAGAAAGATAGATTAGTTAGAAAGAAAGATTAGTTAGAAAGAAAAAAGAAAGATAGATTAGTTAGAAAGAAAGAAAGATTAGTTAGAAAGAAAAAAGAAAGATAGATTAGTTAGAAAGAAAGAAATACAGATTAGTTAGAAAGAAAAAAGAAAGATAGATTAGTTAGAAAGAAAGATAGATTAGTTAGAAAGAAAGAAAGATTAGTTAGAAAGAAAGATAGATTAGTTAGAAAGAAAGAAAGATAGATTAGTTAGAAAGAAAGAAAGATTAGTTAGAAAGAAAGATAGATCAGTAAGAAAGAAAGAAAGAGATTAGTTGGAAAGAAAGAAAGATAGATTAGTTAGAAAGAAAGAAAGATTAGTTAGAAAGAAAGAAAGATAGATAGATTAGTTAGAAAGAAAGAAAGAAAGAAAGAAGGATTAGTTAGAAAGAAAGAAAGATGGATTTGTTAGAAAGAAAGAAAGAAATATGGATTAGTTAGAAAGAAAGAAAAAAAGATGGATTACTTAGAAAGAAAGAAAGAAAGAAAGATTAGTTAGAAAGAAAGAAAGATTAGTTTGTTAGAAAGAAAGGAAGATAGATAAGTAAAAAAGAAAGAAAGATGGATTAGTTAGAAAGAAAGAAAGATTAGTTAGAAAGAAAGAAAGATTAGTTAGAAAGAAAGAAAGATAGATTAGTTAGAAAGAAAGAAAGATTAGTTAGAAAGAAAGAAAGATTAGTTAGAAAGAAAGAAAGATTAGTTAGAAAGAAAGATAGATTAGAAAGAAAGATTAGTTAGAAAGAAAGATAGATTAGTTAGAAAGAAAGAAAGATTAGTTAGAAAGAAAGATAGATTAGAAAGAAAGAAAGAAAGATTAGTTAGAAAGAAAGAAAGATTAGTTAGAAAGAAAGAAAGAAAGATTAGTTAGAAAGAAAGATAGATTAGAAAGAAAGAAAGAAAGAAAGATTAGTTAGAAAGAAAGAAAGATTAGTTAGAAAGAAAGAAAGATTAGTTAGAAAGAAAGAAAGATAGATTAGTTAGAAAGAAAGAAAGATTAGCTAGAAAGAAAGAAAGAAAGAAAGATTAGTTAGAAAGAAAGAAAGATTAGTTAGAAAGAAAGAAAGGTAGATAGATTAGTTAGAAAGAAAGAAAGAAAGAAAGAGAAAGAAAGATAGCTTAGTTAGAAAGAAAGAAAGATTAAGTAGAAAGAAAGAAAGATTAGTTAGAAAGAAAGAAAGATTATTAGATAGATAGATAGATAGATAGATAGATAGATAAGTTCATTAGTACATATAGAATGGTAGTTTAATTGAGTCTAGGGCTTCAGGGAGTTTAGATTTGAGTTTGTGTTGTACACTACTGGGACTACTTTGCAATGAAAGTCAATGGGATTTTTATGATTTTTAATATTAATTTTTAAGAAATCTGAAAGTCAAATCAGTCTGAAAAGATATAGCACACTAAGTCAGAACAGTCCGAAGGTCTGACCCGAGTTTGGAGTTTGTAGAGTTAAAACTCTAGGAGGAGTTAGAGTCAGAAAATTTTGGTTAAGAAAAAGAAGAAGAAGAAGAAGAAGAAGAAGAAGAAGAAGAAGAAGAAGAAGAAGAAGTTTAAATAGGATTTCAGTAAGTTGGCTTTCTCAAGCCAACTTAATAATAATAATAATAATAATATATATATATGGGGGGCCAAACAGGAAATAATTAAATGTAATCCTGAATATATAGTTAAAACTCTGAATATATAAATGTAATCCTGAATATATAGTTATAACTCTGAATATATAAATGTAAATCTGAATATATGAATGTACATCCCGAATATATAGTTAAAACTCTGAATATATAAATGTAATTCTGAATATATAAATGTAAATCCCGAATATATAGTTAAAACTCTGAATATATAAATGTAATTCTGAATATATAAATGTAAATCCCGAATATATAGTTATAACTCTGAATATATAATTGTAATTCTGAATATATAAATGTAAATCCCGAATATATAGTTAAAACTCTGAATATATAAATGTAAATCCCGAATATGTAGTTAAAACTCTGAATATATAAATGTAATCCTGAATATATAGTTATAACTCTGAATATATAAATGTAATTCTGAATATATAAATGTAAATCCCGAATATATAGTTAAAACTCTGAATATATAAATGTAAATCCCGAATATATAGTTAAAACTCTGAATATATAAATGTAATCCTGAATATATAGTTATAACTCTGAATATATAAATGTAATTCTGAATATATAAATGTAAATCCCGAATATATAGTTAAAACTCTGAATATATAAATGTAATCCTGAATATATAGTAATATATATACTAGCCTGCACATCATGGCGGTGTTGCAGGTACACCAGGCCGATCTGCTGAGGGATCTTGACCAGGGGGTGGGGCCCCTGAGGCGGTTACTGAGCTGCGCCGCAAATGAAAAAAAAATATATATATAGCTCTCCGGGCCACCAAACTGCTGCCGCAATCTGCCGGTCGATGGCGACGATTCTGGCCACGGAGAGACATTTGTGGTTGAACCTGGCCGACATCGGGAAGAAAGAGAAAGGCTTTCTCCTCGATTCGCTGGTTTCGCCCTCTGAGCTTTTCGGCACCTCCGTGGTGGCGGTGGTTGGAAGGTTCAGGGAGGCGAAGGCGCGTTCAGCTGTATCCAGGACATACATACCGCTGAGATCCGTGTCCACGCCCAGACAGATGGGAGGGCCTGGCCTATCATGGTCCGAGGACCTTAGATGGGGCCAGAGAGCCAGTGTCACCTCTCGTGCGCCTCCTCCGTGGAGTAGTAGGTCGCAGAGGAGGCGCGACTCCCACAAGAAGAGGGATCTGAGGGAGGTGATCCAGCACAAACGCACATTGCGTCGGTCATGGATCATTTCCCTGAGGGCGTGATTATATCTTAGCCCTTTCCTCTCTTCCCCGACTCCCCTGGCGCTTCTTACATCAGGCCTGAGGCTGGGCTCATGGTTAGAACAATGTTCTGATGGCCCGCCTCGGCTTGGTTAGTGAGAGTGCCTCTTTCAGGTATGTAAAGGTTGTAGACCCCATGTTCATGAAGAACTGTCTGGTGAGTCTTCACTTCGCACACCGCAGGTGAGCTGCAGGTCTTTCAAAGAGTATTTTTTGAGATTAAAAAATAATATGTTTCTCTTTACAGACCTCGTTCCCTGTATAGAGTTATGGGGCCATGTCAAGGTAATAAGGTAAGAGAACTTTATTGGATTATCAGGGCCCTGAAGTTCCCCGTTAGGTGGCCAGAACGATAACTATGTTAGCCTTCGGGCTATTAGCCACCTCAGGGTAGAGTAGTTTGTCTTTCTCTGATAGAATGTTTTACTTAGAGTGTTGACTGACGCTAGAGCTTCAGATAGATCTTATGTCCGGCCCATGGGACCGTTTTGACTTTTCTGAGTATTTCGCCCCTTGACATCTGTTGAGTTTTCATTAGGTTGAGCGTTTCTGCAGCCCTTTGTATGGAATAATACAGACTATATTCTTTAGTAGGCTGTGGCTCCTCCGAGCCCTCAGATAGATCTATGCTTACAGGCTGGCCCTCACCAGGGCCGCCTCTATAGCTGGCCTAGGCTGTGCCAGGGATATTAGAGGCGTTCTGCTAAAATTAGAATTTCTTCCTCTGACCCTTCACTTTGTGAATGTAGGTTTCTGGCATCCCTGTATAAACAGCCTCCTCCCATGGGAGTCGTTAGGCCAAGGCCCGCCCCCTTCTCTGCATTCTGGGGTGACTAGAGTAATGCAGCGTGGTGCAGAGGATGGTTTATAAGGACATGGTAGGCCTCAGTTAGGCCTCCGTGGTATATAAGTCCTTTTGAGCAGGGTTAGGCCGTCTTTCGCTTCACGAAGAAGACTGGGTCTCCTGCCCGACCGTGCCACGCAGAACTGGCCTACGGATTTAGGCTGCCAGTATGGGCTTCACTTACCTCGCTGAGCTACTGCTCGAGCGCCGGGTTGTAGGTGGTTGGCTTTCATTCAAATGGTTGGCCTTGGTGGTTCGGGCAGTTGACTCACCGGTGGGTAGTAGGCCTTAAACAGGCCTCCTCGGAGGTGAGTCCCAACATAGTGGGACATACTTTATAGCCGCTACAGGTAGCTAGCCGTACTAGGCCTCCTGTGGGTGGGCCCAATAGTTACGTTGGTGTAGTATGGTTCCCAACAGTGTTCCTTTGTAGCAGAATTGACTTGCTATCAGCTAGTAGGCCCAACCAGGCCTCCCTGATAGGCAAGTCCCCAGCTGGCTGGCCTTAGCAGGCCGCCTTGGAACTGTCACCCGGACTCAGCTACCAGTTGCTATCAGGTGGTAAGCCCCTCAGGCCTCCCTGAAGGTGAATTCCCACTTAAGATGGTTATCAGGTAGTAGGCCTCACCCGGCCTCCCTGAAGGCGAATCCCCACCTACAGTACATTGGCTATCAGGTAGTAGGCCTCACCAGGCCTCCCTGGAGACAAGCCCAAGGACAGACAACTGGACAGCTAGCCTGACTTACTATCGGGTAGCAGAAAAAAGCTCCCAGATATTATGGCTGTCAGGTAGTAGGCCTCACCAGGCCTCCCTGAAGACGAGTTCCCACATGCTGTGATTATCAGGTAGCAGGCCTCACCAGGCCTCCCTGAGGGTGAGTTCCCCACTTACTATCGTTATCAGGTAGTAGGCCTCTCTAGGCCTCCCTGTAGGTTACCACATACTGTTGCTATCAGGTAGTAGGCCTCACCAGGCCTCCTTGTGAGTGGTTCCCTAGCGGTGCTGGGTTCAGGAAGCTAGTGGCCTCTTGCTATCTTTTCAGCTAGCCTTATCAAGCAGCTGCTGAAGGCGAGCTTGCGCCCTGGCTCGACTAAAGTGTTCATTCTCTGCTACTGGTTCCCTCCCGGAACCTCTTTCCTGCCTACAGCCTGGTTTTGCCTACCAGGCGGACCATGTGCTCCCCTCATTGAGGGTCACTATGAGCACGCGGACCCCTGAGTCTGGTCAGACAGTTGCAGGCCTCTCGTGAGGCCTCCCAGTTAGATCAGTCCTTAGGCCTTCACAGGCCTCCTCAGTATTTGAAACACAGACACTGGGTTGATCCGTGGATCGAGTAGAGAAATTCCCCTCGCTAGCAAGGGTTGTAAAGCACTACGCTGAGTCATACTCTCCGGGATATCCCGTCTCTGAGATCCGGGCCGAGTGGTTCACTGCCAGCTTCGCAGTCCCTCGGGTTGGATGCCTTACCTAAAGGCATATTCCAGAGGCTCTGTTTTCGGACAGACAGGAAGTGGCCAGACTAAGTGTCTATGTATCTGACACCAGGTCAGGCCATCCTGGTGGCATTTCGGGGTGAGTACGTTCCCCTGAATAGTGACTGGCTGGGGTTCCTTCGGGTTCCCTTGCCACATTCCCTAGAAGGGACCCCTTCTTATTGAAGTTGTGGTCCTAAGCCTTTGAGCAGGCCCAGGTAGGCCTTTCATTTAACCATGTTTATGGAGGTTTTCCTGTGAGGCTTATAGCTTAGGGAAATGATGTCACTGACAGCCCAGTGTGACCTGAGGGTGAGTGGTTCTAGCATTTCATTTGAATTTGCTGGTTCGGACAGTTGTCACTGCCTGAGGGCATGCACTCCCCTTAGCATGGCGGCGTGGGTATATCGTTCCCCAAAGCATCATTCGACGCAGTGCAAGTTCCCTTCGAAAGGGAACGTCTCAGGTTGCGACTGTAACCTATGTTCCCTGAGAACAGGGAACGAGACACTGCGTCTCCTTGCCATGCCTCGGGGCCTGCCTGCCGTACAGTCCCTTCAGACAAAAAGGTGATTTGTCATGTTTGCAAGGCGCCCTTATATACTTCCAGGTCGCACGTTAATCATTCACGTTAATGATTCACGGACTGTCGCCGGTCAATGTGATTGACGTGATTTGATAGTGATTTCAGACACCTGTCACGCCTGAGGCGTTCCCCAAAGCGTCATTCGACGCAGTGCGAGTTCCTTTCGAAAGGGAACTGGACAGGACTAAACCAAATACACAATAATGGGGGGAACACAAGACAGACAGGAACAAGACATGAACCCACACCGTGACAATAGTACAGTAACCTACGTTACACTGAGATTTCATGTCGGAGCTGTATTTGAGCGCTTGGGCCGCGAGCGATTGAGTGGAGCGCATTGGCATAGAGCGGAATATTGAGCGGAGCTCACATGCTGAGTTATAACTATATATTCAGGATTTTACATTTATATATTCAGAGTTATTACTATATATTCAGGATTACATTTATATATTCAGAGTTTTAACTATATATTCGGGATTTACATTTATATATTCAGAATTACATTTATATATTCAGAGTTATAACTATATATTCGGGATTTACATTTATATATTCAGTTATAACTATATATTCGGGATTTACATTTATATATTCAGAGTTTTAACTATATATTCGGGATTTACATTTATATATTCAGAATTACATTTATATATTCAGAGTTTTAACTTTATATTCGGGATTTATATTTATATATTCAGAATTACATTTATATATTCAGAGTTTTAACTATATATTCGGGATTTACATTTATATATTCAGAATTACATTTATATATTCAGAGTTATAACTATATATTCATGATTTATATATTCAGAATTACATTTATATATTCAGAGTTATAACTATATATTCGGGATTTATATTTATATATTCAGAGTTATAACTATATATTCGGGATTTACATTTATATATTCAGAGTTATAACTATATATTCAGGATTACATTTATATATTCAGAGTTTTAACTATATATTCGGGATTTACATTTATATATTCAGAATTACATTTATATATTCAGAGTTTTAACTATATATTCGGGATTTACATTTATATATTCAGATTTACATTTATATATTCAGAGTTATAACTATATATTCAGGATTACATTTATATATTCAGAGTTTTAACTATATATTCAGGATTACATTTAATTATTTCCTGTTTGGCCCCCCATATATATATATATATATATATATATATATATATATATATATATATGTATATATATATTAACTGTTTGTATTTAGGCTACAAACATGCTAACAAAGGATGTTTAAAATGTCATTTCCATGACAGAAACTGTGCTATGAAAAACACATACTGTAGGTTGAGGTGTGAATGAAATATTCACAACAGTGTTTTCGCAAAAAATTGCTTAGTGAGTGTGAAAATAGTTTTAAGTTGTTTTTTACATTTATTTTAATTTTCCTATTCCCAGTGGCCATAGTTGAAGAAACACACACACACACACACATACACACACACACACACACACACACACACACACACACACACACTGTGCAGGGTGCTACCATGTACATGTGGTGGGCTTGAGGCCAGAAGAGTCCAGTGATTAATGGAGTGTTAGAGAGTGTGTTTTATGACAGGTGGTATTGGTGCACTGCTCAGCTGTTCTTATACATATGAGAAAATGGACCCGACTCATCCCACACAGGACTGAGATTATGTACAAACACACAAGCACATCCAGGAACCATTATAGGACCCACACAGACATACACTGCATGCACACACAGCTCACCATATCTTTGCTATCTCCAGCAAAGGCTTGCTCCACGTACAATCTCCCCACAGCATTCTCCATGTTGTTGTTCACATAGATGGCACACTGTCTCCAAACTGCTGCTTCAGATGTAGTACCATAGATAGCCTAAGAGAGGTGGGATAAAGAGCATACATGTTTTTAAAATTATGACAGTTAATTCACAGTTTGAATCTAATTTTTTTGGTCTTTACCTTTCTGAAAGCTTTTCTGGTTTCCCTGTATTGCCTGCTTAAACCAACCACCAGATTCATAACAAAACGCCACACCAGGTAGTTCTGTATGTCCCTGCACATACAATCACATGGTTTATATGTATACTGTATATTTTTAATTTGTCTAGTGAATTCAGGGAGCCCAGGTATTGAGATAGTTCTCTTTCGAGTGGAACTCAATGCTGCATTATGACGTTAACACCATGGGAACGCTTCTTTGTGAGCCGGTGTCTGAAGCACATGTGGAAAACAAGCCAATCACATTGGCCAGAGAAAGATCATGAGACGTAACATCAGTGCGCCATGAAGACCATAAATAGACACCCGAAAAATGTTTCATCAGCTTCTTTGTCTCCCGCAAAGTCCACTGTGTGTGTTAGAAGTAAACGGAAAAAAATTTAAGTTTGTCTACCGTCAATGTTTGTTGTGAAAGATCAAGTCATAAATAAATAAGTAAAATGTATTTATACAGCGCATTTCACAGACTAGGTCACAAAGCGCTTTACAATAGACAGAAATAGATAATAAATAACATAAAACAGATAAAATTATCAATTTATAAAGGACAGAGATTACCCAAAAGCTAACCTGAACAAAATGAGTCTTCACTTGCCCCCTAAAACTGTCCACATTCTCAGAAAACCTAATATTGGTTGGCAAAGCATTCCATAGTCTGGGTGCCATAGCGGCGAAGGCTCTATCCCCGCGTCTTTAAATGAGTGTGTGGCGTAGATAGCAGATTATTAGACCTGAGAGACCAGAGAGGGGTAAGAAAATGAATTATGTCAGCAAGATAAGCAGGGGCCTGGCCATGTAAAGCCCTATAGGTTATTGAAGATTCAAAATTTCATCTTTTAATATTATTTCATTATTAAATATTATGTATTTGTATTATTATTCTTTATTAATATTCATAATCAGTTGTATCATCTTATGAAGTTTCAAAAGCATGAGTTTGAATGCATGAGGGGCTATAGATAGCATGGGTCCATGGGATGATCATATGTCAGACAGGGAGAAGATATATTTTGCTTAGAGGGTGTGTACAATGTAACATGTTCCGCTGATGTGAGTGTATCACAGATGTAAACAACAAGGATAGTTCTTAATATGGAAGTGAATTGTGACATGTTAAACATAACGTATACGTATGACATACGTTCTAATTTTAAGAAGCTCAGAGCAACATGTTTTGTTACCTTACAAGGAAGCTGTAAGACTTTCTGTGATGTATAAAAAGCTCAATCTTACTGTACTACCTCAGAGAAACACGGAAACGCATTGACCTGGCATGAATACAACATCTTGAAGTTTCTCTCCTGACATATAAGAATAAAATCTTTCTTGGCAAGATAACTGGTGTCCGGTCCCGTAAATCAAATAATAACGGGAAAACAAAAGAGGCTTTAATTCCAAGTCTACATTTGGCGTCACGAAGAACAGGATTGCATCTTCAGGCATTTGTCTCAATCATTCAAGGTAAGACTTTTTCTATTCTAAATAATTCCAAGTCTGCCTGATGATTAGACATTGACTGAAACTGCTTTAAAAGAACTGTGTTATTTAAAGTACCAGTTGTGTTGCCAATGAATATATGTGTCAGAAAAAGGAAAAATTTAAATAATTATAATTTGATGTGGCTTATTTGAGTTGCTCTGGTCAGTAAACCTCTGAATATTGAATGATGCTGGGGAAGTCTTTTTCATTTTTGAAAAAACTTTAGAAAGTGGATCTTTTTTAGAAAAAAGACCATCTTAGTCAAATTTTGGAAAAAGCTGTAAGGCGATTTAGCAATTAGCTTGTAAGGTGGTTGGAATATTGGGAAACTGCGATAAAGGGCAGATTTATCTCTAAAATATATCCAATACACGAAGAATCGTTTCAGAAGAAGACGAGGATAGTTTGACAAGCAGTGATTTATAGCGGTTTACAGTGGCGGGTCTGTGCTTGAAGTTAGTACAGTTACAAATAAACCCTAAAACGTAAATACGCAGAGGATTGAACCCTTAGAAGAAGGGTATCAATGGAATAGAAGCTAAAATTGCATGCATTCTGATTTTGACAAGAAAGCTGTTCAGTGTTTGGAGGAAAAGACTGATCTGAGAGCAACTTTAAAATACATATATATATATATATAAATTGATCTGAGTTAAGACTAACAAAAAAAGGAAACCAGAAATTATTAGAGTTGTTTTTTGTTTTGTTTCCCCAACCCCTTCTTTGTTCTTTGAGAAATTAGAGCAGGTGGAGAGGGAGAGGGGCAGAGTGTGGAAAGCAGAGGGCCTCCCCTGGAATCCACACACACACACACCCTCACAAAAATAGCCCTGCTGTTTGAGCACACAGACACAGAGTGACAAACAATTTGCAATGGCAGAAAGTGGATTTAACAGCAGAACAATATCTGCTTGGTACTTAGAAAGAAAACAAAAAAAGCAAGCTAAGTTTTTGAAAAAAGGACTGGACATTAACACATCTCTTGATGTACAGTTAAGCTGGCTTGAGTCTCAGAAAGACTCTATCAAGTCAAAAGTATTTCCAATCCTCGCCGCACATTGGATTTTGAAACAAGGTGGAATTTGTTGCGGTTTCAATGGGTGCCCAGTCCCACTTGTTGAAGCAATGAAGCCTCAAATTGAAGCATATAACAAACTGAACAAAATTATGTCTATTAAATGTTCAGATGGAGAAAATACAACCAATGACGATTCATTTGATCCAGATTGGACAAATATAATAACTGAAGCTGAAAAGAAATATTCACAAGCACCAGTGAAATCTGCAACAACTGTAACGCCTCCTCCTTACAACCCAATTTATCCAATTTTGCCTGAACAATATACAAATTCATCTAAACCTCTGACACAGCCTCAAGCTTTGAGATCAACTGGAGGCCCAGTTGACAAAATGTATATTGCATCTGCACAAGCAGCTCCGGTAATAACAAGATCTAAAACAGTTCAGCCAAACAGAGACATGCTCCGATGTACACCAGCTCGGAATTATGATTCTGACTGGGGTGATGAGACAAGAGATGACGACATGATCACAATTGACAAGATCGGTCCTGAATTTTCTTCACCTGTAATTAAAAGGGAAGGATCTGAAATGATGACAGAAGAGAGACCATTCACACCAGGAGAACGTCAAGCCATTCTCACAGCCTTGCCTCCTCTGAAGAGACAAGATCCAAACACAGAGTTTTGGCGAGAATTAGACTCATTGATTGAAGCACATCAAATGTCATTAAGAGACATACACACCATTGTGAAAGCTAAAATCCCAAGAGACAGATGGGAACGCTTGCCAGCTTCGATAACAACCGCCCAATGGATAGATTTGTGGGTTGATAGCCAGGGACGACCCCTGGGTCTTTGGCAAGCATTAGATGTGTTCCGAAAAGAAATCCAGGAAATCTTGGGCAGTGGTAAAATTCCTTTCACATTAGTGACATTGATTAAGCAAAAGGATGATGAATCTCCAGATGAATATGCTCTACGTAAGTGGAATGCTTATGAGAGATGGGCTCTTTGTGCCAAGAAACAACCTGACAGAGATGATGTACAGTTCACTGACACACTTGTGGATGGACTTAGCGCAAAATACCAACAAGCCTTATCACTTGGAGTCAACCCAGGTGAGACATTTGACCAAATTATGCAATGGGCTGGCCGCTTAGAGATGGCTATGAGATCAAATAAAGAAGAAGGAAACAAGCCATATCGAAGAGGAGTGGCAACAGCTCAATACAACAAGGACACAAAGAATAGGATGATTTTCTGCAGCAACTGTGGAAAGCGTGGACACTCCAACATAGATTGTTGGGCTAAAGGAGGTGGAGCAGAAGGTCAAGGTCCATCATTTAGACAGGTCAGTGCAAAAAACCATAATGAAACCCCTCAAGGGAAGACGTGGACTGAAGCACAAGTCCGTCAGCTCATTGAGGGAATTATGCGTCCGCAATAGGAATCAGCGGCCCCCTGTATTAGTAAGAAAAGAGACAATCGCCTTTTCGTCAATGCATTAATAGGGGGCCACCCATGTGACATCCTTGTTGACACAGGAGCAGCCATTTCAATAACAGATCTGAATCTACCTACAACAGATGAAACTATGGAAGTTGAAGGAGTTGGAGGAGGTATCACAAAATTTCGCAAAAGTATTCAAGTTCCACTGCAAATACATGAAGATGAAGTCTTATGGACATCTTTCTGGGTTGGGCCGAATTCACAAGGAAGCCTTATTGGCATGGACATTCTTCCATTGTTGAACATGATCATATTCACTGACAGTCGTCAAATCGCTACAACTGCTGGGATAATACCACACGAAGATCGCACATGTAATCTAAGGTCTGTTGGTACAGCAAAACCAATTATCAGAAACTGGAAAAAAGACGGTGTGTGGGGTCTTCTGTGCAGTTTATATCCAGATGTTTGGGCTAAACACAAATTGGATTGTGGCAAAGCCAACATTGATCCCATTGTTATTGAGGGACCGATACATGCCCCTCATAAACAATACCCCATCCGACCTGAAGCAAGACGAGCCGTGGAGGAGATAGTGGCAGACTTGGAAGCTGAAGGAATCATCAGACAAACTTCATCTACCACTAATAGTCCTGTCTGGCCTGTCAAGAAATCTGATAACTCATGGCGATTAACCATTGATTACACAAGACTTAACAGTGTAACACCAAAACCGCATCCTATTGTGGCCAATCCTGCCACCATTCTGAATGATATTCCAGGAAATGCTAAAATTTTTACGGTACTGGATGTACTGTCGGCTTTCTGGTCTATACCTATAGACAAAAGATCTCAAGAGAAATTAGCCTTTACAGTGGGGGCAAAACAATATGTTTGGAACAGACTCCCACAAGGTCTTAATCTTTCTCCTGTTGTATTTCATAGAGCTTTGGACCAGTTCTTAACGGAGCAAAAAGCTGAAATTGAGAAATCAGGAAGTGTTTGCCTCCAATATGTTGATGACTTGTTAATTGCAAGCCCAGATGAAAACAGCCATGTATTTGCTCTGAATGTTGTCCTACAAGCCCTTAGGAAAGGGGGATTCAAAGTTAACCCCGACAAAGCACAGCTGGCCAAATCCAAGGTTATCTATTTGGGCCAAGAAATATCTGTGGAGGGAAGGAGAATGACAACAGAGCGTGTAGAGGCATTACGACAACTTCCAAAACCTCTAACAGTTACAGGAATGCGGAAGGTGATGGGACTTTTCAACTATTGTCGTCAGTATATACCTGATTTTGCTAGCATCACCAGCCCCCTCATCGACCTGTACAAGGGAGGAAAGCCTGGAGTGGAACAGATAAATTGGACACCGGAAGCTGAGGAAGCGTTTACTTCTATGAAAGAAAAACTGACTTCAGCCCCAGCTTTGGGACTTCCTGACGGACGGTTGCATTTTCATTTGTGGACCAGGGTAGGAGATGAGACATATTCAGCAGTACTGTGTCAAAAACCAGGTGATCGATACAGACCAGTTGGATACTTTTCCACAAAGATTCCTGTCACTATGATTGGGCAACCACGATGTATACAAGCCCTCGATGGTGCCACATGGGCAGTGGATGCTGTTGAGAATCTGATAGGAGCACAAACTATAATATTGCACACTCCACACAGTATAGTGACACTGTTGAACAACACGAACATCAAAACCATAACTGATGCAAGAAGAGCAAAATGGGAAGCAACTTTGTTGAACAAGGATTTAAGAGTGGAAATCATCAGGGACACGTCTCTTAACCCTGCAACAATGATGCTGGAACCACATGAGGGAATACCACATGAGTGTGAAAAACAAGTAGAAGAAGATAGTCTTGGTCCAGTTAATTCAATCCCTCTTGAAAACCCAGACAAAGAGTTATGGGTTGATGGATCCAGTTATTATGTTGATGGAAAACGACATACTGGATGGGCTGTAGTGAAAGGAGATGGAACTGTTGTAAAGAAAGGAGCCCTTTCTGGGAAATTTTCAGCGCAAGTAGCTGAACTTATAGCACTTACAGAAGCCTTTGAACTATCAGAAGGAGATCGAGTCAACATCTATACAGATAGTCGTTATGCTTTTGGCGTGGTCCATGACTACCTTGCTCTGTGGAAAAGACGTGGACTTATCACTAGCAGTGGGAGCGAAATACAACATGCTTCCATAATTCGTCGTTTGATTACAGCATGTTACTTACCCCGAGAAGCATCCGTGATCAAAGTAAAATCACATCAATCTGACAAGTCCAAAGAAAGTCAAGGAAACACGGCAGCGGATGCAGCAGCTAGAGAAGCAGCTCTACTTCCTCTTACTCCTGTTACCTTGGTAAAGGAAAACAGCAAGGATAATCCTGAGCTCCATCTTCTGTCATATCAACTGGAGACAGATGAAGAGAAAGAACAATGGATAAAAGCGGGAGCGAAAGAGGATGATCAAGGTATCTGGAGAATTCCAACAGGACAAGTGGTGATGCCTATCGGAACAAGAAGAGAACTAATGCAGCTGTATCATGGAAAGGTACATGCTGGAGCAAAAGCAATGAAATCTCAAATCAGTGAGACTTGGTGGTGGCCAAGAATGATGAGAGACATTGATGATTACTGTAGGAGATGCTTGATATGCCTCAAAGCAAATGTGGGAAAATCTGTAAGGGTGCGAATGTCACATGCACCCAGACCAACAGGTCCATGGACACACCTCCAAATTGATTTCACAGGACCTTTATCACCCAGTGGAGGGTATCAATACATACTTGTAATCATGGACAGATTTACTAGATGGGTGGAAGCATTCCCTACAAAAACTTGCACTGCTGAAGCGACAGCACGAGTAATGGTGGAAGAAGTTTTTCCTCGCTGGGGTCTTCCATATGAACTTGATTCTGACAATGGAACTCACTTCACTGGAAAACTGATGAAGGAAGCAATGAAATTGATGGGAATTAAACAGAAATTCCACATTCCCTATAGGCCAGAAAGCTCGGGCATGGTGGAGAGAATGAATCGATCATTGAAAACCGCACTTACCAAAGCCATTCTGCAAACTGGTCAAGGTTGGCATAAGTTATTACCTGCTATTCTGTGGAACTTGAGAGCAACTCCAAACCGAGTTACAGGACTAACCCCTTTTGAACTAATGACTGGAAGAGCAATGGTTCTACCCCCTGATGCTCCGCCACCTGCGGGAACAGGAGGAGACTCTACTTTGTTCCAAGAAAAGTTACGACGCTATCTCGCAATGCTGGATAAAGCTACTAAAGACAATAATAAGAAAGTGCGAGAAGCTCAACAGCAATGGGATGAAAAACATACCACTACTGACATTCCACACATTCCCGAGTTAGGCAGTTTTGTTATGATCAAACGAATTGCTAGGAAAGGTTTAGAGCCTAGATGGGAAGGACCATATGAGATACTCCTAACTACTGATACAAGTGTTTGTCTCAAAGGGAAGGGTGTAGGAACAGATAGATGGTATCATTGGTCACAAGTTAAACCTTGCTTAGTGAATGAACAAGATGATAATGATGGCTTATGGCCTGAGATTGAGCAATGTTCATCCATTAGTTTTAAAGATTGGGAACAAAGAAGTGATGTTAATTATTTCTCTGCTTCCATTTCAGGAATCAATTCCATTGACATTGATTAGAGATGGTTGCAAGTTATTCTCGATACCCAACGACGATGGTATGCTTATTTTTAATTTTACTTGGCATTTATCAAGAAAGCCAAGCCTTATGGACTCCTCGAGTTCAAGAAATCACTCGGAATGCAACTCTGAAATCTGGCCAACATTTTACTCTACCCTTTATTTCCAAATGGGGATTATGGGATTGGGTGCCACGCAATGATAAAGACCTTGCTAAATATCGTAAGGACGTCTTTGGAGGATGTAACTTTTACCACCAATGTTACAAAAGCAGAGTAATTTGGCCGGTAAAAGACGGGGGGTATACTGGTAGTGCTCAAAGACGAGAAATTTGTTCCAAAGAACAATGTGAAGTTATAGGGTTAAACCTCATAACGTCTACTAATGTGGAAATTAATTTAGTTCTGAATCGTACCCACATGCTTACAATATGGGATTCATTGACCCAAGGGTGTATTTATCCCATAGTGTTGCCATGTGAAGGGTTTCTGAGGGATGCTTCCTCAAGAACAACAAGATTCAAGGGAAATTATGTACGAGTATGGCATTCAGAAGATGAGAATGAATATTGTGAGACTGAACTAGAAACTGGGGAAATCGGAAGGTGTTTTTATCTTTCTGCGGTAAAGTCAAACAAAGCTCAAACATGCCCAAATACAACTATTGCACCAGCTCATGGTATTTTGTTGGCAAAAGAAACCAAAACCTTAATAAATGAAGCCCATATGGTGCGACAACGAATTAATTATAACTTGAACTCTCTTCTTACAGTTTTTGATCAGTCTTATTGTGGTAATTTTACACAAATAAGAAGTTGGTTGGACAAAGAAGTTAAATATTATACCTCTAAAAATCCTCTGAGTAGTAAAAATCGTAAAACTCGAAGTATATGGGGAGACATAGCGGGGGTATTTGGTTCTGTCAATTCAATTAGTAATACTGCTCAAATGAATCAACTAAGCGAGTATACTCAGTGGGTGGGGACAATGTCTGGGAAAGGACTCACTGAGGCTCTTCAGGGTTCTCTACATATTATAGCAGCGGGTCAGCATCTTAATGATGCTGCAAAGGAATTAGCAGATGCATTAACAAAATCGTCTAATTTTGAGACACATCGTGCAGCGTGTTTATTTTTAGCTCAGAATTTAAAGGATCAAATGGTAGAAGATATTCAAGTTATTCGAATGGGACAAGTTCCTGAGCGAATAGCAGAATCTTTGTTAGTGGTTTTCGGTAATCAACTTAATTTGACTTCTGCTAAACATATTCCATTAGTTAAAATCGCTATTAATGAAAATTCGTTGTCAGGTTCTGGAATGTTACCTTTGATTATGATATGGCCTCAATATGGGAAGCGCAATGTTATGACAGTCAGGCAATTCCAATCAATGGGTGTTAGACAAGGAAATTCAGTAATTAGATTAGGAAGGAATGGATATTGGGCTGACGGCGATACACCAATGATTTCTACCACAGACTGTTGTGTTGAGGAACATGAGTGGGTAATTTGCTCATGCTCTACAATGTTTAGTCTATCTCTTAATGGTTCTGCTGTTTGGGAAGTAGTTCCTTTAGATCAAGCCACAGGTGCATGGCAGGTGTCAGAAGCACAGTGGTGTATATTACATGATGGAATAAGTGAAAATATGATATACGGGGGAAAGTTGTGTCCAATTCCTCCTGATCCATTTTGCCTTGAGATTCTCTATCCTCTTCACTTGGGTGGAATTCATGTTCCACATGTGCAATTGTTGCAGATAGAGCCACAATGGTGGAATAATGATCTAGTAGAAGAACGGAATTATGAACTCTTTGAAATGGTTAGAAGAGTTAAAAAGAGTGTAAAAGCAGCTCAAGAGGAGGGAATTCAAGCAATGGGTCATGTTATTGTAGCAAATGGAGTAGCTAAATTAATGTCTGAGAGGAAACTACCACGAATCCTAGGGAATTTATCATGGTCAGATTGGATAGTTTTGACTATGGTAGGAGTTTTTGTGTTCATGCTAATAATCCAAGTCCTTATATGTGTTACTAGAAGGAAAAGTACCAAACCTGTCAAATTGATTATTTCTAACCAAATGGATAGAACTAAGAATGGGACATACAGCGTGAAATAAGAGATTTTACACATTCTACACTACCTCACAAACAATGAACATCCGTTTACTGATTTTCAACCCCAAGGGATAGGATCCTTTAACATCAACGTTTATTTTAATTTCTTGTTTTGGTTCGGAACTGGAGGATTTAATTAATTAACGAGTTAATTAATTAATGAGTTCAGGCACGGACAGAAGACTTTTTAGTTTTTCTTTTCTTAGATGATTGGGGTTCATTTTAAATGCATACACATAGATATTAAAATACACATAGTATACGGGGACATATCATGGGTTGGGGTTTTGTTCTTTGTTTTGTTTTTGTTTCTTTGTTTTGTTTTTTCTTTTCCTTTTCTGTTTCCATTCTTCTGTTCTGTTCTTTCTATTTTCTTGGTCTGCTATTTCTTCTCCTCACTATCACTTCTATAGGTTGGCCACCTGGGAATGATGGTGTGGAACTGACGGCCGTAGTTCCAGTGGAGGGAAATGAAGATTCAAAATTTCATCTTTTAATATTATTTCATTATTAAATATTATGTATTTGTATTATTATTCTTTATTAATATTCATAATCAGTTGTATCATCTTATGAAGTTTCAAAAGCATGAGTTTGAATGCATGAGGGGCTATAGATAGCATGGGTCCATGGGATGATCATATGTCAGACAGGGAGAAGATATATTTTGCTTAGAGGGTGTGTACAATGTAACATGTTCCGCTGATGTGAGTGTATCACAGATGTAAACAACAAGGATAGTTCTTAATATGGAAGTGAATTGTGACATGTTAAACATAACGTATACGTATGACATACGTTCTAATTTTAAGAAGCTCAGAGCAACATGTTTTGTTACCTTACAAGGAAGCTGTAAGACTTTCTGTGATGTATAAAAAGCTCAATCTTACTGTACTACCTCAGAGAAACACGGAAACGCATTGACCTGGCATGAATACAACATCTTGAAGTTTCTCTCCTGACATATAAGAATAAAATCTTTCTTGGCAAGATAACTGGTGTCCGGTCCCGTAAATCAAATAATAACGGGAAAACAAAAGAGGCTTTAATTCCAAGTCTACAGTTATGGTTAGTATTTTGAATTGGATCCTGTAAGTTACAGGAAGCCAGTGAAGGGAGCAGAGCATCGGGGTGATATGGGTGCGCCTATTTGATCTAGTAAGTAACCTAGCATGGCATCAGACAAGCAGTTTAAGCAGTGTGTTCCGCCATACCCCCACTTTCTTATAAGGAGTGACGAACATGATCTATGTGTGATATGCTCAGGAGTGGAGCATGCTACAGGTCCTTCTAAAAAAATTAGCATATTGTGATAAAGTTCATTATTTTCCATAATGTAATGATATAAATCTCACAGCAGCAAGAAATATGAAATATGCTAATTTTTTTAGACAGGAATTTTGGGTTTTCATGAGCTGTATGCCAAAATCATCAGTATTAAAACAACAAAAGACCTGAAATATTTCAGTTGGTGTGCAATGAATCTAAAATATATGAAAGTTTAATTTGTATCATTACATTATGGAAAATAATGAACTTTATCACAATATGCTAATTTTTTGAGAAGGACCTGTATATCTTCTCTTGGGGGAGGCGACTGCACTCACTGTGAGAAATTCACTTTGAGGAAGCTCCGCTCATGTCCAGCTTTCTTCTCGAGGGATGTGAGTCAGCCGTCTGTGCCCTGTGGTTAGGGTCCCACATCTGCCAAGGCGGCGTGTCGACTTAAATCATGAGGTTCAAAGATGGATCTGGTGGATGAGTTTGAGATGGGCTCTGCCCTTTCCCTTGCTGCTGTTAGAGGTGGTTACTCGATCGGTAGAGAAACGTCTCGGTTACATATGGTAACCCTCGTTCCCTGAGGGAGGGAACGGAGACGTAGGTCAGACTGACCAATAGGAATCTCACTAGAGAGGCCAATCTACTTCGAGTGAAACTAAAACAAGCCAATGCACATTGGCATGCAATCATTTGCATCAGCTGCGCGTCCTCGTCAGCGCGGGTATTTAACAGCAGCTGTTATGATTGCACACTAGTTTTTTGCTGAGGAGCCAAACCTGAAAAAGCTGGCCGCCCCATTGGGCGGCAGCAGATGTGACGACGGGACCTACGTCTCCGTTCCCTCCCTCAGGGAACGAGGGTTACCATATGTAACCGAGACGTTCCCTATCGGTCAGTCACTACAACGTAGGTCAGACTGACCAATAGGAATCCCTACCAAAGCGCCACAGCTGCTGCACCCCATCCAGCGCCCCATGCAAGCCTCTACACCTTCTTGCCTAGAAGGACGATAGGAGGAGGCTACACACAGAGTGTATCTGTCACTGTTGTTCCGTAATAACCCATACAGTGAGATTATGGATAACACTGGGAAAGCGTGCCCTTCAGTTAGGAAGGAGGACCCTGCGGAAGCCACTTACTTCAAGGAGTTATGTGGGGAATACATATGGACTAGCCCGAAGGCTGTACTACATATGAGATAGTGGGTGACTTAGCCCAAGGGAAAGACACGGGCTTCCGTTAGGAGCAGCCGTGGAAAATATACACATATGGGATCCCCGTAGGGTCACACATATGGAACCCAGCCCAGATCCGGTTCTCAAGGATTCAGCGGATAAAGGCCTGTGACTTGGACGCTCCGCCATGTCCGGGCCGAGGGGTTTTTGGAGGACTCAACAGGTTTTTCACTCTGGAGCAATAAGGGTGCACAGTAGGGTGCAGCAAGCCGACAGAGCCGGGCCTCTCGGTGCTTCTACCCGTTTAGGGTGAGAACACGGGAGGAGACCGGCTCTACACGTAGGCTATAATATCTAGCGAACGTGTTAGGTGTCGCCCAGCCCGCAGCTCTACAGATATCTGTTAGCGAGGAGCCACGTGCCAGCGACCAGGAGGATGCAACGCCTCTCGTGGAGTGTGCATGCAACCTGAGCGGGCAGGGCACGCCTTGAGCTTGGTAAGCCAAGGCGATGGCATCCACTATCCAGTGGGCCATCCTCTGCTTGGAGACAGCCTTTCCCCTCTGCTGGCCTCCGTAACAGACAAAGAGCTGGTCTGAGGTCCTGATGCTTTGAGTTCTGTCCACGTACATACGCAGAGCGCGAACGGGACAGAGCAAAGCCAGGGCTGGGTCTGCCTCCTCCAAAGGCAGCGCTTGCAGGTTCACTACCTGGTCTTTGAAGGGAGTGGTAGGAACCTTGGGCACATAGCCAGGCCGGGGTCTTAGTACCACATGGTTGTCACCCGGCCGGAACTCTAGGCACGATTCGTCGACCGAAAATGCGTGCAGGTCTCCTACCCTCTTGACAGAGGCCAGTGCAACCAGTAGCAAAGTCTTCATGGAAAGAAGCTTTAAGTCTACTGACTGCAGAGGCTCAAAGGGAACATCCTGAAGTGCTCGAAGCACCAGGGAAAGATCCCAAGAGGGTATGGAGGGGGGTCGAGGAGGATTTAATCGTCTCGCCCCCCTAAGAACCTGATGACCAGGTCGTGCTTCCCCACTGTTTTGCCATCTATGTGGTCGTGATAAGCTGAAATAGCGGCAGCATGTAAACACGTCTCGTGGACGGCGCCCGTGCTGAAGTGATGGTGTTAAGTACCTCAGGGGGTAAGTCACCTAGAACCTCCGCGTCCCGTCCAGGGACCAGACATGGAGTTTCCAGAGGTCTGGACGCGGGTGCCATAGGGTGCCCCGTCTCTGAGTCAGAAGATCCTTTCTCAGAGGAATGGGCCAGGGAGGGACTGTCCCAAGGAGCATGAGTTCTGGGAACCAAGTCCGGGTGGGCCAATAGGGAGCCACCAGAAGGACCTGCTCCTCGTCCTCCCTGACTTTGCACAGTGTATGTGCAAGTAGGCTCACTGGGGGAAACGCATATTTGCGGAGGCCCCGGGGCCAGCTGTGTGCCAGTGCGTCCGTGCCGAGTGTTCCCTCGGTCAGGGAGTAAAACAGCTGGCAGTGGGAGGTCTCTGAAGAGGCAAACAGGTCTACCTGAGCCTCTCCGAACTCTCTCCAGATCAGCTGAACCACCTGGGTGTGGAGTCGCCATTCTCCCGGAAGCACAGCTCGTGATAGCTCGTCGGCCACACGGTTGAGCACGCCAGGGACATACATGGCTCGAAGCGACCTCAGACGCTTCTGACTCCAGAGGAGGAGATGGCGGGCGAGTTGCGACATGCGACGGGAGCGTAGACCACCTTGTCGGTTGATGTACGCCACGGTCGCAGTGTTGTCCGTACGGACCAGCACGTCCCTGCCCCGTAGCGGCCTTTTCAGGCGGCTCAGAGCGAGATGTACTGCTAGCAACTCGAGGCAATTGATGTGCCAATGCAGTTGGGTAAACGTCCACACCCCTGACATTGCATGCCCATTGTACGTGGCACCCCAGCCGGTGGCAGAGGCATCTGTGAAAACCACAGCATGCCTGGAGACCTGTTCCAAGGGGACTCCTGCCCGAAGGAACGAGAGGTCTGACCACGGGCTGAAGGTCTGGCGGCAGGCCGGTTCGATTGCCACCCGGTGAGTGCCATGATGCCACGCCCATCTCGGGACTTGGCCGTGAAGCCAGTGCTGAAGCGGTCTCATATGAAGCAAGCCGAGCGGAGTTACCGCTGCTGCCGCTGCCATATGCCCCAGGAGCCTCTGAAAAAATTTCAGTGGGACCGCTGTCCTGCCTTCGAACGTGTTCAAGCAGTTCAGCACCGACTGAGCGCGCTGCTCTGTGAGGCGCGCTGTCTGTGCGACCGAATCCAACTCCATAGCGAGAAAAGAGATCCTCTGCACAGGGGCGAGTTTGCTCTTTTCCCAGTTGGGTGGAGGCAGCAGTGGAGGCATCCTCTGGGTGGAGGCAGCAGCTGGCCGCCGTGGCAGGATGTGTTTGATGGCCTCCGTCTGCTTTTGTACAGCCGAGAACTGCTGGGCGAAGTTCTCGACCGCGTCGCCGAAGAGGCCGGTCTGGGACACAGGGGAGTTGAGAAACCGGAGTTTGTCAGACTCCCTCATGTCAGCCAGACACAGCCAGAGATGGCGTTCCTGGACCACCATGGTGGACATCGCACGACCCACCGACCGCGCGGTCACCTTCGTCGCACGAAGCGCGAGGTCCGTCGCGATGCGAAGTTCCTGAAGAACTTGGGGATCGTGACCACCCTCGTGCAGGTCCTTCAGTGCCTTGGCCTGATGGACCTGCAACAACGCCATGGCGTGCATGGCAGAGGCAGCTTCCCCACAGGCCTTGTAAGCCTTGCCGGTTAAATCCGACGAGTACTTACAGGCCCGGGAAGGGAGACACGGTTCTCCAGGCCAAGTGGAGTTAGGGCACAGTTGCATAGCAAAGGCCCGTTCCACTGGCGGGATGCGCGTGTATCCCTTAGGTGCCCCGCCATCAAGGGTGGTGAGGGAGGAGGAGCCACCGGAACGGTTTCTGGCAGTAAAAGGTGCCGTCCACGTTCCCGTAAGCTCCTCATGCACTTCCGGGAAGAAAGGCACTGGGGTGGGTTGCTGAGAACCAGCGCGCGCCACCCCGAGATACCAATCATCCAACCTCGAGGGTTCGGGACACGGTGGAGGATTCCACACGAGCCCGACCCCGTTGGCGGCCCGGGAGAGCATGGCCATCATCTCCGGGTCCGTCTCAGGCACCGCTGGCACCCCCGAAGGAGGCAGCGGTGCCGAGTCGTCGTCCGCAGAGAGGTCTGACCCACCCTCCGATGCAGCGATCGACATCTGGTCACTGGGAGCCCCAAAGGAGACAACCGGTACACACCTCGAGGATGGTCCAGCTTTCTCCAATGGAAGCTCAACTGGCTGCGGAGCATGAGAGGGGTGAGGGCTCCTAGGGGGTTGGTTCCCCGAAGGAGACGCGCTCACCGTGATCCTCAGGTCACCCGCGCCCCCGTCCGAAGCAACCCTCTGAGGAGGATTGGAACGAGGCAGAGGCACGGGGACTCCGCCCCTTTGCAGGAACAGGAGTCTCGACCGTAGCTCCGCGATGGTCATCTTCCCACAATGGGTACATGACTCATCCACAAACGCTGCCTCAGCGTGTTCAATGCCCAGACACACGAGGCAGCGTTTGTGACCATCCTGTGAGCCCAGGTAACGACCACATCCAGAAACACACAGATAGAAAGTCATCTTCTTTTTTTTTTTAAAGACGCTCTCTATCTGTGTAAGCTCTTTTAGGGACTACTCTCACTGGTGCTGAAGCACGCAGGGGAACAGTCACTGCGAACACAGACGGGAATGTGCACCCGTCTGTGCGCTGTCTCTCTCTCTCGCTGGCAGGTCTTACCAGCTGTGAGAACAGCCTTTGAGCGCTGAACTGCGCACCTTACCAGCTGTTAAAACAGCTTTTTTGAATTTGCTCAAAAAAATAAATAAATAAAAGACAGAGACAGAAGAGAGAGGACACAAGACTGCTCGCGCTGCCGTGCTGTAACGCCCGCACCAGATAAGGAAAGATCCAACGAAGGCTTGCCAAGTTTTCACACTCTGTAGAATTACCATGAAGCGTTTGGCTCCGAAGCAAAAGGCTAGTGTGCAATCATAACAGCTGCTGTTAAATACCCGCGCTGACGAGGACGCGCAGCTGATGCAAATGATTGCATGCCAATGTGCATTGGCTTGTTTTAGTTTCACTCGAAGTAGATTGGCCTCTCTAGCGAGATTCCTATTGGTCAGTCTGACCTACGTTGTAGTGACTGACCGATAGGGAACATAGTATTGAATGGCCAGAAGTGAAAATGCAAAACAAGAAAAGTAAGCTATGAGTGCTTTCTCACTAGCGGTCAGGGACATCAGCCCCATAAACATCTGCCATTTTTTCCAGACCTCCACACTAAGGGGTCAAGGTCTTGAAACAATCGGCTTGTATCAATACTCCCTCTACGTTACGTCACTTGACCTTTCTCCGGCCAATGTGATGGCTTGTTTTCCACACGTGCTACAGACACCAGCTCACGCAGAACTTTTCCATAGTGTTACCGTCACAATGCAACATCTCGTTCCCTCTCAGAGAATCGTTACACGCGTAACCTGAGACGTTCTTCAGTATTTTTAATGTGTACACATCTTTAAATTTTGCTGTCTGAACAAAAAAAACTTTAAGATGTTAAAGTCACCATGAAATCAAAATGTACATTTCTTAGTTTTTTTTTTACAGAATGTTTCAGTGTACATAATAAATTACCCGTGCACATCATTATTTTTTATGTGTAGTCATGATCTTTAATCAAAAATATTAACGTCCCCTTCCCCTCGCAATGACATCTCTAATGACATGAGCAAGGACCTGGCATTAAGGTTTTCCAATAGCCAGATGAGTTTTAAAACCTCTCCTCAAGCAAACTGTCCCTAACATGAAACAAATGCTGCAATTAGCAAATGACATCGATGTCCTGATGGAAAAAATCAGGCCTTGTCCCATATTAAGTCGCCTCACTCAGTTTTTGTTCCATGCTGACTTTAAAAAGAGTTTCAGATTGTTTCTGATTCATTTGTCAAGGTTAGCACATTGCATTGTAGGATACAGCATTTCATACAGTGTATCCTGCACATTTTGGAAATGTAGTAGCCCATGCTGATATTCCATGTATACAGAAAATTTACAAGCACAGTATGCATATTGTATACTAGAAATATAATATAATATAGTGTGGTTGTGTTCTATAGCAATGTGTTCTATATATTTTAAAAGCATATTCTAGACTAGAGCACTAGATAGAAAACTGTGCATGCAGTGAACTACCTCTTTGTGTACTTGGCAAGAACAGGGTTGAGCCTCTTAAAGTAATTTGGGGCGTACACAATAACCTCCTCACTGTCTATAATAGGAACACCAACTGTATCCATGATCTTGTTAGTAAAGAGCGTCCAGTTGAACACCTGAATAGGAGCAGTGCAGAACAAAATCTGTTATTTAATTTATATGAGGATAAGAAAAATAATACTGTTCATTAAAGATCAAATGATATATATTATAGGAAAACTGCATAGATATTTATGATAAGGAATTGTATGCAGTAGCATGCAAGTTAACACTTTTTTTCTTCTTCTTTTTTTTTTTTTTACCCTGGAATCAAAGTCCAGGGTGAAGTTGTTGTTCAGGGTCTCCAGAGGCACCTTGTTATAAAGCAGAACCGGGTTGTTTCTGTCCTCTGGTGTGTCTGTGGCCTATGGCGACAGGGAGAGCATGGATTTCAGTGCATTTCCTGGGATGCAAGGAGATTCAACAGGTTTTTGTCCAGTTTTCTTCTGCCATTCCAGTCCCTCCACTTTATATATACAGAGCAGCCCAATCCCCTAATACTATAATTTATTTTATTTTTTTATTTGTTTCTTCCCATTGTTTCAATAGAGAATCAAATCTAGGACATGTAACCTTGCTGTGTATACTCCTCTGAACCAAATCCACCGCTGTTGCATAAATCCATATGCCACCGTTGGGATTTTTACTGAGCATGAGCATTTAACTGGATTATTATTGTCAAGAAGAATGTCTCAGCAGCAGTGTGGGTCAGACTTAAGCTCCAACACAAATGACTAGGCCTGTAATGCATACTGTGTAAACTGTAAAGGAATGAGCTCACTATCATAAAAGGTAAAAACCTCACAAGGAACACTGAGCCAAAGTTGTGCTGTACAGCCACTCTAGCAAATTGTTTCAGTGTGGAGCACAAACACAACATATGAGTGAAGCAAAGAAACACACTGTTCCTTGGGCAAGTTCAATAAAGTTTCAAGTAACTCCCTATTATTTTCCATATTTAGCTTTAAAAAAGCCCAAATGTTTTCAAATGTTCAAAGGGTACAGTAAATACTGTATTTAAAATAAAAAAATATATATATATTTTTGAATGGTACCTCTCTTTCTAATAGAGTTTTATTCCAATCTTTGTAATATTCAATTGAACTTCAAAACCTTGTCTTTCTAGCCCCTGGATTTACACCACATGGTCAAAAGTTTGTGGACAACAGTTTCATGGTCTTAGGCTTGTTCGACTTGAACCGGCACTGCACAGACCGATCAGTTTATGACGTCAAAGTACCGCGAGAGCGATTCAAAAGCATACAGAGCCGACTGCTCTCAAATCATTCTCGCTTACTTTGATGTCATACACTGATCGGTCTGTGCAGCACCGGTTCAAGTCGAACAAGCCTCTTGTCTCATTAGGTGTGTTCGACATCGGCTGCGGCTGGATGTAACCGATCGGTGAGAGTTGCCGCGTGCAGGCGGGGAGGAGCTGCAAACGGAGACGTGAAGTCGGACACTTTCTGATTCCCGTAGTGACCGCTCACGTGGTGTTTGCATACTTTACCACAGCTGAAGTGAAATAAATGCAATATTTGCCAAATACACAGATATTTCAGACACATTTTCATTCAATAGTTTATTACTTCATAGGCTACAGCATCTGTTTGAAAGTTTTTTTAATCAGTTTTATTTTGATAAACATGACACAACATCGCGACTACATGAAAAGACTGTTTACTGTTATAAAAAACTGATTTGTGAGCTTTAGTGGAACTAAAGGTGTGAGAATAAACACGAAACGCACGTGATCGTTGTCATGCGGTGAATCCGGCCAATCGTGGAACAGTTGTGTCGTCATCAGAGCTTGTGCAGCTGCTCTTGAGAAGCTGCGCTGGGGGAGGAGTCCAAGATGGCTGCCTAATCAGACGTGTTTGTACGAGCTCCTGCACCATATGTGCTTAGATAGTGCAAAAAGGACCTTTAATTAATTATATACTGCCTGTATGCAATTTTGTTGCTTCTTTGATTTGAAGATTACCTTTATATAGTGTCACCATGGGGCGTAAACGTGGTCATTCGAGCAACTCTTCGGCTTATGCTAAGGAGGCTAGCGTTAATGCTAATGCATGCTCACCAGCCAGTAGCCGACATGATTACATTGTTTCTTGTGCAAGCGAGGAAAATGCGTTCTGTTTAGTTGAAGAGCAGTTCCCTGCTTTGCCTATCACACCGAGTAAATCACCGGTCATAAAGAAGAAAGCAAGTGACGACACTTGAGCTGATATCTCGTCGCAGCTATTAGGCATAACTCAGCTGATCAACAGTCGCTCAGACGGAATAGAAAAAAAGATCTCGGACATGTCAGCTGAATTAAAGGCCGTTGTTGAGAAGGTTACTACTCTTGAGCGGCGAATGGATGGTGTTGAACGACCTGTGGCTCAGTTGCAGCGGAGGATGGATGATATGGATACATATTTGAGAAGACGTAATTCGAGGATATCTGGGATTCCTGAATCTGCGCGCGAAGATATTCGGCTTGAGGTTGTCAAAATCTGCCAAAATGTTCTTCCTAGTGCAAAGGACAAACTCTCGGATGTTATTGACGTGGTCCATCGTCTCGGGAAGATGCAACAAGGAGGCGCGGATCGTCCCAGGGTGACCATTATGCAGTTCTCCGTTCGCTCTTACAGAGACGCTATCTGGAAGGCAGCGAAGAATTCTTCCTTTCTGAAAGACAATGGTTTGCGCTTTATGGAGGATTTTTCAGCCGGAGATCGGGAAAGGAGAAGGAAGCTGTGGCCGGAGGTCCAAAAAGCACGTGCGGAGGGGAAGACGGCATACTTTGTTGGAGGCAGAGCTTTCATTCAAGGGCAGGGTGAAATCATCCTGTCTACTTAAAGGTTTAGTTCACCCAAAAATGAAAATTCTGTCAGTAATTACTCACCCTCATGTTGTTCCAACCCCGTAAGACCTACGTTCATCTTCGGAACACGAATTAAGATATTTTTGATGAAATCTGAGAGCTGGATCACTCCTCCATACTAGTCCATAGGCTTCTTCAGGGATTGAACTTGCCAGCCTCGAAAAGTTATTAAAGACATCGTTAAAATAGTCCAAGTGACTACAGTGGCTCAATCTTAAGTTTATCAAGCGACGAGAATACTTTTTGTGCGCAAAACCCCCCCCAAAAAACGACTTTATTTCAACTATTCATTTCCTTCTCTGTGGGCCTCGAGTCAGTTCACTAGTGTAATAGCGTAAGATTCTGTTGTTGTACGTCACACGCATCACCCACATGACCAGCGTCGGCCAATAGTGAGCCTACGTGTGACGTAGCTCTACGGAATCACACTACGTTAACTGACTAGAGGCCCAAAGAGAAGGAAATGAATAGTTGAAATAAAGTCGTTATTTTTGTTTGTTTTTGCGCACAAAAAGTATTCTCGTCGCTTGATAAACTTAAGATTGAGCCACTGTAGTCACTTGGACTATTTTAACGATGTATTTAATAACTTTTCGAGGCTGGCAAGTTCAATCCCTGAAGAAGCCTATGGACTAGTATGGAGGAGTGATCCAGCTCTCAGATTTCATCAAAAATATCTTAATTCGTGTTCCGAAGATGAACGAAGGTCTTACGGGGTTGGAACAACATGAGGGTGAGTAAATACTGACAGAATTTTCATTTTTGGGTGAACTAACCCTTTAAAGTGCTTTCATCTTAATAACAGGCGTCGCCTGGTCTGCTTGACTGAGCTGTTAGGTGCACTTTGTGGACATTGATACGGGTTTGTTTTATACATATAAGAAACTGCCAATATTTTTTCATTACAGTGTTCTTTTTGTAATTTTTGATATCTAACATGGTGCTGCTTTTTTCAGCATTTTTGATTTTGTGACCTACTTTCAAAGATCTAAGTCCATAGATTTTTCTTAAAGCGGGTTAATTGTTCAAGTTTTTGTGAATTTAAATGTCTTTTTCTGTTGTGTCTTTAAACGCCAGGGGTTTAAGAGATGTTGTTAAACGCAAGGCCTTATTTTTATTTTCTAGACAGTTTGGTTCTGATTTTGTTTTTTTTCCAAGAGTCTCATTAATGATAAGGATGTTAATTTTTGGAAGTCGCAGTGGGGTAATGAGATATGGTTTTCTCATGGTTCAGAGCACTCTGCAGGCGTTTCCTGTTTAAAAAATAATTTTGCAGGTGAGGTGTTGCACACGTACTGTGATGAGTATGGACACTTTATTTTGTTACTTCTAAAATGTTATAATATAAGTCTTATTGTTGTTAATTATTATGGGTATAACTCTAGATCTGAGAATGATCAGCTATTATTTGTTTTGGAAGATAAGCTTACTTATTGGCAGTCAAAATTTCCAAATGCTTATTTAGTGATTGGTGGTGATTTTAATACTGTCTTAAATGAATCTCTGGATAGGTGGCCACCTGGTCGCCAATCAAACTCAAACACAGCTTTGAAAGCTTTTATGCATAGATTTGAGCTTGTAGATATCTGGAGGGTTAAAAATACATATGACAGAGAATACACGTGGAGCAATAAAAACTCATCTAGACTTTCGCGAATTGATTTTTGGTTAGTCTCTAGAAATTTGGATAAAGATCATATTTCTGTTGATATTTCTACAACGCCATTAACAGATCATAAGGCTGTCTCTATTAAATGTATGTTTTCTCCTGAAGCTAGATTTATCAAGGGCTCTTATTGGAAAATGAATAGTTCGTTACTTAATCATAATGAGGTTAAGTCAGAGCTGGGAAGACTTATTGGCTTTTATTGGAGCAAAGCTAAACGAGAAAATCATTTTGGCTTAAACTGGGAATTGTTGAAATATGAAATTGGGAAATACCTCAGAAAGTTTAGTGGTAATCTGGTTAAATTAAAACGTCTCGAAGAAGTTAATATTGTTAGTGAAATCTCTTCTATTACCAGGATCTTGCCTGAAAATCTGTCCGATAGTCAAAGAAACTATTTAGTTGATTTACAAATTAAGTTGGATGATTTGTATAAATTAAGAGCAGAAGGTGCTTTTATTAGATCAAGACAAAAGTGGCTTGAACACGGAGAACAAACGTCTTCCTATTTTTTTAAGCTTGAGAAAAATAGGGCTAAACACAATTCTATTTGTCAATTAAATATTGGAGGGGTTGTCTCAGAAAGTCTTAAAGAAATTTCCCAATTTTGCTATAAGTTTTACTCTAATTTGTATAAATCTAAATTTAATCTAGCCGATTTGGACACTTTCAGTAAACATCTTGGTAATGTTAAGACTATTAGTCATGATGATCAAATTTTATGCGAGTCGCCAATTTCTATCGATGAGGTTAAGGACTCAATTTCACAGTTAAAAATTAACAAGTCGCCTGGTAGTGATGGGATAACGGCTGAATTTTATAAGTTATATTCTGAGCTGTTATCTCCGTTCCTCCTGCAAGTGTATACTGAGAGTTTAAATTGCTCTGAGCTTTCTGTTAGTATGAAGCAAGGTGTAATTTGTTTAATACCTAAGCCTAAAAAAGGACATTCTTCTCTTAGACAATTGGAGACCTTAGCCTTCTTAATAATAGCATTTCTCTAATCGTTTTAAATTGGTTTTGAACACCATTATTGATGAAAATCAGTCAGGTTTTATGAAAAATCGTCATATCTTTAATAATATCAGACTTGTTTTTGACCTCATTGATTACTCTGAACTTATTGAGGACGATAGTTTAATTCTGTTTTTGGACTTCTTCAAAGCTTTTGACACAATTGAGCATCCTTTCATTTTTTTTTGTTTAGAGCGTTTTGGTTTCGGGCCTTTTTTTTGTAATGCGATGAAAACGTTGTGTGCTGGGGGAAATAGCTCAGTGAAATTAGGACACAGCACTACACAGAGATTTTTTTTAGAGTGAGGTGTTCGGCAAGGCTGTCCAGCATCCGTATACCTCTTTCTTATTGTAGCTCAAGTCTTTTGTCAATGTATTAAGGAAAGTAAGCTTGAAGGAATTCATATAGCTGGTAGAAGTATTTTAATTAGTCAATTAGCAGACGATACAGCCCTGTTTTTAAAAAATCCGACCCAGGTGCATCAGGCAATTAAAACTATTCAGTTGTTTTCTAATGCTTCAGGTTTGTACCTTAATATTAAAAAATGTGAAATCTTAGATCTAAAAAACTCCTCCCCTTTATCTTTGGATGGTATTCCTGTTAAAAAAGAGGTTAATTACTTAGGTGTTGTCATTTCGAAAAATGAAAAAGATAGAGTTTCCCTGAATGTTAACCCTGCCTCTGAAAAGATTAAAAGAAAATCGAATCTTTGGTTATTAAGGGACTTGTCCCTTAGAGGTAGAGTTCTTCTGTCAAAAGCAGAAGGAATCTCTAGGCTGACCTATATTGCTTCAACTATTCATTTAGACAATAATTCTCTTAATTCTATTGATCAGACTTTATTTAATTTTTTATGGAAGAATCGTGTGCACTATATTCGTAAATCTGTTGTCGTGAATTCTCTTAAATACGGTGGACTTGACTTTTTGGATTTTTCTACTTTAAATAACACCCTCAAAATTAACTGGTTAAAATTTTGTCTGAATAAACCTTCTCTGTGGAATTTTATTCCTAATTTTATTTTTGACCAACTTGGGGGTCTTTCTTTTCTATTAATGTGTGATTATAAGATTGAGAAATTGCCAGTAAAACTATCTGCCTTTCATGCTCAAGCCTTGTTGGCTTGGAAATTGATTTACAAGCACAATTTCTCTCCGCAGCGTTATTTTATTTGGAACAATCGTTGTATTCTGTATAAGCACAAAAGTATTTTTTTGAAAAGCTGGTTTGATAAGGGTATTGCTTTAGTATCTCATTTGTTTAACACTCAAGGGTATCTTATGACTTATGATGAGTTTCTTGTACACTTTAATTTTCCTGTGACTCCCAAGGAATTCTCTCTTGTTTTCTCTGTGATTAATTCTGGTATTACTTCCTTATTTAGAGATGTGGTATTGGTTGACGTGCCCATAGTCAATCTAACTGATACAATATGTGGTAAAATTTGTTTTTCACAGACTAAAAATAACAAATCTATTCACGATCTGTTTTTAAAGAAGGTTACTACCAGGCCTTGTTCTATTGCTTATTGGGCTAATTTTGTTAGAAACCCAAAATGGGAAAGTGTTTGGTTATTGCCTCATAAGTTTTTTGTCACAAACAAGGTAAAAGAAATTTCGGTAACACTTTACAATACGGGTGCACTAATAAGCATTAATTCATGCTTAACTAATGCACAGATAATACTGAATTAATGTGTAACTAATGATTATCTAAGCTATTCATTAATGATTACCACATTAGGAACTAATTAAGAGTCTGTATGGTTAATGTATTAGTTCATACATGAATTGTTATTAATTAAATATGTAATTGTGAATTAATTCCCTAATAACTCATTTTTTTTAACTAATAGTGTTAATTAATATGTTAATTACCAGAATGAGCCAAAGCCTTGTATTTCAACTTCCAGATAATACAGGTACACTAATATGCATTAATACATGATTAATTACTTCATTGTTAGTGCAAATTCATGTGTAAATTACTACAATTACTAAATTACTAGTTAATAACGATGTGCCTCAACAAGTAAAGTCATAACATAATGATACCTTTGCAAATCATTAGCTAATGATTAATTAAAGCAGACAACTGGAAGTTGAAGTGCATAGCTTTGACTAATTGTGGTAATTAACACATTAATTTACACCATTAGTTAATAAAATATGTTATTAAGGAATTAATACACAATGACACATTGAATTAATAGCAATTCATGTATTACTTAATCTATTAATCATATAGACTCTTTATTAGTTGCTGATGCAGTAATCATTAATTAATGGTTTAGTTCTTCATGAATCATACATTAACTCATGATTATCTGTGCATTAGTTAAACATTAATTAATGCATATTAGTGCACCCGTATTGTAAAGTGTTACCGAAATTTCTTTCAAAATCATTCATAGATTCTATCCTTTTAGACATTTTCTTAGTAAATTTAAGAAGGATATTGATGTTACCTGCTCTTTTTGCGCTTTGCAATTGGAAACTGTATCCCACGTCTTTTGGCACTGTAGTTTTGTTAAAAAGTTGTGGTATGACGTCTCTGTGTTTATCACAGAAAAGGTGCTCTCTAATTTTATTTTGCTTTTTGAAAATGTAATTTTCGGATATTTTATTCAGGATAATGTGAATAACGAAGCTTTTGTTATTAATTTGTTTATTCTTTTAGTTAAGTTTCACATCCATAAGTGTAAATTTTCTAACAGAAAACCATGTTTTACAGTGTTTCCTAAAGAATTGGAAAGTTACCTTTGTACTATTCAGAGTAGCGCTAATAGAAAGGCTATTTAAACTGTCCGTTTATGTTCTCTCTTCAAAATATTTGAGTAATGTAAAGGTCTTGCATGTTTTTGAGTGTAAATTTTATTTATTTATTTATTTTTTCTTTCTATTGTTTTTATTACCCTAGCTTTATATTGTCTGTTGTATTGTTCTATATTTGTTGTTTAAAGCATAATATAAAAAAATATATGAAAAAAAAAGAGAAGCTGCGCTGGCTGAGTCCGCTGGCTGAGTCCTCCGGCTACTCTCGAAACGCTCTCGCGGTACTTTGATGGCATACGTCACAGTCATGTGGCGTCGGCGCTGTATCAAGTCGGACAAAATTTCTAACCGGCATGCACTGCTTCAAGTCAGCCAGCTGCGCAGAGCTGCATGAAGTCGAACACACCTATTGTCTCTGTCATGTTTCCTGGTGTCATGTGATTCCCTGGCCCTCATGTGATCCTGCCATGTCTTCTGTGCTGTCATGTTGTCATTGGTTCATTGTACACAGGTGTGTCTTGTTCAGTCATTAGTCTTGTGCAATTAAGCCCTCTGCCATGTAGTAGTAGTAGTAGTAGTAGTATCCTTTTATTCAGACTCATGGTCCATCCATACAAATAAAATAAAATACAATAATACAAATACACAACACAAAGTTACAAATGACTCGTTTTTAAAAGACACTTATACCAGTGTTCCCAAAACTGAGACATGCAGCATGTGGCACTGTACCTAACATTCACCAGCACCACAACAACTTGATTTACAGAATCATTCAGTCGACAATGCCATGCCTTTGTTTTTTGTTTGATCTTGTTTTGAGTATTAATGAACTGCATTTGGGTTCTACAACTTGCCTTCAGTGGACTCCATGTTAAAGATAACAATACTTGACAAGAACACATGGCAAACATGAGGGCTTAAATACACAAGACACACCTGTGCACAATGAAACATTGAACCAATGACAACACAGAACACATGGCAGGATCACATGAGGGCCAGGGAATCACATGACAACAGGAAACATGGCAGAGACATGAGACAAGAACATGAAACCTGAACATGTCACAAAAACCAAAACAACCCGTGACAATATGTGCTTGTTGATCATTTTATTTCAACACCTGCTTGCTGCAGTCTCCTGGGAAGGCCTACACTAAATGTTGGAAGTGGTGGCTGTGGTGATTTGCTCTGATTCAGACAAGAACATCAGTGAGGTCAGGAACAGAAGATGAGTTCTGGTTGAGCATTTACAATGCACACAAGGACATTTCCATTCCTGAATAGAAAAGATTTGCCTTATTCTACTAAACATGTTTGTCTGAGGAGATTGTAAGGCTATATTTTTATTGTTGCGCATCTTCTAGTGAAGGGTGTCAGCCGAACGCAATGGAGTGAACACAAAATATAAATATAAAAATATATGTAAATTATAATATGTGAACATGAAATTAAATATAAATTAAATGGAAATCTACACCTAATTTAACTCTAAATGTAGTGCTAAAAATGTACTTCTTGGTCTATACAAATAAGTAATGAACAGTATCAACCAGTGTAAAAAATATGTAATATTAAGTCAATTAAAACTTGCCTTACGTTTGCTAACATGGAAAAATAGGCTGTTGCAGCATATATTAGTGAACATCTGGTGATATTTAAGTGCTGCATTTACTATTGATCTTCTCAATAGATTGAAAGGTGTTGATTACTACAGTATATCAGGTCTGTTAAGACAGCAGAATTTTAGAAGCTTTCCATGCTTACATTAGCAATTTCCTTTTCCATCATCATTACCCGGGCAACCTCTTGCTTGATATTAGAGTCATTAACCTTCAGACCCCGGTCAGTTTGGATAAGCTTTGCCAAGTCAGTCATGAAGTTCTCATATGTCACACAGGCCTGAGAAAAAAACAAATTGAAAACACATGAGTGCTAAATTCAATACCTGTTAGCATGCATATGTTCTTCATTTATATGCAGTATGACAGCACCCAGATCCTGGCTTCACAGTTGTTTAGGAAGCATTTGTGCACTCTGTGGGAAATTATTCAAGCTAATTCCTTCTTTCCTCTCATCCTCTGCTTTCCTGCTGATTACTGATAATCTTGATAATCTTCAAAATGGAAACAAAAGACAATATCTTGGTCCAAGTGTTTCCATCTGTTTTTCCCATTGAGGCTTCCCCACTTTCTTTATTGCCTTTTTTGTTTCAAATTAACCAGGTCTGAAAAATATTAAAGGGACATAGCACGTATAAGTCTGAACTGAATAACGATCAGTTGATGATAACTAACAGTTTGTATCTGAACACTCCAGTCCAAGAGTGACTGTTTCTCCAAGATAAATGCAAATTGATTAGTTCATTTTAAATTAGTAGACTGTTGGATCTTTTAGGAGATGTACAGGCTTATCTTGCACTTCTAACTTGTCTGGTCTGGGCAAATCCAAAGTAAAGCTGGAGGCAAAATTTTATATTCCTTTCTGAGAGTAAATTGAGGTTGATTTACACTTTCAGATTGATGGCGCAATAATTTCAATCTACTGTACACAGGAAGAACTCAAGGTATGAAAAAGGCCATAGGTTGCTTACATCTGTAACTCCTACATTTGGTCAATGTCATAAATAAGCTTTTGTATTGGATAAATAAAGAGTGAAAGAAAATGTCGGAGAGAGAAAGACACCTAGAGACCCTAATAATCCACCGGTTAGACTTTGTGAACCAGCATGAAAGTTAATTCTGGTCTAAGCTGAATTAACTTAACTTCTGTAGGGAGGGGTTCAGGAGGGGGGAAAAAAAGAGGAAGAAAGAACCAAAAATTAAGTTTCTCAAAATCCACCTCTTCCTGTTTAACAGGCAATTCTTACCTCCTCGTATGGCCCAGTGCACACATAGTAGTCTCTTGAGGAGAGGCCAAGACTTGGCTGGTCGAACTGGCACAGAGAATAAAAACAAGAGACAATCAGCCTTTCATTCTTAATTGAAATTCCAATGCATCCACATGTAATGCCACCCTAATAAACCTGTATCAGTTACTCTAATTAAAAACCTCACAGACCCATGAACAAATATAGCTGCAAGCAGCCATTACTGGGGCCAAGCGCAAAAGCAGACGACAAGACATGCCAACATGGGAGTTTCAGACCAACTGCAGCAAGGAGCAATTAAAGACATTTAAAAATGAATTTAGGCAAAATGGCTTAAAAATTACATATACAGTAACTTATAAAATGATTTAATGGTTTATCACTTTCGACCAATAGGTGGCGAAGTTATGAAATCGATGCGTTGTCATCAGAGTGAGGTGACAATGACACATACAAAGTTTGCTGTCAAAATGTGAAGGTATTGCAGAGATAAAGCCTGAATAGTCATTTTGGCAGCATGCCTCAACTTTGATGCTGTGGTATACGAAAGCGGTTTCGTCTATCCTCACGAAATCCATAACTTTTAGTCGACACGGTCTGGAGATGACACGATTCGATTTCGGTGAAAGTAGAAGTTTGAAAAAGTAGGTATTGAATGAAAATCAAGATGGCGGACAGGAAGTTAAGCCAAATACGCCAAACTTGGTATCTGTGTTCTCGGGGTGACCCAAGGAATCTATTAAGACCAGTGACATTTCAATAGGCAGAAAATTCAAAAGTTATTAGCATTTTTGGAAATTTTATTATAACTTTGACCAAAAGGTGGCGCTGTCTCAAAATCTTTTGAGTACCTTCAGGGCATGGTGCTGGTGGCACATTCTGAGTTTCATAAAGTTGCAGCAATGCATTTGTTAAGTATAGCATTTTACATCACAAAACTGTATTGAAGTCAATGGGAATTTCATGTTTTGTTCTATTATAGCGCCACCAAGAGGCTCAGTCTCACATTTTTTTTATGTGTCTTCAGAGTGAGCCCATACATCTCTGTGTCAATTTTGGTGAAAATATCTCAATTCGCTTCAGAGTTATAGACATTTATGTGAAAAAAAACATCAAAAATGACTGACACGTGACTTTGATTGGATTTTACTACCCCTTAGTATCAATATTTTGACATTTGGGCATTGACATTTAGCCAACGACCTACTGTTGCAAACTTCTGACGGTGGTTTCGTCTCGATCGGACTAGCGGTTTCGAAGATATCCGCAAATGTTTTTTAAGCGCTAAATTACAACGCTGCACAAACCATATGCCGAAACCTGGCAAGTCTGGTATCGTTGGACTCTGCAAGGATTCAGGAGTCTAATGATATGACTCCTGTGAAAATAAGTCAACCACAGCCAGAGTTATAAGCATTTGAAATTTTTATTTTACCACTAGGTGGCGCTGTTTCGAAACTTCTCAGGCTCCTTCAGGGCATCGTACTGATGACCCATACCGAGTTTCGTAACAATTCATTCATGCATTAAAAAAATACCGCATTTTAGTACATAATTCAAAATGGCCGACAGCCAAAATGGCCGAGCTGGGAAAATTGGATATCAGTCGACTCGGCATGACGCCCTGAATCTAACGAGACCACTTTTATGATTTTTGGACAAACCGATCAGAAGTTATGAGCAAAAATAGCCATTTTTCATATCTCCGGACCAGTAGGTGGCGCTGCGCCGAAACGCAGCATATAGCCTCAGGTCATGCTTGTGATTACATGTACCAAATTTGGTCTGAATGCGATAAAGCGTTGCGGAGATACAGCCTTATGACTGTTTTCGCAAGTGCTACGTAAAATTAATTTGCGCGGTATTCGAAAATGGTTAAGCAAATCAACTTGAATTCCATATCTTTTTGTCGGCACTGCCTGGAGATGATCTGGTGCAATTTTGGTGAAAATCGGACAAACCGTCTAGGACGAGTTCGCAAAAGTAGGTTTTTTGAACAATTCAAAATGGCGGACATATTTTTATGACGGAAAATGACGTCATAGGGTGCGATTGAATCGTCATGAGCTCAGGAATCAGAGGAAAAAAGAATTTTGTTGATAGCCCTTGCCTTACGGTCCAAAAGTTATTAGCATAATTTGAGTGAAACTTTGGACAGGTGGTGGCGCTAGAGGCAATGAGTTAGAGACACCAAAATTGGTGTATTTAATGTTGGGACTGTCCTCTATCAGAATGTCAAACCAAAACAACTTTCCCGCAAACGGTTCTATGGGCTGCCATAGACGCCCAGTCGGAAGAAGAAGAAGAAGAAGAAACGGAAGAATAAGAAGAACCAGAACCAGAGGTGTCAAAAGTATTCACATTCGTTACTCAAGTAGAAGTATAGATACTAGGGTTTAAAAAGACTTCTGTAGAAGTTGAAGTATCAACTCAATCTTTTTACTCAAGTAAAAGTGTAAAAGTAACTGGTTTCAAAACTACTTAAAGTATAAAAGTAAAAGTAATGCAAGGAAAAAAAATGCCATTAAGGACAAAAGCTTAGGCCGCACCACAGGGGCCTATAGTGCACTACCACCTCCTTAGGGACTGTTCGGTATTTATGGAAAGGGCCACCGGAGGAAAATAGGGGAGGGTCATGTCTTTTTATTCTTTGTTGAGGGGAGGGTCATCCAACTTTTTTAGTCTATAGGGGAGGGTCACCCAACTTTTGTATTCATCAAAACAGCTACATTTCAAAGTGGCTTGTTTGGTGCATATTTTTTCCATGTAGCTTTATGTAGCTCTCTCGGTCTCGGCCCCCCATTGCTATCTATGGTCTGACCCAACAAAAATCCAGTTTGGCGCTGTTTGACAGTGCGCGCGCACTTCAGTACGCGCTCAGAAAAAGTGTATTAGAACAGAACGCCAAAGTAATGTTTACCCGGCAAAGCTTTAAAGCACGAGCAAATAATGAACTTTTGTGATTGCGAATAAGTGCAGTGTCCTGTGAGTGTTACTCTACCGCTGCATTAACATGTGATGTGAATGTACGTCGAGTTTTACTGTATTGGGACTGAGGCGCCAGAACTGCAGCTGATATAATGTGCGCTGTAGCACGATACTACCATATTTCAGTTTCCATTCTTATTGTGTTTCCACAACAATGTTAGTGAGTAAATCTACTGAAATTGCCCCCATAACAGTGGAGTGTGATGTGTTGGACATAGGGCTACCACATTTTTAAATTACTATTAGTATTATTTGAAGTTAACATAATAAATACATAGACCTACACCAAAAACACTAGTTGAGGATAAATTCTTTAAAATTGGGCAATTCCAGCATTATGGATGTGACATTTGCTGTCAAAACTTGAAATATAAATTCTCAGAAAATGCATTTAATACTGAAACGCCTGTTTATATATTCATACTCCCTTACATGGTGCGATTTTTTTTCTGTTTTACGAGCTCGCAGATTATTTTTTTCACTCGGGAGAAATTGCGTGGAAATCGGTTGTGCTCGCATGTTGTGGCTCATGTCGTGTGCTAGGAAGATACGAGCCGAGCCGAACCTTTCGACCTCACGATAATTTTTAAACATGTCTAAAAAGTTCGGGAGCTGTAGGCTTGAATTCGTGAGGTGTGTGCGCTGTGCGGTTGAATGAGCCGATGTGTCGATCTATCTAAAGTTTGACCAACCAGGAGCTGAAGAAATCCACAGAAGAAAGACGAAAATGGCAGCGCCACCGCGAATTTGGACTATTGAAAGGGAAGCCTACTACTTTATTATGATTTTAGTATCATAATGATTAATAAATGCATGCACAATTATCAGTGAACTTGATAAATGTTGCAGATATGTTTTAATATGCACAAACAAATGCCTTTCAACTTGTGTGCAAAATTCAGAATTTAATAAATGTGCAGCAATTTGTACAAATAGAGTCTGTATGTGTGTTGTAGCCATAATAAGCGCATTTAATTTCATATTTATTATAATGGGGTTTTTTTCCATCTATGTTGATTATGAAAAGTATAGCCACACAATATATCGGGAGACATGGCCAGACATGATTTTGACCACTTCATTAAGTGTTGTTTTGTAGAAAGCCTTTCTTTAAAGTGAATTTCGTTTTGTATAAATTGTATCTTAATTTTAATAAATTTTTCATCAACCAATTGCCTGGATTTAATTAATAAGAAGGAAATATAGCTGGATGGATTTACAAATGCACATCTTGATTGTTGCATGCACACATATGTTGAAATAACGACATAACCACAACAACCATCTAATTGTCCTGGTTTGAGACTGTTAATACACATAACAAAATATTATTTTTATTTTTTTCATGTTCGCATTTATAAGGGTAAAAAAATGTTACGGACGTGACAGTTCTCCGTTACGGACATATGACCGCTCTGAAAGTGACTTTAAAACTTTCACAGAGACCTCAAACAGAAAGCAAAGACTTTCTTTAAAGTGAATTTCGTTTTTTATTACTTGTATCGTAATTGTAATCAATGTTTCATCAACCAATTGCCTGGATTTAATAAATAAGAAGTAAATATAGTAGAAAATCATCATGACACGGAGGCGCCGGCGCGTGAACTGGACTCTTGTCTAATAAATTAACCGAAACTCAGCGTAATAGCCTGTAGTAGGCTACTTGCCTCACAGACCTGATAAATATATAGAAAGCTTGACATGTATACTTTTTAACAGAACAATTCAAAACGAAAGAAAACAGACAGACTGCTCTCTGCTTATGTAATCCGAAATGTGCATTTCTCTCTGGCGCTTTCACTACTGCGAAGATCGCGAGTCAGCATCGTCACCTTTATATTTGCCGCCTACACTGACAAAGACTTGTTTATTAACAAACAATTAAAATGTCCCCTTGCTATATTATTCATAATCGTTACTTTTGCCGGTTCTTTGTGGAAGCTTTAAGATACTTTATTGGCAGTGCCACCCTTACATTTTACATGAACGCGTCACCACTGCATCAGCACCGAAAACATGATTTTTTTTTTTTCAAATCAAAAATCGTGATACGAACCGAATTGTAGGTTTGGTCTATCGTTACAGCAAGTTGAGAAAGCAGGAGTTTAGTCGTTTATCATGGAATGGCTATCTGAACATCTTTGCCAAGCGCAAACCAGAACAGAAGTAATCAATAAATGATCGGGGAGGGTCATGCCTTTTTTCACAATCATTTTGGAGGGTCATATAAAAAATTATTGCTGGCGAAGGGAGGGTCAAGTCTTTTTTGACTATCTCAAATCTGGTGGCCCCTTAAATAAATAACGAACAGTCCCTTAAAAAACATTTTTCTAAAGGCCATAATGTTATATTAAAATGTTAATGTTGAAAAATTTGGGATGCACTACCTGTTTCAGCCACATATATGTGTTAGAAACTCAGTGTTAGAAAGTATCGTGTGATATCAGGTCTCGCGAGGTAACGAATTGCCAGAGGTGGAAAGAGTAATAAAATATTCTACTCAAGTAAAAGTACTACTACTTCAATGAAATTTTACTTAAGTACAAGTAAAATTACCGGTCTAAAAATCTACTCAAGTAAAAGTAAAAAGTAGCTCATTTAAAATTTACTCAGAGTAAAAGTTACTGAGTTACTTTTTTAACAGTGGGTTGGGGCGGGGTGGGGGATTCTCCCATGTAGGGTTGTAATGGTATGAGATTTTCACAGTATGATAACCTCTCAGAAAATATCACGGTTTACAGTATTAATCAATTATTAAATAAACTGTATTATTCAATTATGGTTATTATTATTGTTATTATTATTCTTCTTCTTCTTATTATTATATTCATGGAAATAAGAATAATTCTTGTCCTTGAACAAGCATTAAGCTGGTTCAGGTCATACTTATCTGACCGCTACCATTTCGTCTACTTAAATGGAGAAAAAACGATCATAACTTCGGCAAACTATGGAGTGCCGCAGGGATCTGTGTTAGGCCCTTTATTATTCTCTATATACATGCTGCCACTTGGTAATATTCTAAGGAAACATGGAATTAGTTTCCATTGTTATGCCGATGACACTCAAATATATATTTCATCACGGCCAGATGAATACGCTAAATTATCCAAATTGACAGATTGTGTTAAAGATATAAAAGATTGGATGACGCGTAATTTTCTTTTATTAAATCCAGACAAGACAGAGGTAATACTTATCGGTTCTAAAAACCGTCCACAAAACCTTTCACAGCACGACTTTAACATATTAGGATGCCCTGTTACTTTATCCGCTACAGTAAAAGACCTGGGTATTACATTAGACTGCAACCTGTCTTTTGAAAAGCATATTTCATATGTTACAAAAACAGCCTTTTTCCACCTTAGAAACATTGCTAAGCTACGTAATATGCTATCAGTCTCTGATGCAGAAAAGTTAGTTCATGCATTCATGACCTCGAGACTAGATTACTGTAATGCTTTATTAGCTGGTTGTCCTGCATCTTCAATAAACAAGCTACAGTTAGTCCAAAATGCAGCCGCTAGAGTTCTTACTAGATCAAGAAAATATGATCATATAACACCGATTCTATCATCACTTCATTGGTTATGTCATATGAAGAGACTATGGTTTATTTTATGTGTGTTTTTGTGTGTATTTGACACTGTTTTCCTTTTTTCTTTTGATTTGGTGTGATTTTGTTTTATTATTCACGCTTTATTTGTGTGACACTTGATCATGATTCAGAGTGTGGGGTAACGCCCCTGTATTTTTCGGAAGCCCGGATCACGGCTGATTAGTAGATGGACAGCTGTTGGTAATTGCCATGTCAAATCATAGACGGTTCAAAAAGGCCAAGGAACTGACAACAGTGTGCCTGTGACCCGTGAACTCTGTTGTGCAGCCCTGTTCTCCACATTTTTATAGCTGGACGTAGTCGCGATTGTGTTTTTTTATTTTTTTATTGCCCCGACCGTTGTATGGACCATTGTCTGCCACGTTGAAGCTGAAGTTGTTGAAGTGACGGTCCTGCTGTTAACCCGGTGGCTGCTGGTATCTTCGTCTGTTCTCGGCTGTGCTGGATTTCTGCCGTTCTCTGCTGTGCTGGACTTCTGCTGTTCTCTGCTGTGCTGGATTTCTGCCGTTCTCTGCTGTGTTGGACTTCTGCTGTTCTCTGCTGTGCTGGATTTCTACCGTTCTCTGCTGGGCTGGATTTCTGCCGTTCTCTGCTCTGCTGGGATCGCTGCTGTTCTCAGCTGCGCTGGATTGTTGCCGCCTCTGCTGCGCTTCGGATCGCTGCTGTTTCCCGCTGTGCTGCCCGGAGCCCTGCTTCGTCTGTCCTGGTGTTGTGGAGCATTGTCCAACAAGACTGGGAGCTAGATTCGTCTACTCCCAGTTTATTGGTGAGTGACGCCTTGTTAAATTGTGTGCCTTGCCTCGTCCGGAATTAAGATCCACGTCTCACCTAAATTGGAGAGTTCCAGTCTGTCTACTGTAGTCTTACCACTATCTATATTGACATATTCACGAATTGCAGTGATCTAATTGAGTGTTGCACGATTAATAGTTATTCTATCGTGGTGTGTTTAAGCTGTGTTTATCTACTGTGGAGATACTGGCGGCTCTTTTTCTGTTTGTGTTGTGTTGATGTGCACGAGTGAGTGACAGGTGGGCTGCTGTGTAGACGCCGCTGTTCGGTGCGAGGCGGACTTGGTTAGAGGAACCGCTTACGGACTGTGGGTGCCAAACTACGGACTTCCAGTGAATTTGCGAATGTATCTTTCCGATGTCCAGTTTTTTAAAGTTTGATTGAGAGTGCGCGAGTGCACGGTGTGCCCTTTCCTTTTATCATTGAAATCAGAGATTGTAATAAAAACATTTTTATATTTAAACTGTTGTTTGGGTAATTCTGTTGTGTTGCTCCCACCAAACTAAAAGAAATTGCAAGCTAAAGTTATTTTATTTAATAGAGTCCCAGCTCTTCAACTGGGTGGCGTAGTCGGGCTACATTATTATATCACAGTTACCTATAAAGTTCCGTATTAATTACAAGGTCTTGCTTTTGACTTATAAAGCTCTAAATGGTTTAGCTCCAGTCTATTTAACGGATCTTCTATCGCCCTATAATCCATCGCGCTCTTTAAGATCACTAAATTCGAGGCTACTGGTCATTCCTAGGATATCCAGATCCACCAAAGGAGGGGGAGCATTTTCACATTTAGCTCCGAAGCTCTGGAATAGCCTTCCTGATATTGTTCGTTGCTCAGACTCGTTCTCCCAGTTTAAAACTAGACTAAAGAGGCATAACTTTTCTTGGGTTCCACGAAGAAACTTTACTTTTCTTATTACACTGTAAAACTGTAACAAAGAGCAAAAGACAAACAGAAATAAGATAAAACCAAGATATCTAAAGTACACAATTTGTAGCAACAGAATGGTAAGTCATAACTAATAGCCATGCTGCTAACTATCATGAGAAAACTCCAATAAACAAGAGATATGCCAAGTACAATTACTTTTAACATTTTTTTTTTAGCAATAAGTACAGTACTTACGGACAAATAGTATCCAAGGCAACAATGTAAAAGGAGAAAATGGAGCAGGAGAAAACAGCACTGGCACTTTGCTCTGCAGCACACTCAACTAACTGTTGATGGAAATTTACCTCAGAAAGTGAAACTTAAACTAAAGCTGCAATTGCTGGTTATCCAAAAGGGGGCACTGTTGCACACACAATTAAGACAAAAAACCCCAAACTCTTAATTTACTTCAGAGAGGACAGAACACTCCCCGCCTGGCACAATAAGGTTGTGTCACAAAATTATTAAACAAGATTTAACACAAAAGCGATACAGAGAACATCTTTTACTGTCCCTCAGATAAAAGAACAACCATGTCAGAGATTGGTCTCAGAAACACTTTCACAGTTCCTTCTTTTACTGTTTTTACTTCTGCCTTTCGAACCTTGTTGTCACTGCTGAGGAAAGTTTTGATGACACGTCCCACCGGCCAGTCATTCCTATGAGCTTGTTTTTCTTTGAGCTAAACAACATCTCCAAGTTTGATGTTGGGTTTGTCATCTGTCCATTTCTGTCGACTCTGAAGAGTGGCAAGGTACTCCGTCCTCCATCTCTTCCAGAAGGTGTCTGCAAGACACTGAACTTGTTTCCATTGTTTTGTATGGAGCTCTGCTGGGTCAAAGTTGCCAGATGGGGCCTCTAGAGCACTGGTCTTCTGAGTTAAAATCATTGCTGGTGTGAAAACAGTTGGCATGTTTGGGTCAGTAGACACTGGCAGTAATGGTCTGGCATTTATTATTGCCATCACTTCAGCCATCAATGTACTCAGCACTTCATGTGTGAGCCGAGTATGTACAGACTGAAGAAGCATGGCATCCAAGATGCGCCTGGCTATCCCGATGAGTCTTTCCCATGATCCCCCCATGTGTGAGGAATGTGGGGGATTAAACTGCCACGTACAGTTTTTCTCCTGAAGGTAGCTGTTTAATGTTGCATCACTGTGGTCGATTTTCAATTCTTTACAGGCACCAATAAAATTAGTGCCTCTGTCAGAGCGAAGAAACTTGGCGGGTCCACGTACTGAGAAAAATCTTCTCAATGCATTTATGAAGCTGGATGTGGACATGGATTCCACAAGCTCAATGTGTACAGCTCTTGTCGCCATGCATGTGAAAAGTACCGCCCACCTTTTATTGTCTGCACTGCCTCCCCTTGTGCGACGTGTCATAACTGTCCAGGGACCAAAGACATCAAGTCCAACGCTGGTAAAGGGTGGCATTGGTGAGAGCTTGTCAGCTGGTAAGTCTGCCATCTTTTGGATCTGTAGTGTTCCTCTGAGTTTACGACAGATAACACATTTGAAGATAACAGATGAGACCAGGCATTTGCTCCCAACAATCCATAGTCCTGCAGCTCTGATTGCTCCCTCTGTGATGTGACGTCCCTGGTGCGCCACCTTCTCATGGTAGTATCTCACTAAGAGAGTAGCAATGTAATGAGTACGGGGAATAATAAGCGGGTGCTTTTCTTCTTTTGTCATGTTGGCAGGTGCGAGACGACCTCCGACCCTAAGTAATCCATCTTCATCAATGATGGGGTTGAGCTTTTTGAGTGGACTCTGCTTTGGTAATGCCTGCTTCGTTTCCAGACATTTGAATTCTTCCCTGAAGATTTCAGACTGCACAGTGAGAATAATTACAACTTTTGCACGATAGATCTCACTTATGGTGCTTGCCTCAGTGTTACACTTCCATCCTTGATCATTTCTCTGATCTGAAATTGTCTTAAATGATCTTGCCACACGGATGAGCAAAGCTATGGCGCGGCACAGAGTCATCCAATGAGAGAATCTTTCAAAGCGATGTGACTTTAACTGTGTTTCTGAAGTTGTTGTGATCAAAGTCGTTACATCAGGTCGTATCTCCACATCCACGTCAGGTTCCACTAGAGTGAAGATGTCGATCTGTGCTGGCTCTGGGTTGGATTGTGTTAAGAATGATGGTCCCGAGAGCCAAGTTGTGTGTTGAAGGTGAGAAGCATGTATAGGTCTGGTGGCATGATCTGCAGGATTGTTCTCTGTAGAGATGTAATGCCACTGCTCAGGATGAGAAGACTTACGGATACGAATCACTCTGTTTGCAACATATGTGTAAAATCTCCTAGTGCTGTTGTGAATATATCCAAGGACGATTTTACTGTCTGTGTAGAATTTCACAGCATCCATGTTAATGTCTATCTCGTCTCTGACTAACTCATAAAGCTCCACAGCTAGAACAGCTGCGCACAACTCTAGTCTTGGGACGGTATGTGCGGGTCGTGGGGCTAGTTTGGATTTGCCCATTATGAATCCAACGTACTCCTGACCTTCACTATCGATACATTTCAAATAGGCAACAGCTCCAATTGCTATTATGGAGGCATCCGAAAAGATGTACAGCTCTTTTCTTTGAGCAGAGGACTGTGGGAACGGAACATAGCACCTTGGTATCTGGAGACGTTGGAGATCTTTCAATGATTCTTTCCACCTACTCCATTCTTCTTTCTTTTCGGTAGGAAGTGGTTCATCCCAGTCATTCTGCTCAGCTGAGATTTCACGAAGGAGAGCTTTTCCCTGCATTGTTATAGGAGCCACAAATCCTAAAGGGTCAAACAAACTGTTGACTGTGGCCAAAACACCTCTCTTAGTGTATGGTCTTTCCTCTTGAGACACTTTGAATGTGAAACTGTCTGTTTCCAGGTTCCACAAGACCCCCAAGCTGCGCTGTAAGGGAAGATCATCTGACGTGAGGTCCAAATCCTTCAGATCCTTGGCCCTCTCATCAGCTGGAAAAGCTTCCATAACCTTGTGACTGTTGGATGCTATATTGTGCAATTTCAGGTTGGAGTCAGCTAGCATCTTCTGTGATCTTGTTAGGATGTCAATTGCTTCTTCAGGGGTTGGTGCAGATGCAAGTCCATCATCAACATAAAAATGTCTTACAACAAACTGCTTGGCATCAGCGCCATGTTCTCTCTCACCCTCTGCTGCAGCGCGCCTCATGCAATAAATAGCCACGGCTGGTGAGGGGCTATTTCCAAATACATGGACCTTCATTCTGTAGTCCCTCACCTTCTTGCTGAGATTGTTGTCTTCATACCAAAGGAACCTGAGGTAGTCTCTGTGGTTTTCATGTACAACAAAACAATAAAACATTTGCTGTATATCAGCTGTGAATGCAATGGATTCTTTTCTGAAACGTAGAAGAACCCCCAAAAGGCTGTTATTCAAATCAGGACCACTAAGCAGCACTTTGTTTAAGGACACTCCTTCATATTCAGCACTTGAATCAAATACCACTCTTAGCTGGTCAGGTTTCTTAGGGTGATATACGCCAAATGAAGGTAAGTACCAGTGTTCTTTTTGTTTCTCCAGTGGAGGAGCAGGCTCTGAATGCTCGTTTTCTAACATTTTCTGCATGAAGTCAATGTACTGCTTCTTCATGTCAGGTTTTCTGTCCAGTGTTTTCCTGAGAGAATAAAGACGCGTCATTGCTTGCTCTCTGTTACTTGGAAGGCACTGTCTGGTGGAGCGGAATGGTAATGGCGCCACCCAGCTGTTTGCTTTATTTTGATAGACTTCTCTGTCCATCAAATCAAGAAAAACCTGATCATCCACTGAAAGCGCTGATTTTTCATCTTCTCTGGTTCTTTCAAAAACAGCAGATCCCAACATGTCTATACTACCACTATGGCACTCTTCCTGTGTACAAGAGGCCGGAGAACAGCCGAGATGTGATGACTGACTGAGACTCTCCTTCACTAAGATTTTGTTTGGGCATGGGCTAAGAAAAGATGTGCGGCCGTTACTGAGCACATGTGTTTTCAGGACATTAACACTTGATGGCTTGTGAGTTGTTCCTAGGCAGATGTCGCCCACGATGACCCATCCCAGGTCCAGCCTTTGCGCATAAGGAGCACTGTGGGGTCCGTTAATTTGCTCTCTGACCTTGTGCACCCGCAGGATATCTCTTCCCAAGAGTATGAGGATGGGAGCGTCTGGATCCACAGGAGGAATCCTCTCAGCAACTCGCTGCAGGTGGGGATGACAACGTGCCACCTTAGGAGATGGGATCTCTGTGCGGTCATCAGGAATCATGTCACATTCAATTAAACTTGGTAGTGATAGTTGTATTTTGCCATCCATGGATTCGATCATCAAGTTTATAGCTCTTCTGCCCATTGCTTTGGTTACCCCTGAACAAGTTTTCAGTGTGTATGGGTCTGATGTGGTTGTTATGTTAAAAAGATTAAAGAATTCTGATTTAGCGAGTGACTTATTACTCTGTTCGTCTAACACCGCATACATTTTCTTTGCTTCCTCTCTTCTTCCAGCAGGATATACTATCACTGGACTGATTTTGGAGCAGGAATGTTGACCATCTGAATTGCCGCATATCTCTGTGCATTTGGATGTCACTGGTGTCAAAGCATTTCCATTCACCTCCCCGCCATCATCTTTGTCAGCTTCTTGGCTCCCTGTTGTAGTGGGTGGAGGACCAGGATGCAGTGCTGAGACGTGTTTCTCACTGTTACGCTCTAGACATTTAAGTGTCACTCTGCAGTCTTTTGCCATATGCTGTACTGACCCACAACATCTGAAACAAATACGGTTCTCTTTCAGAAATGATTTTCTTTCGTCAATATGTTTAGCTCTGAAGCTCCTGCATTTTTTTAGTGGGTGGGGCTTTTTATGTATGGGACATAACTTATCAGGACTTTCCATTATCTTCTCACCAGAGCTACACTGAATAGTCATAGAATCTTGTGGAACATCTGTTTTGTGCACAGTTACAGAAGATCTGTTGCCACTTCTTGTGTATTTCTCAGTTTTCAAGCTCTGGGTGCTGGAGGATGTAAAGGCAAAACTGGGGTCGTTTTTCACTCGTGCCTGTTGTCTTACAAAGCTGGAGAAGAAACGGAAAGGTGGGAATGCGACTCCATTGTCATCCTTATATTTGGATCCTGTGGCAACCCATCTCTCTTGCAAGCTGTAAGGTAATTTCTCCACGATGGGATTTACTCCACGAGCTGTGTCCAAATATGACAAGCCAGGTAAATATCCTCCCTCTTTTGCACACTCTATCTCCTGAAGAATGTCACCTAACTCCCTTAGCCTGACATTATCTCTGTTGGTGAGTTTAGGGAAATCTTCAACCTTTTTCAGCAGAGCATGTTCTACTGCTTCTGATGACCCATAACATTCTTCTAGTCTTTGCCAGACTAAGTTGAGTGCTGCTGTTGGGTTGAACACATGTACAGAGCGAATCCTCTTTGCCTGCTCTGCAGACTCCTCACCAAGCCATTTAGTTATCATAAAGTTCAGCACGGGCAGCCTCTGCTTTAGCCCGAGCTTTTATCGCTGAGGAACTAGCTGTGGAAGCTCCACTTGACTGTCTTGAAGCACGTGACTGTACTGACTTTGCACCTGCATCAGCACCTTGAGTAGCTCCTTGCTGTTTTTCCACACTTCCTTTCTCTGAAGATGGCTGGTACCGTTTGCCTGACCGTAGACTCATTGTTGCTGCACATAACCTTGTTCAATTGTGCCCGCCGTGCTCTTGTCCTTTTACTATACTGTCCTTGCAATGAGTTGCTTCTTCAAAGCTCGACAGTTAGCTAACAGTGTAAAGATCTCCAAAAAAGACACAAGGCATAACTTTTCTTGGGTTCCACGAAGAAACTTTACTTTTCTTATTACACTGTAAAACTGTAACAAAGAGCAAAAGACAAACAGAAATAAGATAAAACCAAGATATCTAAAGTACACAATTTGTAGCAACAGAATGGTAAGTCATAACTAATAGCCATGCTGCTAACTATCATGAGAAAACTCCAATAAACAAAAGATATGCCAAGTACAATTACTTTTAACATTTTTTAGTAATAAGTACAGTACTTACGGACAAATAGTATCCAAGGCAACAATGTAAAAGGAGAAAATGGAGCAGGAGAAAACAGCACTGGCACTTTGCTCTGCAGCACACTCAACTAACTGTTGATGGAAATTTACCTCAGAAAGTGAAACTTAAACTAAAGCTGCAATTGCTGGTTATCCAAAAGGGGGCACTGTTGCACACACAATTAAGACAAAAAACCCCAAACTCTTAATTTACTTCAGAGAGGACAGAACAATTATTATATCACAGTTACCTATAAAGTTCCGTATTAATTACAAGGTCTTGCTTTTGACTTATAAAGCTCTAAATGGTTTAGCTCCAGTCTATTTAACGGATCTTCTATCGCCCTATAATCCATCGCGCTCTTTAAGATCACTAAATTCGAGGCTACTGGTCATTCCTAGGATATCCAGATCCACCAAAGGAGGGGGATCATTTTCACATTTAGCTCCGAAGCTCTGGAATAGCCTTCCTGATATTGTTCGTTGCTCAGACTCGTTCTCCCAGTTTAAAACTAGACTAAAGACTAGGGGTGTAACGGTACATGTATTCGTATTGAACCGCTTCGGTTCGAGGCTTCCGGTTCGGTACGCATACAAACCGAACGATTCCTTGGACCATTTTTCCTGCCGACAAAATTCGCGCTGGCGAGACCACCACAACGTTGCGCAACATCAAATGGCAAGCGTAATGAAAGCGGAACGAAACTGCGCTACTCATTATGTGCTTCACGGATCGTTTATCAGTTCGGACCAGCAACATCTGTGCAGCGCGAGCCGATCTCGATCAAGCGACACTGTTACTACACAGCGCTAAGATCCAGTAAAGAAAACATTTGAATTCGCCACTGAAGTAATAACATCGCTGCGAGATCTAGTGCGAAGCATTCGCATTTCTCCGTTATTAACCGTAGATCTCTATCAGATCAAACAGCGCTGACGTAGAAACCATGCAGGAGAAACATTGTGCCGTGAATGAACTAGTAATACCGTAAAACTTCAAATAATAGCCGAGTCCCAAATAGACGCCTGTCTCTTTTACACGCCTGGTGTGGCTGCAGGTTTGGGTAAAGGCCGGTCTCAAATAGAGGCCGGGTCTGTTTTTTAGTTTCGGGTTGTATTTAATCCTCTAAAACCGTCAGATCGTCCGCTTTTTGGCGGCCGCCAAAGTACATTTTTGTCTCTCCAAAGCCTTTTTTGATCGATGAGTGATGTAGAATAGAATGACTGCTGCGCTTGACAGGGAGAGAGAGGGAGCGCCCCGGCCGCACGCGCGCACTCTCACATCTTCAAACAACACGAGCGCTGTCTTGCTCTCTCTCCCTCGCGCATATTAATCAAAATCAATTGACGCGATAGTAAAAGGTCGGAAGACCGCAGTTTCACGTGGAGCATTTGGAGATTTTTAGAGATTAGAGACAGGCCTATACACTCAATGAACAACATCTCAACACTAAATTATTAAGGCCTGTCTCATATAGACGCAGGCTGTCTCAAATACAAGCTGGTGCAGTTCGACGATTTGGGAAAATAAAAGCCCGGGCTACTATTTGAAGTTTTACGGTACTTTACGTCCACAGACCAGCAACATTCACCATGGATTTAATATAGTAACACTAACTGTAACCAGTTTGGCTGGAATAGTGAAATGCTTTAAAGTACTTCACACATCTTTTTCCAGCACTTCAAAACTCAAATAATATATAAATAAATATATATTTAAATGTTATTTTTAATGTGATGACCAAAACATTATTTGTTCATCCTTCAAAGATGACCCCCATTTATAAACCTGAAAGTTTCAAGATGTAGGAAAACTCAGTTATTTAAAAATATTTTTTCTTTTAACAAATAGGAAATTTCTCTGGCATTTCTTTCTTTTTGCTGTATCGAAAACGTACCGAACCGTGACTTTAAAACCGAGGTACGTACCGAACCGTGATTTTTGTGTACCGTTACACCCCTACTAAAGACGCATCTATTTAGCCAGGCATTCATATACATTTTTTATCTTACAGTTACTGTAAATTCGGCCTCTACTTCATAAACGCCAGAGGAGAACTGGCCCCGACTGAGCCTGGGTTCTCCCAAGGTTTTTTTTTCTCCATTGGGTCATCTGATGGAGTTTTAGGACACCATCGAGTCACTTGATGGAGTTTTTCGGTTCCTTGCCACTGTTGCCTTTGGCTTGCTCAGTTGGGGATATTCAAATTAAATGACCCATCATACCACTGATCAGCTCTACCTAACTTGGATGTCTTTTCCAGTAATAAACAAACACTGTTAAGTTGTTTTGATTGATACTGTGAAGCAGCTTTGATACAATCTGTATTGTGAAAAGCGCTATATAAATATATTTGACTTGACTTGACTTGACTTGTAGTAGACAAAGCGGCGCAGCTCAGCAGAACAAATAGGTTATATTTACATGCAGTATTTTTGTGCTTAAATATTCACAGACCATGTCGCGATTGGATTTATTGCACAATTCTACTTTCCATGTATTCATCCATCCATTATTTTGCGTGTTTTACGTGACATCTGCGTTAAGTGAATTTTCCATTTTCATGACTGGATTCCGGGATTCCCTCTGCATCACGTAATCATTCGGCCTTAAGTTATAATCGGGACATAGCCTACCTTTATCTGCAGGAGGGATGGCGTCCTATGTATCCTTCTTTTGCAGCCACTTTGCGTCCACATTTTTTGCAAATTGGATATCTATCCTCGAGGACAACCACGCTTTTTTTCTACAAAGTATTTTCATACTGGCCATAATCCGCTTCATAAGAATTCGAGGGCGCTTCGCTTAAGCTTCAGCTGGGTCTGCGTCACTTTTCTTGCGCGTTTGTTCTCCTGCCCTTCAACCAATGCAGTAGTTTCCGGAGTGTGATTTTTTTTTTTTTTTTTTTCTTCCTTGTATTATTATTTTTTACTCAGTAACGGATATGATTTCAAATGTAGCGAATTACAATGCTTCAAACAAAACGTACTTAAGTAAAAGTAAAAGTACAGATTTTAAAAACTACTTAAAAAAGTAGAAGTACACAAAAAAACTACTCAATTACGTAACGCAAGTAAATGTAATTCGTTACTTTCCACCTCTGCGAATTGCTTTACGGCAAAAAACAGATCTGATAAAATTCTGATAAAATGAGCATCAAACAGAAATAACCCGGCGCCGTATACATGTGGTAGGGCACGCGCAGCTCTTAAAGGGGCCATACCTTATTTCCACTCGTTACAGGGGGAGGGGATCCAGCCGTGAGTGCGAGCCATCTCTGCGTGAGTGCTTTTCACGACAGTACAAGTACTCCACAGCGACTCTAGGGGTCGCTGTTTGACAAAAACGGAATTCCTACTTAGTGCTGCTTTAAAGGCGTAGGTTTGATGTTGTGATTGGTGGGGACTGGGGACACTCACAGAAGCGGAGGAATCAGGAAATTAATAGGATAATGTATTAAGGTTTTTAGTCTATATTGACCTTAACAATACGTTAATTCATTAATTCTGTAATGTTACAGGTAACTAATAAAGACAAGGAGGCAGTTTAACAGAGACTTAACCTTACTCCGTTCATAGTGCAATGCAATAGTGCAATATTGTCTTGTTCCTTACTTTTTGAAGAAGCCAAACACGTCTGCATCTTTCATGAAAAGGATATAGTTCACCCAAAAACGAAAATCATTTAAATCAAACCAGTTTCTTTCTTCTACTGAACACAAAATAAGATATTTTGAAGAATGTCGATAACCAAACAGCTGATTGTAGCCATTGACTTCCATTGTAGGAAAAAAAAAAATACTATGGAAGTCCATGGCTACCATCAACTGTTTGGTTATCGCCATTCTTCAAAATATCTTCTTTTGTGTTCAGCAGAAGAAAGAATCTGGTTTGAAACAACTTGAGAGTTAGTAAATGATGACAGAATTTTCATTTTTAAATAAGTGAACTATCCCTTTAACAGAAATTAACTGTTGGCATATATGTTTTGCATCAATACTGTCAAGTTTGTCCTGTTGGACTCAACACACAGCAATACTGTCAAGTGTCATGTTTTCAGGGTCCTAAGTGCACTGAAACTTCTTTCAGTCCAGCTGATGAGACTGGGATGACAAGGTTTCAACTTGATCAAACAGGCCTCTCATTTCAACAGACCAAGCAATGTTATGTTTTATGGGGACTTTCCATAGACATAATGATTTTTATGCTGTACAAACTGTGTATTCTACCCCCCTACACTAACCCTATCACAGATAATTCTTTGCATTTTCAAAAAACATCACTTAGTCTGATAAGCTGTTTAAAAAAAAAAAAGGGATGGAAACAAGGATTTCGGATATTGCCATCTTTATGGGGATATTTTGATCCTATAATGTAGGGTTACACTCTCTCTCTCTCTCTCTCTCTCTCTCTCTCTCTCTCTCTCTCTCTCTCTCTCTCTCTCTCTCTCTCTCTCTCTCTCTCTCTCTCTCTCTCTCTCTCTCTCGCACGCACGCACGCACGCACGCACGCACGCACGCACACACGCACACACGCTCTCTCTCTCTCTCTCTCTCTCTCTCTCTCTCTCTCTCTCTCTCTCTCTCTCTCTCTCTCTCTCTCACACACTCACACATACACTCACACACACACACACACACGCACACGCACACGCACACGCACACGCGCTCTCTCTCTCTCTCTCTCTCTCTCTCTCTCTCTCTCTCTCTCTCTCTCTCTCTCTCTCTCTCTCACACACTCACACATACACACACACACACACACACACACACACACACGCGATTATGTTTGCCACTTATCCCGCGATTGTCTTACTATTGTAAAAACGGCTGTCCCCAAATCAATATTTGACACGATTTGCCCCGTATTCTTGAGCAGAAAACTGTTGATTTCTCCCTCACTTACCGCATCTAGGTTTCCTAATTCCTTCGGATGAGTTTTGCCGCTTCGCACAACCAAATGTAACAGCCTCTCACAAGTTAGAAAGAAAACACAAAGCCAATCAGTTTAGCGATGTTCAGGAGGCGGGACTCATATCTAATAAACATTTGTGTAATTGGTCATTTTTTTAACGATGACAAGCCGAAATGAAATAGGAGTAACGAGGCTATTTTTAAAATGTAAGGAGTAGAAAGTACAGATAATTGCGTGAAAATGTAAGGAGTAGAAGTAAAAAGTCGGCTGAAAAATAATTACTCAAGTAAAGTATAGATACCCAAAATTTCTATTTAAGTAAGGTAACGAAGTATTTGTACTTCGTTACTTGACACCTCTGACCAGAACAGATACAATAGGTGCCTCCGCACCTTCGGTGCTTGGCCCCTAATAATAAGAATCTGAATAGATACAATAGGTGCCTCCGCACCTTCGGTGCTTGGCCCCTAATAATAATAATAATAATAATAGGAATCCGAACAGATACAATAGGTGCCTCCGCACCTTCGGTGCTTGGCCCCTAATAATCAGAGATGTATAAAGTACTAGAAACCCGGACTTGAGTAAAAGTACAAGTGCTCTATCAAAAAAGTGACTTGAGTAGAAGTTGAAGTGCTCTTTAAGCACCACACTTAAGTAGAAGTACTAAAGTATTCAACATTTTTTGTACTTAAGTATTGCAAGTAGTTTATTTTAAAATTCACTACTCAAGTACTAAAAGTAAAAGTACAAGTATTGTGTCATGTAGTTATTAAAGAAAGCAGTCAAAAGTTTGAACATCTTATTGTTTTTATTTCAAATGATTAACCTAAAGGACACTCACAATTCCTTTGGCTGTAGCAGCAGTACAAGGACAGGAATGTACAAGAAAGAACACCTTAAAACACTGAGCTTGACTCTTTGTAAACGAACAGATCAAGCATGTCCATTCCCCCTTTAAAACATCCCTCCCTTCTCTTCCCTGCTTGTGCTTTTTTTTCTCCACAGCTTATTCCCTTCTTAAACTAGTGTGCATAAAGCAGTCATTTTTTTGGAAGTTACACATTTTCGTTTCATCCCCAACTTATTAGGGCAACTAAAAGATCTCAAAGGCCAGTAGGCCACATTCAAGAATTTCTAATCCTATGTTAAAACAACAGTGATTAGAGCACCTAAAAACACTGAGCTTAACTCTTCTTTGTAAACAAAAACAGCTCAAACCTAAAAACTTTCCCCTTTAAAGCATCCCTCCCCCTTTTCCCTGCTTGTGCTTTTTTTTCTCCACAGCTTATTCCCTTCTTAAACTGGCAGTCGTATTTAGGGAGTTAGAAATCTTTTGTTTATCCTCAAAAGTAGTTGGTTTTCAAAATTGAATGTATTCAGTCTCGCTCTTCTAGGGCTAAAGACTAATCCTGCAATACTAAAAAGCCTCTCACAGGCTGCTGATGCTGGAAGGGGTGTGTTTAACTTAACAGACAACTTGCACACAGCTGGAAAAGACTTGAGCAAGTCCATGTTATCTGCTGAACAGGACAGGTATGCATCTAGCTGTTTGGCGCTGTCTTGTGCCTTCGAACCCTGCATGCCAGAAAAGAAGTCGTCTTCATCAGATGAGCTGGACCTGTTGACCTCACCGGACTGCAACGAGGGGTCTTCAATGCGTCGCTTGATATATAGTCCATTCCTGAAATATAAGAGTGTGTTATAAACAATAATAATAGTTTCAACCCATCATGACAGGAACCACAGATTTGACACAATGACATTGTCAGTAAGAGAATGATTTTAATGGAAATAATAATAATCCTAAGGAAAACAATAGGGCCTTCGCCTTTTCAAGGCTTGGGCCCTAATGATGACTTTATACTTCAAATAATTCCCTTAAACAAAAAGCCTTTTGCAGCATTTACAGCCTAGCAGACCTTAGACAGGAAGGCTTGGCTGCCATACTACTAGGCTAAAGAGGAAGGCTCCCATACCACATCATTTCTTACTCTAACACCACAATGCCCTGTTTACAGGTATGTTTGCTATATTTTCTATGTAGGACAAGCTCATGTGTTTCCATGAAAAAAAGAGAAAATTTAAAGTAATCCCAAACTTATTACTTTGTCACACATAGTCACACATACCGTACTGAGCGGTACGGTATGTGTGACTCATGATTACAAATTGGTAAAATACACACATAATGCACCCATACACTATTATTTCTTACCTATTTTAATTGTCTCATCTTCCTGTGTCCAATTTGTCTTGAATTTTGGAAGCAGAATAGCAGCAGCCACCAGCTCTTGGTCTTCCATCATAGGGCCAAAGCGATTCTCAATGCCCACCTGCAAGGCATCCACAAGCGGCTTGCAGTACTTTAGCGGTAGCTTGATCCTGTTCAGCTTGATTTTCAGGAGCTTGATGGTTGGGAGCAGCCACCCCATCTGGACATTGGTTTCAGCTTGCAAAATGTTAGTTGCTTGGGCGACTGGAGTCATGACAGCAGCATACTCTGACAGGAATGCAAGTTCAGCTGGATTAAACCTGTGATGAAGACAAGAACATACATACAATAAGAGACAAAAAAAACAGCATTGCTACATGATCAGATCATTATCATGCAATGGATTGGTACATCATTCAATGTTAATCATTCAATTCAATGTTGTACAAGTAGACAATATGGACCAGAATTGAGTTTGACAGAAAGAGTACCATATGAAACATTTTTAAACTTACATTGGAACCTTCAAATCTGTGCAGACAACTCTCATTGTTGCCTCTCCCTTTTCTTTCACTATCCTGAGCAGTCTCTCCACAGCCATGAACACAGAGTTCCACCTTGTTGCATTCGGTCGCACAAGCTGGAGGGAGCAAGCATCTTCCACAGTTTCAGCTGCTGTTGAGGATCTTGAACACTTATTCCAAAGAGCATTGCACTTGCCAAATGTTGAGTAGTATAATTTCTTGTACGCGTCATTGGACACTGCCTTGCTGGCATCGGCAGTGGCTATTAGGTTAAGAATATGGCATGCACAACGCTGGTGCTTCGGGAGCTGAAACTCAAAACCATCATCCTCATCCAAAAGAGAAGATACATCGACAAACTCTGCCTCCTCCTCTTTGTCTGCTTCTTCTTCCTCCTCCTCTTCCTCCTGAACTAGAGCACCAGCATTGTTATTTCTATCTTCACCGAAGACTTTGAAGGCTTTAATGAAGTTGGAGCCATTGTCCGTTGTTGTTCTGACTATCTTCCCCAGAATTTCATACTTAGCATGGATATCATTAAGTGCATTTGCCAGAAGGTCGAAAGTGTGAGAGCCTCTTAATCTTTTACAGGCCAGGGCCACTGAGCACCTTTTTAAACTTTCGGGGTCCAGCCAGTGAGCCATGACCCCAATGAAACTACGCCGCCTGGCTGACCAGCAGTCAGTGGTTGTTGCGATGTGGTCAACAGTTTTCATGGCCTCAATAATCTTGATCTTCATCTGTTTTGCAGCATCATCAATCATAGATGCGAGTGTGATTCTTGTCATTATTTTGCTATTTGGCACCAGGTCTAACACAAATTCGCGGAAAGCTTCTTGCTCTACAATGTTGAAAGGCTGAAGTCCTCGGACAATATACTTCATGATTGCCTTGTCGATGGATCTCTGGGGCATCGTGGTCCAGCTACCCATTAATGTGGGCTGCTTGATGGAGGGGGAGGGAATCGCAATCTTCTTTCGCTTTGCAGATGTGAGTTCCTCGTATCTACTCAAGTGGACGTCATGCTTGCTCTGAAAAGAGACAAAAATATATATAGTTTTACCTTCAGAGAATTATACCATGAGCAACATTATAGGAGAGTGTAGTAACTGCTGTGACACTATTGATAGAAGCAAGATTAATTCAATTAAAGTCAGTTATATTATCCACCATAATTCTATATAAAAAAACTTAAGCAAGCAACCCCATAACCAAATATCCTTAATTCCTGCTGCTCTAGTACTCTCTGCCATTACTTGCAAAACCCTGTAGGCCTAACTTGATACAACCAACCATGCATCATGATTCATGAGAAATGGGAGTGCGTGAAGACCACTTGAGATGCAGACTAGTTGAGATGCTTTGTTGGTTGTCAGCACTTTGGTTTCTTTACCAAAAAGTTTATTTTGACTAATAGTCTATTTTTTCTACCAAATACAATTGAATAAAATTAACAGCTAGCTAACAACAACTTGCTTTGCACTTTTTTTCTGTTTTCGCCTCACTCCAGTCTAAACTAGGCTAAATTATTTTAATTCTACACATTGTCATATAAATAACCTGAAAATACTGTAGTTCATTAAGGTTAAATCTTGCTAACCACTCTTACTAAAAAAAAAGGGATAAGCACACTTATATTCTCACTTTAAGAGGTTTTCTGAGTAAGTTATTTGTTTGTAACACTTTACGATATGGTTTGATTTGTTAGCATTACATTAGTTAATGTATTAGGCTAATAACTAACATGAACTAACCATGATCAATACATTTTGTTACTGTATTTATTAATCTTTGTTAATCTTAGTTAATAAAAATACAGCTGTTCATTGTTTGTTCATGTTACTTCACAGTGCATTAACTATGTTAACAAATAGAGCAATTTGAGAGCAAGACATTGTTTTAAAACGGTGAGTGCGCACGCGTGGCCGGGTGTCTGTCTCTCTCTCTCTCTCTGCTCGTTTCTATATGCGCCGTCAAGCGCAACAGTCATTCACTCTATTCTACATCACTCACCAGTCACCACCGATCAAATAAGGCGCTTTGGCGGGATAAAAATTTGCTTTGGCGACCGCCAAAAAAATGTCAATACAGGAAAACCCCTGCATTAGTTATGTCAGTGTCTGTCTCAATCAATACCATTACCCTATAAAACACTATAAAATGGGCATGCGATTTAAGCAGCACGAAAGCCAAGGAGACTACGAAAGGAGAATGCTCTACTATTTATATTTGGCAAAACTAGGCTGTGTCATAATAAAATAAGAGAAGATGGGTCAAAAACACCATATATTCAGCGTGACAGCCTTTATGATAGCCAGCTAACGTTAGTTAACGCTAAGTGAACACCGCATCTGTCATGAACCGCGGGTAGCTAGTTAGCTAGGGCTTATTGATAGCTCAAGCTAGTGTGATTTGTGATTATATTTGTAACTTACCTTGATATGTTTCTTCAAATTCGATGGTAAATTTTTGAAGGCCAATATTTCGCAATTTTTCGGGAGGCAGAGTAAGCACTTCATTCTATACGAATTGTCTTTCACACCGACAAATGAGAATATGGCCTCTAAGTAGGGCCAGGGGTGGTCTCCTTCCTCACCCTCACAGCCATGATCACTCGAAGTTGAGGGTGTTGGTGTTGGTTCTTCCATCTTCGCAGCAAAAGCCAGAACGGGAGCACGCGCGGTCTTCTTGAAGTTCTTGATCGCTTGATTCGCTCAATGATGACGACAAGCCAGCTTCATCAAACCTGGTAACAGAGCCATCTACCGCTCTGGCAACGATAATGCGGGTTTGGAATGATTCGTAACATTTTTATAATTGTAACGAGTAACGATGCAGAACATAAAAAATTATCGAAATAAAAGTATTAAACTCATCGAAAATATGTACTGAAGTAAAAGTGGAAGTATGAGAAAAAAACAATACTCTAGTAGAGTACAGATACAGCCTTTTAGTACTTAAGTACAGTAGTGAATTAGTTCTACTTCGTCACTATACATCTCTGCTAATAATACTGTTTGTTTAAAGGAATTATGTGATTTGAAGTCTTTGGACTGACTTCTTGGAGATACAAGGTACAGGCGTTTAGAGAAAGTTTTTTTTCTGCCATGGAGAAGTGTTTTAAACAAAACTAAACATGGATTTGTGTTTGTATGCAAAATAAGTAGTCTGTTGTTGAGCACACCTACATGAAGGATGTGTGCATTGGAGTCTCGGTCATCTGTACCAATAAAAAAGCTAATTAGGACTTGCTTTCCATATTTCTCATTAAGTTTGGCTATGGCATCTTCTGCTGTCCAATTCATTCCTGTAGAGGAGGAGAGAGGAAAAATTGGGATACAATGTACATATGAGGTAATTAGGGTTATGCATAAAAATCGAATGAGAAGTTGTCTCCTACCGTAGGTGGTGTCCCAATCATCTGTTGCTATAGGCCACTCAAAGACATCTGGCAGCATTGTGAGGAGAGGTGTCCCACCTCTCTGTTCAATGAGGCCTGTCAGGAAAATATTAAAGTAATACAGGCTTATTTAAGCACCCAATGAATATTGAAATTGTAGTTAGTTTTTTTGTTTATTCAGAATCTCTGGATGTTTGCAGCTCATTTAAACAACTACATAGTGATTTCATAATGACATTCTCCATGGACAATGTCATGACAGGATCTTTCTGACAATTTTTGAAAATATAATATTAAGAGCCTATATAATTATACAGCCAATTGTTTTATACTCACTTTCATTGGTGCAAGACTTATAGAGAATGTTGGCTTTGGTCAGTGAACTACTGCTTCCACTCTCTTCTTTCTCTAGCACTCCTATAGAAAAATAATATAAAGTATCATTCCATTGGTTGGACAGCATAACAGACTTTAAAAATGTCAGTTTTTAATCATCATCATAGAAAGCAGCTAAACATGGTCCCAAATGAAAACCTCATGCATAATGCTTCCGTGTCTATTTTGGTTCTGTCTACCTCTCCTTCAATAAGTGGGCCAGCTGTTTCTCTAAATCTCTCACATCCTATTTGCAGTACTTGTGTTCAGATTTTGTTTTAATTAGTCCTTGGGTCTCAGCATTTCCTGTGAAAGAGCACAGATCATGTGTGTGTGATTGGATTATAGAGACTGCCTGGTGGCCATGTGGCACGAACCCCTACAGTTTCGAAACTCTGTCACTTCATCTCAGTCACTCTTTTTCTCCATCCATCTGACATGTGCAATTACATGCTTTTTTTCTCTCTTCCCATGTTATATGTAGACCTACTTTACAGACAAGTACTTGTTTCAGAAAGTCTTAAACTTGTAGCCTGTCATTCATCTAAAGCAAAATACAAAAATCTGAGAAAAGAATTCACTAAGCATTGTCTTTTTGCATGTGCTGTCTACTGTACATTGTTTTAGCAGCTGATCCACTTCAGGATAGATCACAAAAAAAAAAAAAATGCTGTCATCATTTACTCACTTTCATGTTCTAAAAAAACGGTATAAATTTATTTGTTATGTGGAACACAAAATAATGTATTTTGAAAAATTTCTCCTTCAAAATATCTTTTGTGTTCCTCTGAAGAAAGAAAGTCATACAGGTTTGAAGTTACATAAGGGTAAGTAAAAAATTGGTAACACTTTACAATAAGGTTCATTAGTTAACATTAGTTAATGTATTAACTAACATGAACTAACAATGAACAATACATTTCTTACAGTATGTATTCATCTTTGTTAATGTTTCATTCATTGTTTGATCATGTTAGTTCACAGTGCATTAACTAACGTAAACAAATACCAGAGGTGGAAAGTAACGAATTACATTTACTCGCGTTACGTAATTGAGTCGTTTTTTTTTGTGTACTTCTACTTTTTTAAGTAGTTTTTAAAATCTGTACTTTTACTTTTACTTAAGTAGCCTACGTTTTGTTTGAAGTATTGTACTTCGCTACATTTGAAATTATATCCGTTACTGAGTAAAAAATAATAATACAAGGGAGAGAAAAAAAAAATCACACTCCGGAAACTACTGCATTGATTGAAGGGCGGGAGAACAAACGCGCAAGAAAGGTGACGCAGACCCAGCTGAGCTCGAATTCTGATGAAGCGGATTATGGCCAGTAGCCCATGGAAATACTTTGTAGAAAAAAAGCGTGGTTGTCCTCGAGGATAGATATCCAATTTGCAAAAAATGTGGACGCAAAGTGGCTGCAAAAGGAGGATACATAGGACACCATCCCTCCTGCAGATAAAGGTATGGCCCGAACCGATTATAATTTAAGGCCGAATGACTTATGTGATGCAGAGGAAATCCCGGAATCCAGTCATGAAAATGGAATTATTTACATAACGCAGATGTCACGTAAAACATGCAAAATAATGGATGGATGAATACATGGAAAGTAGAACTGTGCAATAAATTCAATCGCAACATGGTCTGTGAATATTTAAGCACAAAAATACTGCTATGTAAATTTATAACCTATTTGTTCTGCTGAGCTGCGGTGCTTTGTCTACTACATACTCAAGTACGCGTGACGTTCATGGTGTTTTCAGCGTCTCACAAACAATTTGAGGACATGAATACATGAACATTTCCAGAGCTGCTCTGAGAGAACGCCTAATGAGCATTTTCATAATTTTATTTGAGAAAAACCATTGTCTAATACACTTTGAAACAGGTCTTCACTACAACCCGTCAAAATAAAAGTTCGGTTTTACTAGGAGAAATTCTGACAGAAATATATTACTATTGTGGCATACAATTGAACGTACTTCTCAAAATAATAATAATAACAACAATAAATATAGCTGCAAGCAGCCATTACCGGGGCCAAGCGCAAGAAGCGGCAACAGATGCCATCATGGGTGGGAGTGGCAGATCTACTGCAGCAAGGAGCAATTAAAGACATTTTAAGAGAATTTTGGGCAAATGGCTAATAATCATATATACAGTAACTTATAAAATGATTGAATGGTTTATCACTTTCGACCAATAGTTATGAAATTGATGTATTGTGACCAAAGAGAGGTGGCAATGACACATACAAAGTTTGGTGTGAAAATGTGAAGGCATTGCAGAGATAAAGCCTAAATAGTCATTTTGGCAACATGCCTCAACTTTGATGCTGTGGTATACGAAAACGGTTTCGTCTACCCTCACGAAATCCATAACTTTTAGTCGGCACGGTCTGGAGATGACACGATTAGATTTTGGTCAAAATCGGACCAACGGTCTTGGAGAAGTTCGAAAAAGAAGGTTTAAAAAAAAAATAAAGATGTCGGACAGGAAGTCTGTCCAAATACGTCAAACTTGGTATCTATGTTCTCGGCATGACCCAAGGAATATATTAAGACCAGTGTCATTAAAATAGGCAGATGTATTCAAAAGTTATTAGCATTTTTGGAAATGTAATTTTAACTTTTGACCAACAGGTGGCGCTGTCTCGAAATCTTTTGAGTACCTTCAAGGCAAGGTGCTGGTAACAAATTCTGAGTTTCGTAATGTTACAGTAATGTGTTCATTAAGTATAGCTAGTGTTGTAGTACTCGAGACCGGTCTCGAGACCACTTTTTGATGGTCTCGTCTCGGACTCGACCGCATTTGGTCTCAGTCTTGTCTCGGTCTCGGACATTGAGTACTCTGGATTTTTTTTCAAGACCAGACAAGACCATAACTGTGAAAATATCACTAATTTGCCAGTATATTGACTAATTTTTTTAACATCCTTGCTTTTATTGTATGTAAAACATACTGATTCAAATTCAAGCAATAACGTGACTCATTGGTCATTGCTAATTATGTATTTTTGTTACCGCTGCCTGTCACCCATCCCCGCCCCCTTTCACTCGCACTCCCAAGAAAGTGATCTGTGGTTGTCTGGGAGCGGGAGAAGATGTCTGCAAAATCTTCAGTAATACAATTCGGCTACAAAAATCATAAAGAATATATTTGCAAAACAACATCCAGAAGAAAGCATACAGCTTCTTGTAAATTCTGCAGTGCTTCGCTTTCAGAGACGGTGGTATGAAGGTAAATCAGTAGCTAAACTCGAGAGCACGTAGCTGTGAATTTGAGAACTTGTACAATAAATATTCGTACGTGTACGCGAACATTTACACTCACAGCTCCGATGTGAAAACCTGTAAAATACAAATCTGAACTTGAACGCTGAGATTTGCACTCGCAGACTATAGTCACAAACCTGTATTCTGAATCTGAAGCTGCAGACAAGCAGTCACAAATGTGTAAAATGCCATTCACAAAGATACAACGACAGACACAAACTTGTAATACAAATTTGCACTTCTTCTAACATTCAAATTCGCAGTACAACCTCAAATTGGCACTTGCAACTTCTCAAATCTGTCACTGCAAGTTCAAATTTCGCGCCTTGACATTTGCTACTCTTTTCGCGATATATGAGGTGCAAAACTGATTTGTGCACTTGTAACTCAGTGGCGGTGAGAGCGGAAGGGGGGCGGGAGCGGGGGTGTTCGAAGGAGCCGTTTTATTGGTTGGCGGCCAGGCCAATGAAATGGGACTTCTATTGTACACGATGATGTCACGAAACCCGCCTCCTCGTGGATGTTCTGAAACGCTAACATGGCTTAATGCATTAGAGTGATTTAAAAGACATAAATGATATTATCAAACTTAGTAAACACAATAATGCATACTACAAAAAAGCAGATGAGCACAGAATATGAACGCAACACGTTAAATTAAGACAGTGGTATTAAAAGACCAAACTCAGGAAACACCATAAATAAAGCATACAGAAAAGCAATTGAGCAGAAAATGAACGCAACTCGTTTAATTGTACGTTAAGCATTTTCCTCTCATAGAAAACCAAGAAAACGCTTAATAAGGCTTAATGGACCAACAGTTATATATATATATAAAAAAACAATTCGTTATACATTATTAATAAAACACAGGCAGCTGGTTTATTTGCACTGAACACAAATTTGCTTTCTTTCGTCATATTCTGTGCTCATCTGCTTTTCTGTAGTATGCATTATTAGTATGGTGTTAATATCACTAAGTTTGATAATATCATTTATGTCTTTTAAATCAGTCTAATGCATTAAGCCATGTTAGCTTTTCAGAACATCCACGAGGAGGTGGGTTTCGTGACATCATCGCGTACAATAGAAGTCCCATTTCATTGGCTAGGCGCCAACCAATAAAACGGCTCCTTCGAACACCCCCGCTCCCGCCCCCCTTCCGCTCTCGCCGCCACTGAGTTACAAGTGCACAAATCAGTTTTGCACCTCATATATCGTGAAAAGAGTAGCAAAAGTCAAGGCGCGAAATTTGAACTTGCAGTGACAGATTTGAGAAGTTGCAAGTGCCAATTTGAGGTTGTACTGCGAATTTGAATGTTAGAAGAAGTGCAAATATATTTTACATGTTTGTGACTGTCATTGTATTTCTGTGAATGGCATTTTACACATTTGTGACTACTTGTCTGCAGCTTCAGATTCAGAATACAGGTTTGTGACTATAGTCTGCGAGTGCAAATCTCAGCGTTCAAGTTCAGATTTGTATTTTACAGGTTTTCACATTGGAACTGTGAGTGTAAATGTTCACATACAAGTACGAATATTTATTGTACAAGTTCTCAAATTCACATCTACGTGCTCTCGAGTTTAGCTACTGATTTACCTTCATACGGTGCACTCTAAAAAACGATTCGTTGGCTGAACAACCATTACTTATAAAAGTTATTAGATTTAACACAAAAAATTAAGTATTCATAACTTTTCAACCTCTACTTAACATATTTAGTGTGTGTAACACAAAAATATAAGTAACTAGGTGAACTTAAATGTATGCATAAATAAAATGAAAAAACATAAGTCATGTCAACTACTATAATAATTGCTTCAAAATTAAGTAAATCGAGCATAACATTTTAAGTAACTATACGAGCCACGTGATATGCAATTTCCCGTGATGCCTTTCCAGCCAAAAATTGGAGCCATTTTGTGAAGCACATATGTGAAGACGCTGAAAAGAGGTAAGCTTAACTTTGTTTAACTTAAGGTACACTCAATCGTTTATTGCATTTTAAACTGAATTTCAGAATTGCTACGCATTTTGCATCAACAATTAGAAACGTGTTATGAACACCTATGTAGTCTACAAGTTAATGTATGAAATGAGTGACTTGCACGAGAGTATATTTGAATTATTAAGCGAGTGTGCTTCCATCGAATAGGCTATGTCAAGTGTTTATAGTAGTCAGAGTATTTATTGTGTTTTTCGAAATATATGACCATGACGTTGGCACGTATGCATTAATGGTGTGTTCACACCGAACGCGAATTTAATAATTTGCACGAGTAGATTACAAAGTCAATGCAAAGACACGAATAGACGCATCAGACGCGAATTGGGTGACGCGTTTGCTGCGAACGTCTTCCACGCAAGTTGAAAATTTTGAACTCGAGCAGATTCAAGGGTCTAACTAGACGCGATAGACGCGTATTTGACGCTCTATTCGCGTTCGGTTTGAACACACCATAAGAGGACAATTCGGACGGCGCTTTCCCCCACGGATAAATTCGTAGGCCTACTTTATTAACGAAATGTAGTTGTCATTTATTATATGCAGGCTATGAGTTTTCGGATTTTTTTTTTTTTTTACTTTGCATATTTACAAATTCCCATATATTCTGTTCTCTAATATCTATAAATGGATCGCGGGAAAGGGGGGCGGCCAGGCCTTGGGCGCGGGTTAGCTTACTGGTAACGTTCGTTAACATACAAATATTAAATTCGAAAACACATTGGCTACAGCTCCGTGTGCACGATTTATCATTAAATAATGGCGATCTTGATTCAAACACAATATTATTCCTAAATGACAGCTACAACCCTGTCTATTAAACCTTCAAAATTATTATCAAAATAAGCAAATACCCTTTAAGCAAAAGTTTGGCTTCAAACAAAGATTGTAGATCTTTATTTACTGTTTGGCTATTCCAGTAGTGACTGACTGACTGTTAAAATGTTTTGAAGAGATTCGTTCAAAACCTCTGGACAAAAGTCTTCATTAATTAACTTGTTTTGTTTAAATTAATAGATATTATTTAATAGACTCATTTTTATATTTATAGGCATTTAATAATGGACTAATTTGTAACATTTAATTATTGTTTTTTTCTTCTTTTTAGATATATTTTTGATAACCAGAAAAAAATGTGTGTGTATATATATATATATACACACACACACACACACACACACAAACCAAGATTGTTTAATGTTTTTAAAATAAGTCTCTTCTGCCCACCAAGCCTTCATTTATTTGATCCAAAATACAGCAAAAACTGTAATATTGTGATTATTATTATTATTATTTTTACAATTTAAAACAACGGTTTTCCATTTGAATATATTTTAAGATGCAATTTAAAAGTTTTGGGTCAATTAGAACTTTTTTTTTAAAGAAATAAAATAAATCAATACTTTTATCCAGCAAGTATGCATTAAATTGATAAAAACGTGACAGTATAGACATTTATAATGTTGCAAATGTAAGAGGCTGTAAGAGATTTATTTTATTTTAAAATATAAAGGTACATTTCTTTCTCATTCTGTGTTTCAATGCAATAGATTTTTTGCAACAGTCTGAACAATAACAAGTGATGTTGCAAGTAAATGCAGATTTCCTTTTTTTTTTTTTATGTTTTTTTTTTTATACTCATAGGAATGAAGAGGAACTGGAACATCTCACATTGAGGATCATCACGAAGGTGGCTCAGCAGATGATCCTTCACAGACTGGGGTAACGCTGGAAGGCATAGAGGTGATGAGTCACGAACGCTGTGCTAAGTGAGCTGGTCGATAGGAATTACGTTTGTGAAACTAATTACATGGAAATGCATGAATTATATCTGTTTATTAAAATAGTTTCTTCCGGAAACAACGGACCATATTATGAGATTCCAAGTCACAGTTCATCTCACTTAGCACAGCGTTCGTGGCTCGACTGGTTTTCCAAGATGGCTCCTGCCTGTATACGCGTAATGTACTGTCTTTATAAAGTATCTTCTTATTAAACTGTCTGTACAATTACAAAGTTCTCAATGCTTCGGTTTGCATGTAGGGACCGTCATTATGCTACCGTGTTAGTGTGGGGCTATTTTGAGCCTTGTTAGTGGTATTAACTAGCGATTTACTTTTGCTTATTCTATGCCCCATATACTAGCGTTATAAGCTAAAAAGTTTTTAGAGATAACTCTACGTACATTCGATTATCATGAAAACGCATCCCAGAGAACGATCAACTCGGTAACCATGTGTTAATTACCCCTAGGTTAATTTTTCACCGGAATTGTCCTTTAAGAGGTTTTTTGTATGTTGCAAAAGTAAATATTGAAAAAATGTAAATCTTTTGAGAAGTGTTGCAAAGGTGAAAAAGTTAAAAGTGATTTTCCATTTGTCGATTTGCCACATTTTGTTACATTTCATGTGTGGTTTCAGGCTTTCAAGTCTATGGCAAAAAATAAAAAATAATAAAGTTAAATGCTTTATTGTGTGTGATTTGCATGTTTAATTTATTTTAAGACATTGAATGTACTAGAGCAGTGCAGTTAGCAGACCAATAGCTGAAGATCTAAAATAAGTTAAAATGGTTGGTTCAGCTCATTTAATTGTCTTATTTTTATATACAAATGGGCTTAAATGTTAAGTTAACAGAACTATGATTTGTTTTGATCTCACATGGCCTGCACTGTGTTGGATTTACTTAAAATGTATATGCACCATTTTTGCATCATACTTTTTAAGTAATCCCAACTTGGAATTATTTTACATAAAATAAACAAGAAAACCTTTGTTATATGTACTTAAATATTTGAGTTCACATAACATTCTTTACTTAAAAATATATGTAACGTGATGCATATATTTTTAAGTAAAGAATGTTGTGTGAACTCAAATATTTAAGTACATATAACAACGGTTTTCTTGTTAATTTTAAGTAAAATTACTCCAAGTTGGGATTACTTAAAAAGTATGATGCAAAAATGGTGCATATATATTTTAAGTAAATCTAACACATCATTTTTTAGAGTGTGGGGACTACGTCAAACTTTTATCGTCACTTGGAAAGGAAGCACAAAGAAAGGTAAGCTATGTGTAAGTGATTTTTAGCAAAGCTGGCTAGCTAACGTTAGCAATCTGCCTCGTACAAAATAAAATTACTACTCACACAAAGAGATTTTGTCAATATTAGCTAACGTTATACATATTATAGGGATGGGAATTGAAAACCGGTTCCACTCGAGAACCGGTTCTAAGTTTTATGAACCATCGATATTGAATGCCCTCAACGTTAACGAGTCCTCTTATCGATGCTCCTGCTCCAAAGCTTATATTTGTCCCGCCATAGTCTTATTTGATAGATGAGTAATGTAGACGAACTGCTGCGAGTGTGACAGGGCGCATCAGAAGAACGAGCAGAGAGAGCGCCCCGGTCGCGCGCGCGCACTCTCTCTCTCTGCGGAGCCAGGCGAATGTATAAAGGCTTCACCGTCTCCTAAGCGCTGTCTTGCTCTCTCTCCCTGGCACATAGTAATCAAAATAAATTGACACGATGTAATGGTAAAAGGTCGGAAGACCATAGTTTCATGTGGAGCATTCGGATATTTTTTTTTCCTGAATTACCGCTGGGTGATGAATTGTGCTAAAATACCTTATCTCAGAGCCGGCCCGAGCCTTTTGGGGGCCCTAAGCAGAATTTGATTTGGGGGCCCCTCCCACTACACGGACTCGGAGTCCCCTGTGCTTGACGATTATTGACACAAATGTCACGCAATAATGATACATTATAAATTAATACAGTGAGGTTATGTATAAATACAAAATAAATACTTAATAAAAAATAGATAGCCTACTAAAATATTTTTTTTTACTTTTACTTTACTCTTTTACTAACTCTTGAGAAAACTGAGAAATCAAAAACATAATAAGAGCAAGGGTTCAACAATGACAATTATTGTTGAAAACTGTAAAAAATATTATTATTTCTCAACTGTCTCAATACAGTGTAACTGTCCACAAAATCTTTTTTTTTATTATTATTATTATTATTATTATTATTGTAACAGACTTTGTTAGATTGTACATGACAGAATCCAACAAAGTCTGTTACTATAATACCGGTAATGATGTACTGGCGCTCGTTGTATATGTGTGTATGCAATGTATTTTTCCCCTCGGGGCTTGCCGTAGATAGGAATGGGTCAATTGCTGCACAAAACATACCGTAAGTAATCATGCAAACATACTTTTATCTTGCTCTTTTTTTCTCCTCCTGTGTCATTTTCTTCGTTCTATTTTCGGCACCAGAGGGATACGTCCTTTTTTGTGACATGCCTTAACATTACCGCGAGTCCGCGACTATGCGCAGTTGCGCACGAATTGTCTATGCACGCGCGAGGTGTCTAGATTATGCGCATGACTTAAACGCTGGCAGACACAGCAGCAGTTGTAGGGAGGTATATTGATCATGAAATCAGATTTTTTTTTGTCTTTAATTATTCATTCATTCATATTAATTCATTAATTTATGTCACTTGTTTAAGTTATCTAAAAAAATATTTTTCGACTCGATTGGGGGGCCCCCTGGTGGCCAAGGGGCCCCAAGCAGCTGCTTAGTTCGCTTATGCCTCGGGCCGGCCCTGCCTTATCTTCTCTGAAAAGCGTTCCGCACATTCAGCTGACATAAACCACACTTTAAATAAACGAAAAAACCTATCCAGTGATTAAACATTTTCTGTGTTGACAAATCTTGTGGGATGTCACGAGACAGGCCACAAAGCTGTGTAGCTAATGTTAAGTTACATCGACCTTAGCTAATGTCAGCTGCATACAGCTCCCGACATTAAAGCTACGCGCCGAGGTGATGCTCACTCGTTTGGGTGAGAGAGCTAACCTAGAGATATGAGCAGAGAGTGGAGACTGAGTAATGCGCATCAACTTATATGAGAAATGACTAAATTAAATAGGTTATTGTATGGCACATGTTACGTTACTTTCAGAGAGCTAATTTTTAAGTTCCAATTTACAGTTGCAGATCAAATATATAACTTTTTACCAGCACGCTCTCTCTGGCTCATACCATATCAATCATTTAACTTCCTTGTTTACCTATTAGAAAAATGTGATGGCCAAAATACCATTGATTTATATTGTGTTTACCCACACATGTTCTTATGCAGTAACATTACACAGATTTTACATACATTTATGAAGTTGCTACTTATTTTTAAGATGTTTTTTTGATGTAATTGATATTCATATGAAGATATTTTACTGATGATATTTTACTGATTCCTCTTCCCTAGATTTGTAGGTTCTTGGAGTACAAGGCAGGGCAAAAGACAGATGTCACACAGCCAACTATATCATTCTTTACACAGAAAGTGCAGCTCTACAGTCTACAATCGCCAAGGCAACAAGCCATTAGTGAAGCCATTGTTCAAGATTTAATAATTGGGTGTTGTCTGCCTCTGTCACTTGTGGAAAATGGAAATTTTAAACACTTTCTTGGGATTATGGATAGTAAATACACACCAATCTCTAGAAAAACTATTTCTGAGAGACGGATACCAGAGTTAGTAAGGAAGGTCAAGGAAACTGTTTTGGAGAAACTTGAGACCCAGTCATCTGTGTCATTAACAACTGACATCTGGTCTGATCGCAGGCTACGCTCCTTCCTGGGAGTGACTGCCCATGTGTGCTGTAAATCAAAGGATTCCTATGCACTTGAATCCTACCTGCTGGACTGTAGGCGTTTTGTAGGCAGATATACTGGAGAGCATATTGCTTCTGCCTTTGAGGAGATCACAGAAGAATATGGTATCCGTCAGAAAATAAGCTATATAATAACAGACAATGCCGCAAATATGAAATCCGCTTTTAAAGTACACATGCCCCAAAAGCAATCTGACGACAGTGAGAGTGAGGAGGATAATCTAGATGATGAGCACTTGTGGGAGGACATTACTTCAGTGGAAGACACAGAATTACCCTGGTCATCAGGTGAACGTCTTTCCTGCTTTGCACACTCTCTGCAGTTAGTTGTGAATGACGGCATGAAGGAGGTTAGGGCCATTTCCCGCACCATAGCCAAAACATCACGATTCACAACTCTATTACATAGCAGCTCACAATTCAAAGACAAGTTTGAGGCTATGTTTGGCACTAATAGGACTGTTCCAGCTGCAAACAATACTAGCTGGAACAGTACATTCAAACAAGTACAGGCCCTCACAGCTCTGGACCACAAAGCCCTGAACGAACTGTGCAGCAAGGATTACGAGGATGTGGTGTTTAGTGCCCGTGAGTGGAACCAGTTGAAGGAACTGAGTGCAGTCCTTGCTCCATTTTCCGAGGCAACAGACCTGACAGAAGGAGAGAAATCAGTTACCATTAGCATGGTGGTTCCAACTGTCCTGGACTTGAATACACACCTCCTCAAGATGGAGGAGACCCGAATGCAGTGCCGGCCATTGGTCAGAGCCCTCCAACAGTCTCTGTTGAAAAGATTCTCTGGAATCTTTACAAAAACAAACATGGGCAAAGACAGCGAAAAAGAGGAACCTTTTAACCATAATGTGTACTTTTTTGCTACCATGCTGGATCCACAGTTTGGCTTAAGCTGGGTGGACTTAGATGTTACCAATGGGGGAAATGCAACATCAGTGAAGAAGTTCAGAGATGAACTTAAGAAGACACTGACAGGTTAGTATACATTTTTATCCGCTGAAAATAAATGTCTTATTTGCAAAACTATGAATCCTAAAATGTTTTAAATTAGTAGCCCATAAAAGCCTTACAGTGGAATTCATAGAGTCTTCATTTCATCTGATTATTTTTGTCCTAAAAAATATTTTGTAATACTCTGGGCCAACTGAACCTGAAACTCTTTATATTTAGGCTGGTAACATGCCTATTGTACCTAAACCAAACTCACTTTATACTAGCCCATCATACTCACCTGTAGAGAGAAATCAAAGTACCAAAGTACAGAGTGTTCCAAGTACTATTAAAAACAGTAGGCCAATGGTTAGATTTAGTACAGTAGCACCTTGTAACCTAAATAAATAACTATTCATAAAATCATTTCATTACTGACCTCTGCACTGAATGAAATAACCAGCACTTACATTTACATTAACTTGCTATGTTTATTTGAATAACAAAAAGATAACGTAATTTATAATTTATAATTGTCTTATAAAAGGTCCTAAAGGTATTTCATTTAACTCTGATATGTGCATATCCTTTTAAATCTAACTCAGTCATTGTGTTTGTGTTTTTCAGACACATTGATCTTAGAGGTGGAGAACATGATGGTCAGTAAAGATGATCATGAAACTGCCTCAGAAGCCATGAATGTGGATCCAGCCAGTGATTCGCCACCACTCAAATGCCCTCGCCTTCTGTCCCGTTACAAGGCACACAAGAAGCGCGGCTCAGTCCAAGATTCAAGTATTGTAACACAGATAAGCAAATACTTTGATGCCATCTGTGACTCTGATACTGACAATGCACTTGTCTTCTGGGCCAAAAACCATGCCAGATTCCCACAACTCCACAATTTGGCATTGAAGGTACTGTCAGTCCCTGCCTCCTCTGCACCAGTGGAGAGAGTTTTCAGTAGAGGAGGCATTATAATGAGACCTCATCGTGCACGTTTAGGTCACAGAATGTTGCAATCTCTCATGTTTCTAAAATGCAACCAAACTTTACTTTAAACTGATTTCCATTGACGCAACTTTTGAGGTGTCCATCTACTCCTCTATTGCAACTACCGTGCAACTATGTGGTTATCCTTGGCCTTGAGCTTGAATTTATGAAGAGTGTTTTGTCACTGCTGTTTTTTAAGGTTTTGCATACGATGAATCTGCTCCCAATTAAACAGTTGTGTATTTTTATGCAGCTTTGAAAACTTATAAAAGCTGACACATTCATTCGAAAGCAAACTTAAAGGGATAGTTCACCCCAAAATGAAAATTCTGTCAGTTATTACTCACCCTCATGTTGTTCCAACCCCGTAAGCCCGTATTTTAATTTGTGTCCCGAAGATGAACGAAAGTCTTACGGGGTTGGAACAACATGAGGGTGAGTAATTACTGACAGAATTTTCATTTTGGGGTGAACTAACCCTTTAAATCTGTAAAAGAGAGAAACTTGTGTCTTTAGTTCTTACTGTCGATGATTGTTTCTGAGCATCTACATTTTACATAGACTTACTGTATTCATATTCAGCTTTACGTTTAATGCAGCGGAAAACCCTGGGTGAATGTTTAGATGTTGCTGTATAGATTGACTTTAAAGTTAATGTTTTGATTTGAAGTAAGTAACTCAAAACAACCATTGAATATGTATCTTTGGCATTTTTGCACACTGTAAAACATGCTGGATATAATTTACTGTACATCAAATGTTCAGTCAGTCATGTTTATGTGTTCTGTGTCTATATCTATATCTATGTGTTTATCCACTGCAGTGAGCTTGAATTTATGAAGAGTGTTTGCCACTTCAGTTTGTTAAGGTTTGGCATATGATGAAACTGCTCCCAATTACAGTTTTTTTCAATTGTTTACACGCAATTTTGAAAACCGGGTTCTTTTTTTCAAAATATAATCACAATTATCCAAACACCACACTCAATTTGCATAATTCCTAGATTGTTTGCAAAATGACACACTTCTGTCAAAACATACACACTTCAGTCAAAAGATATACACATATTTGTGAAAATGCTATTAGTTTTCATTTAACCAACACAGTCCTCAATGATCAGACAATATTGCAGCCAGTTTCACACGGCTGTGATAAATAAAAAACACATTTGTAAAAAAACTATTTTTAGGAAATAGCATGTGCTAGATTTTTGGCCAGACATTGTTATGTAAGAGATTATTTAGATGAAAAAAAAAAAATAGTGACAAACCCACAACATTCTTCATGATTAGTTTGAGATATAGGGAGAATGTACACAAACAGGCCTACTATAAACTTGCCAAGCACTGCACAACACTGATTTCTGCAGACTCATATTTCAAGTATTTATTTACAGTATTTCTTACCATAATCAGTTACAGTAATCAACCAACAAAGAAATCAATGAAAAAAATAAAATCTGTAGACAAATAAAAATTACTGCATGAAGTACAACAGTTTGACTACATACAGTTTGATAAAAACTACTGTAAAAGCAACAAGAATACTGTAACTATTCAGTTACAGTATCAACCAGAGATTTGGTTGATCTCTTTGTCCAGCTTCCATCAGTGTCAGTCCATTGTTGATAACATGGTCAATAAGTGTTGCACGTATTTCTTGAGTCAAATTTGGTCCTCGTCTTCTTTGTTCAGGTTCTATCAACTCTTCAAGTCCTTCTCTACCTCTTCCTCTACCTAGGGCTCTTCCTCTATCTCCTTCTCCTCTTCCTCTATCTCCTTCTTCTCCTCTTCCTCTACCTGGGCCTCCTCCTCTACCTCCTTCACCTCTTCCTCTACCTCCTTCTCCTCCTCCTCTACCTCCTTCACCTCTTCCTCTACCTCCTTCTCCTCTTCCTCTACCTCCTTCACCTCCTCTTTGAGCTCCCCCTCTTATTCTCACTCTTCTTCTTCTTCTTCTTCTTCTTCTTCATCTTCTTCTAGCTCCTTCCATTTTTGTTGAAGACAGGTGAACTTGAAGACAGGTGAACCTGCTGCCTTTTATAGCACACCTGAGTGCTGCGTTTTCAAATTAGCACATGTGTGCTTCCACACCTGGTGGATGTGCATATCCAATTCATTCATTAGTGTGGTCAATGGCAAACCGGGGCTTTGTAATGACAAGGAAGTAACCTCACAATCCTTATCTGTGTCTAAGGTGTGAAAATGTGTGTAGAGTTTTACAAATTACTGTGTGTAATGTTTTGCAAAAAGGGTGAAGCTGACAACGTGCTTACAATTGTGCAAATCTAGGCTGGTGTTTTGCTCCTTGAGTGTAAGGTTTTGCTAATAGTGGGAAAGTTTTAATTTTAGTGTGTAAGCAATTGAAAAAAACTGTAAATCAATTTCGTACTTTTATAAATCACATGCATTTTTTTTACACATTTAGCTATGTGGTTTTGAAAAAAAAGAGATTGTTGTTGGTTTAAAAACAACATAACTTTATGTATTGTTAATAAAAGGCGGAGAAAAGTGAAGACTTGTTTTACATTCTGTAATAAATGAAGTCACCCAGGAGTATTGAATAAAGATGGTTAAGTTTATTTCAGCTTTGAGTGTTAAATATCTGTGTTTTTATGGGAATGTGGATCTTTCAGATCAATTTGAGAAGCTCTTTTGATCATGTTTCACATTTTATTGTGTTATGTAGTGTGGGGCGCTGGTCTTGGTCTTGACTCGGTCTCGCCCTCCCTCGTTCTTGGTCTTGTCTTGGTCTCGGCCCCTAAAAGTCTTGGTCTTGTCTCGGTCTCGATACACTCTGGTCTTGGTCTTGTCTTGGTCTCGGGTTAGGTGGTCTTGACTACAACACTAATATACAGTATTATCAGCTGTATGATGTGTTTCCCTGAAACATTTAATATCGAGAGAGACCCGGCGCGCTCAGTGAGAGAGACAAAAGAAACTTGCTAAAAAGAGATCCAGCGCGTCTGCGAGAGAGAGGCAAAGAAAAACGGCCATTCTTAATTTATGTTGCTTTGTACTATTTTCATTTTGTACTGTTTTAATTGTTCACACAAAGCTGCGATATCTTTGGCAATACACATTTAAAATGTCGCAAGAATAAGATTCTGTATTTCTCATTTTGCATCGCAAAGGGAAACGCTAAACTCTACTTGTTTTAAATAAATAAAGCGCAGAGATGTGGAATAAAAGATAATTTTTCCTTATCTTAGATGATTCCAGATGTGTTCTGAAAGTGCGCTGCAGACTGTTAACAGCAAACAATGCCAAGTATTTGAATGTTTGAGCAGCAAGCTCATTAGCCGCTGATGCAATAGCAACCAATCAGCTATGATATGTAGATAACGACATGATTGCTACCAATAAGTTAAATGGCCTGCACCATCAGTTTAATGCCAGAACTATGTAATTATGTTATCAACCAATTTGCATGTTTGGACCATTTTGCAAAAGACCACTTTGCAAAAAACAAACAAACAAATAAATAGACCTTACAAGCGAGTATATGCCCCGGTACCCTGTTAACCTTCTGGGGTCTAAGGTGTTTTTGGGGTCCTTGAGATGTTTTGACATGCCCTGACATTTGTGCTTTTTTCAGTAGCTTATAAACATATTAATGGCAAAGGTGTCATCTACTCTCGTGTAATGGAAATCATGAAGATCTGGATACGTCCAGTGACTGCGGTGAATAGTGCTGCTGGCAACAAGGGAAAGACCTTGTGACAGCCTGGAGAGACAGCTGACAGGAGGAAAGAGACCACAATGGGGCTGGTAAGGGTTAGCAATCCTTGTCGGCAGTATCCAGCTCCGTGTTTACAGGATGCTGGAGACACCCGCCCAAGGCTTCTGAGAAATTAAAGAGAAAAATACCCCCTAGAGTCTGCGAGAGCAGGGGCGGAAGATGACTCAATGTTGGACAACATGGTTAATGACTTAGGAATGGAAACGGATATGAGTATGGAGAGTAAGACTAGTTCAAGATCAGCAGTTAGTAAAGTCATTGAACTCCAAGTTTGTGTCTGTGGCTGGAGCAAGGCGACAACGGTCAGGGGTTTGAAGATTCATCAAGGGAAAATTAAATGCTTGAGGGAGAAGGGACAAGGGCCTCGCATTGATCAGTACTTCTTACGAAGTCAGTCAAGTCAGTCGAATGAAATCCAGCGACAGGAAGCAAACCACAGCTTGCAGGATATCAGCACCCCTGTCATAGAGGAGAGGAGGGTTTGCACAGTTAGTGATGAACATATTGATACTTGTGAACCCGGTCAGACTAACCAGCATAAGAGAGAAAAGAACCTCAACGGGCATAGGCCTGGAGTTAGATGGCCAAGTGAGAAAACTGCATGGGACACGGTAAAGACAGATCTATGCTTTGTATTGGAAAGATTAACTGGTACAGTTGAAAAGAAGCTGGATAAATTTGGGGACATCATTTACGCATATGGAAGTGAGAGGTTTGGTGTGGAAAAAAGGAAGGAAAAAGTACAAACTACTCCTGGAATGTCTAGACGGCAGCAGAAAATTGAAGGGTTAGTTAGAGAAAGGAGACAGCTGACGAAGCAATGGAAAAGAGCAGAACAAAGTCAGAAGGAGGGACTCAATCTCTTACAAAGGGCCATAAAAGATAAGCTGGCAACATTACGCAGAGCTGAGCGCCTACGGAAACGCTACAAAAAGAAGGAACATGCGAGGGCTAATTTCTATAAAGACCCTTTCAAATTCGTAAAGAAGTTATTCACCAGTGAGAAGAATGGCATTTTAAAAGCATCTAGGGTTGAGCTAGAGAGATATTTGGAGGAAACGCATACAGATGCAAAAAGGCATGAGCCTATGTCAATTCCATCAGACATCCCACCTATCAATCCACCAGAATACCAAATGGAGGTCTGTGCACCTAAGTGGAAAGAGGTAGAACAGGCTGTGAGAAAGGCAAGGGCTTCATCATCTCCAGGGCCTAATGGAGTTCCGTACAGAGTGTACAAGAGTGCTTCAGGAGTTCTACGAATTCTGTGGAAATTGTTAAAAGTGGTTTAAATTGTTTAAAGAATGGCTTCATTGACACTTCAGTTCAAAAAACGGGCATTCCAGGGTTCTCAGGATGCTTAGAACACATCAATGTTATCTGGCAACGAATTCAATCAGCTAAAAAGGAGAGGAAGGAGCTCCATGTGACATTCCTGGATTTGGCTAATGCATGTGGTTCAGTGCCACATGAGCTTCTTTGGGCAGCATTTGATTTTTTTCAGAGTACCAATGTCAATAACAAATTTAGTGAAAGCCTATTTTGGAGATTTGCATCTGATTTCTCAACTCCAGAATTCAGCACTACATGGCAATGCTTAGAGGTTGGAATAATGGCAGGATGCACCATTTCTCCACTGGCTTTTACCATGGCAATGGAAGTAATCATTAGGGCATCAAGATGGGTAGTAGGAGGAGAGCGCTTGGCTTCTGGGATGCGACTACCACCAATCAGAGCATACATGGATGATATGACAACCATGAATACAACAGTAGCCTGCACTAATCGGTTATTGGGTAAGTTAACCGATAACATTGAATGGGCACGAATTCAATTTAAGCCCTCTAAATCAAGGAGCATCTCGATAGTTAAAGGAAAGGTAGTAGATAAAACATTATTCATTAATGGTGAGGCAATACCAACAGTTTCTGAGAAGCCAGTGAAGAGTCTTGGGAGATGGTACGATGGGGATCTAAAGGACACAGTTCGAGTGGGAGAAGTTAGAAGACAAGCAGTGGAAGGGTTGAAGAGCATAAACAGCAGTGCTCTACCAGGCAAACTAAAACTTTGGTGCTTTCAGTTTGGTCTACTGCCGAGGTTGCTGTGGCCACTGACTGTGTACGAGGTTTCTTTGACAACAGTGGATAAGCTGGAAGCGTTAACCCTCTGGGGTCTGAGGTGTTTTCGGGGTCCTTGAGATGTTTTGGCATGCTCTGACATTTGTGCTTTTTTCAGTTGCTTATAAACATATTAATGGCACAGGTGAAATTACACTCTATATAGCACACAAAGGGCTACCATAATATGTGAGCAACATGTATGTACATGTTTGTATTTTTGAGAGAATATTGTTTATGCGTGGTTATTGAAAAAACTAAAAAATAAAGTTTCTAATATAAGGCCACAAATAACATACTAAATATCTGTCCACAAGACTTTTGACTAGTGGATGTTGTCGCCTAGAGTTTTTGCTTCAAATTGATCTGAAAATCATTCTGCCTAATCATTCACATAAAACAATAGATTGTTTTAAATTGTGAAAAACATTTTTTTGTTTGCAAAGGCAATATGCGGATGGGCGGAACGGCCCAACCCCCTCATCAATAATTAGGCAGTTCTCACCTGAGCAGACTGCATACTAATGAGCCTTTCATTCAGGGGTGTCACACAAGAAAGAATGCAAGGACAATATATATATAAATAAATAAATATTTATATACCCACACACACACACACACACACACACACACATATATATATATATATATATATATATACAAACAATCAAAATATAAATGAAAGCCAAAAGCACATTTTTAGTCACACCTTTTAGCCATCCACATACCATTTTTAGCCATCCACCGCGGTAAAAATAAATCAGTCGCATTTCAAAGTCGTACGCGAAATGACCACCAGGTGGCGCAAAGGGACATTTAGCAAAACGTAAGTGGGGCAAATGTCTATTAACAGTAGCCTAAGGATGAAATACTACAAGTTATGGTAATTTCCAAATAAGCCTACAACAAATTGTTGGTCATACAGATAAGATATAATCTTTTAAAACTGTAAAAGGCTAAAGTAGGCCTACACTCACAGGCTAAAGACAAAACGTTTTCTCGCTCATGTGAGAAACAAACGTTTAGGTATTTCTCAGTGAGAAAATTCATAGCCGAGCGGTAGAACTTATGGTTCATCATCAAGATGACACGGGTTCAAATCCCGCACAAACATGGTCTGCTGTAAATTTTATATTTATTATTGCAGAGAGATTTGTCTAGCTCTAAAACTCTGTTACACCATACAGTTTTTTTTTTGCTTATATTTATAAAATACAATTATCATGCATTTCCATTTTACACTAAGGAACAAAATAGTATCCAACAGAACGACTTTGCATCTGTATAATAATAGGCTACCAATCGTAATTTCAAAAGCAGTTCTGTAAAAAAATAAATTATATATAGCCTATATATATATAGGCTATATATATATATTTTTTTTTATTCCAGGCTCTCACGCCACACCCTCGATTTCTCACGCTGAAGTGTAAACCCGGTCGGTCAAATTCCTGAAAGATATAGTTTATCTATAGATCTACCTGTTGAGCCACTCGTGATCGACTAGTTATACCGCAAATTAGTTAAAATATCCCAAAATCTATCTAGAGCGAGCGTGCATGCGAGACAGATATTGTGCTCCAAACCGTGCGCGCGCATGGCAGAGAGGTCTGTTCCCTACAACCTAGAGTTTTTAAAAACATGGTTTTAAGTAAAGTGTGATTTGCCAGGGGGGACTGGGATTTCCTTCTGGTCTAAACATCCCTGCTTCTGCTGAATTATTTTAATCCCCACACCCCTCCCTCCACAGCTAATCAATGCTATAGGCTACTTCACCAATATCAAATATATAAAATAGAGATATGCAACAGGCACGTTTAAACGACAAACAATAAAATCAAAACCAGCGTTTCAGTTGTTCATTAGTTCCAGTGGCCTTAATGCATGCACGGCTTTTCAAAATTTCACAAAGCACGTTGAGATTATTTTGAATGAAATATTGAAGTTTATAATTAAGTGTTTTGACACACCACGCCGAGTGGCCCTATGCATTTTTCTAAAGTCGGGTTTTATTCTGGCATGGTGAGTTAGTGTTCGGTAAACGCGGCGGCGCGTTCATTTAGATTAATTTATTTTTCTGATTATTACAGCTAAAATAACTTAATAGGCGACTCCGTAATTTTTTGGTCATACAGATAAGAGTAGAGTAGCTTACATCGTTCAAAACTGTAAACTTGTATTCATATTAGGCTAACGACAAAAACAGTATATCTGTCGTCTCTGTCTCCGGGAACTGCACGTCACAAAAATGAACCGAAAGCCACTTCAGCTCAGTCACGATAAGAAATCGGCTATGTCTAAAGCCTTTAGAAGGCCTCTAAAGGCAAAGGCGGCTTGCGTGCCTATTGGCTGTCCTGCTGCAACTGCAGCAGCCTATCGAGAGAGGCCCTTCGGTGACGGTCCAATGGGGGCGCTTCCCGCCCACTGCGTCACCTTCCCGCCAGAGTAGGCGTGGCCTAGCCCTATAAATATGGCTCGATGGGCTGATATCACTGATTTTTCATCTCTTCAACGTAGCTCACGCAGCGTTGGATCTGGAGTGAGAAGCCGCGCCGTTGGAAAAAGCCTTCTGCAGGACGAGCCATTGCATCTGAAGCCGCTGGCCTTCACTTCGCCGCCTTCAGTCGCCGTTCCTGCTACGCTACCCGGCGTACTATATCCTTTTTACACTCTGTGTTCGCCGCCGCGACTCACCTTTCTAAAAGAGCTGCGTCTTTTTAAAGATGCCTTTATCCTGTGGCTCGTGCCGAGCCCCACTCAGCGACGGGGACCGCCATGTGATTTGCGTTTCCTGCCTGGGAGAGGATCATGCAGCTCTCGCGCTCGCTGACGGCGGATGCCCTCATTGCGAGCTGTTGCCTATGGTGACTCTGAGGACTCACCTGGCATTCTTCTCCGAGACTGCACCACCACCCGCTACAGCGCCGCACCGTAAGAAGCGTCGCACTCAACGGGTCCCTGAGCCTTCTCCAGCCCGCGAATGCTCGCCGGTTCGCCCGCCAGCTTCGCTCGGCTCACTCACCGACGGACAGCGGCCGCGGTCTGCCGCCGCTTCCGTTGCCGGTGACGACGAGCCAGCCTTATCTGAAGAGGAGGCCGGCTGCTCTCTGCTGGCGTCGGACAGCGAGGATTGGGCGAGCTCTGTGGACCTCCCCTCCTCCGCCCGTGGACCGTCAGGTAAACGAGCCAGTATCGAGTCGGAGCTGATGCGTCTACTCTCGCAGGCCGTGGCGAGCCTCGGCCTCGAGTGGGAGGCGCCCGCGCAGCCTGCGCGCAACCGACTGGATGGGTGCTTCCTTCAAGGAGACCGCGCCCCACCGCCTTCCAGATCCGCCCCCTTTCTTCCTGAGCTTCACGAAGAGGTCGCGAAATCCTGGAACGTCCCCCTTCTCAGCCCGAGTGCGTTCCTCTGTCTCTGCAGCATTCTCCGTGGTGGACGGTGCGAAAGACAGAGGCTACCTCTCGCTCCCCCCCGTGGAAGAAGCCGTAGCAGCCCATCTTTGCCCGCCCTCCGCTGGACGGCGAGCTTAGACGGCGCTACCATCTAAGGCTTGCCGCACTACTTCAGCCATGCACTCCCGCGCTTACACCGCCGCTGGGCAGGCTGTATCGGCACTCCACTCGATGGCCATACTGCAGATACTCTAGGCCGACCTTCTCCGAAAACTGGACGAGGAAGGCCCGGGTGCTATCAACGTGCCGGATTTACGGAGCGCTACAGACCTGGCTCTTCGCGCCGCGAAATCTGCTGCACAGGCTATGGGGCGGACTATGGCTTCTCTCACTGTCGCCGAGAGACATCTATGGTTGACGCTGTCGGAAATGCCGGATACGGAGCGCTCTGTGTTCCTCGACGCGCCCATTTCCCCAACGGGCCTCTTCGGATCTTCCGTCAAAGATTTCGCGGAAAGATTTGTCGAAGTTCAAAAAACGTCACAGGCTTTGAAGCACTTCCTCCCGAAGCGCGCTAGCTCTGCAGCAGGTCGCCCTAAACAGCCGTCTGCTCGAAGCTCTCAGCCAAAGCCTCCGCCCGCCGCCGCTTCACAGCGTCACCAGGCCCGGGATCAGAGACCGCGCTCTCGCTCTTCTGGCCGCCGCCCCTCTCCGCGTGGGCCCCGGCCGAGGATTGAGATCAAGCCCGAGGCCTCGAAGTCGTCCTAGCCCTTCTAGGAAAACGACGGTGTTCAAGTCCCGCCGCGGCCAGACTTTCACCGAAACATTTCGCTCGTTCAGTTCCAGGAAATGCGACTGTTCCAGTGTATTCTGCAGTAAACAAGTCGGCAACACGGCCCGCTTGCCTGCACACAAACGCCGTTTTCACGGCGACCCAGATATATCACATAAAGAGTGCAATTTCTGGTGTTCCGGCCACGGCCGATGGTGTTTTGAGTGTAATAAAAATGCCCACAACCCAGTGCTCATTTCTACACACAAACACGGCCCGCCACAATGCAGGGCTCGCACAAATAAAATCGGCTCATGTCGATTGTGCAACAAATGTAGTGAATGTGCCCACGACCCAGTGCCCACAAACACTACACAATACATGTCCCACGGTTTCTGTAAAAACGAAACCACACATACAGTCAGCCCCGGCCGACGGTGTTTTCAGTGCAGTAAATGTGCCCGCTGTCCCGCGCCCACATTCACTCACAGACATGCTAAGCCCAACGGGGCTCGCTCCGCTCGCTCTTTCTCAGCAGACTGCTATAAGGGAAATGAGCGCGGCCAGGCTGCCCGCCGTGATCGGCGCGCTCCCCGCCTCAGTCACTGCAAACGCAGTATTCCACTACAGCACGCCAGGGCTCCCTTGTCGTCCCTATGTCACGACCAGAGCCCAAATGCCATTCTACCCCTAGCTGTTCATGCACACGCGTGGGCACAGCTTCCCGGGATATCAAAATGGGTGCTGAACATTATAAAAAGAGGCTATTCGCTACAGTTCGCTCGACGCCCCCGCTGTTACACGGCGCGCGTCGAATCCACGGTGAAAACAGAAGTAGCCCCTCTACTTCGAGCCGAAATAGCGACACTATTGAGCAAAGGGGCAATACAGCCTTTATCTCAAGCTCAGAGCGAGGGGGGTCTGTTCAGCAGATATTTTCTGGTCCCGAAAAAAGACGGGGGTCTCAGACCCATTTTAGATCTAAGACAGCTGAACAGAGCGCTTATGAAACGCCGGTTCAGAATGCTCACAACCAAGAAAATCCTCGCGCAAATTCGCCAAGGGGACTGGTTTATGTCAATAGATCTGAAGGACGCTTACTTCCAGATACAAGTAGCGTTACGTCACAGGCGTTTCTTGAGATTCGCCTTCGAGGGCCAGGCATATCAATACACAGTCCTACCGTTCGGCCTGTCTCTTGCACCCCGTACATTTACAATGTGCATGGACGCGGCTCTCGCACCCCTGAAACTTCGGGGCATGCGAGTTTTGAACTACTTGGACGATTGGCTGATTCTAGCTCGATCTCACTCAGAGCTCATAGAACACAGGGCCATATTACTCGAGCACCTCGAGAATCTGGGTCTCACAGTCAATTGGGCGAAAAGTTCGCTGCTTCCCAGTCAGGAAATAACCTTTCTGGGCACAGAATTGAACTCGCTGTCTATGACAGCGCGACTATCGCCAGAGCGCAGACTGAACATTCAGCGCGCCGCGAAATCCTTCCGCACTATAGTCCCGCTCAAAAGGTTTCAGAAAATGCTGGGTCTCATGGCCTCAGCATGATCAGTGCTCCAGCTGGGTCTGCTTCGTATGCGCCCACTGCAGTGGTGGCTAAAGGCACGAGTACCTCCTCGAGCCTGGGCCCCCGGTCATTTTCGCCTCAAGGTCGACCAGAAGTGCGTCTCAGCTCTGTTACCTTGGAGAGCGACCGACTGGTACCAGTCAGGTGTAAGCCTGGGGACTTCCTCGAGTGTGCAGGTGGTGTCCACGGACGCCTCCACCTCGGGATGGGGAGCGCTGCACCAAGGCAGACCGTTCTTTGGCCTGTGGTCAGAACGAGAGAAGCTCCTACACATAAACTGTCTGGAAATGATGGCAGTCGACAATGCGCTGAGGCGCTTTTGTCCCCGAATAAAGGGAGACCACGTCTTAGTCCGCTCGGACAATATGTCGGTGGTAGCCTACATAAATCACCAGGGCGGCATCAGATCCCGAAACCTCTTCAGGCTGACGGAACGCCTCCTGGTCTGGGCTCAGCACAATCTGCGCTCACTGAGAGCAGCACATGTGCCTGGTCACCTGAATCTGGGGCCAGACAGACTGTCCAGAAGCAATGTTCCAGCAGGAGAATGGTCTCTGCACCCGCAGACGGTCCTCCTGCTGTGGGAGACATTCGGCAGAGCGCAGATAGACCTATTTGCGTCTCAAGAGAACGCTCACTGTCCGAAGTTTTTCTCCAAGAGCAAGGATGCGCTGGCCCACGCCTGGCCACGCTGCCCGCTCTATGCTTTTCCTCCGATTTCGCTCCTGCCTCAGGTGCTGGAACGAATCAAGGAAAACGGATGCTCAGTGCTCCTTGTGGCTCCGTTCTGGACGAACCAAGCTTGGTTCCCAGTCCTGATGCAGCTGACGAGTGCTGCCCCGTGGCCAATACCAACGAGGAAGGACCTCCTCTCTCAGGCCAAGGGCTCGATTTGGCATCCTCACCCGGAGCTATGGTCCCTGCACGCATGGGCCATCAACGGGTACCCGCAAACCTCCCAGAGGGAGTATTAAACACAATCACGCAAGCCAGGGTGCCGTCCACTAGACGACTCTATGCCGCGAAATGGTCAGTGTTTGCTGGCTGGTGCAGAGCCCGAGGCTTTTCACCCCCAGACTGCGGGATTACGGAAGTGCTCTCCTTCCTTCAGGGGCTGCTGGATAAGGGTAGAACCCCATCCACGCTTAAAGTTTATGTGGCGGCCATAGCTGCGTTTACAAAACCCGCGACTGGCCAGTCACTGGGGAAAAATGATCTGGTCATCCGCTTCTTCAAAGGAGCTAAGAGACTAAATCCTCCCAGACCCCCCTCAGTCCCCATGTGGGACCTTTCCACGGTTCTGGAAGCCATGAAAGGTGCCCCGTTTGAGCCGATCCACCTGTCAAACATGAAACACCTGTCATTCAAGACAGCGTTTCTCATAGCGCTCGCTTCAGTGAAGCGCATAGGGGATCTGCAAGCGCTCTCAGTAAGCGCGACGTGTCTGGAATTTGGGCCAAATGACTCAAAAGTCGTACTCAAACCAAGACACGGATACGTGCCTAAATCCCTCAATACTCCGTTCAGGGCCCAGGTCATTTCCCTGTCCACCCTGCCGGTTCATAACGAGGAGATGGGCAAGAGCTTCCTTTGCCCAGTCAGGGCATTAAGAGCTTATGTGTCTCGTTCGTCCGTTTTCAGACAGACCGAGCAGCTTTTCGTTTCGTTCAGCGGACGTACTAAGGGACTAGCCGCGTCGAAACAGAGCCTATCCAGATGGGTAGTTGACGCTATAGCACTGGCATACAGGTCAAAAGGCCTTAAATGCCCTTTAGGTGTTAGAGCGCACTCCACGAGAGGCATGGCCTCATCGTGGGCTTGGTCTAGCGGGATTGCCTTACAAGATATCTGTATGGCGGCAGGCTGGGCCTCCCCTTCTACATTTATAAGGTTTTATAACCTAGAGGTTCCCGCCTTACAGGCTAAACTACTGTCGGTATAAAATCAAGTATTTTCTGCCCCACTGCTTCGGCGCAGAATACTGCAATCGCTCGAGCACCGCTTGCTGACTGATAAAATTACCCCATGGGCAAAAGTAAGACCCATACTGTTACACAGTTCGGGCCGAATTTTCACCCCGACTGTGTGAAACACTGTGACAGTGATTAGCTCCTTTGGATGCTAACTTATTGGGAATGACGCTGTTAGCCTCTCTTCTCAGACTCTCTGTGAGTCCTTGGTGATTGTACATTATATGAGCCCCGGGCACCTGCCCTTGGGACTTTGGTGTTGGATCCCAGCATGCACGGCGTTTTACACTGTGTTCCCCTAGCGTAAGATATTACGCAGTACGAGAGAACCTCTCGTAAGAGAACGTACTCGGTTACTTACGTAACCTCGGTTCTCTCTAGAAGAGGGAACGAGTACTGCGTATCTTGCCGTGCTTGCAACACACTCTGGTTCGCTTCGGCGATGAAAAACCAGTGATATCAGCCCATCGAGCCATATTTATAGGGCTAGGCCACGCCTACTCTGGCGGGAAGGTGACGCAGTGGGCGGGAAGCACCCCCATTGGACCGTCACCGAAGGGCCTCTCTCGATAGGCTGCTGCAGTTGCAGCAGGACAGCCAATAGGCACGCAAGCCGCCTTTGCCTATGTCTGTATGCTGCCGCAACGCGTTTTACATTAATTTAAAATTAAGGATAATTTTTTGGCTTCAATATCTCGTGGAAAAGAGGTTTTCCCCTAGCGTAAGATATTATGCAGTACTCGTTCCCTCTTCTAGAAAGAACCGACACATTTGTGTAGTGGCTGCGGTTCTACAGGAATGTAGCAAATTTATGTTGTAATGATAATTAAACAAAAGTCTTGACTTTAAATAAGTAAACAGTTATAAACAGTTACCTATTTAAGCATCAAGGTGGTAAAATATAAACGCTGTAGGCCAACATCGGTTAACAACATGTATGCTACATTGAGATTCGATCTCGGGTCGATTGAAGCTCCTCGAAGCTCGTGTTGTTGCGTTGATCACTGAGCTACCTTCTGTACGCTGTTAAAGTTGTAAAGCCTCATTGATGTAGCCTAAATGTTTTTATTGCAATGTTTTATGTTGAAATGTTTTCATTATTTATTCAATTACATTTCAGTAGCCTAATTTCAGTATTGTGATTATGAATTATTTTAACTACGTTTCACTTGTTGAATTCATCTGCTACCAGCTTTCAATCGCTCTGAATCAGCCGCGGCGCGGCAGCAGATTACGCATTAGAGAGAATAAACCGGAATAAACGAACACTTTTCAGAGTCTATGATTGTAGCGCCTCTTAGCGGTAAAAGGCAGCAAATACACCACACATTTTACCGCCGCGGTGGAACGGCTGATGTGGGCATTGTCATGGCTTGCCTCGACATTTGCGTTTGAATAGCGCGCGTCCTCCGTGGGCGTGTCAGATTAACGCGTAATGAAGTGTAATGAGCTGGGGAAAAAAATACTGACAGCACTCTCTTTTCATACAGATTGCATAAACTGAGAATATTTGTTTTTTATATAAATTACTTCATTTAAAAGAAGAGAATTCAAGCTTCATAAAGAAAAATCTCTCGTGCCTGTGTGACAAGTAATCGCGGAGTTACAGTTAATCTTAGGACGCGTTTCAGAATGGACTTCACTGACAGAGAGAACGCAGAACTCGCATCATGTTTGTTTTTCTTTATTTGGTGAAAAGCACAACACTTTGTTTTTATTGTGAGTATCCACAAAAAAAATAGAAACTTAACAGGATGTAATGATGTATAACACTTATGTGTAAGATCAAAATCAACCGAGTATTTTGAGTCTCTTTTGCACTGATAAGAAAAAAAGCGAGCAGATCACGCCGGCGTGATTGCCGACCCCAGAGGGTTAATAAGTTCATACATCAGGAAATGGTTGGGAGTTCCACGCTGCCTCAGCAGAGTGGGACTTTATTGTAAAGGAATATTGCAGCTGCCAGTCTCTGCTTTAACCAAGGAGTTTAAGTGCGCCAAGGTCAGACTGGAAATGACCTTAGTAGAGTCACGCGACAAATGTGTAAGGGAGGCAGCACCTGTGTTAAAAACTGGTAGAAAGTGGCGAAGGACGCGATAGAGCCGGTCCCTCCAGCCGATATGAGGTCAGGGCACTACAGTCCCTACTTCATTGTACCCAAGAAAGGTGGTGGGTTACGACCGATCTTGGATCTGCGAGTTTTGAATCGGAGCCTCCACAAGCTACCGTTCAAAATGCTCATGCAGAGACGCATTTTCGGATGCATCCGTCCGCAAGATTGGTTTGCAGCGATCGACCTGAAGGACGAGTACTTTCATGTCTCGATTCTTCCTCGACACAGGCCGTTTCTGCGCTTTGCGTTCGAGGGTCGAGCATATCAGTACAAGGTCCTGCCCTTCGGGCTGTCCCTGTCTCCCCGTGTCTTCACGAAAGTCGCGGAGGGGGCCCTTGTTCCCATGAGAGAACAGGGCGTTCGCCTCCTCAACTATCTCGACGACTGGCTTATACTAGCACACTCTCGAGATCAGTTATGCGAACACAGGGACCTCGTGCTCACGCACCTCAGCCAGTTGGGCCTTCAGGTCAACTGGGAAAAGAGCAAACTCGCCCCTGTGCAGAGGATCTCTTTTCTCGGTATGGAGTTGGATTCGGTCGCACAGACAGCGCGCCTCACAGAGCAGCGCGCTCAGTCGGTGCTGAACTGCTTGAACACGTTCAAAGGCAGGACAGCGGTCCCACTGAAATTTTTTCAGAGGCTCCTGGGGCATATGGCAGCGGCAGCAGCGGTAACTCCGCTCGGCTTGCTTCATATGAGACCGCTTCAGCACTGGCTTCACGGCCGAGTCCCGAGATGGGCGTGGCATCACGGCACTCACCGGGTGGCAATCACACCGGCCTGCCGCCAGACCTTCAGCCCGTGGTCAGACCTCTCGTTCCTTCGGGCAGGAGTCCCCTTGGAACAGGTCTCCAGGCATGCTGTGGTATTCACAGATGCCTCTGCCACCGGCTGGGGTGCCACGTACAACGGGCATGCAGTGTCAGGGGTGTGGACGGCTCCCCAACTGCATTGGCACATCAATTGCCTCGAGTTGCTAGCAGTACATCTCGCTCTGAGCCGCTTGAAAAGGTCGCTACAGGGCAGGGACGTACTGGTCCGTACGGACAACACAGCGACCGTTGCGTACATCAACCGACAAGGTGGTCTACGCTCCCGTCGCATGTCGCAACTCGCCGCCATCTCCTCCTCTGGAGTCAGAAGCGTCTGAGGTCGCTTCGAGCCATGTATGTCCCTGGCGTGCTCAACCGTGTGGCCGACAAGCTATCACGAGCTGTGCTTCCGGGAGAATGGCGACTCCACCCCCAGGTGGTTCAGCTGATCTGGAGAGAGTTCGGAGAGACTCAGGTAGACCTGTTTGCCTCTTCAGAGACCTCCCACTGCCAGCTGTTTTACTCCCTGACCGAGGGAACACTCGGCACGGACGCACTGGCACACAGCTGGCCCCGGGGCCTACGCAAATATGCGTTTCCCCCAGTGAGTCAGGGAGGACGAGGAGCAGGTCCTTCTGGTGGCTCCCTATTGGCCCACCCGGACTTGGTTCCCAGAACTCATGCTCCTTGGGACAGTCCCTCCCTGGCCCATTCCTCTGAGGAAGGATCTTCTGACTCAGAGACGGGGCACCCTATGGCACCCGCGTCCAGACCTCTGGAAACTCCATGTCTGGTCCCTGGACGGGACGCGGAGGTTCTAGGTGACTTACCCCCTGAGGTACTTAACACCATCACTTCAGCACGGGCGCCGTCCACGAGACGTGTTTACGCCCTGAAGTGGAACCTGTTCGTCGAGTGGTGTTCTTCTCGCCGAGAAGACCCCCGGAGATGTTCGATAGGGTCTGTGCTTTCCTTCTTGCAGCAAGGGTTGGAGCGAAGGCTGTCTCCCTCCACCCTCAAAGTACATGCTGCTGCTATTTCAGCTTATCACGACCACATAGATGGCAAAACAGTGGGGAAGCACGACCTGGTCGTCAGGTTTCTTAGGGGGGCGAGACGATTAAATCCTCCTCGACCCCCCTCCATACCCTCTTGGGATCTTTCCCTGGTGCTTCGAGCACTTCAGGATGTTCCCTTTGAGCCTCTGCAGTCAGTAGACTTAAAGCTTCTTTCCATGAAGACTTTGCTACTGGTTGCACTGGCCTCTGTCAAGAGGGTAGGAGACCTGCACGCATTTTCGGTCGACGAATCGTGCCTAGAGTTCCGGCCGGGTGACAACCATGTGGTACTAAGACCCCGGCCTGGCTATGTGCCCAAGGTTCCTACCACTCCCTTCAAAGACCAGGTAGTGAACCTGCAAGCGCTGCCTTTGGAGGAGGCAGACCCAGCCCTGGCTTTGCTCTGTCCCGTTCGCGCTCTGCGTATGTACGTGGACAGAACTCAAAGCATCAGGACCTCAGACCAGCTCTTTGTCTGTTACGGAGGCCAGCAGAGGGGAAAGGCTGTCTCCAAGCAGAGGATGGCCCACTGGATAGTGGATGCCATCGCCTTGGCTTACCAAGCTCAAGGCGTGCCCTGCCCGCTCAGGTTGCATGCACACTCCACGAGAGGCGTCGCATCCTCCTGGGCGCTGGCACGTGGCTCCTCGCTAACAGATATCTGTAGAGCTGCGGGCTGGGCGACACCTAACACGTTCGCTAGATATTATAGCCTACGTGTAGAGCCGGTCTCCTCCCGTGTTCTCACCCTAAACGGGTAGAAGCACCGAGAGGCCCGGCTCTGTCGGCTTGCTGCACCCTACTGTGCACCCTTATTGCTCCAGAGTGAAAAACCTGTTGAGTCCTCCAAAAACCCCTCGGCCCGGACATGGCGGAGCGTCCAGGTGCCAGGCCTTTATCCGCTGAATCCTTGAGAACCGGATCTGGGCTGGGTTCCATATGTGTGACCCTACGGGGATCCCATATGTGTATATTTTCCACGGCTGCTCCTAACGGAAGCCCGTGTCTTTCCCTTGGGCTAAGTCACCCACTATCTCATATGTAGTACAGCCTTCGGGCTAGTCCATATGTATTCCCCACATAACTCCTTGAAGTAAGTGGCTTCCGCAGCGTCCTCCTTCCTAACTGAAGGGCACGCTTTCCCAGTGTTATCCAATAATCTCACTGTATGGGTTATTACGGAACAACAGTGACAGATACACTCTGTGTGTAGCCTCCTCCTATCGTCCTTCTAGGCAAGAAGGTGTAGAGGCTTGCATGGGGCGCTGGATGGGGTGCAGCAGCTGTGGCGCTTTGGTAGGGATTCCTATTGGTCAGTCTGACCTACGTTGTAGTGACTGACCGATAGGGAACGTCTCGGTTACATATGGTAACCCTCGTTCCCTGAGGGAGGGAACGGAGACGTAGGTCCCGTCGCCACATCTGCTGCCGCCCGCTGGGGCGGCCAGCTTTTTCAGGTTTGGCTCCTCAGCAAAAAACTAGCGTGCAATCATAACAGCTGCTGTTAAATACCCGCGCTGACGAGGACGCGCAGCTGATGCAAATGATTGCATGCCAATGTGCATTGGCTTGTTTTAGTTTCACTCGAAGTAGATTGGCCTCTCTAGCGAGATTCCTATTGGTCAGTCTGACCTACGTCTCCGTTCCCTCCCTCAGGGAACGAGGGTTACCATATGTAACCGAGACGTTAACTATGACATTAATGCGATTAATCGCGAATAAATATTTTACTTGTTTGACAGCACTAATATATATATATATATATATATATATATATATATATATATATATATATATATATATATATATATATATCCTATATATCTTTCTTTATAAAAAGTATATATTTTATCATACATATTTCAAAGATAAGGATTCATTAGTTTGAATATTGGAACAAACACTATAATAACATCTTAGTTGATAATTCAATATACCTACTTTATTTTTGACAAAACATCCCATAGGCTATTATATATTTAACATGTGGAAGTAGTCTTTTATTTACAGTAAAAACTAATCAACAAAATCTTGTCTAAACATTCATATTTAGTCTGTAACATATCGTGTGTATGATATATTAGTAATGTTAATTTGCAGTTTGTTGCTTATACAAAGACATTTTATTTCAACATATTTCAGTCTATTTTTACTCATCTCAGTAGGCTATATCAATATAGTTTGGTCAAAGCTAAACTAGCAGATGTGTTCATGTAAAAATAACATGTTTACTAATGTAGGTGCGAGATTCATATTTAAACAGTCTTTTGTGGTTTACAGACACTATTCCATATCGCGATTAGAACAAAGCACTTAAGAATAAATAACTTACTTTCACATCAGCTTGATTCGTTGCTCCTCGAAATGAAACTACCAGCACTTCTGAGGTAAGTTTTTAGATAGTATTATTCCTCACAGCTTAGCAAGACGACGTAAAGTAAATGATTCTTATTAAACTTGATGTGTTTTATCCAGCTGTTGTGGGCGTTGACACGTATGCGTGGCTTGCCTCAGATTATTTGCGTTTGAATAGCGCGCGCTCTCAGTGGGCGTGGTCACATTAACACTGAATTAGCTATAATGAGCTGAAAAGAAAACGACTGACATCTCTCTCTTTTCGTACAGATTACATAAACTGAGAATATTTGTTTTTTATAAAAATTACTTCATTTAAAAGAAGAGAATTCAAGCTTCATGCCTGTGTCCCTGTATTTCTGCGTGACTGAGTATTCGCTGAGTTACAGTTCATTTTCGGACGCGTTTCAGAATGGATTTCACTGACAGAGAGAACGCAGAACTCGCATCATGTTTTTTTTCTTTATTTGGCGAAAAGCACAACACTTTTTATTGTGAGTAACCAGAAAAAAAAATAGACACTTAACAGGATCTAATGATGTACAACACTTATATGTAAGATCAAAATCAACAGAGTATTTTGAGTCTCTTTTGCACTGATAAGAAAAAAAGTGAGCCTGTCGCGCCGGCGTGATAGCCGACCCCAGAGGGTTAAACAGTTCACACTTCAACCCCCCAATGTTCAAAACAAAACTACAGAGGGAGACAACCAATTAATCCCCCCACAACCCCCCTCCACCCCACCCCACCCCCAACAAAGCGCCTCCCCCTTTGGTGAGCACCGGCACTTTATTTTTTCAACTTCAAGCACTGCCCCTATTGTGAAACTTGGTGTTGAAATTAAGACAATTGTAAGACTGCCGAAAAATGCAACTGCTTAGATGCTAATAGGTTATGCAGAAGTTTTATAGTATTCAGTCAGATTAAATAGAGGCAATCAAAGTCAAGATTGAAATCATACATGTTTCTCTGTGGCCCCATCAGATTGAACTGCTTTGAAGGGTCAATGCATTCATTACTGAGACGTCAAACTCTGGACTGGCATAGTGCAAAGCATTATGAAAGTGTTTTTAACACTGATTTGTAGAGGCTTTTATGGTGTGGTCTTTGGAAAACATACTATACATGCATACTATCAATGCAGTAAGTGAAGTATGTAGCTCATACTGCTTTTATGCAAATAAAGGTTGTATAATGGATATGTGACGAAATATTTACGATTGGCGGAGATCAAATGTAATATTTGACAATTAAATATTTAAAAACCCATTATGGTCAAACGCTAATATGAATATTAGAGTGGAACATGTCCCATAGTGGTTACGGTCCCATACATAATGATGCATGAGTTTTCATAAGCATTTACTCTACATATTAAACCCATCTCTCAAAGTCCCAACAGTTAAAATACAATAGTGAGGTTGGGAAACTGAAGCATTTTAAAAACATTTTCATAAATCATATTTTCAGATATAATGTTTTTGTAATGTTTGACAAATGTTGATATTAAAAGTTTACAGTTTGTATCTAAATCTTTGTTGTTTTTCATAGTGTGATTTTTGAGGAATTGTATTGAATCCAATTAGGGTCAATTTGACCCGGTCCATAAGGGGTGTACACAGAAATCGAACAGAACACAAGGGTTAAATACCCAGATGATACACTTAATTAACAGAAAAAATTAAGTGTGGAATGTTGAACAGCACTCAACTGTCGCAGCTTTAATTACGTAGTGGTGGGCAATCAGATTCCAATGCTGAATGACAAAATAGCCATATCAAATTCATACACTGCGTGATTGAGTACATGAGTGGCTTTCACACCAGAGAAAACTTTTCTTAGTTCCGAGAACTAATGGCGAAAGTACCTGCTTTTTGGCGTGTTTGCACAGCAGGAACTGGGAATGATTTTAGTTCTAGGAACTCTTTTTGGGGAATACTACTTCATAGTAGGGTCTAACCAGCACAATAGGAACTACCCAGTGACGTAAATGTATGTTGATTGGACGAACGCACATGAAACACCAGCACCCAATATTAAAAAAAAAAAAGCAGTGTACACACACACAGTTTATAGCCTATATATTTACTCCACGAACTAACTCTACTAACATGGAAAACAGTGATAGACGGACCTCTCTACTTTTATGCTAAGGAGAAAATCCAACACGACTTTGAGGTAACCAGGCCAAATATAATTATGTATTTCTGCTTAGCTAGCGACATTGAGCATCAACCACAAAGCAAACACTAATATTATTTTCATATACTGCTTACTTTATTTCTATAACAGTTCTATCTAATAACATATTAGACAAGATTGTTAAACAGATCTGAAACGAGTGAAGGGAGCGCTGTGTGTTCAGGCTTTGGCATTCTCAGCGTTGTCAAAATAAATGTCCGCCATGCCGTCAAAATAAAAGTCACAACAACAAGTGTGGCTTACGTCATGTCAGAGTTCCTACTGGTGGTGTGAATACACCCAGGAAAATGGCCCAATGGGAACATTTATTTATTGAGGAACCGCCTTAGTAAGTTCCTATAACTACCCAGTGTTAAAACCCCCATAGTGCATACTGTAAGTACATAGTGTATAAATGTATGGTGTAAAGTGAGTCATTTGGAACACTACTTTTGTCTTACTGTGTCTGGTTTTCATTTCCTGTGTTTAGTTCATGTTTTACCTTGTTTACTGACTGTTAAATTTTACTTGACTAAATCTATTGTAGATTTAGTCGACTAAAATCGTACACTGATGTTACGTTGTGTTGCAATCTCCATGCCGCTAGAAGCTGTCCACACTGGACGCAACATCTTGAAGTACGTCAGAAATATAGAACAGGGTTTCCGTTTACTGTCTGGAATTTGTCTGTATTTGTAAATACACTGCAATCAATATAAAGAAAAATATGTCAAAAATATTTGAAAAAATATTGTGAGTGCTATGTTTTTTTTGTACATGACGTGGGAAAAAAACAAGATATTGTGGTCATGAATTAGGAACTCCTTTACTCGACTCGGGAGCTAATTTTTAATTTGTGGCCGCATTGTTAGCTTAGTAACATGCTAATGGCAAACTTTATGGAAATCAATTGTAAGTCAAGTCTCTGATGCACTTCACGTGAAGAGAACTAATTGTATTATGCTAATTGAATCATGCTAATTGAATTGAAGTTTCTGCATATGTACAGCATTATAATTGGTTACTAAACAAGTATGATGCTCCATTGCAGCTTCCTTAGTAGACAATGTTTATTATAGGTAGAAGACAGCAAGAAGCTCACTAGGAACAGAGCCACATTAAATATTGTGTCATAAACATGATCTTAGTGGGAGACATGGCTTGGCGGGTGGTCCACATATTCTGAAAAATTGTACACTTGTTTGCAGATGACCCATATTCAATTCTGGCTCTGTTCATTTGCCGAACCCACCTCCTTCTCTCTATGATTTCCAGCCATTTCTTCACTTTTATAAAACTAAAAGCAAAGAAATATTCCTGGTTTTCTTTTAAGCAGTCTTATTGGCTTTTATTGCATGTATAATTATTTTCAGTGGCTTATAACTAACCCTACAGCCCATAACATTAATAAGTTGTTGTTCTACCTTTGAGTACCACCTCCAGTTCATCTCTGAGGATGTCAAAGGTACTGTAACGTGAACTGGTCTCAGGTATGATGTTCTTCTTTAGCCAGCCACCACAGGCGTACTGATAGAAGTTGTCACAGGGGTTCACCGTTGGATCCATGTTCTCAATAAGACGGGATGCTACAATGCCAGAGAACATTATGCATGAACTTTATGATGATGACAAAATTGAATGACAATGGTCTTTAAAGGGTCATGAAACCCTATTTCATTCTTCCAGTTTAAAAAGAAAAGTTTGAACCAATGTCATGAAAAGTGAGGTGTATGCGTTAATTCAGAGTGGTGATTGGCTGCCGCTGGAGAGTACGCATCTATGTCATCAGTTTCTGCGTATTATCATGAGAATAAAATCTTTTAATCCAGTCACTGCGCTGTATTATGCATGAGATCGCATTACAGCAGATAGTTTAAATGTCACACAAGACTGGTTCGGCGCTGTTTGTTCACCTCTGCCTGTTCAGCTTTGCATTCGGACACGTTCAGTAAGTGTATCAGTAGTACAGATTTGATTGCATTTTCCCGGCAATGTGGTCAGAGCTGGAGTTTGACTCCCAACGCATGGAAAATAGGACTGTAACAATATTTAATATGTATATCAACAACATGTGGAGCGAGCATGAGAGTGATTTCTTTGTGGAATGCCGTGGTGAGTTTAACAACACTCGTAACACGAAGCACAGTTCATATCTGAAAAACGTGGTATTTGAAAAACGTGATCATGAAAGTGATGACACAATGAATTATTCTGATACAAATCAAAATTCTGATTTAGTGAGTTAGTGAATTAGGACACTGAGTGTGCCGTAAAGTGGCCCATAGAAAAAGCCGGTAATAAGGCAACTATGTATATAATATACACACACACACATATATATATACACTCACCGGCCACTTTATTAGGTACCCCATGCTAGTAACGGGTTGGACCCCCTTTTGCCTTCAGAACTGCCTCAATTCTTCGTGGCATAGATTCAACAAGGTGCTGGAAGCATTCCTCAGGGAGTTTGGTCCATATTGACATGATGGCATCACACAGTTGCCGCAGATTTGTCGGCTGCACATCCATGATGCGAATCTCCCGTTCCACCACATCCCAAAGATGCTCTATTGGGTTGAGATCTGGTGACTGTGGAGGCCATTTTAGTACAGTGAACTCATTGTCATGTTCAAGAAACCAATTTGAAATGATTAGAGCTTTGTGACATGGTGGAAGTAGCCATCAGAGGATGGGTACATGGTGGCCATAAAGGGATGGACATGGTCAGAAACAATGCTCAGGTAGGCCGTGGCATTTAAACGATGCCCAATTGGCACTAAGGGGCCTAAAGTGTGCCAGGAAAACATCCCCCACACCATTACACCACCACCACCAGCCTGCACAGTGGTAACAAGGCATGATGGTTCCATGTTCTCATTCTGTTTACGCCAAATTCTGACTCTAACATCTGAATGTCTCAACAGAAATCGAGACTCATCAGACCAGGCAACATTTTTCCAGTCTTCAACTGTTCAATTTTGGTGAGTTCTTGCAAATTGTAGCCTCTTTTTCCTATTTGTAGTGGAGATGAGTGGTACCCGGTGGAGTCTTCTGCTGTTGTAGCCCATCCGCCTCAAGGTTGTGCGTGTTGTGGCTTCACAAATGCTTTGCTGCATACCTCGGTTGTAACGAGTGGTTATTTCAGTCACTGTTGCCCTTCTATCAGCTCGAACCAGTCTGGCCATTCTCCTCTGACCTCTGGCATCAACAAGGCATTTCCGCCCACAGAACTGCCGCTCACTGGATGTTTTTTCTTTTTCGGACCATTCTCTGTAAACCCTAGAGATGGTTGTGCGTGAAAATCCCAGTAGATTAGCAGTTTCTGAAATACTCAGACCAGCCCTTCTGGCACCAACAATCATGCCACGTTCAAAGTCACTCAAATCAACTTTCTTCCCCATACTGATGCTCGGTTTGAACTGCAGGAGATTGTCTTGACCATGTCTACATGCCTAAATGCACTGAGTTGCCGCCATGTGATTGGCTGCTTAGAAATTAAGTGTTAACGAGCAGTTGGACAGGTGTACCTAATAAAGTGGCCGGTGAGTGTATATATACAGTATCTCACGAAAGTGAGTACACATCTCACATTCCAGCAAACATTTTAGTATATCTTCTCAAGGGACAATACTATAGAGATGAAACTTGGATATATTTTAGAGTAGTCAATGTGCTGCTTGTTTTCATTTTCATGTTTTTGTCTGCTTGACAGGACCATAGAATTTAGTGTATCTTGTATTAGAGCAGTTAAAATTTGTGCTTTGAGTAAAATTCTCTCATACTGACCACTGGATGTTCAACATGGCACCTCAGGGCAAAGAACTCAGGGCAAAGGATTTGAGAATTAGAATTGTTGCTCTCCACAAAGTTGACCTAGGCTATAAGGTCCCGGCTATGTGACTGTTCATGTCACTTCTACGCATCCAGAGACAGTTCATGTCACTTTTACACATCCAGAGACAGTTCACGTCACTTCTGCGGAATCAGAGACGGTTCATGTCACTTCTGCGGAATCAGAGACTGTTCATGTCACGTTTGCGGATTTAGAGACTGTTCACGTCCCGTCTGCCTGGCCTGAGATCATTCCTGAGCCAGAGCCAGTGGTTGTTCCTGAGCCGGAGCCAGTGTTTCTGAGACCCATTCTCGGGGCCTCTGGAACGTTATTGGACTACTTCGAGCGTCTGGCCAGAATCCTGGAGGTGCCTTTCGGACCTGTCATGCCCGCCATTGTTCCTGAGCCGGAGCCAGAGTCTGTTCCTGAGCCGGAGCCAGTGTATGTTCCTGAACCAGTGTTTGTTTCTGTGTTTGTGTCTGTTCCTGAGCCGGTGTCTGTTCCTGTTTCTGAGTCTGCTCCAGGGTCTCCAGACAAAATGGTCGCCGCTGAGCTGGTGTCGGTTCCTGTGCCTGAGCCGGTGTCTATTCCTGTGCCTGATCCGGTGTCTGAGCTTGTTCCTGAGCCGGTGTCGGTTCCTGAGCCGGCGTCTCCGCCGTGGCCGCCCGAGGGGTCGTCTCCGCCGTGGCCGCCCGAGGGGTCGTCTCTGCCCTGGCCGCCCGAGGGGTCGTCTCCGCCCTGGCTGCCCGATGGATTGCCTGTTCCGTCTTGGCCGCCCGATGGACTGCCAGCTTCGTCCTGGCCGCCCGATGGACTGCCTGTTTCGTCCTGGTCGCCCGATGGACTGTTTGCTTCGTCCTGGCCGCCAGATGGACTGTCTGCTTTGTCCTGGCCGCCCGATGGTCTGCCTGCTCCATCTTGGCCACCTTGCACAGCTTGGTCCACCCTGGTCCTTGCCAGGACTCCTGAGAAGCCTGAGGATCCCTGGCTTAACCCTCCCGTCCCTCCCTGGTCAAGTTTTGGACTTTTGTGGTTTATCTGTTTTTGTTTCATTCGACTTGTCTGTGGTGGTGTCTTGGATTGTGTCTGTTTTTGTTCCTGTGTGGTTTTATGTCTCTCTTTAGGAACGCCAGGTGGCGTCCCTTTAGAGGGGAGGTAATGTCATGGTTCTGTCACGACTATTCTGGTTATTCTTGGTTTAGTGACAGAGCCGTGACATTCCTGGTCCTGTGTTTATGTATGATCTTGTTTACTGTGAGCGCATGGCTGTCATGGGTTCTCTGTGTGCCATGTGCTCTTGTAGATATTCTAGCCCCTCCCACCTTGTTACCGGGTTATTTGTTCCACCTGCTTTCCCTCGTTACCCTCTTTGTTTGCCTTCCTATTTAGTCTCCCTGTGTTAGCTGTCCTGTGCTCGTTCGTTGTTAATGTTATGGGTGTTGAGTTGTGTGTAGTTCTGTGCCTGCCATATCATGTTCTTGGATTTAGTAATTAGTTCATGAGACCTGGATTTCCTTTGTTTGTTTGATTTATGTTTTACTTAATTAAACACTACTTCACCTCAGCACTTGAGTCCTCACACCATTCTCCGCAACCCACCTGTGACAATAAGAAGATTGGTAACACCCTGAAACTGAGTTATAGTACAGGTCAGGGTCATACTGAGGTTTTCCAAGACGGGTTCCACTTGGAACAGGCCTTGCAAGGGTCAATCAAAGAAGTTGAGTCCCCGTGCTGTGCGTCAGGTGCAGAAGCTGGCTTTAAAAAACAGACACATGAGTGCTGCCAGAATTGTTTTAGAGGTTGCAGAAGCGGAAGGTCAGCTTGTCAGTGCTCAGACCATACGCCGCACACTGAAACAAGTCGGTTTGCATGGCCGTCATCCCAGAAGGAAGCCTCTTCTGAAGCTGGCTCACAAGAAAGCCCGCAAACAGTTTGCTGAAAGCAGCCTGTCCAAGAGCATGAATTACTGGAACCATATCCTGTGGTCTGATGAGACTAAGATGAACTTGTTTGTCTCAGATGGTGTCCAGCATGTGTGGCGATGCCCTGGTGAGGAGTACCAAGAAAATTGTGTCTTGCCTACAGTCAAGCATGGTGGTGGTAGCATCATGGTCTGGGGCTGCATGAGTGCTGCTGGTCCTGGGGAGCTGCGCTTCATTGAGGGAAACATGGATTCCAACATGTACTGTGACATTCTGAAGTTGTAGCTGACATTGTAGTGCTTTTAAACGTAATGAAAATGTTATTAGACATTTTAAATGTTCTTCCTCATTTTTCATATAGACCTATATAGTTATATAAAATTATAATGCTGATATGTTGATATTTTGACCTATTAATACTAACACTTACTATTATATCTATAAAAAAACACCTTGCTACGTGTACTGTGCTAGAGTAACTGGGACTAGTCACAGCACTTATGCACTTATGCATATTTTTGCCCTATTGATGGTTTGGTTGCTTCTATTTCTTTTCTCATTTGTAAGTTACTTTGGATAAAAGCTAAATGATTAAATGTAAATGTATTTCAAGAATTAACAAAACATTTGATTTGTTCATGACAGTTGTTAGTAGTCTCTAATGATAAGATTTTTGTGAGTTTGTTGTCATAGGGTTATATATTTGTTTAAATACATCAAGGTGCCTCGAACTTTGTTTGTTTGTTTTCTCACCACTTACATTTAAATATTCTTTTGACTGTATAATGAGTGTGTTATAGGTCTGTGTTTTATTAGTTGTTGTCTCCCCTCTTCCCACCTTCTTTCCACACCTATTTTTTTTTTTGTCTTTTTCAAATCTGAGATGTGAACGAGCAGTGCTAAAACAGAGGGTTTCATGACACAGTAATAAATGTGCAAGAAAGGCTATTAGTCGACTATTTGACATTACAAGATCAATTCTTATTAGTATGTTGTAAAATATCTTTACCTGACTGTGTGCAGTCAGCGGTTATACAGACTCCATCTACAAAGAAAGAAAAGCACAAGGGGTCAGAGGTCAGGAGCAAGTTAACACCATTAATAATTTATTTAATAATAAATAAAACATCTATTTAAAAATCTTTCTCTGTGTTATGTTCAATTATATCTTCACAAAAAATTCTCTCTGTACTTTTATATCTGTCCATAGACCTACGGTATTATTTATGAGAATCTCTCACTGAACCAAGATCCATCTACAGGTTTCCACCCTCTGACCATATTCCATACAGCCCTGCCCTCAATACTGCCCTGGGAAAATAACTACAGAACCAATGTGGATGGACTAATATGCAATAATGTGTGCTTAAATAATGCACAGATAATCATGAGTTAATGTATGACTCATGAAGAACTAATCCATTCATTAATCATTACCAAATTAGTAGTTTTTCTGATGAATAGATACATTTGTTAATTACCACAATGGGTTGAAGCCATGTATTTCAACTTCCAGTGGTTTGCTTTAATTAATCATTAGCTAATGATTTGCAAAAATGTCATTTTGGTTTTGACATCCAAACTAAGCCATGGATTTCAATTTCCAGCTGATGAACTGGTGCATCCAGTGCCGTATGTCTGTTTAAAGTTTGAGGATTCAAAGGTGGGATACTGAGCATGCGACCGGGATACACTGATTACACTGGATGCTAGGGCTGGGTTTCGATTCAAATTTCAAGAATCGATTCGATTCCGATTCTCAAGATCTTGAATCGATTATCATTATTCTATTCGATCCGATCTTCGAGATTTAGATAAGAGTTTTTGAAAAAAGCTTTTTTTTCCAGCTGTTACCTGAATTACAGGACTGTAGTTATGCAACATTGATACTATGATTATAGACATTCAACTGCAAATTAATGGAGTATTGATGGTTGTAAAGAAGAACAATCCCCCTTCCAGAGTGTTGATACAACTGCTTTCACAAACTTGCACTGGTGTAGACGACAGAGGACGCAGAGGTATATCAGCAGCAGTAGACCGATTATTTAGACGCGAACCTGATGTATTATTAAAAATGACATTAAGAATTTTCCAAAAAGCTCCTACAGTTCAGATGCAAATGCACCTTTATTTTTTATTTAAATGATCAACATTTAGAACACATTTGTTCTAAGCCAGTGCAAATGTAAACAGATTGTTGGTTACTGGCTTCACAGTAAACAGACAACATTACACAGAATGTAAATAAAATTTGAACTTACAAAACCTTTAGAAAACACAAGTGTGTCACAGTTTTGTGTAAAACCTTCAAGTACTCCAGGTATAATGGTGTGTTCACACCGAACGCGAATTTAATTATTTGCGCGAGTAGATTACATACAAAGTCAATGCAAAGACGCGAATAGACGCATCATTCGCGCCGGGCGTTGCGAATGATGCGAATTGGGCAACGCGTTTGCCGCGAATGTCTTCCGCGCAAGTTGAAAAATTTGAACTCAAGCGAATGTTCAAGCGTCTAACTAGACGCGATAGATGCGTATTTGACGCTCTATTCGCGTTCGCTGTCATAAGACATTAAATTGCCTTTAAAGTGTATTTGTGTAAACTGGTCATTTTAAACTAAAATAGTAGATAAAAATAAATAAAAACTGGAAAAGGCCTTGCCTATTAAAGTGCAAATAAAAATAAACTGGAAATTAAACTTGTCTTAGTATTTCCACAATACTTCACCTCCATTTGGCAGGCTTTGCAAATTGCTTTGCTTTTGTCAAGCTCGTTCTCTGCATTGCTTGTTCTGAACCCGAAATGGTGCCAGATCGCAGCTTTGAGCGTTTCTGGAGTTTTCAAAGCAACCGCTTACTTAACGTTACTGACCGCCATGTTTGTTGTTTTAATGTCATTCCACCTCGCGCGCATGCGTGAATTCAATGACGCGGCAAGTTAAAGTTCACGGGGAAAATGTAGGCCTATTATTAAATCGATCCTCTGAGTTACGGATCGATCTTTAGAAATTAATATGAAAATCGATTCAGAATTGGTGAATCGATTTTTTCAACACAGCCCTACTGGATGCGGCACGACGCTACGCGACACAACAAATCCCAGACAGTAAACTGATGCCTTGTTCTATTTCTGACATACTCCAAGCACTTGTGCTACTTCTGATACTGAGGGCAAACAGATTTGCAATGGTCTGTCACGTCCAGTTTAGACAACTGTTGCGGTGCAACATGATAACGGTCATGTCTTGTTTAGACACTGTGTAACAGCAGTCAGTGATGCACTAATATTTGTGTGCAGCCCAACTTACCCATCATTAAAACACATTCTCTGACATTACATTCTCTGTGCAATCGTCCCACAGACCTCAAATTTTAGTGGTGATGTCAAAACCCATAACCATATTTATAAAAGTAATTGTGTGCACATCCCACCTTCTGGCAGGTGCAGGACAAAAGGAACTTACTAAAGTGAAAAAAAAATGTATGTCCGCAACACTGCTTTTTAAAAGCCCCCTTTTGAGATGTATAAGTTTGTTAATACCCGTATGTAAATGTTCTCTTAAATGAGTTATGTGTGGGGCTATTAGACTTTTTAGACCTAATCAAACTAATTGAAATCAAATGGTGGGTGAATTTTTTTCACTTTAGTAAAAACCCATAACCATGACATATTACTTAACAAAGAGTTAATAGTCATGGAAGTGGAAGTTGAATCAATCAAAAAACTTACTTTAGCTGGACAATAACTTTTTCCTAGAGCTGCTGTAAAACCAAAACAATCTCTGATCCATTAATTTCCTATTATCACTGTAAAGCTGCTTTGAAACAATCAGGGCCAGGTTCCCCGATAACGCTCACTCTTAGCGCGCTAAGAAGACTCGAAAGATACAGTATATCTTACCAAAGTTGTTTATGTTCCTAAGTGTGTTCCCCGAAGTGTCCCTTAGGAAGCTTCTTAACACGCTGCCTCTTACGTTCGACATTACAAAGGCGCTGTCCCAAGTGAAGGTGCTGAATTAGTTGGCATCGATTGCTCAGGAATCGATTTTCCACTTCATGCGAAAGTGCATTACGGCGTTAAGAAAGACAACACGTTCTATGCAAATGAAACATTCCTCAAATTATTCCAGTAACATTTATTTTAACAGTTTAATTTATCAGTAAAATATAGACTATTAATTAAATGATCAAATTGTCACTAATATGTTCACACAATATGTTGTGACGGGTAGACGAACCGGGTATCCCTCGCTAATCATCCACCCTCCTTATCCCATTATGCCACTTGTGCCGCTTCTTGACAGCAAAATTCCACCACGTTAGCCTGGCAAGCGCAGGTCTGAGAAGGTCCAGCAGCTCCATAATGAGTTGTCTTAGGAGGCGAAATTTTTTTAATATAGCCACGTCAGGCAAAATGTCAAAAGGGCTTAAGTTTTGCCGAATAAAAAAATTGACATGGACTAAACGGCTCCGCGACCGGCGCCGTCTTTGATTCAATACACCATATTAGTTCTGATACCAAATAAAGTCAACTTCATAAATAGGCCTGTATCCATTGCGAACATATTTTATTATTAGTCTTAAAATGTCCATAACATAAAATCATTGTTGAGCCACAACATTGTCAACATACCATAGTTTGACTTGTACTGCGCTGCGCTGGTCTCTAAAGACTGCTGCACAGTGGCGGCGACAGTGAGCTCAAACAACGCTAAGAGAGAGCTTACGAATGGTCCAGACCAACCTTACGAAAGTGTGACTTACAGAAGATATACTTAGCGTACGAACGTGTTGGGAATCGTGCCATAAAGTTAAGAGAGAGGTTAAGGAATAGGTTAATAACTACTTAGCGATAAGAACGTTTTGGGGAACCGGGCCCTGTATTGTTAAAAGCGCTATATAAATGAAGGTGACTTGACATGTGCCTCAACAAGTAAAGTCATAACATAATGATATCTTTGTAAATCATTAGCTAATGATTAATTAAAGGAACACTCCGACTTTTTGGGACTTTAGCTTATTCACCGTATCCCCCAAAGTTAGATAAGTCCATACATACCTTTTTCATCTCCGTGCCTGCTGTAACTCTATGTGATGCACCCACCGCTAGCCTAGCTTAGCACAAAGACTGGATGTAAATGGCTCCAGCTAGCATACTAATCCCAATAAGTGACAAAATAACGCAAACATTTTCCTATTTACATGTTGTGATTTGTATAGTCACAAAGTGTACAAATAACAAGATCATATGAGACACAGCCATCTTTTAACCGTATAAATATTGGGAACTATATTCTCAGAAGGCAAAGCACTGCTACTTGGGCGGAGTGATTACCGCAGCACCCAAGACGCACCATGGTGAGGAGCAGAGAGTTCGTTCAGAGTTGGAGTAATAGAGTCAGCAATTACTAGATAGAAAAGCATAGTTTATCATGGGTGTTCGTTGTATTGTAAAGAGCTGCGACAATAAACAGTGGAGACCAGGTAATGATGTTTCATAGAATTCCAACCAAAAACGCATCCTGATTAATAAATATCACAGAACATGAATAAAGAATTATTATTACAGGAATCGATATATTTTAAATGCAATTTATTACAGCTGAACCAAATGTAGGCTATTCAACAGCATATAATACAGTAATGTTAGATAATTGCATTACAATAGGCTAGAATAAGGGGAAAGTAATAGCACAAGGCAAATTGTTTTTGCACAATGAACCCACAGACAGTAGCCTACCCGTACTGGACAAGGTCACTGTTTCTCAAAAAAAAAAAAAAAAAAATTCCGATTCATTAGCAAGGTGAAGGCTACAGTCCTGAGTTTTTACCTCTAGCTCCGCTCATTTGTTACTGGGGCGATAGAGCGCGTTCGTGACAGAACAATACTAACATTAGAGCCTGCTCACATATCACGTCTTTTGCGCGCTCAAGTTCGTTATTTCAAATGTAGGCGCGCGGGGTGCGACGCGCTCGTTTTTCCCAGCTCGTCCGCGCCGCATCGAGATAAAAACATCTCAACTTTTCAGAATGCCGCAAGCCTAGTGTTTTCTACGCGTTTTTAGGCGCTATATGTGAATGGTGCCTTACAGGGGATACATGGAGAGCGGGAACAACTGCAATAGTAGTGACCAACCTATTCATATAATAGTGTCACTAACGTTACATTAGATCTGGCTAATGGCACTGTTACAGTAGGCTAGTCATCTAAAAACATAACGGAACACTTACCGCAGCCGCAGGTGATCCACTTTGTCTATGTACGGTGTACATTTTAGGACATCCTCAGACCTCAGACATATGAAAACAAGGCATCATGCCTCAGACTAAAAGGCTTCAGTCATTGCACAAAACGGCATCGCGCCTCAGACTGAAAAGCTTCAGGTCTCAGGAAAAACAATGTCAGGTGTCAGGTCTCATACAATTAGGCATCAGATGAAACAGCCTCAGACAAAAAGGCATCAGACTAAAAGGCATAGGACCAGAGCCGGCCCGAGCCTTTTGGGGGCCCTAAACAGAATTTGATTTGGGGGCCCCCTCTCACTACGCGGCGTCACCTGTGCTTGACGATTATTGACACAGATATCACACAATAATGATACATTATAAATTAATACAGTGAGGTTATGTATTAATACAAAATAAATACGTAATAAAAAATAGATAGCTTACTTAAATAAATAAAAAATTACTTTTACTTTACTCTTTTACTAAATCTTTGAAACTTCTTAAAACAAACTGTCTCAAAACATATCAAATAATTTAACCTGTTAAGCTTCAAGCCCATTTTTGAAAAATCCCCAGATATGGCATTCCCAAACTGAAACAGATACAGTTCATGAACCCTTTGTACTAAAAGCACAAGTAAGATCTCATTTGAAAGCTGACACCTGGAAGTTTATTGTAAATGTAGAATTAATTATTGTCATAATGAAAAAAAATAGTTATAAATAGCTTCAAAGTTTTGTAAAGTTATTATACATTTATTTTTATGAAACATCTTCATGAAAATAAAATTGAAGTTGGCATTGTAGCAATCTAGAAATGCACTGCAGCTAAAGCCACATGTCTAACCATGTTATATTTAAAATCTGAAGATGATAAGTCTAAAACTCTGTATTTAGTTCAATGTTTTTCAAGATCATGTCATATGACTTTATTTTGATTAGACTGGTGTTTATTGTCATCTTATAAGCATCTATTCAGTCTATTGCCTCTATTGTTTTGTGATGCAAAAACGAGTCCCATTCAGTCTCAGGCTCCCCTGCACATATTCACACCTCTCCAGCCTGTTTATTGCTCTAAATATGCTTTTCTTTTGTCTGCATTATAATCACTAACGACTAGCAATTCACACTGTTTCAATCCCTCATTTATTTTATAAAAGTTCTCACTTCACAGTGAAACTGTATCAAATGGCCTTTTTGAAAAACGAAACATTTCAGTAAGCATTCTTATTTAGAAAAAAAATCATAAAAATTACATCGAAGTTAGGTAGCAGGTGCTCAGTACTAGCTAGCATGTTAGCTTAGCACACCATCAATACACGACAATTTATGAGAATAAAACTATGTTTGTGCTCCAACTTACTTTATAGCGCAAGTCGAGTGTTTTAAATAACTTTCTGTAATCTGATTTGGCTTCAGATAAAAAAATCAGATAGAAAATATATTATTTTATTGTATTCTGCACAATTTGAAAGTCTATCTCGATTAGCATTACATTATACATATAATCTATTATTATGAAAATACCTGACATGACTCGAAGAACACAGGTAAATCAAATATCATTGCAATCATGTTTATTGTCTTCAAAACATCTTTATCTGCACTTTACAGCGATCTCGGATAGCTTTGTTTATGTGTCAGGACTTCCTGAATGTCACATGATTATGGCTCTTCTTCATGTGATCCATATATGGACTTTACTGTGCAAACAGCGCCCTCAGACTTCAGTATGAATGGATAACACAACTGTACATCAGAGTATACAGCGCTCAAAATGATTACATCGACGCATTTGGGTATAAATTCAATAAATATTATTCCTGTCTATAGAAGTCTGATGTAAACCTATGAGAATCTATCAATATTTCTCCAAATCTGCACATGTTTGAGCTAAAAGCCCTGAGGGACGTTGTTTTGTGAATCGCTGTCATGACGATCGCACAGGAGTTTTTTTCGGAATGAGAGCAGCTGACGCTCATAATTCATATTAAAGGTAACGACTCATTTTTGTATTTCATAACTCCTGACACAAATTAAGACATAACTGTCACTATAAGTTTCACAGAATACAATAGTGGTCAAATACTGAAACTTGAGTCTTATATCGTTTTAATGATGTATAGTTTGTCAAGTTAATCACATTAAATATGATAGTAACTTTGAACTATTTAAAAAAAAAACGCTTCAGAGCGCCCACGCACTGGTGACGGTTAACAGGTTAATTGCTAAAATAATGACAAAACTGAGAAATCAGAAACATAATAAGAGCAAGGGTTCAACAATGACAATTATTGTTGAAAACTGTAAAAATATTATTATTTCTCAACTGTCTCAATACAGTGTAAATTTTTTTTGATTATTATTGTAACAGACTTGGTTGGATGGTACATGACAGAATCCAACAAAGTCTGTTACTATAATACCGGTAATGATGTACTGGCGCTCGTTGTATGTGTTTATGCAATGTATTTTTCCCCTCGGGGCTTGCCGTAGATAGGAATGGGTCAATTGCTGCACAAAACATACCGTAAATAATCATACAAATAGTTTTATCTTGCTCTTTTTTTCTCCTCCTCTGTCCTTTTCTTCTTTCTATTTTCGGCACCAGAGGGATACGTCCTTTTTTGTTACATGGCTTAACATTACCGTGACTATACGCAGTTGCGCACGATTTGTCTATACACGCGCGAGGTGTCTAGATTATGCGCATGACTTAAACGCTGGCAGACACAGCAGCAGTTGTAACTTGTAGGCAGGTATATTGATCATGTAATCAGAATTTTCTTGTCTCGAATTATTCATTCATTCATTCATATTCATTCATTAATTTATGTCACTTGTCACTAAAATAAATATTTTTCGATTTTTCGACTCGATTGGGGGGCCCCCTGGTGGCCAGTTTAGTTTAAGCTGCTTAGTTCGCTTATGCCTCTGGCCGGCCCTGCATAGGACAAAACGGCATCAGACAAATCACCCTCAGACAAAAAGGCATCAGACTAAAAGGCATCGGACGAAACGGCATCAGACAAAACAGCCTCAGACAAAAAGGCATCGGACATAAAGGCATCGGACGAAACGGCATCAGACAAAACAGCCTCAGACTAAAAGGCATCAGACTAAAAGGCATCGGCATCAGACAAAACAGCCTCAGACAAAAATTCATCGGACATAAAGGCATCGGACGAAACGGCATCAGACAAAACAGCCTCAGACAAAAAGGCATCAGACTAAAAGGCATCGGGCGAAACAGAATCAGGTGGAGTTTAGAGGTTCGCATTGCCCCGCCCCATGTGACGTCACGTCGTTATTTTTCGACATAATATCTGTTATTTCGATATAATATCTCGTTATTTCGACATAATAACTTGCTATTTATAATGGTTTTCTATGGGAGGAAAATGCTAAACGTTTAATTAAATGCGTTGCGTTCATATTCTGGGCTCATCTGGGGCCGTATTCACAAAGAATTTTATCTTACCACTAGGAGTACTCCTAAATCGCACTAAAATATTTTAGCTAGGAGTTTTCTCTTAAAAGTTATTCACAACGCCTTTCAGACCTACTCATAGTAAGGAAAAATGACAACTCCTAAACTAAGAGTGAGTCATCGTTGCTATGGATGACGTCAATTCTGCCGTGCAAAGGCAAAAGACCGTAACTTCGTTTTTGGTCGAAAATGAGTTATTGATATTTTTGGCACATTCAAGACCTCCTTTATCATGTGGATAAGTATCCTCCTTTATCATGTGGATAAGTATCTTGAGTCAATTCCGTTGTTTTTTCGAGAAAATAATGGTTTGTCTTAACCGTAACTTCCAAAAGCCCATGAGAAACCAAGGCAGAACACCGTAACACCAGTTACAGCTCTTTGGCTTAGTTTTGGAACGCTCATATTGAGTTACGGCACTCTGCCTTTGTTTAGCCACGCGTCAATATGAAGTTACGGTGCCGGCATTCTATCAAATAATGCTACCTATCAGATTACACGGTGTTCTGCCTTTGTTTTACTCTCCATTAAAATTGAAATTACGATGTAGCCTGTGTACTTTGTACAGCTACCATCCGTCCCTGTAACTTCTGATGTCCTCAGAGCTTTGTGCTGCACTAATGCGGTCAGAACATTTAGTAGGCTATGCTCTTAACCCGCTCCATCGACAAACGTGCGATATCGATCGCGAAGTATATATGCAGAGTTGACAGAAAAATGTTACACATGCCGAAGCATGTCAATACAACAAAGAACTAAAGCCCCGCCTCACCCAGTTCGGGTACCGGACCTAGTTGAAACAATCATGCATCTAGCTGGCAGAGTGCCAAAACTTCGCCGCCGCCTTCAGCTCCGCCTTAAACACGGTCGAGCCGACGCGGGACTAATATATCACAGAGTGATAATAATGAAGCAACAAGGGTATATTGGCGCATACAACATAATGAAGCAAGAAGTGCTGGTGCATACATCATCAGAACAGCTGTTAAAAGCATGCATACAAAACACAGCGTCCGGAATAAATCCGTGGGACAAGCGAAGTGCACGCACAATAATAGGGCAGACAGCTGAAACCAACGCATACTGAAAAGACGCAGAACACAGAAGGTTGTGCTATAAATGCATTAGTCGTCTAAGTAGTCCAGAACGCGCTCCCTACTGAGTCCTAAGGGGTAAAGCACTGCATAGGCTACTTTTCGTGAACGGAGCGTGACACCTTCGAACACGAATCTCGGTAAACGCCTGTGAAAGTATGCGTCTTTCAGATCCACCGCTATAAACCAGTCTCCGGGTCGAATGTGCGCGAGGATCTGTTTTATCATGATCATTACATTACATAACGCGTGTTTAGCAAGTCTTATGCCACTCGGTACCACTTGAAGATACTCTTTAGTCTTTACCGCTATGGAGGTATTTTGTCATGTAGTATTAATAGGGCCACCAGAATGCAACCAAAGCACAATAACTAGAAGGCTAGGTAATTGTAAATCATACAAAATAAATGCCATGATCACTAGATTTTATACAGGTGTTACTATAATGATTTTGTTAATGGTGATCAGCAACCAAATATTGATAATGTGGAAGTTACTGGCTTTTGCCTTGGCATGACTTCTCACTTTTTGCTGACAATACAAAGGCAGAGTACAGTAACTTTAAAATAGTGGTCAAAAGTCAAGTTTGAGCTCAAAATTTCGTTATGTAGATCATTTTCATTACTTAAACATCTAATTGCCAGATTTTCAGTGTCCTACCTATAATTAATTTGGCGGGACAACTAAAAATCTTTAAAGTCATTTTTCTCAGTTCCACACTCTAGCGAGTTAAGGTCTTTTGCCTTTGTAGGGCAGAATTCTAATGCACAAGCTTCCTCGCAATGATCACGGTGATTGGTTGTTAGATGACAGGGCCATCATGCGTAACCAGTGTTGGGAAAGTTCATTTTCTACATGAACTAGTTCAAAGTTCAGTTCACAAATTTTAAAATGAACTAGTTCAGTTCATAGTTCATACTTCAAAAAATGAACTAGTTCATAGTTCTTTTTTTTCCATATGTTGCTGCGAGCTTCTTTTTTTTTTTATTATTGCCACAGCCCATATACCACAGACAGCAATTATTTTATCGACGGGCAAGGTTTGCACAGAAATGTAAGATTTTTCCCATCCTCACCGACCTTGTCATAAAACTTGTTTAAATGATCATACGACGCCCTTCGCTGCTTTGTCGATGCTGCTTTTTGTTTTGATGACGCATGCGGCGGTGCGTGCGACACTGGTGGCTGGTGTTGCCAGATTGGGTGTTTTTTTCGCTACATATTAAGGCCTGTTTACGGTGTGTTTTCGCCAGGTTTTCGCCTGGAAGGCTATATAGAAATCTGGCACCCTATTGAACGAAGTTAAACTGAGAAGAGCGTGCGTTCACAGACACCAGAATGAACGCGTTCACAGTAACTTTCATCAGGCAGTAATTCAGTACCTTCAGTTCATGTTCGCCCAAAATATGAACGAGTTCATGAACTATCGTTCATTGAACGCGTTCAGGCACAACACTGTGCGTAACATAACACAGACGCAACAAATCATGGAATTACGACATCTAAATATGTCTGTGTCCTACACAAAATAATAATAGTAATGTCATCGAAATGCATATATAATGACATGTTTGTTTGTGCAGGCTCCAGTGAAGTGTAATTCTAAAAAGGCAGAGAGAGAGAGAGAAAAGTCGTGAATTAAATTAAATTAAATCAAGGTAGCCTAATACCCTAATGAAAACCGCCACTTGCCTAATAATGAAAAACGACACTTGCATTAACACTTGCTTGGTTAATTGACATCCTATTAGCCTAAATAGAAAAATAAACTTAAAGCAAGGAAATGTTGCTCCTATTGAAGTAGCCTAATGTAATAGTTGAATGACGGTGGATTATGAACTCGCCAAAACGGAAAAGAAAGCCCAACTGGACGCAGGATCAGTTACTGCTGCTGGCCCAGTTGGTGCTGAAAAAAAAAAAAAACATAATAAAAGGGAAATTCGGCACTAGGATATCAAGCAAAACTAAGCGTGAGACATGGGAGAGGATTTGTTTGCAGATCAATGCAGCATTCCCGCTTGTGTCGCGGACCCCGGACGACTGCGAGAGGCGGTGGTATGCGCTACAATCCTTTGTGAATAGGTCTTAGTGAGTTAGGAGTCCTCTCGACTTCTTTTAAGCTGTCCCAGACTTAGGTGCTACTTTTAGGGCTAAAATGCTGCGTGAATTACTCTTAGTGAAAAAAATTAGGAGTCCTAAAGTTAGGAGTGACACGCCCATTATTTTTAGGAGTTGCTCCTAAATTCGCCAGTTAGGAGCTACTTTTAGCCTTAAAATTCTTTGTGAATACGGCCCCTGATTTATTGTAGTATAGCCTTTATTATGATTTTAGTATCATAATGATTAATACATGCACGCACAATTATCTGTGAACTTGATAAATGTTGCAGATATATTTTACTATGCATACTATACTATGCATAACTAGCTATAGCTTGTATGTTGGCAAACTATCGATAGTTTTCACGGTCGTGAAGTTAAAGCGTTCTTTCAAGCTATTAGACTGAAATCTCATTCTAATTTTTAATCTAACTGTATTAGTCTAACACTAATCGTTGTCAAATTAAATGATTTTGCCTGGTTCTGTCTTAAACTATATTCGTGTGTTTCAGTCAATCAAGAATGGATACAGAGATAAGTATCCTGCATTTAACTTGGCTTGTGTGTCTATCTAAATATATTATGCTTTAATTGCTAAATGGTATAGGCTACTATCATGTTCTGTTTCCTTAACTACAGAATGAATGTTGAAACTTACTTCAGAATGAAAAAAAAAGTAAGTAATGTGCCGTAACTTATTTGTAGATGAAATTATAAAGTTGCTTTTTGACAGTGGCTTTAAACAAAGAGAAATGTGCTCTTTTCTTGGTGCTTCTGGATACAAAATCAGGTAATCTTTATGCTTGTTAATCGTACTGCAGTGCCCAGTACTGCTTTGATAATGCTGATGTTAAATATACAATATCCCAATACAAATAAAAAATGTTTACAGCAATGTTAAATCAAGCCGTTTTAATCAAGCAGTCTAATAGCTCGAAAGAACGCTTTAACTTCACGATCGTGAAAACTATTACTTTTACTGAATTACTGAACTATTTTACCTCTAACTATTACTGAATGGTCTATTACTTTTCGTTTTGAATTTTTTCGTTTAAATACATTTCAAGCATTCTATAGATATATTTCTCATGTCTGTGAGGCATACACTGAGTTTAACTTTATGATGAGGTGCGCTCCAGTTCGCGTGCAGACTGGTGCACGTGACTGCGCCTGCGCCTCCATGTCTCCATGATTATATTGTCTGCTATATGTGCTTCTTATTTATTAAATCCAGGCAATTGGTTGATGAAAAATTTATTAAAATTAAGATACAATTTATACACAATGAAATTTACTTTAAAGAAAGGCTTTCTACAAAACAAAACTTAATGAAGTGGTCAAAATCATGTCTGACCCATATGTTGCGCATCCTATCTTACTCATGCTGTTCACTTTTCATAATCAACATGGAGAAAAAAAAATAACATTATAATATTTTAACAAATATGAAACTAAATGCGCTTATTTAATTGCTATAGTAGACCTACAGACTCTCTATTGATGCACATTCATTTAATTCTGAATTTTGCACACATAAGTTTAAAAGCATTTGTTTGTGCATAGTAAAATATATCTGCAACATTTATCAAGTTCACAGATAATTGTGTGTGCATGTATTAATCATTATGATACTAAAATCATAATAAAGGCTATACTACAATAAATCAGATGAGCCCAGAATATGAACGCAGCGCATTTAATTAAACGTTTAGCATTTTCCTCCCATAGAAAACCATTATAAATAGCAAGTTATTATGTCGAAATAACGAGATATTATATCGAAATAACAGATATTATGTCGAAAAATAACGACGTGACGTCACATGGGGCGGGGCAATGCGAACCTCTAAACTCCACCTGAGTCCGTTTCGCCCGATGCCTTTTAGTCTGATGCCTTTTTGTCTGAGGCTGTTTTGTCTGATGCCGTTTCGTCCGATGCCTTTATGTCCGATGCCTTTTTGTCTGAGGCTGTTTTGTCTGATGCCGATGCCTTTTAGTCTGATGCCTTTTTGTCTGAGGCTGTTTTGTCTGATGCCGTTTCGTCCGATGCCTTTATGTCCGATGCCTTTTTGTCTGAGGCTGTTTTGTCTGATGTCGTTTCGTCCGATGCCTTTTAGTCTGATGCCTTTTTGTCTGAGGCTATTTTATCTGATGCCGTTTCGTTCGATGCCTTTTAGTCTGATGCCTTTTTGTCTATGCCTTTTAGTCTGATGCCTTTTTGTCTGAGGCTGTTTCGTCTGATGCCTAATTGTATGAGACCTGACACCTGACATTGTTTTTCCTGAGACCTGAAGCTTTTCAGTCTGAGGCCGGATGCCGTTTTGTGCAATGACTGAAGCCTTTTAGTCTGAGGCATGATGCCTTGTTTTTTCTTATGTCTGAGGTCTGAGGATGTCCTAAAATGTACACCGTAGTACGGTCTATGCTATCGGCCTTATCCTTCAGCACACGTTTATGGTCCGTGTGGCAAATTCCATTTTTTCAAAATAGTCGTCCTCAGTGAAATGTACTGAGCTAACACGATGGTCCTTGATGATCTCTTCAGGTATGTTTGGATCTAACGTAACTTAGCCATTGATTCATCAGGATGCGTTTTTGGTTGGAATTCTATGAAACATCATGGTATTACCTGGTCTCCACTGTTTATTGTCGCAGCTCTTTACAATACAACGAACACCCATGATAAACTATGCTTTTCTATCTAGTAATTGCTGACTTTACTCCAACTCCAATTACTCCAACTCTGAACGAACTCTCTGCTCCTCACCACGGTGCGTCTCGGGTGCTGCGGTAATCACTCCGCCCAAGTAGCAGTGCTTCTCCTTCTGAGAATATAGTTCCCAATATTTATACGGTTAAAAGATGGCTGTGTCTCATATGATCTTGAGACGTCCTGAAATGCTCGGAGCACCAGGGAAAGATCCCAAGAGGGTATGAAGGGGGGTCGAGGAGGATTTAATCGTCTCGCCCCCCTAAGAAACCTGACGACCAGGTCGTGCTTTCCAACTGTTTTGCCATCGATGTGGTCGTGATAAGCTGAAATAGCAGCAGCATGGACTTTGAGGGTGGAGGGAGACAGTCTTCGCTCCAACCCTTGCTGCAAGAAGGAAAGCACGAACCCTATCGAACATCTTCGGGGGTCTTCTCGGCGAGAAGAACACCACTCGACGAACAGGTTCCACTTCAGGGCGTAAACACGTCTCGTGGACGGCGCCCGTGCTGAAGTGATGGTGTTAAGTACCTCAGGGGGTAAGTCACCTAGAACCTCCGCGTCCCGTCCAGGGACCAGACATGGAGTTTCCAGAGGTCTGGACGCGGGTGCCATAGGGTGCCCCGTCTCTGAGTCAGAAGATCCTTCCTCAGAGGAATGGGCCAGGGAGGGACTGTCACAAGGAGCATGAGTTCTGGGAACCAGGTCCGAGTGGGCCAGTAGGGAGCCACCAGAAGGACCTGCTCCTTGTCCTCCCTGACTTTGCACAGTGTCTGTGCAAGAAGGCTCACTGGGGGAAACGCATATTTGCGAAGGCCCCAGGGGCCAGCTGTGTGCCAGTGCGTCCGTGCCGAGTGTTCCCTCGGTCAGGGAGTAAAACAGCTGGCAGTGGGAGGTCTCTGAGGAGGCAAACAGGTCTACCTGAGCCTCCCCGAACTCTCTCCATATCAGCTGAACCACCTGGGGGTGGAGTCGCCATTCTCCCGGGAGCACAGCTCGTGATAGCTCGTTGGCCACACGGTTGAGCACGCCGGGGACACACATGGCTCGAAGCGACCTCAGATGCTTCTGACTCCAGAGGAGGAGATGGCGGGCGAGTTGCGACATGCGATGGGAGCGTAGACCACCTTGCCGGTTGATATACGCAACGGTCGCAGTGTTGTCCGTACGGACCAGCACATCCCTGCCCTGCAGCGGCCTTTTCAGACGGCGCAGAGCGAGGTGTACTGCTAGCAACTCGAGGCAATTGATATGCCAATGCAGATGAGGGTCCGTCCACACCCCTGATACTGCATGCCCGTTGTACGTGGCACCCCAGCCGGTGGCAGAGGCATCTGTGAATACCACAGCGTGCCTGGATACCTGTTCCAAGGGGACTCCTGCCCGAAGGAACAAGGGATCTGACCACGGGCTGAAGGTCTGACGGCAGGCCGGTGTGATTGCCACCCGGTGAGTGCCGTGATGCCACGCCCATCTCGGGACTCGGCCGTGAAGCCAGTGCTGAAGCGGTCTCATATGAAGCAAGCCGAGCGGGGTTACCGCTGCTGCTGCTGCCATATGCCCCAGGAGCCTCTGAAAGAATTTCAGTGGGACCGCCGTCCTGCCCTTGAACGTGTTCAAGCAGTCCAGCACCGACTGAGCGCGCTGCTCTGTGAGGCGCGCTGTTTGTGCGACCGAATCCAACTCCATACCTCGAAAAGAGATCCTCTGCACGGGGGCGAGTTTGCTCTTCTCCCAGTTGACCCGGAGACCCAACTGGCTGAGGTGCCTGAGCACAAGGTCCCTGTGATCGCATAACTGATCTCGAGAGTGTGCTAGTATGAGCCAGTCGTCGAGATAGTTGAGGATGCGAACACCCTGTTCTCTCATGGGAACAAGGGCCCCCTCCGCGACTTTCGTGAAGACACGGGGGGACAGGGACAGCCCGAAGGGTAGGACCTTGTACTGATATGCTCGACCCTCGAACGCAAAGCGCAGAAACGGCCTGTGTCGAGGGAGAATCGAGACATGAAAGTACGCGTCCTTCAGGTCGATCGCTGCAAACCAATCTCGGGGACGGATGCATTCGAAGATGCGTTTGTGCATGAGCATTTTGAACGGTAGCTTGTGGAGGCTCCGATTCAAAACTCGCAGGTCCAAGATCGGTCGTAACCCACCCCCTTTCTTGGGTACAATGAAGTAGGGACTGTAGTGCCCTGACCTCATATCGGCTGGAGGGACCGGCTCTATCGCGTCCTTTGCCAGTAGGACTGCGATCTCCGTGCGCAAGACATGGGCATCGGGTGCTCTCACTGTAGTGGAGTGGACGGCCCGAAACTTGGGGGGACGCCGGGCGAACTGAATCGCATAGCCGAGCCTGATGGTCCGGATGAGCCAGCGAGACGGACCGGGGAGCGCTAACCAGGCTCTCAGAGACCGTACAAGCGGGACCAAGGGGACCGTAGGCGTACCCGGAGTGGGGCAGCGAAGTGGAACACAGGGACCTGCTTGGGGGGGCTCTCTCTGGGAGGCAGCCCCCAGCGGGTCTGAGTGTGCTGTAAATCGCTTACCTGGTTCCACGGGGCAGGAGGTGCGGGAGGCGGCTCGGTGGCGTTCTCGAACCGTACACTGCTGCCAGCTGGCGATAGAAGAGGAGGATGAGAGTGGTAAGGATTTTGTCCCCCCACTGCTCTCCGAGTCCTCTTCGGACCCAGAGTTGATAGAAACTGCTCTTTTATTGAAAATTTGGGTACCGCTGGCTCTGGGGACAGCGGCGGAACAAAATAAAACAAAAGATTTTCCACCCGGCCCTCTTCCGTGGGAGGGAGCGATGCGGCCATCGTCTCCTGGAGAGCAGTCCCTGCTATCTCTGGGTTGCCCGTCCTAGGGCCGCCTGGTGCTGGCTTTGCCGCCCCTCTTGGCGGGGGCCTGGACGGGCGGGGCGTTCTGCCTGCGACTGGCTCCGCGGCGCCGCTTTGGTGGAGGCTGCTGCGGCGCGGGAGCCGGGGAGGGCGCAGGCGGACGCCCCCGGCGACGAGCAGACTGAGGAGCCGCCGGCGGTGGGGTGGAGGCAGCAGCTGACCGCCGAGGCAGGATGTGTTTGATGGCCTCAGTCTGCTTCTGTACAGCCGAGAACTGCTGGGCGAAGTTCTCGACCGCGTCGCCGAAGAGGCCGGTCTGGGACACGGGGGCGTTGAGGAACCGGAGCTTGTCGGTCTCCCGCATGTCAGCCAGACACAGCCAGAGATGGCGTTCCTGGACCACCATTGTGGACATCGCACGGCCCACTGAGCGAGCGGTAACCTTCGTCGCACGAAGTGCGAGGTCCATCGCCCGCCGGAGTTCTTGGAACACCAGTGGGTCATGACCACCCTCGTCCAGTTCCTTCAGTGCCTTGGCCTGATGGACCTGGAGCAACGCCAGAGCGTGCACGGCAGAGGCAGCTTCCCCACAGGCCTTGTAAGCCTTGCCGGTTAAGTCCGACGAGTACTTACAGGCCCGGGAAGGGAGACACGGTTCTCCGCGCCAAGTGGAGTTAGGGCACAGTTGCATAGCAACGGCCCACTCCACCGGCGGGATGCGCGCGTAACCCTTAGCTGCCCCGCCGTCAAGGGTGGTGAGGGAGGAGGAACTACTGGAGCAGTTTCGGGCAGTAAAAGGTGCCGTCCACGTCCCAGTGAGCTCCTCATGCACCTCTGGGAAGAAAGCCACTGGGGTGGGTTGCTGAGAGCCAGCACGCGCCACCCCGAGATACCAATCGTCCAGCCTCGAGGGTTCGGGACCCGGTGGGGGGTTCCACACGAGTCCGACCCTCTCGGCGGCCCGGGAAAGCATGGCCATCATCTCCGGGTCCGTATCGGGCACCGCTGGCACCCCCGAAGGAGGCAGCGGCTCCGACACGTCGTCCGCAGAGACATCTGACCCACCCTCCGATGCCGCGATCGACATCTGTTCATCGCCGGGAGCGCCAAAGGAAACGGTTGGTACACACCTCGTGGATGGTCCAGCGCGCTCCTTTGGCAGCTCACATGGTTGCGGAGGCTGAGAGGAGTGAGGGTTCCTAGGGGGTTGGTTCCCCGAAGGAAGCGCGCTCACTGTAATCCTCAGGTCACCCGCGCCAGCGTCCGAAGCAACCCTCGCAGGAGGATTGGAACGGGGCGCCGGCACGGGGACTCCGCCCCTTTGCAGGAACGAGAGTCTCGACCTCAGCTCCGAGATGGTCATCTTCCCACAATGGGTGCATGACTCATCCACGAACGCTGCCTGTGCGTGTTGTAAGCCCAGACACACAAGACAGCGTTCGTGACCATCCCGCGATCCCAGGTAACGACCGCATCCAGAAACACACAGATAGAATGTCATCTTTAAAAAGACGCAAACTATCTGTGTAAGCTCCTTTAGGAACAGCTCTCGCTGATACTGAGGCACACAGGGGGACAGATGCAGACGATCACGGCCGGGAATGTGCACCCGTACGTGCGCTGATCAGCTCTCGTGCTTAGTTTTACCAGCTGTGAAAACAGCTTTTGGGTTTCTTCGCCCGGAGAGAGGAGATCTGTCCACGCTGTCGCGCCGTGACACACGTACCAGAGAGAGAGTTTGCTTGTAGAAAGAAGTCACTCTAAGCAGAGGCATCGAAGTTTAGGCTCCGAAGCAAAAAGCTGAAGTGCAATCACACAGCCGCTCGTTATATACCCGCGCTGACGAGGACGCGCAGCTGTTGCAAATGATTGCACGCCAATGTGCATTGGCTTGTTTTAGATTCACTCGAAGTAAATTGGCTCTCTAGTGAGATTCCTATTGGTCAGTCTGACCTACGTTGTAGTGACTGACCGATAGGGAACTGACATGTTTGTAATGTTAACACATTTTGCCCATGACATTTTCTTACCTGCAGATATATGACATGATATATGACATGTCTAATCTTCCTTCTTGACTAGTGCTGGCTACATGCATAATTCATAATTGCGCGACACGATGATTCATTGATAGTAAACGGATGCCCGTTCTTCTTCTGAAGTAGCGGCTACACGGAGGACACATCATTTGCACCTTTGCTTTGTCCAGTGTAACGTTAGACAGACTCGCACGGGGTAGACACGATGTAAGAAATTACAAAACGGATGATTTTGTCTAAAGTACAATCGTGGTGACAAATAGATAGCTATATGACATAAATATTATGTAGAATACCAAATATCAGCACAAATGACCATCATTGAAGATGTAGCATGTAGGCTACTGGGGTTTTGAGTGGATCATGAAAAAATACATTTTTGCATTCATTTTGGATGCTGTAAGTAACTTTTACAATAAAATATTATTAAGTCTGATTCATATGAACTATTAATTGTGTGATCAAGTGTTTTAACGGATAAATAAATGCAAATAGCTTGTCTGCTGGGCATTTCACTTTTAAATGCATGATACATGTTTAATGTAACGTTACTATGGATCATTAGATCCACGGACCTGCTGCGTATTTAAAACTTGCCTGAAGAAGTGGGAAAAGCTGTTGGGGACAGTAATTTCACCTATATTACACAAACTCGCGTATTTATCACGAGGTTGAATCCAGTTATTCATTAGTCAGCAATATTGATGCTTTTCTGTTTTACCATGAATAACGTGACGCTTCCATAATGCGTTGTTCCCAACAGAGATGTATGCGCTGTTTCTCTTGCATTTTCAAAGGCTCATAAAAATGTGTCTTGGCTTGATACACAGTCTAATGGTCTAACTCTAACGAAATCCAAATTTTAAACATATTTTACTGTAGCAATATTATGGGCCTTAGCCTTAGACTTTCTATTTGAGCCAATGCAGATGATTCATTGATACAACCAAACGAGATTGGTTGTAGCGAGAACGTGCTACGATTGGTCAGCTCAATGTGGCCGTTATCTGATTGGCTTGAGGAAACGGTGGGTGGAGTCCACTTATTTGTGGATTTGTCTGCACCTCGACGCTAGAAGTGTTTCAAAATCCACAAATGCGTGAGGGGATTTACAAATCCACAGAAAGCGGTTCACAAATAAATGCCAGGCAGAGTTGTGTTTGTGGCATAAAAAAACATTTGTAAATATATTTTTTTTATTTGCAAATCTCATTTTATTTATTTGTGAGTTTTTTTATATTTTTTGTGAAACTCTTTACATTTATTTGTGGATCTTAATCTATTTATTTCTGAATTTGATATATTTTTGTGAATCTCTTTACATTTATTTGTGGATCATAATCTATTGATTTGGAATAATGCAACAATTCTCACCCCATAGTACTGAATCTCCTGATCAAAACATAGGCGAAGAAGAAGCAGAAACAAGCGATAGCATATGTAAGCTTATGCATATGTAAAATAACGTGACCATCAATATTAAACAGCATATAAATCAAAACTGCCTAATGTTACAGAATAAAATGTTGACCCAGGACGAGCTATAGGACTGTGAAGCTTTGGGGGTGTTGATGGACTCAATCTACTCCATCTGTGTTTTGATCATCATTCTGGTGCCCCTTTTACACAAAGGGAAGATGCAGATATTTCCCTGCGGTTTGGCCTCTCATTCACACGAAAACCCTGTTTTTATCACAGAAAACGATTATTTCTAAAAACTCCGGCCAAAGTGGAGATGTCTGATAACGCCGGTTGTGTTCCCGTGTTAACTGGGAGAAACGGGGTTTTAGGTTCTCAAATGTCACATTATGTGCCAGAAACTGCTTAACGTCATGTGAGTTTGGAATAGTTATGATGGCGCTCGACGACGTATTTATGCGGGTTGATGTAAATGACAACTTTTTGGAAAACGATGTTGTGTGCAAGATGTTATTATTGAAAACGGAGGGGGGGGTATTCGTTTCTCTTAATACCCGGCTGTGTGTAAATGTGGCCTGAATCCCATCCCAAACACGTTTTTCTCAGCTTTTTGCTCAAATTGTTGCTTATTTTATGAAACATACCTACATTCAAGTGTTGATAAAAAAAAGAATGCATTAAACTAGAATAAAACGTTTTTTGTTACAGACATTTAATTAATAGCAACTCATATATTACTTACCGGTAATCTATTAATCAGACAGACTCTTTATTTGTTGTAATCATTAATGAATGGTTTAGTTCTTTATCAGTCATACATTAACTAATAAATATCTGTGTATTAGTTAAGCGTGAAGTAATGCATATTAGTGCACACATATTGTAAAGTGTTACCAAGTTTTCAATTAAACAGTTGTCTGGTTAAAATAAAACTTAATTAGTGAAGCAGTTAGGCCATGGCAATGTATAGAATATTTACATTATAGAATTATTCACTAGGATTTTGTTAGCAAACTAAACCAAATTTGTGACAATTACATTGTCATTCCAGTGAATCGTTTGTTCTAAACTGCTGCTTCAGTTAATCATTTTAAAACAATTTCTTTGATTCCTTTGCACTTTAAGTCTCTGCATGATATGTTTTCTGATTAATTATAACTCTGCATTGTTATACTGGTACATATAAATGTATTGTTTTCTTGGGGAAAGAAGTGGTGTTTGTATTTCAATTCTTGCATTAAACATTTAAAATCTACTCTCTCTAGTAAGTTATTTTGTTCATATGTTAAACTCTTAAACTTTTAGAGCAAACATATATATATTTATATCATAAATATATTTATATCACATATTATGTAAAGAGTTATATTTAAAAAATTTATATTTACGATATTGTCCAGCTTTTCCATCAAGAATAGACTCTTTTACTGTATGAGTTAGACTTGTGTTTGTGTAAAATGACTCCAGCATATATGTCTCATAAAATATTCTTTCACTGAGCATTTTAATAGAAAAAAAAATCAGTTTGGGTATTTTAGCTTTTGCAATAATTTCTGGATCGACCTCAATGGAAAAATCAGCTCAAAAGCAGCTAGCGCTGCCAGTAATTTAGTCACTCAACAACACAATGAATCTCATGCACTTACTTTTGCCACTCTGTGTGACGAAGAGGAGGATTAGGGCCACAATAATGAAAAATAGTAAAGATACAATTGTCAGGAGACCTATCTCCAGTGACGTCCAGCGGGGCTTTTTTTTCTGAGTGTTGTTGTCAGCCATGGTCTGCTGTCCCTCTGGGGCAGCCTGTAGAAACTCACCTGAAAAGAGTAAGAGAGAGTTTAAGTTAAGATTCAGTGTAAACCATGCTCAGATAACTTCACAGTGAGTTTCTTTGCAGAGTTTGGTCTCTCTAAACACATACCTTCTGTCATTTGTCACAGAACTAACCTGTTTTTACAGATTTCAAAAATGAACAGTCTACACTTTGAGCTGTTATTTATTGCAGCAGGGAATTAATCACTGATTCCACTCTGCCAAACACACACTCACGATTCACAGATCACAAAGACTCTTGTCATACATACTTTGAAGCATTCAGGTGCACAAATACACACAGACACACACAGAGTTACAAGCCGAGGTAGAGACCTGCTGTGTTCTGGCTGAGAGGACTGTGACCTGGGGACAAAGTCTTAAAATCTTCCTTTCAGGGAGGCTGACACTCTCTCACACACAGTAACAAATACACAACACAGGGCAAATACGCACAAACCTAAACTCACATTCTTATTGGGGTACTTTACATACACAGACTCTTGTTTCTTTCAATTTCTGTAGTATTTACGGATAATATATTTAAAGTCTATTTAGCAACAGGGGGCTGGTTTACTTTTGGGAAAACGGAATGAAAAATGTCAGGGCTAATTTGGCTAATGAGTCACTTTTGGCAGGGGCACTAGCTCTTATCTTAGTCACATCGCAGCATCTGTTAGATCCGGACGATTAATCTTGTTGACTTTTAGAGGAAAAAGTGTGACTGGTGTAACTATTTGAGACAGGGGCTGGTTTAATAATTGCACTGCAGTTAATTATACTTAGGCATGAATAATAAACAACTTGTAAAAATGTAAGTTGGAAACAGACACACTTTAAATCACACACTTGATCAGTGTACATCCCATGCACCATCTGAAGAAACGGATCTTCTTTCATGTGTAAGGCAAGGCAAGGCAAGTTTATTTATATAGCACATTTCATACACAATGGTAATTCAAAGTGCTGTACATAGAAGAAATTAAAATAATCAAACAAATAAGAATAATTAAAACAGTTTAGAATAAAAAATAAAATAAAGTACAGTAAAAACATTCGGACGAACAGTGGCACAGTGCTCATTCAGTAAATGCATAGCTAAACAAATGTGTTTTGAGTCTGGATTTGAATGTGACTACTGTAGGAGCACATCTGATCTCCTCTGGAAGCTGGTTCCAGCTGCGGCTGGCATAATAGCTAAAAGCAGACTCTCCATGCTTAGAGTGAACCCTTGGTATTTCTAGCTGATGTGATCCTAATGATCTGAGTGATCTGTTAGGTTTATATTCAGTGAGCATATCTGCAATATATTGAGGTCCTAGCCCATTAAAAGATTTATATACCAGTAATAATACTTTAAAGTCAATCCTAAATGTAACTGGAAGCCAGTGTAAAGACCTGAGGACTGGTGTGATGTGTTCATATTTTCTGGTTCTGCTCAGAAGCCTGGCAGCAGCGTTCTGTATGAGCTGCAACTGTCTTATGGTCTTTTTAGGAAGGCCAGTGAGGAGTCCATTACAATAATCCACCCTGCTGGTGATAAAAGCATGCACAAGTTTCTCTAAGTCTTGATTGGAAACAAAGCATCTAATTCTTGCAATATTTTTCAGATGATACTATGCTGATTTAGTTATTGCTTTGACATGACTACTGAAATTAAGGTCTGACTCAAGAGACACACCCAGATTCCTGACTTGATTTTTAGTTGTTAGACCCCTAGCGTCAAGGTATGCATTCACCTTGAGAACTTCATCTTTGTTTCCAAACGCAATGACTTCAGTTTTGTCTTTGTTTAACTGAAGAAAGTTTTGGCACATCCAACTGTTGACTTCATCAATGCATTGGCACAGGGAGTCAATGGGGCTGTAGTCGTTAGGCGATAGGGCTAAGTAGAGCTGTGTGTCGTCTGCATAGCTGTGGTAAGAGATTCGGTTCTTTCTCATTATTTGGCTCATTGGGAGCATATACAGGTTGAACAGGAGTGGCGCAAGAATTGAGCCTTGGGGGACTCCGCATGTCATGGATGTCCACTCAGACTTATGGTCTCCTATACTCACATAATAACCTCTCCCTTCTAAGTATGACCTGAACCATTTTAGGACTATCCCGGAAAGCCCCACCCAGTTTTCCAGCCTGTCAAGAAGTATGTTGTGATCGACAGTGTCAAATGCAGCACTGAGGTCGAGTAGTACCAGCACTGATAATTTGCCTGAATCAGTATTTAAGCGAATATCGTTTATTATCTTTATGAGAGCTGTCTCTGTGCTGTGATGCGATCGGAAACCAGATTGAAAATTGTCGAAGTATCCATTCGAGATTAAGAATTTGTTCAGCTGATTGAAGACAACTTTTTTAATGATCTTGCCTATGAAAGGAAGATTTGAGATCGGTCTATAGTTGCTTAATATAGTCTTATCCAGATTGCTCTTTTTCAGGAGGGGCTTGACAACTGCAGTTTTCAGGGAGTTTGGAAAACTACCAGAGAGGAGTGAGGCATTTACCACTTTTAGGAGATCTGCTTCTAAACTGTTTAACACACTTTTGAAGAAAGATGTGGGAAGTGCGTCAAGGGCGCAGGTTGATGTTTTAAGGTTTCTTCCAAAATTTTGCCATCAATTTCTTCGAAAACAGACATAGTAACTACTTTCTCAGGTTGTGGTCTGATCTGTCTGACCCCAGAGCAACTCAAGGATGTGCTGATCACCTTTCTGATATTATTATTTTTCTCAGAGAAGAAAGAAGCAAACTCACTGCACTTGCCGTCTGAGAGCATTTCACTGGGAATCTGGCTTGGGGGGTTTGTCAGTCTCTCTACAGTAACAAAAAGAGTGCGTGTGTTGTTTAAGTTGCTGTTTATAATATTTGAGAAGAAAGTCTGTCTAGCTTTGCCTAGTTCAATATTAAAAGCATGGATGCTGTCTTTGTAGATGTTATAATGGACTACAAGGTTTGTCTTCCGCCACATGCGCTCTGTTTTTCTGCATGTTCTTTTCATATTTTGCACAGCTGTTGAGTTTCTCCAAGGTGCTTTTTGCCTACCACTCTTCCTGACTTTCACAGGAGCAATAGCATCAATTGCACTTTTAACTTTTGAGTTAAAAGAATCAAGGAGAAAATCAACAGAGTCAGCAGATATGCTTGGTTTTAAAGATATAGCCTTCATAAATAGTACACTAGTGTTCTCATTTAAGCATCTCTTCTTGACAGACACAGATCTAGTTTCAATGGCAGGAGAGATCAATATATCAAAGAAAATACAGAAATGATCAGACAGTGCTACATCCTTAATAACAATCTGTCACGAACGGTGAAGAAGAGATTCCAAAAGGCTTAAAGCAGGTACAACAGTCCTTTTAATGGAAACAAGGCAAAGCCGCCACGGCCGTTTAACAAAGGAAGTTCACAAAAGATTCTTGGTAGGCAGAGTGATGCTCAAGCGGCAGGTCCCGAAGGATCGTGAGAGAATAGAGCAGGGTGCTGGTGGGGCGTAGAGCCCTCTGCAACTCTCCACGGCACAGCACTGGACACAGCACAAATCAGGTAACGTACAGCACAAAATAATTAACAGCACAAGACAGGACAGGACAGGACTGATCATCTGTAGATGAAACACAAGCGTTTAGCAACATACGTGACGGGTAATAATAATCCGACAGAGAAGAGAAGAAAGAGAAAGCTAGAAATAGAGTGACTAATGACAAGAGATTGAGAGCAGGTGAGGGGGATGAGATAACAAGGAACAGCTGAAAGAGATGAGTGGGTAATAATAGGTGTTTGTGTGTGAGTGCGTGTAACCAGCAGATGGAGACAGAGTCAGAAAAGAAGAGAGAAAGAACCAGGATCATGACAGTACCCCCCCTCAAAGTGCGCCCCCTGGCGCACCTAAGGAGGAGGACTGGCGGGAGCGGTAAAAGTCGTCAATGAGCGAGCGGTCCAGGACGTCCCGGGCGGGGATCCAGCTTCTCTCCTCAGGACCATACCCCTCCCAGTCAACAAGAAACTGCCGGCCACGACCACGGGGACGAACATCGAGGAGTCTGCGGACTCGATAGACAGGGGAGCCCTCGACGCGGACAGGAGCAGATACCGGACGAGATGGAGGGCGGACTACGGGTTTAAGACAGGAGACATGAAACACGGGATGGACGCGACGAAGATTGGATGGCAACCTGAGTTCAACAGAGACAGGACTAAGAACCCTAACGACGCGGTAAGGACCGATAAACTTGGGAGCCAGCTTTCGTGAAGAGAACTGGAGCGGGAGATTAAGAGTGGAAAGCCACACCTTCTGACCGCGGACATAGCGGGGGCTCTTGACACGGCGTTTGTTAGCGGCTCGGCGAGTGATAGAGCGGGATTTACAAAGAGCAGATCTAACCGCTCTCCAAGTTCGTTTGCAACGTTGGATAAAAGTGTTGACTGACGGAACGTTAGACTCGGGATTTGAGGAGGGAAAAAGGGGAGGCTGGTAACCCAGACAGCATTGAAACGGCGACAGCCCGGTGACAGATGAGGGGGCGGAATTATGAGCGTATTCTGCCCACGGGAGTTGCTCGGACCACGAAGCGGGGTTGCGAAAGACAAGACTGCATAAAATGCGTCCAATGGTCTGATTTGCGCGTTCAGCTTGTCCATTGGTCTGAGGGTGAAAACCGGAGGAGAGGCTAACAGAGGCTCCGATGAGGCGACAAAATTCCTTCCAAAACAGGGAGGAGAATTGTGGACCTCTATCCGACACGACGTTCTCGGGGAGACCATGGATCTTAAAAATGTGATCGACGACAATTTGAGCGGTCTCTCTGGCGGAGGGCAATTTAGGCAGCGAGATAAAACGAGCCGTCTTAGAGAAGCGATCGATAACAGTGAGGATAACAGTATTTCCTCCGGACGGAGGAAGCCCTGTAATAAAGTCAAGTGCAATCTGTGCCCAAGGGCGCGACGGAATGGGTAAGGGTCTGAGGAGACCCGCAGGCGGTCTGTTGCTGACCTTGGTTTGAGCGCAGACCGAGCAGGACGCAATAAAGCGACGAATATCTCGTTCCCGTGTGGGCCACCAGAACCTCTGTGAAACGGAGGCAATTGTACCCCTAACTCCCGGATGCGCAAACAGCTTCGAGGAGTGACCCCACTGGAGAACGGCGCGGCGAGCGGAAGGGGGAACAAATAGTAACCCCCTAGGGCAGAGACGAGGCGTGATAGAATGGGAGAGCGCGCGTTTAACAATACGTTCAATTCCCCAGACCGCCGCACCCACCACCAATCCTTGAGGAAGAATCCCCTCATCAGTGGGTTTGGACTCGGGGGAGGCAAACTGGCGAGAGAGAGCGTCAGGCTTCTGATTCTTGGAGCCGGGGCGGTAGGAGATTATGAAATCAAAACGCGCAAAAAAAAGTGACCAGCGAGCCTGACGAGCGTTAAGTCTTTTAGCCGTACGGATATACTCAAGATTACGATGGTCTGTCCAGACGACGAACGGAACTGAAGACCCCTCCAGCCAGTGGCGCCACTCTCCTAACGCAAGACGAATGGCCAAAAGCTCGCGGTTACCCACATCGTAATTGCGCTCGGATGGAGACAGGCGATGTGAAAAGAAAGCGCAGGGGTGGACTCTCTCGTCAGCGGGTGATCGCTGGGAGAGAATAGCCCCCACTCCCACCTCCGAGGCGTCAACCTCCACAATAAACTGTCTGGAAACGTCGGGGGAGATGAGAATGGGTGCGGACGAGAACAAGGATTTAAGGCGATCAAAAGCCGCCTGCGCGGCGTCACTCCAAAAAAACGAGTCTTGGTAGAGGTAAGTGCGGTAAGGGGAGCCACCACCTGACTGAAGTTCAGAATAAACCGTTGATAAAAATTGGCGAAACCCAAGAAGCGCTGGAGCGAAATCCGGGAGTCAGGTATGGGCCAATCAGTGACAGCGCGGACCTTGGACGGATCCATACTAATACCCTGGGCAGAAATGAACGAACCGAGAAAGGTAACGGATTGGGCGTGGAACGTGCATTTCTCAGCTTTAACGAATAATTTATTCTCCAAAAGTCGTTGAAGAACCTGACGAACGTGTTGCACATGAACTTGGAGAGACGGGGAAAAAATTAAGATATCGTCGAGATAAACGAAAACAAAAATGTTAAGCATGTCTCTGAGAACGTCGTTGACCAGTGCTTGAAAGACTGCGGGAGCGTTGACCAGACCGAAAGGTAAAACCCGATATTCAAAGTGACCGAGGGGAGTATTGAAGGCGGTCTTCCACTCGTCTCCTTCCTTAATGCGAACAAGGTGATAGGCATTGCGAAGGTCCAGATTTGTGAAGAACTGTGCTCCCTGCAAGATTTCAAAGGCGGATGACATAAGTGGTAAGGGATAGCGGTTCTTAACCGTTATGTCATTTAAGCCTCTGTAATCAATGCAGGGACGTAAAGAGCCATCCTTTTTCTTCACAAAAAAGAACCCCGCACCGGCAGGACAGCATGAGGAGACAATAGTACCTGCGTTCAATGACTCGGAGAGGTATTTCTCTAACGCCTGACGCTCAGGAATAGAGAGGGAATAAAGCCTTCCCCGGGGAGGGGTGGAGCCTGGAAGAAGCTCTATGCTACAATCATAGGGGCGGTGCGGAGGAAGAGAAGCGGCCCGGGAACGACTGAAGACCGCTTGCAAATCGAAGTACTCCTCGGGAACTCCTGACAAATCACCTGGTTCCTCCTGGAAAACAGAAACAGAAGACACGGGAGGAACAGCAGACATCAAACACTTAACATGACAAGAGAGATTCCACGAGAGAATGGAGTTTAGGGACCAGTTAATCTGGGGGTTATGTTCAACAAGCCAAGGATGGCCCAACACAACAGGGGTATTAGGGGAGTGAAAAACTAAAAAAGAAATAGTCTCACGGTGGTTACCGGAAACGGTGAGACTCAGAGGGGCAGTAGCACGGTGAACCCTGGCAAGGAACTGTCTATCCAAGGCAAAGACGGTGGTGGGGTCCTGAAGATCAACGAGAGGAATACTGTGCTCGAGGGCCCAGGTCTCATCCACAAAGTTCCCCTCAGAACCAGAGTCTATCAAGGCTCGACAGGAGGCGGAAGAGTTGAACCAGTGGAGGTGAACCGGAAAAGTAGTCCGAGAAGGCAGCGGAGGGTGCAGAGAGGAAGCGCTCACCAGTAACCCTCTCTCTACTGGTGAGCGTTGGCTTTTAACTGACAGGTGGTAACAAAATGACTGTTAGAACCACAGTAGAGACATAGCCGATTGACGATGCGGCGCTGGCGTTCAGCAGCGGAGATACGGATCCCGCCCAGCTGCATCGGTTCCTGGTCTGCCACGGGGGCGGAGGAAGCGCTGACCATAGAGGAAGGGAGAGGAGAAGCCACAGTGTTGCGAGTGCGTCGACGTAACTCGAAACGTTTCTCCACGCGGAGAGCCAGGTCGATAAGGGGGTCGAGATGAGAAGAAGTCTCACGAGCCAACACCTCATCCCTGATCTCGGCATTAAGACCCTCGATGAAGCGTGCCACTAGCGCGGGTTCATTCCACCCACAGGAGGTGGAGAGAGTGCGGAACTCAACAGAGAAATCTGCGACCGAGCGTCTTCCCTGGCGGAGGGTGGATAACAGACTAGAGGCTTCGGGACCATGCACAGATCGGTCGAAAACCTTTAACATCTCCTCTTTAAATAGGGAGTAGTGGCTTAAACAGTCTGCATCAGAGCTCCAAACAGCCGTTCCCCACTCACGAGCCCGTCCCTTGAGAAGCGAGATGATGTAAGCGATGCGAGAGCGTTCCTTGGCATAGGTGAGAGGTTGAAGCGAAAAAATAACCTCACACTGGGTCAAAAATTACGGGGCTCTGGGCCGTCGGAAGATCTAGCGGAGTCCATACGGAAATAATGAAACTGCTCGGTGAGATCAGCCATCTGGGAAGCCAGCGTCTCCATAGCATGACGAGCAGCGGAGAGTTCCTCTTCGTGCTTACCCAGCATGCTCCTCCGTTGGGTTCATGTTGGTCGGATTATTCTGTCACGAACGGTGAAGAAGAGATTCCAAAAGGCTTAAAGCAGGTAAAACAGTCCTTTTAATGGAAACAAGGCAAAGCCGCCACGGCCGTTTAACAAAGGAAGTTCACAAAAGATTCTTGGTAGGCAGAGTGATGCTCAAGCGGCAGGTCCCGAAGGATCGTGAGAGAATAGAGCAGGGTGCTGGTGGGGCGTAGAGCCCTCTGCAACTCTCCACGGCACAGCACTGGACACAGCACAAATCAGGTAACGTACAGCACAAAATAATTAACAGCACAAGACAGGACAGGACAGGACTGATCATCTGTAGATGAAACACAAGCGTTTAGCAACATACGTGACGGGTAATAATAATCCGACAGAGAAGAGAAGAAAGAGAAAGCTAGAAATAGAGTGACTAATGACAAGAGATTGAGAGCAGGTGAGGGGGATGAGATAACAAGGAACAGCTGAAAGAGATGAGTGGGTAATAATAGGTGTTTGTGTGTGAGTGCGTGTAACCAGCAGATGGAAACATAGTCAGAAAAGAAGAGAGAAAGAACCAGGATCATGACACAATCGATGAGATGTTTAGACCCTTCCTGATAAGTAAATCTAGAGTGTGTCCACGATTGTGTGTGGGACCATGTACATGCTGAGTCAGATCAAAAGTTTTTAAAACAGTTTTGATTTCTTTTGCCATGTTTGTATCATTATCTATGTGAATGTTAAAATCTCCAGTAATAGCAAAACAGTCAAACTCTGAGGAAATTGTTGATAACAGTTCTGTAAAGTCCTCAGCAAAGGCTGGAGAGTATTTTGGAGGCCTGTAAATAATGATAAGTAAAATGCGTGGGGCACCTTTTAACACAATACCCAGATATTCAAAAGAGGGGTAGTTACCAAATGATGTTTGCTTACATTGATAGACATCTTTAAAAAGAGCAGCTACTCCTCCACCTCTCTTACCCGCTCTGGACTGTTCCACTGCAGCTGTCTTCTAGCCAAGTTTCATTTAGAAGCATAAAATCCAGGTTGTATGTGGTTATTCAGTCATTGACTAGAAGTGATTTATTTTTAAGTGAGCGGATGTTTAAAAGTGCTAACTTAACAGTCTTACTTTTTGTTACTTTTGTCTTAGTTTGGCGTGTAATAGGCACCAGATTAGATGGGTTTGCTGTACGGCTTTTGAAGGCCTTAGACTTTTTATCATGTAAACGAACAGCAATAGAGAAAGATACAGGCACACTGGGTTCCCGCTTGTTCTGTAAACATTTGAGAAAGTTACTGTTCTCATAGTGGGCACCCGGCACATATCACTGAGAGCTGGTATCAGTTGTTTTTGGTTCACCTCGAGCCGATAGAGGAGGGTGTGAGCCCTGGCGTTTTTGCAGAGGCCGAAGAGCTCTCACAAGCGGAGAGCGAGCTGGGCCCGCAGGCTTTCGTAGTTTTGGGGCCTGCCGTTTTTTGGTTGATGTCTGGGGGCTTGCAGATAGTTTGGTTCCAGCAAACACCAGTTTTTCCATTTTTTCTGAGAAGCACAGAAGATGCTGTGGAGATGCTGGAGATAGTGATAACGTGTCTGGTGAGAGGGTAGAGGCTGGAGGGGGCTGTTTCTCTGGTGTTATTGGAGGCTGTAAAATGCTGTCCTGGTTTTCCAGCAAGTCGTCCTTGGGAGCTGAAACTTGGAGCAGTTCTAGTATGTCACAGTCTGTCTGTGGTGAGCTCTGTGGGCAGGGCTCTGTTGAGATTGTGTCCGTGAACAGTGGCTGTTTTGGCTGAGTGGTGTTATCATTGTCCTTGTGTGATATGTCAACCGCATGTCCATCCACGTGCTGAAGTGAAGTCCTGTGGTCATTCATACTGTGTCTAGGTGTGTGTGTGCCATTCAGGTTGAGTGGATTGGCACACACTGCAGAATGATGATTGAGGGAGAAGTAGATATTGTCCTTTAGCACTCTTGAACCAGGTTTGTTTGGGTGGTGGCCATCCTGTTGAAACAGTTGCCTCTGACTCCAGAAAAGATTGAAGTTGTCAATGAAGTTTACTCCTTTTATATTGCAGGTTTTTTGCAGCCATGTGTTGAGCCCAAGCAACCGTGAAAACCTGTTTGTTCCTCTTGCTGGGAGTGGTCCACTGATGAATGTTTGTACTTTCAGTCTTTTAAGTGTTTCAAAAAGTTCATTGAAATCCTTCTTAAGGAGTTCTGACTGCTCTTTATGAATATCATTTTTCCCCACATGAATGATGAGTCGATTTGCAGTCTTATGTTTCGTCAGAATGTTCTCAAGTTCCCTGTTTACATCAGAAGTCGTTGCTTGTGGAAGGCAGCACGTAGTTGTATCCCTGCTACTAATGTTTCTGATTATGGAGTCACCCACTATCAGAGTCCTGGGCTCGGCTGCGCTCTGAGCTGAGTGCCGCTGTCTGCTCGACCTTGAGCGCCAGTTAGCAGTGTTGGCTACTGGCTGGTTCAGTCTGTGTTCGATCACATTCATCACATTCAGGAATTCCTCATTCATTAATACTTCAAATCTGTTCTCAAGATGTATAGGCGGTGGTGGGAGACCAGTGTTTGCAATCCTTGTCAGAGCCGTATCTGGGGTAGAGGATGCTACTGCGGCAATATATGATGCTCGTGACAATCTGATGTCTCGAGTGCCTTTGGGTCTCGCTCCCTGTTTTTGCCATCGATTTGTAAGTCGATCGGCTTGTTTCTCTACACTCAGTATGGCCTGTCGAGGAGGAATAGATTCATGGGACTCACCGGCTGTATGCTGAGGGCGTCCATGACGAAGCTCTGTTGTGTGTTCCGACTGGTTTGGTGGTCCCACAAGTAACTTTGTTTCAAGAACTACAATCCTTTGTAAAAGTCTCTGGCAGTTAGTGCAGCAAGGAGATTCCAGAAGAGGCATTTTCTCTTATCCTTTAGAATGTAGGCAGTTGTGTTTTCTTCCCCGGAATGTAAGCAGTGGGAGGCTGGTTGAATAAAAGTATTCTGCTTTTTTGTAGTAATCCAAGCGTTTGAGCACTGTGCTGATTAGCTGAAGTTAAAATTAGGTGATAAAAGGAGATAAAATATAAAATATAAAAATATAAAAGCGATAGAGCAAAGCGCGGAGCGGTAAGCAAGAGCGTCCGAACAGTAGCAGAGCAGGAAGTCGTTGAAACATGGTTATGTGTAAGCATTTGCATCTGCAGACAACCCTGTAATGGCAAGTTACCATTACTTGACAAGTTTGAATCAATCTCGTCTTAAAATCCCCGCAGCAATGTGATCTCATGAGTATTTGCATGCTTCTTACATAAAATGTGGTTCTACTACACATACATTCACCCACGTTTTCATGGACACTAAAACATACAATACTGATGTATTGACAGCATCTAAAACATAATTAAAATGTATGAATAACATTACAGATGAACAAATGTTTACAAATACTTATTTAATTTATGAATATTTAATTCATGGAATTAATTGGAATTGATTCTATTGAATTTATGATCAATGAGATTATGTTTTCAATTCCATTTATTAAAAGCAATTGAAATTCTAACATTTTATTTTGCTCTTTGCGACTTCTGGTGCCAGCTCGTTTCAAAGGATTACATAATTTAAAAAAAATTTAAACTCTTAAAAGGAATATCATACAATTTCAGTAACCGTTACTTATGTAATAGTGATTTTGTTTTATGACAGTTTGCTGAGAATCAAATGAACATAATTGTACACCACAAATGGACCACAAAATTTAATCCATTGTATTTTTGAGCTGTAATCCAAAATTTCAGAATTCATTTGATTTTGTTGTGTGAGAAACAGAACCAAATATACATTATATATATATTTTTTTATATTGTTGAAACATGGTTATGTTAAGGTTTGGGGATAGGGTTAGAGCCATAGTTCACCCAAAAAAATTAAATTCTTTCATTATTTACTCACCCTCAAGTTGTTCCAAACCTGTATGGATTTCTTTCTTCTGCTGAATACAAAAGAAGATATTTTGGAGAATGTCAGTAATCAAACAGTGGATGGGCCCATAGACTTCCATAGTACTAATTTTTTTTAAATACTATGGAAGTCAATGGGGTAGGTCACCTGCTTTAAAAAAAAAAAAAAGGTAAATGATGGCACACTTTTCATTTTTTAGGTGAACTATCCCTTTAAGGGATCTAAAATACATCTATAAAATGGTAAAATGTAACCACTGTATATATAAATATATACACTGATGATCACGTTGATCATCTCCTAACAAGGTAACAAACACTGAACAAAATTATAAACGCAACACTTTTGTTTTTGCCCCCATTTTTCATCAGCTAAACTCAAAGATCTAAGACTTTTTCTATGTACACAAAAGGCCTATTTCTCTCAAATATTGTTCACAAATCTGTCTAAATCTGTATTAGTGAGCACTTCTCCTTTGCCGAGATAATCCATCCACCTCACAGTTGTGGGATATCAAGATGCTGATTAGACAGCATGATTATTGCACAGGTGTGCCTTAGGCTGGCCACAATTAAAGGCAACTCTAAAATGTGCAGTTTTACGGTATGGGGGTCCGGGGGGGTCCGAAAACCAGTCAGTATCTGGTGTGACCATCATTTGCCTCACGCAGTGCAACACATCTCCTTTGCATAGAGTTGATCAGGTTGTTGATTGTGGCCTATGGAATGTTGGTCCTCTCCTCTTCAATGGCTGTGTGAAGCAGGACCTGGAACACGCTGTCGTATACGCCGATCCAGAGCATCCCAAACATGCTCAATGGGTAACATGTCCGGTGAGTATGCTGGGCATGCAAGAACTGGGATGTTTTCAGCTTCCAGGAATTGTGTACAGATCCTTGCAACATGGGGACGTGCATTATCATGCTGCAACATGAGGTGATGGTCGTGGATAAATGGCACAACAATGGGCCTCAGAATCTCGTCACGGTATCTGGCGGTATATTTTATTGATGCATTCAAAATGCCATCAATAAAATGCACCTGTGTTCGTTGTCCATAACATACGCCTGCCCATACCATAACCCCACCGTCACCATGGGCCACTCGATCCACAACGTTGACATCAGCAAACCGCTCACCCACACGACGCCATACATGCTGTCTGCCATCTGCCCTGTACAGTGAAAACAAGTCGGTTACGACGACGAACTGCAGTCAGGTCGAGACCCTGATGAGGACGACGAGCATGCAGATGAGCTTCCCTGAGACGGTTTCTGACAGTTTATGCAGAAATTCTTTAGTTATGCAAACCGATTGTTGCAGCAGCTGTCCGGGTGGCTGGTCTCAGACGATCTTGGAGGGGAAGATGCTGGATGTGGAGGTCCTGGGCTGGTGTGGTTACACGTGGTCTGCGGTTGTGAGGCCGGTTGGATGTACTGCCAAATTCTCTGAAACGCCGGTAGAGAAATGAACATTCAATTCACGGGCAACAGCTTGGGTGGACATTCCTACAGTCAGCATGCCAATTGCACGCTCCCTCAAAACTTGCGACATCTGTGGCATTGTGATGTGTGATAAAACTGCACATTTTAGAGTGGCCTTTTATTGTGGCCAGCCTAAGGCACACCTGTGCAATATCATGCTGTCTAATCAGCATCTTTATATGCCACTCCTGTGAGGTGGATGGATTATCACTGCTGACCAGGGAGCAACCCACAAGCCTTGCCGTTTCAAAGATACTTTGACCCATTTGTTTTGCCATAACAATTTGTTCCTTGTCAAAGTCGTTCAGGTCTTTATTTCTGCCCATTTTTCCTGCATCCAACATGTTGATTACGAGAACTGATTGTTTGCTTAACATCTAATCTACTCAGACCTTAATACGCTGAACAAAATTATAAACGCAACACTTTTGTTTTTGCCCCAATTTTTCATGAGCTGAACTCAAAGATCTAAGACTTTCTATGTACACAAAAGGCCTATTCAGTGGTCCGAGGAGGAACAAATCACAGACCGGTGACAGGGTATTGGGCACCCAAGACTCATCAATGCACGAGTGCAACAAAGGCTATCCCATCTGGTCCAGGACAACAGAAGGTGTACTGGGGCACAACTCACTCAAAATTTTAATGGGAGGAATGTGTCACAATACACTGTGCATCACAATGCGTATAGGGCTGGTTAGCCACAGACCGATTAGAGAGCCTATGATGTCCACTGTCGAAAGCACCTGCAATGGGCACACAAGCGTCAGAACTGGACCTTGGAGCAGTGACCATACAATGGCAGTACATCTGCAAAGTCTAGATTCATTTCACGAGTTTACACATACAATTAGAGGGAATAAAGTTTAATGCGTATTTGGCGTGCTGTCCGGGGGGAGGGTTCCGAGCTTGGAATTTGGCCCGAACCCAGAGTACTCCCCCCGTATGTAAATGGTTAGGACTAGAAGAGTGGAGAAGGGGTGGTGGAGGGATGCTGCAAAACTGACAATGGATTGAGGTGAGACTGCTGAATCTATATACACCTCTTATCATTGATTGCTGAGTGCTCTCCACCTGTGTTAATTATCTGAACGTGCTCCTCCCGAACTTTGTTAAAGGGTAACTAAACCCCTGGTCAGAGCCTGACTCCACCCACTGGCAATATTTGAAAAATGCTGGAAAAGTGGGCGGAGCCCAGTGGAGATAGAGGGGATGAACGGATACTCTATCCTGATCGTTTTCAATACTCGCAATTCCAACTCCTGACTCGTTACAGTGGTTTTGACGAAACAAGATGGTTTTTATACTGCCATGGACGTGGTAGCTCGTACCAAGGGCGTGGTAAGCTGAAACCTGCTTACGTCAGCTCTCACCGCTACCGTCACGAACTACCGCAAACATCCAATAGGAAAATTCAACTGCAGTAGCCACCATTCAACCTGAACAGGGCAGCACTCAGACGTTTTTACACCATATATTGTAGAATTAAAACACTTTATACCCAAATGTCAAAAAAGTTACTCGAATCAATGAACACCACTAATAAAACCCCAGTCTTACAGATCATTAATTAAAAAAAGTTGGTTTAGTGTTTAGTTACCCTTTAATAAAACATAATTTGTTGGCAGATGCCACTAGGTTTTAAATTTTGTTGTAATACAATGAAATTCATACATTCATACAGTATGAACACCGCCATTGCATGGTTTCTTGTTGGAAAACATATATTGTGATAATGTATAAAACCTACTAACAATTGCAAACATCAAATAAAGTTAGAGGTGATGTATTTTTTATTATTATTTTATTATTCTTTAGGTGTACAGAACATGACAGTGGCTGAAACGCCTAGTGTATATGCTCTCAGACTATAGTTTCTTCCACATGTGCCGATAATAGGCCATTAACGAAACTGAGAGTGATGTACTCTGAGCTGGATAATTGAGAGGCTTAAATAGCCACAGACTTTCTCCGGGGCTTCCCACTAAATAGTAGTTGTTTTCATTCAAAGATCTAGCATTTAGAGCTGATACAGAGAACATACCTTTTTTTAAATACTAGGTTCATAATTTTCTGGTTGCTTAGAGAAGGGTTTCCAACATGGAGTTCTCAATATCACTGCAGGGAGTTTGTGAGATTGTGAAAGAGATAATTAAATTAAATCGTGGTCATCTTTGAGCTTTAAAATATGTGTAGCTAAATGTAACAGAATGAGTGCATTTTCTCTTATTTCATTTCAAGTCCCAAACATCTCTATTCTGATTTGTCAAAACTTTCACAGTACATGTTTGGTCAGTTAACCCATTGCTAAGTCCTTAACTTAACCATTCTTAATGTGAAATTTTTCACAGGTAAAGTTTGGATAGGTTAACCCTTCCCTGAGTCCCTAACATCATTATTCTGATTTGTCAAATCTTTCACTGTACAGTTTTGGTCAGTTAACCCTTTGCTGAGTCCTTAAAGGGGTGGTTGATTATGATTTCACTTTTCTAACTTTAGTTAGTGTGTAATGTTGCTGTTTGAGCATAAACAACATCTGTAAAGTTACAACGCTCAAAGTTCAAGATGGTCAAAAAAGGAAGATATTTGCTTTTAAAGAAATCGTTTTTTAAGGACTACAACAAACGTTTTTTAGGGACTACACGAGATTCCTCCCGGGTTAGTGACATAACTAACCCTAAAATTTACATAAAACCTGCCCCCGGGAACACGCAGTCCATGTTGAGAAGAGGAAGAGTTGTTGTAGTAGAGCACATTTGTGAGTCTGCTCAAGCTGTCGCATCCGTCTTTTCACATGCAATACAGTACGTAACACAAATGCAATAGCATGTCACTCTGTAGGCATTTTACAGCTGTTCCCACACAAGCGATTTTATAGATTATCATGACAGAATATGCTAATCAAAGACTTGAAGATAGTTAACTCCACATCAGCAACATAAATTCATCAAGTCAAGTCAAGTCACATTTATTAATATAGCGCTTTTTACAATACAGATTGTTTCAAAGCATCTTTACAGAGATACATTTTTTTTTTGTGCAAAATGCAACAAAGTTTGTTTCCAGAAGAAAATAGCTTCACAGTCCAGCTTAAGTAAGTTCAGTGATGTTTCATTTTGTTGTAAAAAAGTTATTAATTTAGTTCATTTATATATATAGCCGCTCTGGAGAAAACCGTGATCTAATCGTCCAGCTCAGTTCAGTTCTCATATAATGGTGTCAATGCAGGCAGATCAAAATTATTGTTGAATATTCAATTTAATGTTAAATTTAATGTCCCCAACTAAGCAAGACAAAAGCCAAAGGCAACAAAGGTGAATTTTTTTTTTAAAGGTGACAGTGGCAAGGAACCAAAACACCATCAGGTGGCAGAATGGAGAAAAAAACCTTGGGAGAAACCAGGCTCAGTCGGGGGGCCAGTTCTCCTCTGGCCAACGAACGAACCATAAAATAACCATTCAGAAACGTCCTGTTGCATTCCACATGTTGTCACTTCTTCTTGAGTCTCTCCATCATTGTCCGACTCTAACCCGACTCTAACTTTAAACCAGTGTTTCCGCTACATTCATTCTACACTATTGTATGTGTTATTGTTAAGCCCCACTAAAGGCATACAAAACATTGTAAAGCACCATAAAGTTTTCGCACTATATTCCAAGACTTCTAAAGTCATTCAATAGCATAATGTGAGGTAAAAATGTCTATTTAAGTCGTTAAGTTAAAGTTAATGGAAACTCATCTCTCAGCATTCAAACAACACGTCACGTTCGGTTACGACAGTAAAACGACGACACTCTCTTCAAGATCAATGTTCCCATTATTATACTTTATTTGTAGATAAAGGTCTACTCTATAGTTTGCATAAAATTACTTTATCTTGCTGGAGTTTATAGCGCTTTCTAAATCATATTCCCTTCTCCCGGACACAGCACTAGAGTAGAGAGCACTATGAATTGTTCTTCATGCGCACTGTAAGTTAACTGAAATTTAAAACTGTTAAAATAAACTGTTGCATAGATGTAATACATTAAGCATAGATAGATATAATCTCTTCGCTTTGTGCTTTGAACTTTTCAATGCGAAGCGCTGCACGCTGTGACTTCGCGTTGCTTCAAGTGCATCATTCTGCGCACGGGATGCGCATAATCGCTTTGCCGCTCTTGTTGGCGCCTTTCATGTTATAATGCTTAGGGGAGGTTTAAACACCTGGGATAAGGGGGCGTGGCCAATGGGAATATCACTCATGGGCCACGCCCCCTCCCCCTGGCGAAATGGGCCTGCCACCACGGCTGGAAAAAAATCCTAGAGGAAACACTGTTAAACATAAAAGGCAGAACAGTTTCTGACATTTTAGTGCTAGTCTACGTGATGTAATCGGAGCTGCTAACACACGCTCCGGGAGCAGCAGCTCATTTGCATTTAAAGGGGCACACACAAAACTCACCCTCAAAAAGGGACAATTGTAACATGCTGTAAAAAATTATCTGTGGGGTATTTTGAGCTAAAACTTAACATACACACTCTGAGGACATCAGAGACTGATTTAACATCTTGTGAAAAGGGGCATATACCACCCCTTTAACTTAACCATTCTGATTTGTTGTTTGAAACTGCTCGGAGACGCAAAGTAGTGATGTGACATTTGAACAGCTCGTGTCGAGCATAAATGGGCGTGTCAGATGAAGCCTCGATTCGAGGCTCGTGTTGTTAACGTAGAAATCACGTGACCAATGACAAACGAAGCCTCACTTTCTGTCCAATCACGTTAGCGAATCCTTTTGCGTGTCGGAATGTTCGAACCCCCAGATCTTACGAGTAAGATTTCATTCAGACTTATTCAATTACATTTTTAACCCTCTGGGGTCGGCTATCGCGCCGGCGCGACGAGCTCACTTTTTTCCTCATCAGTGCAAAAGAGACTCAAATTACTCTGTTGATTTTGATCTTACATATGAGTGTTGTACATCAATAGATCCTGTTAAGTGTCTATTTTTTGTGGATACTCACAATAAAAACAAAGTGTTCTGCTTTTTGTCAAATAAAGAAAAATAAACATGATGCAAATTTTGCCTTCTCTTTGTCAGTGAAGTTCATTCTGAAACGCGTCCGAAAATGAACTGTAACTAAGTAATTACCTGTCACACAGGCACAAAAGATTTTTCGTTATGAACCTGAAATTCTCTTCTTTTAAATTAAGTAATTTATATAAAAAACAAATATTCTCAGTTTATGTAATCTGTATGAAAAGAGAGAGATGTCAGTCTTTTTCCTTTCAGCTAATTATAGCGTATTACGTGTTAATGCAAACGCAAATGTTGAGGCAAGCCATGCAAACGCCCACATCAGCTGGATAAAACATCCAGTTTAATAAGAATCTTGTACTTTACCTCGACTTGCTGCGCTGTGAGGAATAATACTATCGTAATAATCCTGGAAAAGTTACCTCAGAAGTGCTGGTAGTTTCATTTCGAGGAGTGGATTCAGCTGATGTAGCTGAAAGTCATTTATTCTTAAGTGCTTTGTTCTAATCGCGTTATTGAATAGTGTCTGTAAACTGCACAAAGACTGTTTAAATATGAATTGCGTGTCTGTGTGTGAATGAATGAATGAATGAACGGCACAGACGTGCGTGCAATGTTGTTTACTACAGCTACATTAGTAAACTTTATTTTTACATGAACGCATCCAAACTATATTGCTATAGCCTACTGAGATTTGTTCTAATCGCGATATAGAATAGTGTCTGTAATGACAACATTTCGTTGACTAGTTTTGGATAGATTATAAAGTTTTTACTATAAAATAGACATCAAATAAGCTTTTCTTAGACAGTTTCTGCTCATATGTTAAATACATAGTATGTTTTGTCAATAAACTAATCAACTGTTATAGTGTTTGTTCCAATGCAAGCTAGGCTATATCAAAATAATGAATCCTTAAATTTGAAATATGTATGATAAAATGTATTGGCCTACTTTAAAAAAATAATACTTTATAAGAGATTTATGGAAAAAGATTCTATAGAATGGCCAATATAACCTATTTGAACAGGATTTGTTTCCAGGTATGACTAAAAATGTGCTTTTGACTTTCATTTATATTTTGATTATATATATATATATGTGTGTGTGTGTGTGTGTGTGTGTGCATATATGTATATATATTGTCCTCGCATTCTTTCTTGTGTGACACACCTGAATGAAAGGCTCATTATGCGGGTCTTTGTCTTCTCAGGTGAGAACCACCTAATTATTCATGAGGGGGTTGGGCCGTTCACGCCCATTCGCATATTGCCTTTCCAAACAAAAAAAATGTTTTTCACAATTTAAAACAATCTATTGTTTTATGTGAATGATTAGGCAGGATGATTTTCAGATCATTTTGAAGCAAAAACTCTAGTAGACAACATCCATTAGTCAAAAGTCTTGTGGACAGATATTTAGTATGTGTTTTGTGGCCTTATTTCAGAAACTTTAATTTTTAGTTTTTTCAATAACCATGCATAAGAAGAAGAAGAAGAAGAATTAATATGTTTATGCATAAACAATATTCTCTCAAAAAAGACAAACATGTACATACATGTTGCTCACATATTATGGTAGCCCTGTTTGTGTTTGTACAGAGTGTAATTTCACCTGTGCCATTAATATGTTTATAAGCAACTGAAAAAAGCACAAATATCAGGGCATGTCAAAACATCTCAAGGACCCCAAAATATCCAATCATACAAGTAATATGAATGTAGAAAAAGAAAAGTGGGTTTATTTGATTCCTTTGAAAGGGTAAAACGGTATTTTATTTTTGTTTTAAGTTTAATGGTTTGATTTAAAGGTCCCCTGACATGGGGTTATTTTATTATTTTATAATGTTTCCTGGGTTGCCCTTATAATGTTAGTATGTTTTTTAGATCAAAAATAGTCATAATTTTGAAATAAAAGGCATTTTTCCTAGCCTGATTTTAGCCTCTGATTTGAACGCTCTGTTTGAAGGGGCGTGTCTGCTGTGGGATTCAGTGTAGCCAGTCACTGCTGTGATTGGCTGTGGGATTCAGTGTAGCCAGCCACTGCTGTGATTGGCTGACATGCTTGTGTAGCAGGTTGATTAGTCGCAATGGGTCTAATTACACACTCTTTTTGGACCAATCAGGATTTAACGGCATGCTTTATAGGCAGGGGGGTTGGCCCCCTCGAGACTGACTTGTTGTTGTCAGACGCACATTTCCGCTCCGAATCATTTCATGTCCAGCGGTGCAGTCACAGCAAATCGACAGGTAATGCCTTGACTAAATTGTTTATCTATAGGCTTTGGTTGTGTTTGGGATGGGCATTACAGTGTGCAGTGTCTCTTTTGCAGTGTCTCCCTGTTAAACTCGATCCTTCCTGTAACGGAACCGGGTTGAGCTTTGTTACTGGTAGGTTCGTCAAATTGTTTTCTTTTTTTTGTCTTCCTGACTGAGTGTTTATGTAATCGGTCATTTTTATCGTAGGCTCGGTGTAGCCGTACTATCGGCACTATTGGTGCATTGGTGTGACGCTCCCTGATGGGTATGTATATATACCAGTTGACTTCGTGTGTGTATTTTAAGTATAAACTATTGCTGAAGTGGGTTGTTTGTGTACATCAGGGTTGTAAACCGCTTCGTTCGCGCTGATATCTGCACTAGCCACTCCCTTCCTGGCCGTGCTGCTGTTTTGTCTCAACCAACTTCTGTTTCTATCATCAACTGTCCACAAGTAATTTTATGAGCGCAACCCCGGAGCTGAACGTCTTTACGCGCCGTTCAGCGTCAGATCTGTTCTCCAACTGGGTATCTGGCAGGGTTGTATTTGACTCAGTGTGACACGAGGATAGTATTGTCCTTATGTGGTTTGCCCGTGCTTATTAGTATGTGTGTGTGTGTGTGGATAGTGGGGTCTAGTTTATTAGTTAACTTATGATTAAGTGATTTTGTTTCATATTTCTTTTGTTTTGATGAAGATTTTCAGGTTTCTTTGAAACCTTGTAATTGTCAATTTGTTTTTTTTTTGTTTATTTAAGTGATTTTTGTCTTGGTTTCATTTAAGTTGAGAGACTTTCAGGTCTTCTCTGAAACTTTATAATTGTCAATTTTGATTATTTTCTATGTTTATTTGTTAATTCCTGATTAAGTGATTTTTTTGTCTTGGTTTCATATTCTTTAAGTTGAGAGACTTTCAGGTTTTCTTTGAAACTTTATAATTGTTCATTTTGATTATTTGTTTATTTGCAACCCCGAGTTGTCAAAGTTCTTTTGGTTATTTTTTTTTGTTAAACTCTAGGCAGCTATTAAGTCACCCTTGCTGCCTAGATTTGCTTAGATTGGAGGTATTTTTATTTATTTTGGTTTATTGATTCATTTTTCCCAATAATTGAATGTCCTTTCTTTCATAGTGCTGAGTGCTGAAGGTGGCGGTGTCAGTGTCTCTGGGGGTGGCGTCTCCTTTGGGTGCTGTGTTTTTCCCTTGTTTATTTTGGAGTTATCACTGTGTGGGTGTGAGTGTTCACGTGTGATCGAGGATCCTTTCTTTTGAGATCCCACACCCCTTAACTCTGTCCCCCTACTGGTAAGGCCTCAGTATTCTCTCCCCCTTTTCTTTTTATCAGTATGTATATCTATATTTGATGGTTTTAGTATTTGTATAAATAAAATTATTGTTTTTGAATAGAACTACGTCTTTGGCTTCTTGCATAAATTAAACCTGTGTGCTTTCTCTATTTTTGGTAGTTTAACATTTAATTAGCCAAATCCTATTCTCGGGGCGAAATTCCCCAGGTGGCGTTGCCGGTAAAACAAAGTCCCACTCGCCACACTTGCATATGAAATAGCTATGTATTACATGTGAAACTCTCTCGAATACTTTTACTACAGTTATTATACGTTTTTACTATTACAGCTATCGAGATTAACGAATCGTGAGAAGTTTTTAAAGTATTTAGATCTATTCCCATCACATAAAATGTTGCCGTGATGAGCATTGAGCAAGCAGATGACAGTCTGTTGATCGTGAGAATGAAGATCTTATCATTGCAACGCAGTTTCTGCTCTCTCTAATGCTTTCCCCAATGCAAACACGATGATGTAGGCTACTACAGTAAGAGCTTCGTTGTGCAGTGTAACGTGCGTCATTGATTTCATAACGAGTTGTCCACATAAACTCGCGCTGTGTGGAAAGATTGTTCTTTGATCGCTTTCTGTATAATTTTTTCAGAATTGAAATAAGATTATTTTCATCCTACTTAAAGAAATGATGTGAAGTTGATATTTAGTCACTGGCTTGACTTACTGATGCATAAACAGTATTGAACGATTTTGAGAGAAAGATTAACTTACCTGTCTGAACTTGAACAATTAGGCTACACATCAGAAATTGTTGCTTGGTAGCTCGATCGATTTATTTTCAGACGTTCATCGAGTTGAGGAAACAGTCTTCGGTGAAATGTTTGGATCATACAAAACTTTGGGAAGTTGTGTCGGAGCATTTCCAGAGAAAATAAAATTAACCCATTGTTTCTTCAGAGGCTCGGATGAAGGAACTAAAAAATACTTTTGTGTTCATTTGTACATCCGAACACTGATCAACTGCCATGCTTCGCTCGTTTGCAAGCCATGATATCTCTCGAGGAAAAACTCAAATCTCAAAGCTATTTCTCTAGGAAAAACTAAAATCGTGCCGGCGCATTCGTAATTCCTGTACCTAGCTCGTTTTCTCATGGGCGAGCCAAATTCTCCGGGCGGGCAAAGCAGAGAAAGGGGAGGTAACCTTTCCTCGTTATGACGTCATAACGAGGAGATTCAAGATCAGCGCGTCTGAGCTGCAGAGAAGAGAAAAATAGCCAAAGCTCGGTTTACACCGATTGAAAATTCTAGACACGAGGGGACCAAATACAGGCTAGGGGAACTAATATTAATGTTAAAAAACCTCAGAAAGTGAAAATTTCATGTCAGGGGACCTTTAATAAATTAATGGTTTGATAAAATAAATACGTCTCTATTTGTTAATACTTCTGTATTTGTTTCATTGTATATTTTCATCCAGTAATTTGATTACAGTATTGTTTTAGGAAGAAAACGTCTCGGTTACATATGGTGACCGATGAATAGGAATTACGCTAGAGAGGCCAATCTACTTCAAGTGAAACTAAACAAGCCAATGCACATTGGCATGCAATCATTTGCATCAGCTGCTCAGCCTCGCAGCGCGGGTATACAATAAGCAGCAGGTGCGCTTGCACTTCAGGTTTTTGCTGACGATAAGCTGCCTGCAGCCTTTTGCAGCCTGATAAGCTGGCCGCCCCGGCGGGAACGAGGGTTACCATAAGTAACCGAGACGTTCGCTATCAGTCGGTCACTATGGCGTACGTAGTGACCGATGAATAGGAATCCCTACCAAAGCGCCACAGCTGCTGCAACCCATCCAGCGCCCTGTGCAAGCCTCTACCCCTTATTGCCTGGAAGGACAATAGGAGGCTTAGACAGAGTGTACCTGTCACTGTTGTTCCGTGATAACCCATACAGTGAGATTATTGGATAACACTGGGAAAGCGTGCCCTTCTGTTAGGAAGGAGGACGCTGCGAAAGCCACTTTCTTCAAGGAGTTATGTGGGGAATACATATGGACTGTACTACATATGAATAGTGGGTGTATAGTCGAGGCGGATTTAATCTAAGAAACCTGCGACCAGGTCATGCTTTCCTACTGTTTTGCCATCTATGTGGTCGTGATATGCTGAAATAGCTACAGCATGTACTTTGAGGGTGGAGGGAGACAGCCTTCGCTCCAACCCTTGTTACAAGAAGAAAACCACAGACCCTATCGAACATCTTCGGGGGTCTTCTCCGCGAGAAGAACACCACTCGACCAACAGGTTCCACTTCAGGGCGTACACACGTCTTGTGGACTGCGCCCGTGCAGAAGTGATGGTGTTAAGTACCTCTGGGGGTAAGTCACCTAGAACCTCTGCGTCCCGTCCAGGGACCAGACATGGAGTTTCCAGAGGTCCAGACGTGGGTGCCATAGGGTGCCCCGTCTCTGAGTCAGAAGATCCTTCCTCAGAGGAATGGGCCAGGGAGGGACTGTCACGAGGAGCATGAGTTCTGGGAACCAAGTCTGGGTGGGCCAATAGGGAGCCACCAGAAGGACCTGCTCCTCGTCCTCCCTGACTTTGCACAGTGTCTGCGCAAGTAGGCTCACTGGGGGAAACGCATATTTGCGGAGGCCCCGGGGCCAGCTGTGTGCCAGTGCTTCCATGCCGAGTGTTCACTCGTTCAGGGAGTAAAACAGCTGGCAGTGCGAGGTCTCTGAGGAGGCAAATAGGTCTACCTGAGCCTCCCCGAACTCACTCCAGATCAGCTGAACCGCCTGGGGGTGGAGTCGCCATTCTCCCGGGAGCACAGTTGAGCACACCGGGGACATACATGGCTCGAAGCGACCTCAGATGCTTCTGACTCCAAAGGAGGAGATGGCGGGTGAGTTGAGACATGCGACGGGAGTGTAGACCAACTTGTCGGTTTATGTACGCAATGGTCGCCGTGTTGTCCGTACAGACCAGCACGTCCCTGCCCTGTAGCGGCCTTTTCAAACGGCTCAGAGCGAGAAGTACTGCTAGCAACTCGAGGCAATTGATGTGCCAATGCAGTTGGGGGTTTGTCCACACCCCTGACACTGCATGCCAGCGCTAACCAGGCTCGCAGAGACCGTACAAGCGGGACCAAAGGGACCGTAGGCGTACACGGAGTGGGGTGGAACACAGGGACACAGCTCGGAAGGCTCTCTCTGGGAGGCGGCCCGTAGTGGGGTCAGAGTGTGCTGTGCAGGAGGTGCAGGAGGCGGCTTGGTTGCGTTCTCGAACCGAACACTGCTGCCTGCTGGCGATAGAAGAGGCGGATGAAAGTGGTCAGGATTTTCTCACCCCACTGCTCTCTGGGCCCTCTTCAGACCCAGAGATTAAAGAAACTGCTCTTTTATTGAAAATTTGGGAAATTTTGGATTACATCTTTGGATTAACCTTTAAAAAAACGACGGTGTTTCTGGATGAGGTCGTTACCTGGGGTCACGGAATGGTCACGATCGCTGCCTCTTGTGTCTGGGCCTCGAACACGCTGAGGCAGTTTTTGTGGACGACCCATTGTGGGAAGATGACCATCGCGGAGCTGTGGTGGTGACTTTCTGACTTTTGACTCTCACAGGCAAAAGGTCAAAACACAGGCAAACAATCCACCAGATACTAGTGATGGCAATACTAGTGATGGCAAACACTGCTTCATGAAGCTTCGAAACCTTTATGAATCTTTGGTTCCGAATCAATGGTTTGGAGAGTTTATCAAACTGGCAGAGTCATGTGATTTCACTAAATGAGGCTTCATTACATCATAACTGTTTCGGAATTTCAATGGTTCACGGCTGGGGGGGCGATGATCTCTGTCAACCCATGAATTGAGGAGTTACTGAGAACCAATGTGTGTCTGTGGGTTTTACCATTTTTACCTGATTTAAGATCAGTTTATACATTTGTAGACGTTTAATTAGACATTAGTATAATTAAAATGAATAATGGTAGTTAATAGTCTCTTATTGGCCTGTTTAGCTGAGCCATTAATAGAACAAACAAAACAAACCCTGGCAATTGATAAAAGAACATATAGACACTTGATAATCTTATTAGATGATTAGATAATTGCATTTGAAAGATTTTACTTTCAATAAAAAAAATGTTTATAGATTTGTAAAAGGTGTTTTTATGCATGCTGACAACTAGGAGTCACCGTGGAGACAGGTGATGGATTATTTCGAAGCCTCGACACAATACGGCACATTTGCTTCAACTGTTTCAGTGTTCCACGAAGCCTTGATCTGCCCACCACTACCAGATATCAGGGCAGGAACAGGGTAATCCAAGAGACAGGCAAACAGGGCAAATCCAGAAAACAGGCAACAGGGTCAAAACCATGGAACAGATAATCAAAGGACACATACAAGACATAGCCATGAATAACTGAATAAACCGGGCTTATATATAGGCAGAGTTAACAAGATTATTGATACACAGCTGACAGCAATAAGGGATAATGAGTCCGGGCAGAGAGTTCTGGGAAATGTAGTCCATGTTGGAGTGACAATGAACAAGAGGAAAGTACCCTCTGGTGGATATCAATCTCCTTCACACTGCAGTTTTGGTCAGATATTCCTTCCCTGAGACCCAGACATCACTATTCTGACTTGTGAAAATTTTCACAGATAGTTTTAATAATAATAATAATAATTCATTACATTTACTGTATATAGCGCTTTTCTCGGCGCTCAAAGCGTTTTACATGGAAGGGGGGAATCTCCTCAACTACCACCAATGTGCAGCATCCACCTGGATGATGCAACGGCAGCCATATTGCGCCAGAACGCCCACCACACACCAGCTTATTGGTGGAGAGGAGACAAAGTGATGAAGCTGTGTCCCAATGTGAAGTGCGACGAAGGCTAAATCGACGCCAAATGCACCCTTCGTTTCCCCGTGAAAGGAAGGATACATAAAAGGATCCTTAGCGGTCTATCCTACCCCATAAGTCATTGCGCGGCGGTGACGACAGCATTTTTATTTATTAAGGCCGAGTGTGGAAGAAATTTTATATGTTCTTTATGTTGGCATTTAATTATATTTATAGAATCTTAGAAATATGATGGTAATTAGATTAATGTAGTGTCGATACATATCCTTATGAATATGTGTGTGTGGATGTCGTTGTATATGACCTGACAAAAGTTAATGTGTGACTAAGTGTATGACCGAGACAGAAGGTCTCCATTCAAGGATATAATATGACTAAATATGTTAGACAAACTAAACAATGTGTTGGTTATGGCTAAGACATATCTTCATTTAGCCTCGAGAAACAACCTTAGGGGAGGAACAACTATAAAGAAGGAAGGATGCCCCAAATTCGTTGTCACACTCTGCAGGCACTTTGTAATGACTGTATGACTGTTGACCTTTCCTTGCAAGGGAATAAATAATTGTTAAAGACAATTGTTACATGTTTGTCTCTTATTCAGTACTAGAAAATTGTTTGCCACCACAATTTGGCGTTGTCAGCAGGATTCCTTGGATGTGTCTCTTGGACCCGAGAGCGGACGGTGACTGATCATCCTGGACTGCAGTTCCAGCCCTACCGCGCAAACTTGAGAGAGAGGGGTCGACCGCAAGGGCCCAGGAGGCACACCACTGGAATCATCAAAAGAACTGAAGTGGCGCAAGCTGAGACTGGTAAGAGACAAAGTCTAAATTATTGAAGAGGGATTAACTGATGATGGTCAATGGAACACTGTGGTGGACTAGTACAGATTACTAGTCCAGACTAGTACAGATTATTAGTCTGGTGGGTTCAGTTAATCCACGGTATTGTAGTGGGGGAAACCCTGATGGTCTTGTGACCAAATTTGTGAGCAAGTTGTGAGTGCTCACCTTTCTCGCTCACCTTTCTCAATTGAGGTTATAATTGATCTCTCTAGAGACGTCTAGAGTTATATTTGCGGTGCCAATGGAAAAACCACAGAAAAGAGGGACCATCATGGGGAAATCTCAGAGTAAAATGCACAAAAAGGTCAATATGATAAACCGGTGTTTGCTCTGATGAAAAAAGGATATGGGGAAAAATGTTTGAAGGGTATTGAAGAATTAATAAAATACCATGATTTCCCTGAAGAGGGAACTTTAAGTGTCACTAGGCTGACAGCGGTGCAAGAGTCAGTAAAGAAAGGGAGTGAACAACAAAAGGTTGTTGGGTGAGACGTGTGTGTGTGGATTGTAAGCAAACAATCATGTACTGCACTTAACTTCGCTCTGCTCAACATCCGCTCACTGACAGACAAGGGACATCTCATCCAGGACCTCATCAACGATCGTAAGCTAGACTTTCTTTGTTTAACCGAGACATGGCAACAGCCCAACGACTTCTCTCAGCTGAATGAATCCGCTCCTAGTGGGTTTGTTTACATCTGTCAACCTCGTGGTTCCGGCCTGGGAGGAGGTCTCGCGATAATCTATCGCGAGAAGTGGAAAGTCTCAACGATATCCGTGCCTGTCTCTAGCTCGTTTGAATCTGCTGTCTGCAAACTGTCTGGTCCCACTCCAACCATCATTGCAACTGTATATCGCCCCTCAAAACTGAATAGTGAATTTTTTAATGATTTTGCTGCTTTTCTCACTCACTTATCCTCTCTCTCATCAAACATAATACTGCTGGGTGATTTTAATATCCACATGGACAATATCAATCTGCCTCTTACTAAAGACTTCACCTCCTGCCTAGAGAGTTTTGGATGCCAGCAATATATCACTTTTCCCACACACTCCAAAGGACATACTCTGGACTTAATCTGCTGTTCTGGTGTCACCCCCTCTGACATTACAGCTGCTGAACTCCCAATAACTGACCATTTTCTCCTATCATTTACTGTGAAACTCACTCTCTCCATCTCTAAAATACCACGCCTTATTATATTTCGGAATATAAAGAATATCAATCCTGTCACTCTCACTTCAAGCATTCACTCCTTCTGCCTGCCTGACACTCACAATCTATCCACCCTCGATGATCTGGTCTCTCACTACAACACTGGACTCCATAATATTCTTAACTCCCTTGCTCCGTTAAAAAACAGATCTGTTTCTTTTTCTATTTCCGCCCCTTGGTTCACCCTCGATCTTCGTCTCATGAAAGCCAAAGGGCGGCAACTTGAACGTGTTTTTAGAAAAACTGGTCTCACTATTCACAAAGAAATGTACAATAACCACATCTTACTTTACAAGGACTCCGTTGCTAGCACCAAAACCCACTACTACTCCAGTTTGATCATTGCCAATAAAGGAAACTCCAAGTCACTTTTTTCCTTACTTAACAACATCACCCAACCCCAGGACTTTCTCCCCCCTCATTTGTATACAACCTCCTTCTGCAACTCCATTATGTCATTTTTCACTGAAAAAATCAAAAACATCCACCAGCACCTTGGATCTATTCCTCATCACAGCATCTCAGCTGACTTTCACCCATTCACACATTCATTCTCTTCCTTCTAGCTCCCCGCTATTTCAGAAATCACAGAACTCATCAGGAAATCCAAGGCTTCCACTTGTCAACTTGATCCCATTCCCACACAACTTGTTAACGCTTGCCTTCCCTCCCTGGCTCCCCTCATTTCTGCTATCGTCCACTCCTCTCTTACCACTGAAACTGTACCTACATCATTCAAAACTGCTGCTATTACCCCAATTAAAAAAAAAAAATTGGTGCCGATCCTTCCGACTTCAATAACTTTCGCCCTATATCCAATTTACCATTCATTTCCAAAATCCTTGAAAAAACAGTTGCCTCTCAACTCCATTTTCATCTATCCCACAATAACCTGTATGAAGCGGAGGCTCTACCTCTCGACCAAACCTTCATTCATTCTCCCGCCCACCTCCCTCACTGACTGTATCACGGAAATAAAAACCTGGTTTTCCAAAAAAATTCTCAAATTAAACAGTAATAAAACGTCTCGGTTACGTATGTAACCCTCGTTCCCTGAGTACAGGGAACGGAGACGTGTCGTCGGGGAGTTCCCTGACGAATTGGGATCACGCTAGGGAGCCAATTGCCTTCGAGAGAATTAAAACGAGCCAATGGAATTGGCATGCAAAATTTGCATTCCGCAGCCCGCCTACCAGCGCGGGTATAAAGGGCGGAAGTAAATATTGCGCAATGCTTTTCGCTGAGGAGCCGAACAGTGTCCAGTCCTCCGCGAAGGTACAGCAACATGGCGAAGGGACGACACGTCTCCGTTCCCTGTACTCAGGGAACGAGGGTTACATACGTAACCGAGACGTTCCCTTTCGTCCTGGGAACTCCAACGTGTCGTCGGGGAGTTCCCTGACGAATTGGGATCCCTAACAAAACGCCATGGTGCTGGCCCCTTCCAGCGCCCAGCTAAGCTACCCAAGCAGTTTCACAATTTACGGGAGCTAGCAAGGGAATCACACTGCTGTTCCACAAGACCCACACAGTGGATTGGATAACACTGGGAAAGCGTGCCCAACCCGAAGAAGGGGAAGGGAACGCTGCGGAGGCCAGAAGCCTGAAGAAGGCCTGGAATACACATATGTACTAGCCCAGGGGGATAGTGAAACATATGGCAGTCCCTGAGGTAGTCCCCTCCAAGGGGAGTGGGAGCGTACTCAACAGGGACGACAGAACGAGTCTGTCAAGGGGAAGACACGGCTGGACTGCACGTGGCATAATGGGTCACCGAAGAGACCACTGGACATAACACCCAGTCTACACAACAACTCCCTTAGAGGTAGTAGACCTGGCGCCGGCGGTCCGCCACGCCTGGCACCGAAGGGGTGATGGAGGAACTCACGAGGCTAACCAACGTAGGGCGCCAACGGAGCGAAAGACGCACGTATCCGGCTGAGGCACGGAGTGGCATAGCAAGCCGACACAACCTATTCCCTCGCACCACTGGCCGTAGCGAGTACTCGGGAGGAAATAGGTTCCACACGTAGGCTATAGAATCTAGCGAACGTGTTCGGTGTCGCCCAGCCCGCAGCTCTACAATGTCTGTCAGCGAGGCGCCTTGAGCCAACGCCCAGGAGGCGGCAACACCTCTCGTAGAGTGAGCACGCAACCTGGGAGGACAAGGCTCACCCGTAGCTTCATACGCTAGGGTGATAGCATCCACTAACCAGTGAGCTAACCTCTGCTTGGAGACGGCCTTCCCCTTCTGCTGGCCTCCGTAACAGACAAAGAGCTGATCTGAGGTCCTGAAGCTTTGCGTTCTGTCAGTGTAAACCCGCAGGCGCGGACTGGACAGAGAAAAGCTAGGGCTGGGTCTGCCTCCTCCTGGGGCAGCGCTTGCAGGTTCACTACCTGATCCACGAAGGGAGTGGTAGGAACCTTGGGCACATATCCGGGCCGGGGTCTCAATATACGCGAGAAGGCCCGGCCCGAACTCTAGGCACGATTCGTCGACCGAAAAAGCCTGCAGATCCCCGACCCTCTTAAAAGAGGCCAATGCCAACAGGAGCGCTGTCTTAATGGACAGGATATTCAGCTCCACTGTCAGCAAGGGCTCAAAGGGAGGACTTTGAAGAGCTCTCAGTAGCTAGGTCCCAAGAGGGTACAGAGTGCAAAACACGAGGTGGATTTAACCTCCTAGCACCCTTGAGGAATCTGATGATCAGGTCGTGCTTCCCCACGGACTTACCTTCTACTACATCGTGATGTGCGGCTATTGCGGCAACATACACTTTGAGGGTGGAGGGAGACAGCCTTCGCTCCAACCCATCTTGTAGGAAGGAAAGCACGACTCTGATCGGGCAAGTTCGGGGGTCCTCCTGGTGGGAGGAACACCATTCGACGAATAGGTTCCACTTCAACGCATAGAGGCGCCTCGTAGAGGGGGCTCTAGCAGAAGTGAAGGTGTTTACCACTGCCTGCGGTAGATCACCTAGAACCTCCGCGTCCCGTCCAGGGACCAGACATGGAGTTTCCAGAGGTCTGGACGCGGGTGCCATAGAGTGCCCCGTCTCTGAGAAAGGAGGTCCTTCCTCAGAGGAATCGGCCAAGGAGGGGCTGTCGTGAGGAGCATGAGTTCCGTGAACCAAGTCCTGGTGGGCCAATACGGCGCCACTAACAGGACCTGCTCCTCGTCCTCCCTGACCTTGCACAGAGTCTGTGCAAGAAGGCTCACTGGGGGAAACGCATACTTGCGCAGGCCCCGGGGCCAGCTGTGAGCCAGGGCATCCGTGCCGAGGGTCCCCTCGGACAGGGAGTAAAACCACTGGCAATGGGTCGTGTCCGGAGAGGCAAACAGGTCTACCTGTGCGACTCGGAAAACACTCCAGATCAGCTGAACCACCTGGGGATGGAGTCGCCATTCTCCTGGCAGGGGAGGCAACCGTGAAAGCTCGTCTGCCACACGGTTGAGCTCCCCTGGAACATGAGTGGCGCGAAGCGACCTCAGATGCTTCTGACTCCATAGGAGGAGGCTGGAGGCGAGTCGCGACATGCGGCGGGAGCGTAGACCACCTTGTCGGTTGATGTACGCAACGGTCGCAGTGCTGTCCATACGGACCAGTACGTGCTCGTCTTTGAGAAGCCCCTTGAGGCGGCACAAAGCCAAGCGTACTGCTTGCAACTCTAGGCAGTTGATATGCCAATGCAGCTGGGGCCCCGTCCACAGACCCGAGACTGCATGCCCTTTGTACGTGGCCCCCCACCCCATGGTAGAGGCATCTGTGAAAACCACAGCATGCCTGGAAACCTGGACTAGGGGCCTACTCCAGCCCGTAGAAACGCAGGATCCGACCACGGGGAGAAGGTTTGGCGACAGTGCGGGGTTACTTTGACCCGGAACGTGCCGCTCTGCCACGCCCACCTCGGGACTCGATCGTGAAGCCAGTGCTGGAGCGGTCTCATATGTAACAGGCCGAGCATCATTACTGCGGCTGCCATATGCCCCAGGAGCCTCTGAAATTGTTTCAGTGGAACCGCTGTCCTGCCTCGAAAGACCTGAGGCAGGTGAGCACTGACTGGACGCGCTCCTCCGTGAGGCGCGCAGTCTGGCGACCAAGTCCAACTCCATACCGAGATAAGAGATCCTCTGCACGGGGCAGAGTTTGCTCTTGTCCCAGTTGACCTGAAGCCCCAACCGGCTGAGGTGCCGAAGCACCACGTCCCTGTGATCGCACAACACATCTCGCGAGTGAGCCAGAATGAGCCAGTCGTCGAGATAGTTGAGAATGCGAACGCCTTGTTCTCTCATGGGAACAATGGCCGCCTCCGCGACTTTCGTGAAGACGCGGGGCGACAGGGCCAGCCCGAAGAGTAAGACCTTGTACTGACACGCTCGACCCTCGAAAGCAAACCGTAGAAACGGTCTGTGACGAGGAAAATTCGAGACGTGAAAGTACGCGTCCTTCAGGTCGATCGCTGCAGACCAATCCTGGGGACGGATGCACTCGAAAATGCGCTTCTGCGTGAACATTTTGAACGGGAGTTTGTGCAGGGCCCGATTCAAAACTCGCAGATCCAGGATTGGCCGTAACCCACCGCCTTTCTTGGGTACAATGAAGTAGGGGCTGTAAAACCCGGACCTCATCTCGGCAGGAGGGACCGGCTCGATCGCGTCCTTCGCCAGCAGGACATCGATCTCTTTCCGCAGGACAGGGGCATCCACTGACCGCACACGGGTGAAGTGGATGCCCCTGAACCTGGGAGGCCGGCGTGGAAACTGAATTGCATAGCCGAACCGAATGGTGCGGATGAGCCATCGAGACTGACCCGGAAGCGCTAGCCAGGCTTCTAGGTACCGAGCCAATAAGCCCACCCGAACCACCGGCGTACCCGCGGAGGGGCAGCGAGGTGGAAGGCCGGGACCCGGCTCCAGTGGCAATGTAGCCACTGGAAGCGGGGTCTGGGCGGTCCACCGTGGGGCAGACGGCAGAGAGAGCTCGTAGGCTTTCTGCTGCGGGCTGCCCGGTGGCGAAGGGAGGGGGAGAGACGAAGAACGAGGCCCTGACTCCTCGTGTCCTGGTCTCTGCGCCTCCGGGCCCAGCAGCAGACCGGAGCGACGCAGCCGGGGCTGCGTCACTGCTATCTGCAAGCTGGGGAGAGGGGAACGGGAGTGGTGCAGCTCGGGGGCGGCACGCACTGCCATTCTGACCCTCTCGGACGGAGGAAACTGGTCTTATTATACTGCCAGTCTCGACCGTGAGGGGAAACGAGGAACGAGGCCCGGGGGCGTCGAGTCCTGGTTTCCCCTCACCCAGCGAGAGACGAGAGTGACAAGGCCACAGCCCTCACTGTCATCTGAACACTGGGGCCCGTGAACGACTCAGAGGAAGTGGACTGCTCAAACTTTGGGTACCGCTGATTACAGGATAACCAGCGGCGGAACAGAAACGAAATTCTCCACCCGGCCCTCCCCCGGGGGAAGGAGTGGTAATGACACGCACTCCCAAGAGCAGAACGTCACATACTCTGGGTCGCTCCTCTCAGGGTTGTTTCCCTTCCCTTTGCTGGGGGAAAACAAACTCCGAGCGGGCTGGTTTTGAGGTGCCTCTGGACCACAGTGTGGACATCGTCTAACCGAGGGCCAGCGCTGTGACTAATCACGGTCAGTCACTAAGCACAGCTCAACCCCGAGTTAGAACTACGCACGTGCAGTGGTAGTGAGAGAGGAAAAACTTCTGCAGATTTAGGCATGTTTGGCTTGCCATATTGGCACCAAAAATGCTTCCATACTGCCAAAATTCTTCACACACATCCAGGCGCTTTAGAACAGCCCAGGAAAGTGTGGCCGTTAAGTCTGAATCTTCAGCATGAGAACACACCATTATAGTAGGAACTCAGCATCATTTCCAGAACATAACCGCCCTCTCTCCGATGTAGCGATCGACATCTGTCCTCCCTGGGGCCCCGAATGAAATGCCTGGTCCCTCATGAGAAGGACCAGAAACCCATTTGAAAGCCTCGACGGCACACGGCACGCTGAACTGCTCCAACCTTTACGTGAAAGGGGAGGCGAACAACGTGCCGACGTGGTCATGCACTCCTAAGAGAACATGAACCACCCACGAACGCAGTCTCAACACACTGATTAGGCATGTGAAACCGTGATCGTGGCCGTCAACCAGGCATGCAAGATAGTGAACGTGGCCATCGCTTCGATGACACACGGCACGCTGGACGCTCAAGCCCTCAGGCAGGCGAACAACGTGCCGACGTGGTCATGCTCTCATGAGAAAGCATAAACCACCCACGAACACAATCTCAGCATGTTTGCGATGCGCTAGAGGAGTGAGTGGGTCGTGCTCACTGAAACCCTCAGATCACCAATGTTATTCGCCAAAGCAGCCCTCTCCTGGTGCACCAGAAGAGAAACTGAATCGGGAAATAAGCAAAGGGACTCACCTCATAGAGGCACGCGAGTCTTGATCTTGACCACGCATCTTGAGCGCCGAATGACGCGCGCTGGGTTGCCGTGACAACCCGCGCTGTCAGCCGGCGCTCGACGGCACACGGCACGCTGAACTGCTCCAACCTTTACGTGAAAGGGGAGGCGAACAACGTGCCGACGTGGTCATGCACTCCTAAGAGAACACGAACCACCCACGAACATAGTCTCACACACTGATTAGGCATGTGAAACAATGAACGTGGCCGTCAAATAAGGACAGGAAACGATCGCATCCAGAAACACACAAGTGAAACGTCATCCTGAAAAGGACGCGATCTTCACTCGTGTTGCTCTTTCAGAAGGGAAGAAAAAATACTCTTTAACGTGCCGAGGCACAGAGGAACCACCGCGGCAGACAGACGGGGAAACTGCAAGCCCGAGTGCTGCACTCACCACCCAATACCAGCCGTTAGAACAGCTTTTGATTTTAAAGCCAGCTGGCCGCGGGAAGCGATGGTCACTCGAAGTGCCGTCACACCAGCAACAGAGGATCTTCTCTCTCCTTCCAAAGATGACTCGTTCTTCTCTTTTTAAATGTAGCTTTCTCGAAGGACACAGCAGCTCAAAGAGACACACTGGAGGCTCCGAAGCAAAAAGCATTGCGCAATATTTACTTCCGCCCTTTATACCCGCGCTGGTAGGCGGGCTGCGGAATGCAAATTTTGCATGCCAATTCCATTGGCTCGTTTTAATTCTCTCGAAGGCAATTGGCTCCCTAGCGTGATCCCAATTCGTCAGGGAACTCCCCGACGACACGTTGGAGTTCCCAGGACGAAAGGGAACTGAGGTTCTCCTCATTGGCACTAAATCTACTTTATCCAAAACCGACAGTTTTTCACTCACTATTAATAACTCCTCCATTTCACCCTCCCCCAGGTTAGGAGTCTGGGTGTCATCCTTGACAGCACATTATCTTTTCAGCCCCACATCAATAACATTACCCGGTCTGCTTACTTCCATCTACGAAACATTAATCGCCTCCGCCCCTCCCTTACACCACACACTGCCACCGTTCTTGTCCACAGTCTTGTCACTTCCCGTTTGGACTACAGCAACTCTCTCCTTTTCGGCCTCCCTCACAAATCCCTTCATAAGCTTCAACTGGTCCAGAACTCAGCTGCCCGCATCATAACTCGAACCCCCTTTATTCACCACATCACTCCTGTTCTCCAACAGCTTCACTGGCTCCCGGTCCAGTTCCGTATCCAATTCAAAATCCTTCTGTTAACATTCAAGGCCATCCACAAACTTGCCCCCAAAATAAGGAATGTTTTATTAAGCAGAATGGGGAACAATTCTATATTTTAATGGTAAAATAATTATTGAAATTATGTTTAGTTTTAATTTGACAACCATTGTGTTTTGAACCTAAAGGGTCTATAATGGGGGTAGTGAAAGGAATGGATTCACCATCCATCTTCGTTTATTATAAAAGGAATTGGAAATTATAGTTTTATAATAAACGAATGCATATATCCTGGTATTTATGATTGTAGACGATGTCTGTATTTAATAGCTGAGGAGTGACTGAGGGTCCAGCTATGCTGGGAATACAGGAACAGTGCTTGCTTATTCAGCCCAGCTTCCGGATGTTGGATATGTACTTGTTCTGTTGTTATGTACTATGTACTGTTAGTGTTGTTGATGATAATACCAAATTAGTAAGATGTAAAGACAGCTATGTCCAAAGATTCTGGAAATCAATAATGTATAATGTCGGATATTTGTTGATATTAAGTAATTGAAGCAAAAGATATTGTCTGTTTTATAAAGGAAATTCTGGGTCGGGGATAAGCTTATCAGTTTGCATTCCTGAATGGGACACACTGCTTCAAGGGTGTGCAGTAAGTTGGAGCCGACAGAGAGTGTTTTAATTGTGGTTAGCAGGACCATTTAGCACGTAACTATAAATGCCCACGAGAAGGTGTTTGAAAATGTGATAGTGACACATTTCTGTTAATAATGTGGGTTTGAAAGTAGATCAGTGTTTAAATGACGACATTAACATTTTCGTCTGAGAAATAAGAGATAAAAACAAGGTCGAAAGATTGAAGTCTTAAAGTGAATCCTTTTGAAGAAAAGTTCTATAATAGTAATTTTATAAGTGAATTGATGAATACAGTTTGATGCAAAATTAATGACTCCAACAAATGTCAGTTGCAAAATATATAAAAGTAACTAAAAGGACGATTGTGTTTTAATTAAACATTTTAAAAAGGGTTTAGATTATATAGAGAGACTAATCTCACGGATGATTTATAATAACTGCAAAAGATATATCAAAAGCAGAGTGACTTTTCGTCAAAGTTAATGTGAATCCTAATTGGAGATTGATAAACTCCTAGAAAAAACTTTGAAGTCAGATATTAAACTATGGTAATTGAGATGAAATGTGAAACGTTATTGAGAACTAAAATAATTATTTAAAGGAACACTCCGACTTTTTGGGACTTTAGCCTATTCACCTTATCCCCCAGAGTTAGAAAAGTCCATACATACCTTTTTCATCTCCGTGCGTGCTATAAGTCTGTTTGACGCACCCACCGCTAGCCTAGCTTAGCACAAAGACTGGATGTAAATGGTTGCAGCTAGCATACTAATCCAAATAAGTGACAAAATAACGCAAACATTTTTCTATTTACATGTTGTGATTTGTATAGTCACAGAGTGTACAAAAAACAAAGTCACATGAGACACAGACATATTTTAACCGTATAAATACTGGGAACTATATTCTCTGAAGGCGACTATATTCTCTGAAGGCGAAGCACTGCTGCTTGGGCGGAGTGATAACCGCAGCACCTGAGACCGCGCCGTGGTGAGGAGCAGAGAGCGCGTCTCAGGTGCTGCGGTTATCACTCCGCCCAAGTAGCAGTGCTTCGCCTTCAGAGAATATAGTTCCCAGTATTTATACGGTTAAAATATGTCTGTGTCTCATGTGACTTCGTTTTTTGTACACTCCGTGACTATACAAATCACAACATGTAAATAGGAAAATGTTTGCGCTATTTTGTCACTTATTTGGATTAGTATGCTAGCTGCAACCATTTACATCCAGTCTTTGTGCTAAGCTAGGCTAGCGGTGGGTGCGTCAGATGGAGTACAGCACGCACGGAGATGAAAAAGGTATGTATGAACTTATCTAACACTGGGGGATAAGGTGAATAGGCTAAAGTTTCAAAAAGTCGGAGTGTTCCTTTAAGATCAAATAAGCAGAAGCAGTAGGCTACTGGATTAACAGTTGCTAAATATAAAATGTGTAGAAAGCCATCTGATTAAACAAACAGTATGTTTTGTTAGTGTTTTGATCATGAAAAACTAGAAGCTGATGTTTTGCTTTCAAAAGATAAGTTTGTTATTGGCTGTAATGAAACAGTTTGCTTATTTAAATCTGATGTGTTCTGTGGCTGAAACTGCCAGTGCGACAGAGACTCAATCCGAGTGGAAATTTGTAATGCCTAAATTACCTGATGTATGGGTTTATTTGGAAACACATGTAATTTCTGGCAAAGATGACTTGTCTGGGATAGAGTTAAAAGATGGTTTGATAAAGTCTGATGTTAAAAGTTGAGAGTGCAGTGTTCCAGTCCTGAATGCCTCAGAGTCTCTCTCTCATTCAATGTCAGCTAAAAGCTGCTATCTGAGCCTGTGTCATAAGTGATAATAAGCTATTTATAGTAAAAGTTTCGGTTGAAAATCATAGACACAGAGATGTTAAAAGAAATCATTGCCATTCAGAGGGCAATTTATATTTGTAAATGTTTTAAAAGTAAAACTGAATGACTTTAAAGAAGTCTTCAAAATAATAATACAGACCTTAAACGATAGAAGTGACATTTTTGTTTATTTTAGGACCAGTAACTTCTTTGTCTAATCTTAGTCTCCACCATGAAACAGGGCCGATGGCTCCGGCTACAGAGGTAACAGTACACTGAATAGACGGTTGTGATAACTAAATTCACTGATTATAATCGCAGCTCAGCATTGCGATTTTGCAGATTTGGAGATGTTTAATGGATTTAAGTGATTAAATACTGCTGTTATTAACCTGTCTCCCTGTGTTGACACTATTAGGCAGTCCGAATGGTTCTGGTGACTCTTGAATGTGCCTTTCCTAAGCTCCAGAAAACAACTGATTATGTTGAAGAAAACAGTCAAAGATTCTGTGATGGAAAAGAGCAGTTACCAGTGTGCACGAGGTGATTACTCAACGACGGGTAAGGTCCTCTTTGGCCAGACAGAGGGCAACCTAAGGCAGGGGTCACCGCCGACAGTGGGCATCTCCTGATAGGAGGTGCTTATGTGAGATTGGTATGAGAGTGGAACAGATTCTGTGAGGCCAGCAGATTCATTACACCATGAAGGGAAGATGAGCTGTGAGAAGTTACGGCAGTCTGACCCAGAAATGTGAGTTCCTCTATACCACTCACCAGAAACCGCATTCATTGTATGGCTTGTTTTTCATTGTCTGCAACTATGCCAGGGGACAACACCCTGAAGAGAAGAAAATTAAAGATAAAGAGCTAATGGGAATGGGCTTTCAAAAGCCAGCTGAGACCATGAGGGGATTGCCATTATTTGTTGTGGAGACAGTAGCAAAACTTTTTGTGATGTTAGTTGCCTTATAGGCAAGAAAATGTATAGAAGTGTCTATAACATAATTTTAACTCCTGAAGGTCGTTAGACATGGTGGTGGCTAAAGATGAAGACAGGTTTTGTAGATTTGAGAAAAGTCTGGATAACAAAGGTGAATGGTCAAAGGTTATTGTAATGAATTTAATATTACATTCTGTCTAAATTACAGTCTTAGGAGGCTGTTGAAAATATTATTTGTTTATAGTGAGAGAGACTGCTTGAGTGGAGGAAGGTACTGTGTCTGTCTTTCTGTTATCGGCCTGCTAGAGCCAGCTTAAACAAAATAATGATAATGAACCAAAACAACCCAACTGACCTTGTTATATTCAAATGAATAATGAACAGACATGCTTTGAAATTGGTTGAGAGACCATGTACAATTAGGTAAAAGCTACAAGAAAATGTGAAGTTTAAAATCTTATTTAAAAGATAGGAATATGAAAATGTGAGCAGTTCATAGTCAGGTATGAGTGTATGTGTGTTTGACGGTGAAAGCATTGTATGTGAACAAAGGGGGGGAAATTATTGACTGACATGGACCAAGTCTCTACACCACGACCTGACCTGATAGAAACAATTGATAACTTTGTAAATGTTTGTAGATGACTGACTAAAGAGACCAAACAACAGGTCTGAAAAGCAGGATACGCTGTGAGACTAAGGGCCGTTGCCCTTCAAATACTTCGATAAGAAGATGAGATTGGGCCTTTTAGTGAAGAATGTAATATTTTGTTTCAGAGGCAGAGAAAGATGTCCGGAGGAAATTTGGCTGAAGGACTCCGTTTGGGTTAGTGTTGATGGCAAATCAAATTAATTTAAATTGATGCACGAGCTGGGTCATGCATCAAAAAGGGGGATGGTAACAATTGCCAAATATGGTTTACTAAGGGGTTCACATTTTCTGAAAGCCATCGCACAGGTGGGACAATATTGCTGTCTGTAAGTGTGCCTAACACGCTGATAACAAAATTGCATGACTGTTTCAACAGGCAGATGCAGCAGCGAAGGCCGCGGCAGCACAGAAGACAAAAGAAACTACGTGTACTTTACTATCTGAAAATAACCTCGACATTTGTTTTTCTCTACAGATCATGCAGACTTTTGATACAGGGCAGAATGTGCCCAATAAAATAATGGCTATGGATGAATTTGACTAACTATCCTGGCCTGGGTTATTACTGTGGTAGAAAGAAACAGTGCCACACCTGCGCAGCGCATAACTTAAGATTTTCCTTTTGAAGAATGTCAGGATTGATGGCATCAAACAGAACTAATTCTGTTCCAAAGGTTATAAATATTGTCTGCAAAGTGGGTGGTGTTTTTCAGGGGAAAAAGGGACCCTGAGCAAGAAATTATCCGGTGATAATATGTTTCAGGTTGTTGATTCCACAGGTCACACCAAAAGGGACGAGCGGCTAGACAAGTGGTCACTAACAAAATACTTAGGATCTCCATTTACAGGTGACAGCAGCCAGGAAATGGTCCACTCCACAAACAAGGTTCTAAGGTTGGAGATTGTGACACCTCCGTCCAAACATCTCACCTTAAACTACACCAACCAACCTCAGCAGACAGACACGCCAACGAGAAGAATAAAGTGGGGGATCAAGGGCGTGCTAGTAACGTACCTCCCTTGCCAACGAGGGAAAGACCACGTCAACGGCTCGTAAAGAGCCATGGCGAAGACGGAATGTCCGTGGGTCGAACGAGATGATCAACACACCTGGAGGAACCAACTACGGGTTTGAGCTTAGTAGAAGAATCTGTTTTTGTAATGTTTTTGATGGTTTTATTTGATTGAATCAAACTAGGGCTTAGTATAGATCCAAGGATTTGATTGGTCACTGATTCATTAGAAAGTATTTTAGGTAAATGGATGGATTGGTTGATTAATCTTTGGGGGTTGGGGGTACTGGTTACAAACTGCACAACCAGTTTCGGTGATAGGATTAGGGTTGCCAACTTCCGAAAAGAAAAATGCGGGACATATTACTATATTTTGGCGATTTCGGTTTTGTTGACGGGGGGGATCTCGCAGGCAAGGTCTCTCGCTCTCTCCCTCTCTCTCCGCGCTACACGGTTTGCCGCTGACGCACATACAGTAGGCTATGTTCTGTCTCGCATGCGCAGCTCTAGATTCTAGGAGATTTGAACTAATTTACGTGTCGTGTTGCTGTTGTATCAGTCAGATCAGCGTAGCACTCAATAATCGGGACAAGAGAGGTCCCGATCGGGACAAATAAATTAGGCCCAAAAATCGGGACGTCCCGGCTAATTCGGGACAGTTGGCAACCCTAGATAGGATTGTCAATATTGTTATGTTTGCCATGCATTATAACATGTGTTTCCAGCTCAATACAGAGACTGGTCAAAGCAGGGATGTCTGTTAAATTGGTAAAGATGACAGTCTATTCAGAGGATGATGAAAACAAATATGATGATACAAGTAACGGAAGCTACAGTGAGATGTGTTAAATGTATGTATGTTTTGTTTGTTTCTCTTCTATTTTTTTCTTTCCTGAGAATGATGAAGTGTAAAGAGAAGAGGGTTACAAACAGCGGTCATCCGTGTTACGAGGTGGCGTACAAGGACAGGGTTTTGAAATGAGGGATTTTATTCTACTTTTATTCATTATGTTTTAAATTGATATGTTTCCCATGCTTAAATCTATACTATTTATTGTTTATACTGAGGTGACTGAGGGTCTGATCTAGGTCAGGAGTGCAATAACAGTGTTTATTCATTTAGCCCGGCTTCAGATAAAGTCTTTACTATGCTTGCTAATACTTAAGGGGCTATCCCCACAAAACAGCCTAAGCTTTTTACTTTTCCAAATGTTATTTCACAAATGTTTAAGAAGAGTGATCATTTATGCGAAAATCAGAAATGAAGGGTATAAGTGTGATGTAATAACTTAAATTTGCTGCATTATTATTATTTTGTTTATCAATGAATGATAAAAACAGGGGAATTGTGGAAGAAATTTAATATGTTCTTTATGTTGGCATTTAATTATATTTATAGAATCTTAGAAATATGATGGTAATTAGATTAATGTAGTGTCGATACATATCCTTATGAATATCATCGTCTCATCATCTAAATCATACACTAGATTTAATTATATCATATGGAACCAATCCAACTGATATAGATATTATACCGCAAAGTGATGATGTCACTGATCATTACATGGTAACTTGCATACTACGTACTGCTGAAATTTGTCATGTTGCGCCACGTTATCGACCAGGCAGAACAATCCTTCCAACCACTATAGATAGATTCTCAAATAGCTTACCTGATCTATCTCAGCTGCTCAGTGAACCCAAACAAACAGATGAACTAGAGGAAATGACTAGCAGTTTGAACACCATTTTCTCTAGTACATTAGAAATTGTTGCACCAATTAGATTAAAAAAGGTTAGAGAGAAAACTAAAGCACCATGGTACAACAGTGCTACACATGTTATCAAGAGAGAAACTCGTAACTTAGAGCGTAAATGGAAACAAACTAATTTAGAGGTCTTTAGAATCGCGTGGAAAGACAGTATGTCACTGTCACAGTATGGGTATGTGTTTCCCTGGTTCACCACTAGAGGTCCTCTTCCCCCACGGTGTCAGTCACATTAGAAACTGCATTTCCCACAATCCTTGTCTGTTCTCATCATTGTTCATTGCACCCAGCTGTCACCCATTATGATTGTTAGTTTGTGTGTGTAATGGTGCGTTCACGTGCTATGGAAAATATTATATTTTCCGCTTGTGAACTGGTATTTCAGACATCCCAAGTCTCCCGGAAGTTCCGGGAGTCTCCCGCATATTGCTAGCGTCTCCCTGATGCCCGCAAATTAGTTAAAATCTCCCGGAATCTAGAGCGAGATAGAACATACTGCGCGCAGAGCTTTGAAAAACTCATATTTAACGGCTCTGACTGCGCGCATAACATAGCCTACAAAGCGCGCGGCGCGTGCAAGGCAGAGAGGGAGAGAGACCTTGCGAGTGTGCCTCAGGAAAGCTAACGTTAGTCAAGCCGACACACCATACCCCCCCCCCCCCCCCCCCCCCCCGTCAACAATCCGGTTGACCGAACAAAGACCCCCCCCCCCCCCCCCACACCCCCTCAACAATCCAGTCACCAAGATATACCTCCCTGAAATGACTTCTTGCAGGTTGGGATGTCTGGTATTTACCAGTTTGTTGCGTTCAAGAGCTTTTGTTGTCGTAATGTGGTAAAAAGATGGAGATCCAGACCTGTTATTTAGCTAAAGCTATTTTAGATTGCAAGTCATCTGCTACAGCAAGAAGATGATTTATCAAACCTCAAACGGTAAATAATATGCTGTATATTTTCTAGATCATGAATAGTACATATTTTTACCATTCACGACTCTCGCGTTACTCTCCGCCATTTTGAAAAGGTCAAAGGTTATCTCATCTCAGCAACTCGTGCATCAAAATATTCTATGAGCTGCCCAGTGGAAAATACCACATGAGGGGGTGTTCATGTGCATTTTCCACGTCGGCTTTTGGTATTTACCATAATTACCATAGCACATGAACGCACGACAAGTACCCTGCTTGTTTAGTGTTTGTTACGGAGTCCTTGTCTTTTATCACATCACGTCTGAGGTCTGTTCTGTCTATTCATTGTTACTTGTGTTTGGATTGCTTATATGGATATTGACCCCTGCCTGGACTGTTTTGTGAGTACGGATTTCCCCATTAAAACTTGGATCTTTTGTGTTTCCTGAGTGTGGATCGTGACAGTCACGTTATAAAAAGGCTCTAAAAGCAGCCAGGGCTGAGCATCTCCGCAAACTAATAGAAAATAACCAAAATAATCCAAGGTTTTTATTTAACACCGTGGCTAGACTAACAAATAAACAGACATCACCTGAGCAAAATATTCCGTTACAGTGTAGTAGTAATGATTTTATGAATTTCTTCACTGAGAAAATAGAAAGCATCAGAAACACAATTGTAAATGTACAATCTTTTATGGTGTCTTATGATTCAGCCTCAATTATCGCCCCACAAGAACAACCGCTACACCACTTTACAACTATAGGACAGGAAGAGCTAAATAAACTTATCATTGCATCTAAACCAACAACATGTTTATTAGATCCAATACCCACTAAACTACTGAAAGAAGTGTTACCTGTAGTGGAAGAGCCTCTTCTCAATATTATTAACTCGTCTTTATTTTTAGGTCATGTTCCAAGAATATTCAAGCTGGCAGTAATAAAACCTCTCATTAAGAAACCACAATTAGATCCAAATAACCTAGCAAATTACAGACCCATTTCAAATCTTCCATTTATGTCTAAAATACTAGAAAAAGTTTTGTCCGCTCAATTGTGCTCTTTCTTGCAAGAAAATGATATCCATGAAAAATTTCAGTCAGGATTCAGACTGCATCATAGCACAGAAACTGCGCTAGTTAAAATTACAAATGATTTACTTTTAACTTCTGACCAAGGCTGTATCTCAATACTAGTTCTACTCGATCTTAGCGCTGCGTTCGACACTATAGATCATAAAATACTCTTGGATCGACTACAAAACTACACTGGTGTTCTGGGACAGGCATTAAGCTGGTTTAGATCGTACTTATCAGACCGTTACCATTTTGTCTGTTTAAATGGGGAAAAATAAAGATAAATGAAGAAAAATGAAGATAATGTCAGTAGACTATGGAGTGCCGCAAGGATCGGTGTTAGGCCCTCTGCTATTCTCAATATATATGCTGCCACTTGGTAATATTATAAGAAAGCATGGAATTAATTTCCACTGTTATGCTGATGACACTCAATTATATATTTCATCACGACCAGATGAAAACACTAACTTATCTAAATTGACAGAGTGTCTTAAATATATAAAATGCTGGATGACGTGTAATTTCCTGCTATTAAATTCAGATAAAACGGAGGTATTACTTATTGGTCCAAAAAACTACCCACAAAACCTCTTACAATACAACTTTAATTTAGAAGGATGTCCTGTTACTTTATCCACTACAGTAAAAGACCTGGGTGTTATACTAGACCGCAACTTGTCTTTCGAAAATCATATTTCATATGTTACAAGAACAGCCTTTTTCCACCTTAGAAACATTGCTAAGCTACATAACATGCTATCTGTTTCTGATGCAGAAAAGTTAGTTCATGCATTCATGACCTCAAGACTAGATTACTGTAATGCTTTATTAGCTGGTTGTCCTGCATCCTCAATAAACAAGCTACAGTTAGTGCAAAATGCAGCTGCTAGAGTCCTTACTAGGTCAAGAAAATATGATCATATAACACCAATTTTATCATCTCTACACTGGTTACCTATTAAGTTCCGTATCAATTACAAAGTATTACTACTGACATATAAAGCCCTAAATGGTTTAGCTCCTGTGTATTTAATGGACCTTCTATTGCCCTACAATCCATCGCTTTCTTTAAGATCACTAAATTCGAGGCTTCTGGTCATTCTTAGGATATCTAAGTCCACTAAAGGAGGGAGGGCGTTCTCACATTTAGCTCCTAAACTCTGGAATAGCCTTCCTGATATTGTTCGAGGCTCAGACTCGCTGTCCCAGTTTAAAACTAGATTAAAGACGCATCTCTTTAGCCAAGCATTCACATAATGCTTACCTTTTATACTACTGTTGAATCAGATCGAATGCATTAATATTATGAACAGCAGCTATGCTAATTATTTCCCACCTGCTTTTCTGCTGTTATCTCGGGACGCTAGTCCCCAGGTAAATAGCGTTCGTCAGCTCCAGTTTGTATCCAGCCCCAACACCTGCGATGAGATGACTAAACGCCTGTGAAGAGACGACTCGACGCCTGTGAAGAGACGACTCAATGCCGGCGATATATTATGCCCTAAATTAATACATGATTAACTAACTGTATTTTTTCTATGTACATTTCTGAAATGCACTTTCTGTAAAGCTGCTTTGAAACAATATGTATTGTGAAAAGTGCTATACAAATAAATTTTAATTTAATTTAATTTAATTAAAGTACTTTTAATAACCACTAATACCGCATTGGGGAAAAACTACTAGTCATATATTTCAAACCTTAGTTAAGCAAAATTATCTTGCATACTCTAATGTACTTAAGGTATCAAGAGTAAAAGTAAAGGTATGTATTCTGCAGGAAAAAAACTCCTTGTCAGGGTTTTTATGATGGTTTTGCATTTATATTACTACTGCATTACTGCATATGTTGCATTTTACTTCTGAATATTTTCAAGGTTGAAACATTTAAACTATATACTTTTGTGTAGTTTAATGTAAAACAATGTATCATTTTGTAAAATAACATAATTTTGTAGTGTTGCTGTCCTGTGTGGGAAAAAAGTACTTTACATTTGTACGTGAATATTAACAAAGTAGTTCCTTACATTCCACCACTGGTTATTTTGAAAATTAAAGTAACAAAATGTAGGCCTATTTTCACAATATTAACAAATTGTTGCTAACTACATCAGCGTCCCATATCAAAGTGCGCATCTGAAGCGCTCGGACCGGTCTAGCCTACGGAGGATTGTTCTTGTTGCCTAGCAACAGTGACTGACAGCTGCCGATGACGAGCGGGAGTAACATTTGCACTGGACTTTTTTATATTCAACTGGGTTTTATATTCAAATAGGGTTGAAAACCTGTGTAAATATATTCACCACGGTCCATTTCTGTACATAATAAAAAGAATACACTAGCCTACAAAATCGCATCAAGGTAAGATATAAGTGAACATTTGAACCTTATATATATATATATATATATATATATGCCTATGTATGTATTTTCATATTTCATTACATTATTTACGTAAGTTAACACCCAATACTTGAACAGTTTAAAGTGTAATCCGGCATTTCAGGACGGGATGCAGCAAACCAGCTCAATTTACAGCTGGCCATGGTCTTGGCTAAGCCGAAAATACATGACCCGGCGGCGCCAGGGCTGAAACATCCTCACCATGTCCTCCAGTAAAATATAAAACAAAAAAATGACAATAGCCAATTCTGGCTCCATAGCTGTTTACTCAATTTTATCAAATGAATTATCAGGATGGCAGCTGTACTCTCGCACCTTTGCTTGGCGCCTGGAGCGGTAATAGGGAACACCTGGTTGTGCAATTAGGAAATCCTACAAAGGCTACATGGTGCGTCGTTCGAAGTCTGCGGCCTTCGAAGGATAAAGCCTTCACATTGGGACACAGCTAGAGAGTATATATGGGGATGATTAGGAGGCCATGATGGACAGAGGCCACTGGGCAAATTTGGCCAGGATGCCAGGGTTACACCCCTACTCATATCGAAAGGGATTTTTTGTGACCACAGAGAGTCAGGACCTCGGTTTAACGTCTCATCCGAAGGACGGTGCTCTTTGACAGTATAGTGTCCCCATCACTTTACTGGGGCGTTAGGACCCACACAGACCACAGGGTGAGCACCCCCTACTGGCCTCACTAACACCTCCTCCAGCAGCAACCTGGTTTTCCCAGAAGGTCTCCCATCCAGGTACTAACCAGGCTCAACCCTGCTTAGCTTCAGTGGGCAACCAGTCTTGGGGTAAAGCAGTGGTTCTCAAAGTGTGGGGCGCAAGGATACTGCAGGGGGGGCGCGGGAGATCAGCAGAAAAAAAAAAAACAGCCGTTGCAACAACATTCAAGTGCGTGCGTGAATAGCGGTCAGCGCTCTGCCTTAATAAGGGCCTGTTCACATATCGCGTCTTTTGCGCGCTCAAGTTCGTTATTTCAAATGTAGGCGCGCGGTATGTGCGCTCATAATGGAAGCGGTGCGACGCGCTCGTTTTTTTCAAGTGCGTCCGCGCCGCATCGAGATAAAAACATCTCAACTTTTCAGAATGCCGCAAGCGCCCCGTAGGTCACGGGACAAGAACCAACCGGAGCGCAACCGCCCTAGCGCTTTGGAAAAAGGAGAACGCGGTGCGCCTAGCGTTTTCTACGCGTTTTTAGGCGATATATGCGAACCAAGCCTAAAGCGGCATCGAACTGCAATTACATTGAATCGTTCTTCTTCAGACCGTTGACTTGTCACTGCTGGAACAAGCCCAACATAGAAGTTGCTCGCCGTAGAAAAGCACTTCTTCAGTGGACCGAAACTCAAGCTGCTTTTGTGAACTCGCTACGACGTGAGGCGCTGTCAAAAGCTGTCATATATTTGCGCTTTTATAAATTGCTCATCCAAATATTTAAATGTTTTTGTTTATTTAAATTAAAAGTGAAGTTCTGTATTATTATTCTCTCTTACTGTTATGTGAAATAATGACATTACAAAGTGAAACTATTGCAGATGCTTTTCATTGCACGTTTTTTTTTTTTTTTATCTTTCCGTTTTATTTATGATTTTTTTTTGGGGGGGGGGGCAGATTTCTTTAAAGAATTAAGCGGGCACGACGGAAAAAGTTTGAGAACCACTGGGCTAAAGGGTGATATGGCTGCTGCCGGTTTGGTCAGTTAATTCTTCGCATTCTGATTTGTGAAATCTTTCGTCACCAGATTTCACAAATCATGAAAAATGACATGCGATATTATTTGCATATCTACGACAGTGCACTGCGGATTTATAGCCAAACGAAATCTGAATTGCGAGATATAAACTCGCAATTGCGAGAAAAAAAGTCAGAATTGTGTGATTCTAAAAGTTGCAATAATCTTTTAATTTTTTTTATTTGTTCTGTGGTGGAAAAAAGCTTCCATATGAAAAACATAAACAGAAGATGACAGGCAGCTCATTTTATTTTCCACCTTTTTTATGTCTATTCTTCATCTGTTCTGCAACTGCTGTGAAACTAATACCTGAAATGCGACACCTCATTATGTCAACATAATTCTCTTATTTACTTCACTATATTTTAAGGGAGATATTACCTTCCCTTTATTGATATTCTAAGACTAACTTATCCGCATCTAGAGTTTATCTGGTGGGTAACATTTTTACTAATTTTAGATAACATAAGGCACAGCTGCAGTGATGTACAAAGACATTTATCTCTCCCAGCCCTGGCCCCTGATATTAGCCTAAGTGGCTATGTGACAGCTTATCTATGTCCTCTGACTCCCCACTGAGGACATGATCAGAGCTCAAGGCAGAACTGTTTCTCGTTACTGCGACAGGTCTGGAGAAAATATGAAAAAAGGGCGTCTTCGCCAGCTTTGACTTTCCAAATTCATCTAGGACACCCAGGAAGGGAGTAAAGTTAGATTATTGTAAAAGGGGAGGGAGCATGCAATAGATAGTGACAGATGCATCACTTGCCACACCAGGCATAATCCTGACACACATGGAGAGTCCCAGGACCCCTTGATCGGATATCGTCTGACGTATGTGGATCGGCAGGGAACCAACCCGCCTTAGCGGGGGTTCTGCATCTCCCTGAAGGACTTAGAAACAGGAAGACCTTTCAGGCTAATCTCTTCCAGCACAGCCATGCTGATGTGTTCACACACCAAACTTATAGCCTACTAAATTTAAGAAATCATATTTTTAATACAGGAAGTTACAGCAGCTAAACAGCCTGTGTAATTAAGAGATTAAGTAAGTAAGAGATATTTGTCATTTTTATGTTAAAATACCTTCTCATGTCCCAGATTAATATGCAGACTACTCTACTTATTCAAAAACCAATGGGGTGAGTTATATAGTAAATATAAATATAGTATGAGTTATATATATATATATACAGTATATATGCATTTAGCATAACAATTATATAATGAATATGCATTTAGCTAGTTATGCCAACGTCTAAAAAAAAATCACAAGAATTATTATTATTATTTGTTTAACCTTTATCGAGTAAATTACAAACAACAGGAAAAGTAATGTGATCTTTAAATATTGTTGTGGACAATATGGGCCTTGGAGTCAAAAAGGTTGAGAACCACTGATTTAAAAGTAAGTTTTTTTTAAGAAACAAAGATCACAACATTTAAAGCTGCAGTCCGCAGTTTTTCCTCTTTGTCGCCATCTCTGTTCAAAATCTGCAATTGCAGTCATTCGCAGAATTATCAACTTAACGTGAGTTGTACCTCGGCACGGCACGAGAAGGGTATTCCTGCACAACCGGAGGCTGCAGTTTTAGGACCCCAGTTCTAGGACCGCAGATCCAGGACCCTAGTTTTCTGTGACAGCGCCACCTACCGAACTCGATCACCAAAAACACTAATTTAACCCCTTTCGCGGCAAAGATCACAGACGGCCCCAGATTATTGTTGTTCAACATTCATTACTCGTTAAAACATCACACGCTTACTTGATCTGGACAAACTGAGCATCATTAGAATGATTTAAGACTCCAGCTTCGATATTTGACCACTGTTTATGATAAAACTGGTGCAGTGACATTCATTTCTTAATTTATGCCAGGAGTGCAAAATTATTAATCTGTAACGTTCGTTATTTTGAATAGAAATCATCACTCATAAAGCAGTCATTCACGTCTTCTCCGGTTTATTTGTGTTCACATACATGCAATATAGGCTGCATCATCCGTCATGGTGAGCATATTTGGAGAAGTAATGATTTATCATCATGTTTGTAAAATATTTCGTCAAACAGAATAACATTTCTATTCATTTTCCCCTGAATTATGCGATCTGAAGAGCTCAAAAAGCGAACACAGCAAGCTGTCTCTCCTCTTCCTGATTTGCGTCAGTTATGTTCTCAGTGCTCTCTCATTCGCTGTACAGCTGTCAATCATCTCACGTGGTTCAACGTGACCATAATCCTGCCCTTCAGCATTACGCGGTCCTGTGTATACTTCCTCATTCTGACCTCCGTGATAACAAAGCTAAGACACATCTCTTCACCTGAAACAAGAAGCTAATAAATCCACGATTTAGAGTATGTGGTATGTGTGTGATTTTCGTGCAATTTGGGGTATTTTAATATGAATAAAGAATGTTATACATGCTAAGCAAGGTGTAGCCATTAGCTGCATATAAAATGCTAAATATAACATATTTCAACATCTTTTTTTTATTAAAAACCGTGACCGGAATATGATACAAATACTTGATGGTGGTTTAAAGTGAGCTTTAAGTAACAGTGTAATATTAATCTTTTAAATTGTGTCATGTAGCTTGATGCTAACTTACTTGTTGCTCTAATCCACCTGCTGCAGGGAGCTCTTCTATTCCATAATCTTATTTGTTAAGAGAATTCACATAAGGTCCCAAGAATATTTATTTTTATTTACTTAAGATAATAGGTAGATCTTGATACTATGGACAAACTAAACCACCTGGGTCCTGAAACTGCAGCCACCGCTATATCATCCAGTTCGGTAGGTGGCGCTGTCCCAAAAACGAGGGTCCTTGAACTGCGGTCCTAGAACTGGGGTCCTGAAACTGCAGCCTCCGGTTGTGCAGGAACATACTACTGCGCGCACAGCGCGGATGAATCCAATGTTTGAGGAGAATGTGCAGCTGTCAATCACCGCGGTGTGTGGATACTGTCATTAAGAATCACAGATTCTACTTTTTGGAAGTATGACCAACATAAGAATTTTCACCCTAAAATGTCATCTGAACAAGTAAGTAACATCCACTTTTGTTCTGACCAACTAAGGAAAAAAAAACATTGCAGTAAATCGCACTGATTAAATCTAACGATCGATTATCATATCACGTCAAACCGTGCAAGTTATACTTTGTTCTCAAATTGTTAATGTTAACAACATCAGCATTGCGTGACTACATTTAAAGCCTTTCAAATATTTATCCTTGTTTTCGCATTCCCGGTTGCAGTCTCTTTTTCCAAACTCTCAGTCCAAAGTCTTTTGCATTTTACAACGGCTGAATCTCTAGTTGTCACTGGTGATTGTTGTTTGAACCTTCCTGGATCCGCCATCAAATTAATACGTTTAATTATATCAAGTGCTGTGAGAAAAGGCTATAAATCTCCACCTCCAACATCCCCACACGCAATATAGCCTACTAGCCGAGACTCCTTCTTTATGTGTACAGATGTGGCGTAATGACGCAAAGACAAGCTCGAATTTCCAGCGTAAATCCACCAGTACCACTGGAATTAAAAACATTATTAGCTTACCGTTTTGAATCAACCTAAGGAAAGCAGATAGTTTTGAAGACTGGCTGGTTACTTGCTCAAAAATTTATTTTGGATCATTTTTAACCCAAAAAAAGTTACAGACTGGAGCTTTAAGTAATTAGTAGTAAATTATCAAATCTCATAGATCTTCATAGTGACAATCACCCTGAGGGTGGCAAAAGACTTGAAAATCTAATTAGCAATCTAATGTTGCCTCGCACTAGCTTCAAAGATTCTAGGTCGGAGTGCCACTGTGAGGGTCAACCATAATGCAAATTTAGTGCTTCAATAGTGCTTTTACTGTAAGAGCTTCTGTTTGATTCCTTTTTGGCACTGCCATGGTAAATCACAGTGCTGGCTATAATATCTGCCGTCTGCTTCGCTCCTGGCACAGCAATGGTGAATCCTCCAAGCATGTCTGTTAAGACAAAACACATCCTCATACCCTCCATATGGCTTGTGTAATCTGTATAACAGCCCTCAAAAACTGTTATGTTTGTACAGCTACACTACACAGTTTACACTTCCATCTTAAATGTCTCTGATCAGGCTGCTGAACTTCAATGCTGTTAAACACCAAAATAGCCCCAAAGCTTATGCTAGGCCTTTAATACTTTATAGACACAATGATTTTATCCACAGACCTTTTGTTATTGTGTAGCCAAGTCAATAGGGGGCACTGCTGAGGGTATCTGTAGAGGGTGTAATTTCCCTTTAAATAGGCCACTTCCTGTGAGGTATGGGTGCAGTACCTGAATTGTTTGGCATGGTCGCTGGAAGAACAAGTTCTGGTAGGTTTATTTTAATAGGTGTTATGAGAAGTGTTTTTAATGCTTATTTATGATGTTTGTGATCTTTTTGATGTGTTGGCCAAGAGCCAGCAATTTTTAGTGACAATGTTAATTCAAATGGGCCAGCTGTACGTAATCAATTCATTGTCTCTATGTAGTTGGTTTGTTTTAGATGTGAGGTCTAAATGCCCTAATGCTGATAACGTTTGGCTGGATGAGCGGTGGACATTGAATTACCATTACAGCATGTGAGTGTTGATACGGTCAAAACGAGTTATGTTTCTTTGAAATGATCATTGATAACCCGGTGTTGTATGTATTAGGGTAAATGACTTTCATTGTAGAGGAGTTGGTTTAAAGGCCTTCACGTTGGCCATGTTGACCTGGATAAGCGATGGATATTGAATGAATGAATGAATGAGGCATTTATATAGCGCTTTCAAATGTACTACTGTACACCCAAAGCGCTTTACAATCATATCAGGGGGTCTCTCCTCAACCAGCACCAGTGTGCAGCATCCACTTGGATGATGCGACGGCAGCCACAGTACAACGGCGCCAGTGCGCTCACCACACACCAGCTATAGTTGGAGAGGAGAGAGAGTGATAGAGCCAATTCAGTGGATGGGGATTATTAGGAGGCCATGATTGGCAGGGGCCAATGGGTGGAATGTGGCCAGGACACCGGGGTAATACCCCTACTCTTTACGAGAAGTGCCATGGGATTTTTAATGACCACAGAGAGTCAGGGCCTCGGTTTAACGTCTCATCCGAAGGATATTAACTGCTGCGGCATTTCCTGTGGCTCCTGAAGTTGGCCAAAAGCCAACTAAGGTATTTATTTTTCTTGATGTAATGTTGTAATAGCTAGCATATTTTAACCATGTTGATTGAAATAAATATATGGACAGTGGTTTCTAGTTTGAACTAATGTTATGATGTGATGCTTTTTTTCAATGTTATGTTTAGATATGATTTCAGTAAATGAGATTGTGGTTTTTGTATGGGTTGATTTGTGTACTTTTGTTTGATTTACTATTGTTCTTCCTCTATTTAGAATTCGATTTGTCCTGTGCAATTGACCACTGTTTTTCCCTACCTTTATTTTTGTTTTTCATGGTTTTTGTGATCTTTTATTAATTTTGGTTTGGTTGGCCCATGACTAACAGTTGTACATTTTTATATGGTTTATTCTGTGAATTATAACCAGGTCATCATCGGTAGCTGTGAGTATAGTAACTACGGGAGGGAAGATATTTTCTCTTGATTCATACAAGTGTGGTGTGTAAAGAGTTTTTGTGTATTTAGTGTGGCATGTAGAAATTGATTTCTTTTGGGGTTTATTGTATTTATTCATTTTGTTGTGTGCATTTTCTTTTTGAGTGTTATGTTACCTCCCATAGTTAATTGTACCACCACCTCTCAGGCTTACCTTTTGGCCAGCTTTGAGTGAAAGCAGATGAGACCAGATTCATTGTATTCAATAAAAGTGATGTTTTGATTTTTTATAGTAATTTTGCCTTTATTCATTCAATTGGATAGCCGAGCGGGAAACCCTCTAGTGACTTGGGATCTCCTCCCTAAACAAAATTGGAGTGGCGTAGTTCAGTGCAGTAAAACACACACCTACAGCCTCATTACAATTGTTAAAAATAAAAACACACAAAAACACACAGAAAGACCTTTTCTGTGGTTTTGCACTCTGGCTGAAGTTGGAAAGGGATACATGACATCTGCAATTACATTCTGTTTACAAGTGCACTTCAAACTCTTCCATTTTGGACATCATATTTATGGATCATTCTCCACTGCCATAGTCTCAATTTGTTTCCATGCTTGCTTGTGCTGCATTTTCAAACCTTTCATACATACTATTGTATAAAGGAAATTGTTTCACAAAACACCTTAAGGACTGGTACAAAATTGTTAGCTCATGGAGTGAGGTGTGCATGGCTGCATGCTATGAAATGCATTCCAGGAATGTGTCACATATTGCATTTGAATTGCAACTAACCCAAACCACCAACCGTAACCTCAGCAAAACTCTTTTAAGCAATATCAAAACATGCTCTGTTAAAACAACTTGCTAGTTCTCTTGCTTGTTCGCTAACTAACATTAAACCTGAGTAAATGGAATTGGATTTAAAAAAAAAAAATTTTACATTGCTTCTTACATGTTTACATTGCTTCTTACATGTTTGCTTCTTCAAAGTGAAATGTTCAGTGATGTGATATAAGCACATTCAGTTTTATCAGAAAAAGATTAACTTTACTTCTAATTTAGCTTCCTTCTACAAGTGCTTGTGCTCTTTCATTGTGACTCTATTTACAATGCTCTATTTACAATATTGTAGCAGGTGAGCAACCGAGCAAGTTTGCTATGTCAGAAAAGCCATACATATGGAGCTGGTGATGTAAACATCAAGATGTATTAATTTACAAATCATGCACTATGGTAAAAGTGTTTTGAGGTCATAACATACTGTGCAAGGAACCATGAGAAAACAAGACTTTATTAATAACAATAATCTGCCCATGTAATCATAATTTATGTGAAAGGAATAAAAGTTGTTGGTGTTTCACTTTTTACTTTTTTGGAATTTTGCAAAAATGTAGGTAGAGGTGTGTGTTTTTCCATTGAGCCTACGTTGATTTTATGCATTTATATACTCATTATACTGAAGCTTCTCAGGACTTTATGCTTGCTGTAGCATGCCATGTGGTGTGACATTTTTTTTTTTAGAATAAATTAATTGGCACCATGTGCAAGGGGGTATGCAAAGGGGGATCTAGATGACTTTAATAAGGCCACAGATATGGCCATCTAAACTAAAGATAATTTGTTGGGCAGTAAATCATGTGATCATTCTTTTCGGTGACAAAGGTAAAAAGAGCCACATGGTTTACACTTTTCAGAGAAATCAACATATGACTTATTCTTAGTTATTTCTATATATTTAGTTATTATTTTAATTTAAAAATCCCTTTAGCTTTAAATAATGTGTTGTTAGATTTTAATTTAAAATGTACAAAATATCTACTGTACAATAATAATGTATTCTTAATTTTACAATCTGAATGATTGTATAACATTCATGAGTTAATTTTTTTTGGGACATACATTTTCTTTAAACATAAAGCCTAATTATCAAAGTATATCTATTACAAATATATAATTGTCATGTTTAGTTGACTAAAACTTTAACAAAAAGACGTCCAAAGTTGGACTGAGCTCGTCTGGCCTCTTTTAACACTTTTGAACATCTCTAAAATACATTCTAACTGAATAGCAGAACAATGACATTCCAGCAAACAAAATTATGTTCTGAGAACGTTGGTTTGAAATGTTCTAAAAACGTTGAAATGTCCAGTTTGCTTAAAGCTGCTGTCCGTAACTTTTTTAAGTTAAAAATAATCCAAATTAATTATTAAAAAAAACCCATCTTCAGCCAGTGTTCAAAACTATCTGCTTTCCATAGCTAGATTCAAAACGGTTAGCTTGTAATAATGATTTTAATTCCAGTGGTACTGGTGGGTTTTCGCAGGAAATGCGAGCATGTCTTTACGTCATTTCGTCACACCCGTACACATAAAGAAGGAGTTTCGGCTAGCCGGCTATACTGCGCGTGAGGAGATGTAGAGATAGGCTTTTCTCGCAGCACTTTACATGATTAAACTTATGGCGGTTCCAGAAAGATCCAGACAACAATCATCAGTGTCAACTGGAGATTAACCAGTTATAAAACCCAAAAGACTTCGTACTTCGGATTTAAGGTGGAAAGAGAAAGAAACCGTCTCATGCGAACACAAGGATACACATCGGTGGGGCTTTTGAAAGGTGCGTGAACTCCCAAAGGGGTTCGAAACGGAAGAAGAGACAGCTTTTTCTGCTGAACAAGTAAGACATTTCAATAGTTCAATCGTATAACAATACGTTTTCTTAATTCACAGTTATGGAGTTTACTTTGTTGTGCCTTTCTCGTTTAGCTATTATGGAGAATATGAATTCTGAACTACACAGGTAATCATAAAACACATTAAATAACGTTAGTCACGCAATGCTGATGTTAACATGAACAATTTGAGAACAAAGTAGGCTATGATTTGCACGGTTGCTGTAAATCGCGCTGATTAAATCTAACGAACGCTTGTCATGTCCCCTTAGTTGATCAGAACAAAAATGGATGTTACTTACTTGTTCAGAAGACATTTTCCGGTGAAAATTCTTATGTTGGTCAAGCTTTCAAAAAGTGAATCTGTGATTCTGAATGACAGTATCCACACAGCGCGGTGATTGACAGCAGCTCTCGCCTCAAAACACTGTGTTCATCCGCGCTGTTTCATGCCGATTTACAACCCACGTAAAGATGATAATTCCACGAATCACTGCAGTTACAGATTTCGAACAGAGATGGCGACAAAAAGGGAAAAAGCTACGGACTGCAGCTTTAACATTGCTGGAAAGGTATCTTAATGTTAGCAAAACGTTGCTGGAACGTGAGCATAATGTTGCTTGTAAGTGGACGTTGCTTTGCTTGTGTCGTTAGTATGAGTTAGTCACGTCCGGGTAACAGACGCGATATAAGCAAGCTCAGTGGCTCCGCTTGTTAGAGATACATCCACACCGGAGCAGGAAGCGTTTGGCGCGTGTAGTACGTTGTCTAAAGGAATGGCGAGGATTAAATGAAGTTTCCCAACCCTCTGTTAGATGTTTGTACCCTTGGTAAGCGGAGCGAGGTAGGTGTGTTTTTATTTGTTGTTGATGTCGTGAAAAATTTATTGTGTAATGTTAATTCAATGGAAGATGTGTCTTTGCGTGTATTGTAAGATTTATTGTGACTTTGTTTGTTTTAGTTTCACGGTGCGTGATGAAACAATAAAAGATATTTGCACCGGTCGAACTCTACGCGGGTTTATTGACGCCAAGGGCTGCTACATTGCTGGAACGTTATCTTAAGGTTAGCATAACGTTGCTGGAACAGTATCTTAATGTTAGCAGAACGTTTGTTGGAACGTTAGCATAATGTTGCTGGAACATTATTTTAAAGTTTGCATAACGTTGCTGGAACATTATTTTAAAAGTTTGCTTAACGTTGCTGGAACGTTAGCACAACATTGCTGAAACATTCTTAAGGTTAGCATAACGTTCATGGAACGGTATCTTATGTTAGCAAAACATTGTTGGAACGTTATCTTAAGGTTAGCATAAAGTTCATGGATTGTTATCTTAAGGTTAGCATAATGTACATGGAACGGTATCTTATGTTAGCAAAACATTGTTGGAACGTTATCTTAAGGTTAGCATAAAGTTCATGGATTGTTATCTTAAGGTTAGCATAACGTTCATGGAACGTTATCTTAACATTGCTGGAACATTGGCATAACGTTGCTGGAACATTATCTTAAGGTATGCATAACATTCCTGCAACGTTCTTTCCCCCAAAATGTTATTAACAATACAACAATCAAAGGCCATTAAAATGTCCACTTTCTTTCATGTTAAAATGATATTTTAAGGTTAGAAAAAAAATTCTGCACCATTTGTTCAACTTAATTTTTTTATTAACACAACCATGTGAATTATCACACTTTTACAGCACATCAAAAAGAAGAAAATTTCATATGATTATCATACATTTTAAACGCTACATTATAGCTTAAAAAAACAACAACAAATATTTTCATATAAACATTTAAATTAAATGAAAACTGTGTTTAAGGGTTAGTTCACCCAAAAATTCTGTCCGTAATTACTCACCCTCATGTTATTCCAACCCCGTAAGACTTCCGTTCATCTTCAGAACACAAATTAAGATATTTTTGATGAAATCATAGTAATCTTTGATGATCAGCTGACCTTCACAGACCACATCACAAAGACAGCTAGATCATGCAGGTTTGCTATGCACAACATCAGGAAGATCAGGCCTTTCCTAACTGAGCATGCAACACAACTTCTCGTCCAGCCCCTGGTAATTTCTAGGCTTGATTACTGCAATGCTCTTCTGGCTGGACTTCCATCATGTGCAACTAAACCTCTACAAATGATCCAGAATGCTGCAGCTCAACTGGTCTTCAACGAGCCCAAAAGGTCCCACGTCACTCCTCTGTTCATCTCTCTGCACTGGCTACCACTCGCTGCTCGCATCAAGTTCAAGGTGTTGACACTTGCTTACAGATTGACCACAGGATCAGCTCCCTCCTACTTCCACTCACTACTACAAGTCTACATCCCTACCAGAAGCCTACGATCAGTCAATGAGTGACGGCTAGTGGTACCATCACAGAGAGCCTCAAAATCACTCTCCAAAACATTCTCATTCACGGTATGTGTTTCATTCTGGCGAATTTATCGAGCGACGACAATAATTTTTGTGCAAAAAAATAAAATAAAAAAATAACAACATTATTCAACTATTCCTTTTCTTCAGTATGGGCCTCTGAGTGACTTCACTAGTGCTGGGAGAAAAAAATAGATTCACCTAGGTATCGCGGGTTTTTAAAAAAAATTTTTTTTACAATTTTAAAATTGATTTTTTTTATTATTACAGAATCGATATTAATTCAAATTAAATTGCTTTATTTTTGTCCTTGCTTATAGACGAGGTTGACCAAAGTAAGTCACTTTCGTTCCAACAGAGGATGAAATGTGTCGTTATCTTTGAGTATGAGTAACGTAATATCCCTTTCAAGAGGAACGCGTGAAAGCGACGTGAGATTGAATGCATTGAAAAGCCCTTGCTGAGAGAGATAAGACAATAGAGCTGCACGATTCATCTTTAAAAAAAACGTGATCTCGATTCAAACACCCACGCGATTTGCTTCCATTTCGTCTGTCTATTAAACCTTTGACAAAATCATATCGCAACTTTTAAAGCTGTGCTGACCCAGAGACATCATGAAACAGCTTCACAAACAGTCTTTTCAACAGTCGTATCATTATTGCTGTAATACAATAGTTCAAATTATCATATAAGTACTAGGATAAGTTTAAATTTAAAAAATATAAACACTGATGTCTATGATAGTGATCAAAATAGAGTAAGCCCCAATCACACCTAACGTTTTTCCGGTTTGAAAACGCGAGGCGCACAGCACTGACCCAATCAAACAAAACGAGCAGTGAACTGCGTTTTTTGTTGCTAGGCAAACACAGAAACAGCTGTCCTGTCAGTCAAGTAAACGTCAAATCAGCCTTTTATTAACTTTGTTTACTTTCTGTTAACATTGTGGTAATTACGATTTGTGAAGTCGTTAAGCTCCTGGTAACCCGCGAGAGCACCACAAGTTTATCCTCCATCATCGCACTCTCCGGCGTTCAAAGCAACTGTAGCTTTCATAACTACAACGGAAGACCCGCCTCTCCATTCATTCTATTGGACAGTGGAAAAAAAACGCAATGGCGTCGGGCGCATTTACTGCTCTAAGTTGATTTTTTTTTAACTCCAAAAACGCGAGGCACCTGGGGCGCATAAACAGCGTACAGAACACGCACTGCCATAGGGAATCAATTGAAAACAGGCAAAAACGCATTAGGTGTGATCGGCCCCTAAACCAGCTTAAAATAATGCATTTATCGATTACATTGTTTCGCCACAAGGTGGCGACAAGTGACTTACAAAATGTATTTATTGAATCATTTATTTAAGAGAATGTAGTACTAAAGTATGATGCTTCTAAAATAAGTCAGAGAGATGTGATGAATTGTTTTTGTAAATATGACTCATCTTACACATCATCTAGCCTATACAGTCTGTTTAAGTGTATGATTTAACATTTTCTGATGGTCTAGTGTTCAAAATAAAATAAAAATCACAATATCGAATCGCAATTCTTAAAAAAAAATCGTAATACCAGCAGTATCAGCACCCAAGTATCGTGATAGTATCGAATCGGGAGATAGGTGTATCGTCCCAGCACTAGAGTTCACGAGAGCAGCGAGAACTGAGAAGATGATGCAGATGGGTCTCGATGTAGTGCGGCAATTTTGTGAACTCACTCAGAGGCCCACACATAAGAAAATGAATAGTTGAATAAAGTTGTTATTTTTGCATACAAAAATGATTGTCGTCGCTTGATAAACTTAAGATTGAGCCACTGTAGTCACTTGTGGCGCTTTTCCACTGCATGGTACGGCACGGCACGGCACGGTACGCTTTGGCGCTTTTCCACTGCATGGTACGGTACAGCTCAGCTCGGTGCGGCTCACTTGTGGCGCTTTTCCACTGCATGGTACGGTACGGCTCAGCTCGGTGCGGCTCACTTGTGGCGCTTTTCCACTGCATGGTACGGCTCGCTTCGGCTCGCTTTAAATGGTACCACCTCTGTTGAGGTTCCAAGCGTACTGTACCGATACTAAAATGTGACATGAAAACACTGCAGATCACTGATTGGTCAGACAGAATCGTCACTACCAGCGTCATTGTATTTGCGAGACATCAAACCCGCTAGATTTAAATAGCCAGTAACATTCACCGCTGTAGCACCTGTTTTAAAACTACTTGCTTGAAGAAAAAAAACTTCCAAAAAAGAAATAGCTGAATCGTGTTCAGTGGACGAAGTGCAGACGTTCATCTTGTTGGTTGCCGAGGAGCGGATAAACTATTAACGATCAGTCTTTATAATCCCACCCACTTTGAAGCGGTACTAACTGCAGTGGAAAAGCAAACCGAGCTAAAGCGAGCCGAGCCGTGCCGAACCGTACTGAGCCGTATCATGCAGTGGAAAAGCGCCATTGGACTATTTTAACAATGTCTTTACTAACTTCCTGGGCCGGCAGAATGAAATTGCCTAGAAGACTATGGAGGAGTGAGCCAGCTCTCATATTTCATCAAAAAATATCTTAATTTGTGTTCTAAAGATGAATGGAAGTCTTAAGGGGTTGGAACAACATGAGGGTGTATAATTACTGACAGAATATTCATTTTTGGGTGAACTAACCCTTAAATATAAGTAGTGTGGGGGTGCCAAACTAGCACTGTGGTCCAGTCTCTTCATGCCCCGTCTGTAAAGTGAACAGATTGACTGATGTTACTAATGGTGATTTATTATTTCATAAACATTTAATAATAACAGTGTGGCTACTCCATAAATTTAGGCTGTGCTTTGAGTACTATAAATATTAAACCACACAAGATTAAAATGTAGCTTACAAAGGTTATACAATGGAAAGGTTCAATAACATATTCAAAACTTCCATCATTGAGGGGAAAATAAGATAATGTGCATCAAAATTCTGTGTACCTGCTAAACTTTTCTAAAACTTTTTATTTGTACTAATTTGCCATACTATGGAAGTAGGAATAAAATACTTTCATTGTATGACAATAGCAGCATTGAGAAAGGTCTTCTGAAACTATTATAATAAAATTATAAAAATGTAAACCAGGGCTTGGCTTTAACCCTGGTCTTGTACTTGTCCTTTGGACAAATAAATCGTCCATTCACTTGTAAAAAAAATAAAAAAAGTAGCTTGACAAGGAATATACATTTTTTGAAGTAAGGTTATTCATCTGTGTGTAACGTATGTGTGTGTGTGTGCGGCTGTATGCTTAACGTCAAATTAAAAGAGCACATTCCTATAAAACGTTGTAACACTTTACAATAAGGTTTCATTAGTTAACATTAGTTAATGCATTAGATAACATGAACTAACCATGAACGACATCTCTGGTCAGCATTAGTTAATATTTGTTAACGTTAACTCACATGTACTAATGCATCAATTTACGTTAACAGCACGGTTCAGTGTTTCCTCTAGGATTTTTTCCAGCCGTGGTGTCTGGCCCATTTCGCCAGGGGGAGGGGGCGTGGCCCATGAGTGATATTCCCATTGGCCACGCCCCCTTATCCCAGGTGTTTAAACCTCCCCTAAGCATTATAACATGAAAGGCGCCAATAAGAGCGGCAAAGTGATTATGCGCATCCCGTGAGCAGAATGATGCACTTGAAGCAACGCGAAGTCACAGCGTGCAGCGCTTCGCATTGAAAAGTTCAAAGCACAAAGCGAAGAGATTATATCTATCTATGTTTAATGTATTATATCTATGCAACAGTTTATTGAGCCTTTTCTTTTAACGGTTTTAAATTTCAGTTAACTTACAGTGCGCATGAAGAACAATTCATAGTGCTCTCTACTCTAGTGCTGTAGTAACAGACACCCGGGAGAAAGGAATATGATTTAGAAAGCGCTATAAACTCCAGCAAGATAAAGTAATTTTATGCAAACTATAGACCTTTATCTACAAATAAAGTATAATAATGGGAACATTGATCTTGAAGAGAGTGTCGTCGTGTTATTGTCGTAACCGAACGTGACGTGCTGTTTGAATGCTGAATGGAGAATGACTGAGGAGAGATGAGTTTCCATTAACTTTAACTTCACGACTTAAATATACATTTTTACCTCACATTATGCTATTGAATGACTTTAGAAGTCTTGGAATATAGTGCGAAAACTTTATGGTGCTTTACAATGTTTTGTATGCCTTTAGTGGGGCTTAACAATAACACATACAATATCGGACCGAGAAGCTGCAGCCGTGGCGGGATGATTTTAGGTGTGGCGGCCCGCCACGGCAGAATGAATGTAGCGGAAACACTGCGGTTAGTTAACATTAGTTAATGCATTAGTTAACATGAACTAACCATGAACGACACCTCTGTTCAGCATTAGTTAATATTTGTTAACATTAACTCACATGTACTAATGCATCAATTCATGTTAACAGCACGGTTAGTTAACATTAGTTAATGCATTAGTTAACATGAACTAACCATGAACGACACCTCTGTTCAGCATTAGTTAATATTTGTTAATGTTAACTCACACATGTACTAATGCATTTATTCACATTAACAGCACAGTTAGTTAACATTAGTTAATGCATGGGTGCCCAATACGTCGATCGCGATCGACTGGTCGATCGCAGAGCCAATGACGGTAGCTCACAGAACAAAAAAAAAAAAAAAAAAAAAAAAGCGCCTTTTCAGAAAAGCAATCCATCCTATCATGTCATTATATCACCATGTGCCCGCTGATTGACGTGTAGACAGGCCAGTCTGCTGGTTTCTAGAAAGTTTTTTTACACTACGTTACCATAACAACCATAAACATATCTACCAAAGATTCTGTAGAGCTGATCTCGACAGTCGACTACAGAAATGCGCCATTGCTTTCGTTTTACCGTTGCTTTTCGCTATTGCTCGTTTATTATCTGTAGACAAACAAAAATTATACCACAATGAATGAGGGAGTAAAAGAATTAAAAAAAGCAAAGACTTACCATTTCCATCAGGAATGGGAAGATGACTTCTTATTCACGATGTCATACTCAAAGTGTGTCTGTCTCATCTGTTGATCCAGCATTGCACTTCCAAAGAAGGGGAATGTAGAGAGACACTTTAGAATGGTTCATCGAACCTTTGATACAGACTTTCCTCCAAGCAGTGAATTGAGAAAGAGAAAGGTGAGGGAGTTTAAGTCTCAGCTTCTTGGACAGCAGTCTCTTTTCACTCGGCCAACAGCGAAAGCGAAGGCCGCAACAGAGGAATCATTCCGGGTGAGTCGGACGATCGTTAGGCACAAAAAGTCTTTCCAGGATGGAGTAATGGTGAACGAAGCCTTCATTGAGGCTGCGGATTCTTTGTTTAAAGACTTTACGAACAAAACAGAAATAATGTCTGCAGTCAAAGCTGTTCAGTTGACAAGAAATACAGTGACCAGGCAATGCGAAATGATGGGCGACAACTTAGTGCAGCAGCTTGCTAAGGACATTGACTGTTGCGAGTGCTTCTCGCTACAGATGGACGAGTCTACGGACATCACAGACAAAGCCCAATTGTGCATTTTTATTAGAATGGTCTTCCACGACATGACTGCAAAAGAGGAACTTTTAGCAGTTCTGCATATGAACGCACACACACGAGGGGATGACACCTTTGAGATATTCAAACAATTTATCGACAAGAATAAGATTCCAGTGTGCAAATTGGTGTCAATCACCACCGACGGTGCGCCTTCCTTCTAATGGATTTGTTGCCAAATGCCGAGAGGATGAAGCGTTTCCTGATTTTTTAAGTTATCATTGTATCATACACCAACAAGCGTTGTGTGCGAAAATGTTGAACATGAAAGAAATTATGGATGTAGCAAACAAAGTAGCCTGCTCTATCCGTGCTAGAGCTCTTCAAAGACGACTGTTCCGCTTGCATCTTGAGGAGGCTGGCAGCAACCACTCAGACCTACTGCTTCACACGGACGTAAGGTGGTTGAGTAGGGGGAAATTCCTGCAACGATTCCGCAATCTCCTTCCCGAGGTAAAGCAGTTCCTACATGACAACAAACATGCGGAATACACGCAACTTAATGATGATCGTTGGCTGCTTGATTTGGCGTTTTTAACTGATCTGGCGAACTTGCTCAATGAGCTGAACGTGGAATTACAGGGCAAAGACAAAATCGTGATCGATATGATAAGCACAGTGAACGCCTTCAAGGGGAAACAAACTGCTTTCTTCAAAGATCCAACGCCATGATCTGGGGAACTTTAGAAACCTTGCATCTGAGCTGAATAATCAAGGGAAGGACTTAACAGAGATTGACAGTGCATGTTATGCAGAACAGATTGACACTGTCCTGTCAGACTTTGACAGGATTTCAAGACTTCGCCCTACTCAAGCCAGTTGCCACGTTTATGTGCTTCCCTTTTCTGGAGAATGCTGAGGTCGATGTCCTCGCTTCCAAAATCGCAACAATGTTTCAGCTCAGTTCTGCTGAAGTTGAAAATGAGATCTTGACACTACAAGCGGATATTAACTTGAAGTCTAGGGCCCATGAACAATTCTGGAGTTTACTCACAGAAGAAAAGTATCCCAACATGAGAAAATGTGCAACATCACTGACTGCAATGTTTGGGTCTACTTACTTGTGCGAATCGACCTTTTCACATATGAAATTTATCAAATCCAAATACCGCCCCACCCTGACCGACGATCATTTGGAGGCCTGTCTTAGACTGGCTATCAGTAGCTATTGCCCGCACTATGCATCCCTGGTGGACTCCGTCCAATGCAAGTCATCATCTGAATAAGGTACTGACCACCGATGTGAACATGCCATGTGTATGCAAGAAAATGACTACATGCAACTTATTGTACAAAAAGTTAATTCATTGTCTGAAAGTTTCAATGTTTGAACAGTGAATTGTAGTGTGATATAGTGTGTAATGTAGGCCAAATGCCACTGTATATGTATGTATGTTAAAAGAAAATCCTAGTGTTAAAAAAAAGTTACATTTCAATGTGAGTGAGTGTGTGTGCGTGTGTGTGTGTGTGTGTGTGTGTGTGTGTGTGTGTGTGTGTGTGTGTGTGTGTGTGTGTGTGTGTGTGTGTGTGTGTGTGTGTGTGTGTGTCTGTGTGTGCTACCTGAATGGGTAAAGTTGCATTCCAATGTGTGGATTTTGATGTACTGTAAATGCACTGAATTGTATGGGAAATGTAATGTAAGTGCCACTGTGTATGAAATCACATGCATGTTGATTAGCTTCTATTGTGGACTATGTTACTGTTGTTACTGTACTTTTAGTGTTGGTAGGGAAATTAAACTCAATCATAAATTAATAATGATTTAAGTGTGAAACATTAAAGCAAAATAGCAGCCAATATGACACTGTGTGTTTATTTTGATACATTAAAAAAGACACGTAATGTAATGTGAGTAGTAGATCATTCTGACCCAGTCACTTAAAAGGTAGATCACCATTCAGAAAAGCATGGGCACCCCTGAGTTAATGAATTAGTTAATTAGTTAACATGAACTAACCATGAACAACACCTCTGTTCAGCATTAGTTCATATTTGTTAACGTTAACTCACACATGTACTAATGCATCAATTCACATTAACAGCCCGGTTAGTTAACATTAGTTAATGCATTAGTTAATTAGTTAACATGAACTAACCATGAACAACACCTCTGTTCAGCATTAGTTAATATTTGTTAACGTTAACTCACACATGTACTAATGCATCAATTCACGTTAACAGCCCGGTTAGTTAACATTAGTTAATGCATTAGTTAACATGAACTAACCATGAACGACACCTCTGTTCAGCATTAGTTGATATTTGTTAACGTTAACTCACACATGTACTAATGCATTTATTCACGTTAACAGCACAGTTAGTTAACATTAGTTAATGCATTAGTTAACATGAACTAACCATGAACAATGCCTGTAAATAGCTTTACTGTTTTGTAAGGTTAACTTACTGTACATATTTACATTAGTTTACGTAGCAGTTGACACACACTAAGTATGAACATTTCTAACTCACCATGTTATCCTAAATGTAAAAATACTGTTGTGTACCTTATCAACACTCTTTCATATTTATAAGGCATTGATTTGTTGGTAAATATAATTCTACAGCGGAAAAATATGTTGTTCATGTTTCAGTAAAGCTCACAGTAAAGCTATTTACAGGCATTGTTCATAGTTAGTTCATGTTAACTAATGCATTAACTAATGTTAACTAACCGTGCTGTTAATGTGAATTGATGCATTAGTACATGTGTGAGTTAACGTTAACAAATATTAACTAATGCTGAACAGAGGTGTTGTTAATGGTTAGTTCATGTTAACTAATGCATTAACTAATGTTAACTAACTGTGCTGTTAATGTGAATTGATGCATTAGTACATGTGTGAGTTAACGTTAACAAATATTAACTAATGCATTAACTAATGTTAACGTCTCGGTTACGTATGGTAACCCTCGTTCCCTGAGTAGGGAACGGAGACGTCTCGTCGGAGGAGTTTCCAACGAATTGGGATCACGCTAGGGAGACCAATTGCCTTCAAGTGAATTAAAACGAGCCAATAAATATTGGCATGCGGGATTTGCATTCCGAGGGGAAGACACGGAGCTAGCCCGTAGGGTAGCAGGAACGTGGAAAATTGATCACGAGGAAGTCATCGTGAAGGTCACTCAGTCTACTAGCAATTTCTTAAGAGAGGTAATAGACCTAGCGTCAGGCGGTTCGCCACGCCTGATGCCGAGGGGTGATGGAGGAGCTCAGAAGGTTAGCCGTTTGTTGGGGAACCAAGGAGCAAAAAGGTGCACAGATCCAGCTCATAAGGCGGAATGGCGCAGCAAGCCGACATAACCTATTCCCTCGCGCCACTGACCGTAGCGAGTAAACGGGAGGAAACCGGTTCAACACGTAAGCTATAAAACCTGGCAAACGTGTTAGGTGTCGCCCAGCCCGCAGCTCTGCAGATATCTGTCAGTGAGGCACCTTGCGCCAAAGCCCAAGAGGAAGTGACACTCCTAGTGGAGTGAGCCGTCAACCTGGGTGGGCAAGGTACGTCCTGGGATTCATAAGCCCGGACGATAGCATCCACTAGCCAGTGGGCTAACCTCTGCTTGGAGACAGCCTTCCCCTTCTGCTGGCCTCCGTAACAGACGAAGAGCTGCTCTGAGGTCCTGAAGCTTTGCGTTCTGTCCACATAACAACGTAGTGCACGTACGGGACAGAGAAAAGCCAGGGCTAGGTCTGCCTTGCAGGTTCACTACCTGATCTACAAATGGAGTGGTAGGAACCTTGGGCACATATCCGAACCGGGGTCTCAGAACCACGTGAGAAAGGCCCGGTCCGAACTCTAGGCACGATTCGTCAACCGAAAAAGCCTGCAGATCCCCGACCCTCTTGAAGGAAGCTAGAGCCAATAGAAGAGCAGTTTTTTCAGACAAAACTTTTAGCTCTATATCATTTAAGGGCTCAAATGGGGGCCTTTGAAGCGCTCTCAGCACCAGGGCTAAGTCCCAAGAGGGTACAGGGTGCAAATTACGAGGGGGATTTAACCTCCTAGCACCCTTAAGGAATCTGATGATCAGGTCGTGCTTCCCTAACGACTTCCCGTCGATCACATCATGATGGGCAGCTATTGCGGCCACATATACTTTGAGGGTGGAGGGAGACAGCCTTCGCTCCAACCCGTCTTGTAAAAAGGAAAGCACGACACTGATCGGGCAAGTTCGGGGGTCTTCCCGGCGGGAAGAACACCAAACGACGAACAGGTTCCACTTCAACGCATAGAGGCGCCTCGTAGAGGGGGCTCTAGCGGAAGCGATGGTATCTACCTCAGCCTGTGGTAGGCCATCTAGAACCTCCGCGTCCCGTCCAGGGACCAGACATGAAGTCTCCACAGGTCTGGACGCGGGTGCCAAAGAGTGCCCCGTCTCTGAGAAAGCAGGTCCTTCCTCAGAGGAATGGGCCAAGGAGGTGCTGTCGCAAGGAGCATGAGTTCCGGGAACCAGGTCCGGTTGGGCCAGTACGGCGCAACTAGCAAGACCTGCTCCTCGTCCTCCCTGACTTTGCACAGTGTCTGTGCGAGAAGGCTCACTGGGGGAAACGCATACTTGCGTGGGCCTCGGGGCCAGCTGTGTGCCAGTGCATCCGTGCCGAGGGACCCTCCGGTCAGGAAATAGAACAACTGGCAATGGGTCGTGTCCGGAGAGGCAAACAGATCTATCTGAGCGGCTCCGAAGATTCCCCATATCAGCTGAACCACCTGGGGATGGAGTCGCCATTCTCCCGGAAGGGGCGGCTGCCGTGAGAGCTCGTCGGCTGCACGGTTGAGCACACCAGGGATATGAATGGCCCGAAGCGACCTCAGATGCTTCTGACTCCATAGGAGGAGATGGCGGGCGAGTCGCGACATACGACGGGAGCGTAGACCACCTTGATGGTTGATGTACGCCCCTTGAGGCGGCACAAGGCTAAGCGTACTGCTTGCAACTCTAGGCAATTGATGTGCCAATGCAGCTGAGGCCCCGTCCACAGACCTGAGACTGCATGCCCGTTGTACGTGGCCCCCCATCCGTTGGCAGAGGCATCCGTGAAAACCACAGCATGCCTGGACACCTGGACTAAGGGCACTCCGGCCCGTAGAAAGGCAGGGTGCGACCAAGGACTGAAGGTTTGGCGACAGTGCAGGGTAATGTTGACCCGGAACGTGCCGCTCTGCCACACCCATCTCGGGACTCGATCGTGAAGCCAGCGCTGAAGCGGTCTCATATGCAACAGGCCGAGCGGCGTTACTGCAACTGCGGCTGCCATATGCCCCAGGAGCCTCTGAAATTGCTTCAGTGGAACCGCTGACCTGCCTCGAAAGGACCTGAGGCAGTTGAGCACTGACTGGACGCGCTCCTCGGTGAGGCGCGCAGTCTGACTGACCGAGTCCAGCTCCATACCGAGATAAGAGATCCTCTGCGTGGGGCAGAGTTTGCTCTTGTCCCGGTTGACCTGAAGTCCCAACCGGCTGAGGTGCCAGAGCACCAGGTCCCTGTGATCGCACAACAGATCTCACGAGTGAGCTATTATCAGCCAGTCGTCGAGATGATAGAGTTGAGAATGCGAACGCCATGTTCTCTCAAGGGAACAATGGCCGCCTCCACGACTTTCGTGAAGACGCGGGGCGACAGGGCCAAGCCGAAGGGTAGGACCTTGTACTGATATGCCCGACCCTCGAACACAAACCGAAGAAACGGTCTGTGTCGAGGCAGAATCGAGACATGAAAGTACGCGTCCTTCAGGTCGATCGCTGCAAACCAATCCTGGGGACGGATGCACTCGAAGATGCGTTTCTGCGTAAGCAACTTGAACGGGAGCTTGTGAAGGGCCCGATTCAAAACACACAGATCCAGGATTGGTCGTAACCCACCGCGTTTCTTGGGTACAATGAAGTAAGGGCTGTAGAACCCAGACCTCATCTCGGCTGGAGGGACCGGCTCGATCGCGTCCTTCGCCAGCAGGGCAACGATCTCTTTCCTCAGGACAGGGGCGTTGCACTCCGCACTTGGGTGAAGAGGACACCCCTGTACCTGGGAGGCCGACCGGCAAACTGAATTGCATAGCCGAACCGGATGGTGCGAATGAGCCACCTGGATGGGTCTCGGAAGCGCTAGCCAGGCTTCGAGAGATTGAACCAACGAGCCCACTCGGACCACCGGCGTACCCGCGGAGGGGCAGCGAGGTGGAAGGCAGGGACCCGCCCTCGGAGGCATTGCTGCGGCCGAAGGTGGGGTCTGTGTGTGTGGTGCAACACTTACCTGCCTCCACCGGGGGGCAAACAGCAGGGAAGGCCCATCTTTCTCTGGGGCGTTCGACTGCTGACTGTCCCGAGGCAGGAGGGGAAACGAGGAGCGAGGCTGGGGGGCGTCGAGTCCTGGCTTACGCGCCTCCTTGTCCGGCGACAGATGAGAGTGACGAGGCCGTAGCGGCGACACTGGCATCTGTGCGCCTTGGCCAGCGAAAGACGAGAGCGACGAGGCCGTAGTGGCGTCACTGCCATCTGAGCGCTGGGGCGAGGGGAATGAGAGCAGCGAGGCAACGTGGCGGCGCGCACTGTCATTCTCACCCTCTAGGAGGGGAAACCAGGAGCGAGGCCCGGGGGCGTCGAGTCCTGGCTTCCGCGCCTCCTTGGCCAGCGACAGACGAGAGTGACGAGGCCGTAGCGGCGTCACTGCCATCTGAGTGCTGGAAGAGGGGGGAAGGAATGGCGAGGCATGGGAGCGTCGCTCACTGCAATCCGCACCTCTTGTAACCCAGAGATGGAAGAAATTGCTCTATTGAAAAAGTGGGTACCACTGGACTCAGGGAGCCAGCAGCGGAACAGAAGCTGAACAAATTCTCCACCCGGCCCTCCTTCGGGGGCGGGAGAGGTGAGGACACCATCTCCCTGAGAGCAACCTCCTCCAACCCTGTGTCACCCGTCTCAGGGCTGCTGAGACAGGTGGCGCCGTCCTCCTGCGAAAGCTAGACGTCACCATAAAGCTGGCTGACATCTTCTTCACAGGGGCTGACACCCTTGGCGACAAACAGACTGAGGAGAAACCAGGAATGAGTCGACAGCATATCGGGTCAGCTCCTGGCCTCCTCAACCTGCTTCTGAACTGTGGAGATCCGCTGGGCACAGTCTCCAACAGTGTTGCCGAAAACGGCAAACCCTGTGAGATAGGAGCACCGAGAAAGCGAACTTTGGCGATGTCTCGTACTCCACAAGGTTTAGCCGTGGGATGCTTCTGGACCAGCAGTGTGGACATCGTCTGACCGAGGGCCAGTGCTATAACTTGCACAGCTCAACCCCGACTCAGAACTACCCCTGTGTAGTCAAACCACTAAGGGTAGTGAGAGAGGAAAAAACTTTCTGCAGATTTTGGCACGTTTGGCTTTCCACAGCACCAACATGCTTCCATACTGCTAAAAGCTCTTTCACACGCATCCGGGCAGGCACGGGGGCGGGGCAAGGCAATTACGCGTTGCACTGCGCCCCCAGAGTAGCCCGGGAAGTGTGGCTGTCAAATCTGAATCTGATTCAGCATGAGCACACACACCATTACAGTGGGAACTCAGCGTCATCATTTCTCTCCGATGCAGCGATCGACATCTGATCCTCCCCTGGTGCCCTGAATGAAATAGCTGGTCCCTCATGAGAACCAGGGGACCAGAGATTCCACCCGAAAGCTGCCAGGCATGCAAAACTGTGAACGTGGCCATACCTTGATGGCACACGGCACGCTGAGCGCTCAACCCCTCGAGAAAGGCAAGCGAACAACGCGCCGACGTGGTCATGCTCTCGTAAGAGAGCATAAACCACCCACGAACACAGTCTCAGCATGTTTGCGATGCGCTAGAGGAGTGAGGGTTCCGAGGAGGTGGTCTCGTCAGAGAACACTCACTGTAATCCTCTAATCACCAATGCTATTAACCAAAATAGCCCTCCACCGTTGGCCACCAGAAGCCAGAAGAGGAACTAGATCGGGGAACAGTCAAAGGCACGCATCTAGAGCGCCGACTGACGCGCGCTGGGTTGCCGTGACAACCCGCGCTGTCAGCCGGCAGCTCGACGGCACACGGCACGCTGAGCGGCTCAAGCCTTTACGAGAAAGGGGAGACGAACAACGTGCCGACGTGATCATGCTCTCATGAGAGAACATAAACCACTCACGAACGCAGTCTCAACATGCTTAAGCCCAGGCACGCGAAACAGTGATCGTGGCCGTCAAATGAGGACAGGAAACGACCGCATCCAGAAACACACGGGTGAAACGTCATCCTGAAAAGGACGCGATCTTCACCCGTGTTGCTCTTTTCACAGAAAACGCTCTCTTATTGTGCTGAAGCACACAGGGATAAACGTGGCAACACAGCGGGGAAACTGCAAGCCCGCTGTGCGCACTCAACCGAATACCAGCTGTGACAACAGCTCTTTGAAAAAAAGGCAGATCGCGTGAAGCAGCAGCCGGTACCCGGGAGATCGCGATGATCGCTGAAGCGCCGTCACACCAACACAGAGAGGTCTCGGAGAAAACAGCAGACTCGTTGAGCGTGAAGATAAATTACTAATCTTGAAGCTCATCCACTCAGAGGACACACCGGTCGGCTCCGAAGCTAAAAGCAATGGTATGTGCGTTCGCTTCCGCTTTTATACCCTCATTGCTAGGCGGGACGCGGAATGCAAATCCCGCATGCCAATATTTATTGGCTCGTTTTAATTCACTCGAAGGCAATTGGTCTCCCTAGCGTGATCCCAATTCGTTGGAAACTCCTCCGACGAGACGTAGGAGTTCCCATACGAAAGGGAACTAACTGTGCTGTTAATGTGCGGTAGGGCTTTTAATGTTGCTGGCCCTACGCTCTGGAATAAGCTGCCCCCGAATCTTCGTGCGAACGACAACATCCGGTCCTTCAAAAAACATCTGAAAACGTCTCGGTTACGGATGTAACCCTCGTTCCCTGAGTAGGGAACGGAGACGTTCCGTCGGATGACGACGAATGGGGTTTCGCTTAGAAAGCCAATCGACTTCGAATACTTCAAAACGAGCCAATGGCAAAGAAATGCCATGGGTCTGCGGAATTTGCATAGCGTAGCACCGCCCCACCTCGTGGGTATTTAAGGAGCACGCTGGCAGCAAACCGGCATGTTTTCTTCGCTGAGGAGCCAAGACTGAGGTCAGGCGATCCTCGCGGCACAGCGGAAGTGGCAGACAGACGGAACGTCTCCGTTCCCTACTCAGGGAACGAGGGTTACATCCGTAACCGAGACGTTCCCTTTCGTTGTCACTCCGAGTTCCGTCGGATGACGACGAATGGGGATACCAGTCTAATCACGCCACCTTCCCAGCTGTCTTCCAGTGCCCTGCGTAAATCTGAGATCCCTGTCGTGAGACTAGCACGGACGAAGGACTCCTATTTAACACAGGAATACCAAGGTACACTGGGGAGCATATCCCAGGTCTTAGGGAAGTATGCAATTACTGCCAACCCAGAGGGGGGGACTTAGAAATACACATATGACCCGAGGGATGCATATGGGGAATCACTGGGGTATCCAGCCGCAGGTGGAATATTTCAACCCCAGGGGTGGCAAGGTGGCTTGCCAAGGGAAAGACACATGCTCAGAGAGGCTTACAGTGGGAATACACATGTGGGGGTAGCTCCGGGAGGTACCATGCACACGGGAGGCACCTAGCCGACGCGCAGGCAAGAGACACTGGCGCCGACGTCAGGAGTGCTGGAGGAACTCAGGGCGTTCGGAGAAGCTCACCTGAGGAGAATATCGCACGTATCCAGTCCGTAGAGTGGAATGGCGAGCAAGCGAAGACACCTGAGCGGGTCCGGTACTAGCTGGTTGAAGCGAGTACATGAGAGGACACAGGCTCCACTCGGAGATTGTAGAATCTGGCGAATGTGTTAGGTGTCGCCCAGCTCTGCAGATGTCTGTTAGCGAGGCGCCATGCGCTAGAGCCCAAGAGGATGCCACACTCCGGGTGGAGTGGGCAGTCACACCAAGGGGGCACGGTCGACCTTGCTGCTGGTATGCCAAAGCAATGGCGTCCACTATCCAGTGAGACAACCTTTGCTTGGAGAGAGCCTTTCCCTTCAGCTTCCCACCATAACAGACAAAGAGCTGGTCTGAGGTCCTGAAACACTGCGTCCTGTCTACGTAGATGCGGAGCGCACGTACTGGACAGAGCAGTGCCAAGGCTGGGTCTGCCTCCTCCCGGGGCAGCGCTTGCAGGTTCACCACCTGGTCCCGAAAGGGAGTGGTAGGAACCTTGGGCACATATCCAAGCCGGGGTCTCAGGATCACGTGAGAATAGCCCGGCCCGAATTCTAGGCACGCTTCGTCAACGGAGAATGCGTGCAGGTCCCCCACCCTCTTAACGGAGGCCAATGCAGTCAGAAGCGCTGTCTTCATAGATAGGAAGTTTAGCTCGACTGACTGCAAAGGCTCAAAGGGAGCACTGCGCAGGGCAGCTAGGACCACTGCGAGGTCCCAAGAGGGTACGAGAGGAGGACGAGGAGGATTCAGTCTCCTCGTTCCTCTCAGGAACCTGATGATCAGGTCATGTTTCCCCAAAGACTTACCTTCTATAAGGTCATGCTGTGCGGCAATAGCGGCTACATAGACCTTAAGGGTGGAGGGAGACAGCCTTCGCTCCAACCCTTCTTGAAGAAAGGAAAGCACAACACTGATCGAACAACTCCGGGGCTCTTCTCGGCGAGAAGAGCACCAGCTGACGAAGAGGTTCCACTTCAACGCGTAGAGGTGTCTCGTGGACGACGCTCTAGCGGAAGTGATGGTAGCCGCCACCGCTGGTGGCAGGGTACTCAAACCTGCCTCGTCCCGTCCAGGAGCCACACGTGGAGGTTCCAAAGATCGGGACGAGGGTGCCATAGGGTGCCCCGTCCCTGAGAAAGGAGGTCCTTCCTCAGAGGAATCGGCCAAGGAGGTGCTGTCGCGAGGAGTACAAGTTCGGAGAACCAGGTCCGGGTGGGCCAGTACGGCGCGACCAGAGTGACCTGCTCCTCGTCCTCCCTGACCTTGCGCAGGAGTTGCGCAAGAAGGCTCACTGGGGGAAACGCATATTTGCGGCCCCGCGGCCAGCTGTGCGCCAGAGCATCCGTGCCGAGCGTGCCCTCGGTCAGGGAATAATACTGGGCGCAATGGGTCGAGTCGTGAGAGGCAAACAGATCTATCTGTGCGTCCCCGAACTGGTCCCAAATCAGCTGAACCGTCTGGGGATGGAGTCGCCAATCTCCGGGGAGGGGCTGAAGCCGTGACAGCTCGTCGGCTGCACAGTTCAGGGCTCCAGGGATGTAAATGGCTCGAAGCGACCTCAGATGCTTCTGACTCCAAAAGAGGAGGTGGCGGGCGAGTTGCGACATACGGCGGGAGCGCAGACCACCTTGACGGTTGATGTACGCTACAGTGGCGGTATTGTCTGTTCGGACTAGTACGTGTTGATTCTTGAGCACGGCCCGGAAGCGGCGCAGAGCAAGACGTACAGCCTGCAACTCGAGGCAATTGATGTGCCATAAGCGGTGGGGTCCTGTCCAGGAGCCCGCGGCAGCACGTCCATTGCACATGGCACCCCAGCCCGTGGTGGAGGCATCTGTCGTTACAACAACATGCCGGGAAGCTCGTTCCAGAGGCACTCCTGCCCGTAGAAAGCTGAGGTTCCCCCACGGGGTGAAGGTCTGACGGCAGGTCGGAGTAACTGGTACTCGGAGCGTGCCGTGTTGCCATGCCCACCTCGGGACTCGGTCGCGAAGCCAAAGCTGAAGCGGTCTCATATGAAGCAATCCGAGCGGCGTTGCCGCGGCTGCAGATGCCATATGCCCCAGGAGCCTCTGAAAAAGTTTCAGTGGAACCGCACTCTTGCCCTCGAACTGTCTCAGGCAAGTCAGCAGTGACTGCGCGCGCTCGCTCGTAAGCTGCGCGGACATGGCGACCGAGTCGATCTCCATACCGAGAAAAGAGATCCTCTGCACGGGGCAAAGTTTGCTCTTCTCCCAGTTGACCCGAAGGCCCAAACGGGCTACATGGCGGAGTACCAAATCCCTGTGTTCGCAAAGCTGATCTCGAGAGTGAGCTAGAATCAGCCAGTCGTCGAGATAGTTCAGAATGCGAACCCCGTGTTCCCGGAGGGGAACAAGGGCTGCCTCGACGACCTTCGTGAAGACGCGAGGGGACAGGGCTAGCCCGAATGGGAGAACTGCGTACTGATATGCCTGTCCCTCGAAAGCAAACCGTAGGAACGGTCTGTGTCGAGGGAGAATGGAGACATGAAAGTAGGCGTCCTTCAGGTCGATCGCTGCAAACCAATCCTGGTGCCGCACACATTCGAAAACGCGTTTGGCAGTGAGCATCTTGAACGGCAGCCTGTGAAGGGAGCGGTTCAATACGCGCAGGTCCAGGATTGGCCGTAACCCACCGGTTTTCTTCGGAACAATGAAGTAGGGGCTGTAAAACCCGGACCTCATTTCGGCTGGAGGGACAGTCTCGATCGCACCCTTCGCCAGCAGGGTAGCAACCTCCGCTCTCATGATAGGGGCATTGCCACCGACCATAGTGGAGCGGACTCCCCTGAAGCGGGGAGGAGACCGCGCGAACTGAATCGCGTAGCCGAGCCTGATCGTTCGTGCGACCCAGCGGGACAGGTTGGGAAGCTCTAACCAAGCTCCCAAGGACTGAACCAGCGGGGTCATGCGAACCACAGACTTCCCGTCGGTGGGGCAGCGAGGCGGTATGACTGACCCAGACGTGGACGGCATAGCGGCCCGATGTGGGGGTGCAGTAATGAACCCTGACAGTAATGAGCCCTGACAGAGGAGACCAGGGAAGGACGAACGTTCCACGGGGGTCTGCTCTGCCAGGGGTCTGGCGACAGAGGGGGATGAGAGTGGTACGGTCCGGAGACGGCGCGCACTGTCATCCGGCTCTGGGACAGAGGAGGACGAGGGGTGCACGGCCCGGGGGCGGCGCACCGTGTCGTCCAAGAACTCTGTGTGCTCAGGGATGAACGTGTTATTTCTTCTTTAACCACATTAGGGTGCTGCCCACCCGTGGGTGAGCAGCGGGGAGTGGAGAACAAAAGATTCTCCCCCGGCCCTCCACCGGGGGAAGGAGTGGTCCTGCTACCACCTCCTGAGAAACACACGTCATCCCTGAGCAGCCCGTCTCAGAAGCGCCGCTTGGCCCGGCGTTTAGCGGGGGGCGGGGCTGGAGAGGGCTGGGGCGCCTTCTTGCGACTTCCTCCGCGACCGGGCCCGGGTGGAGGCTGCTGCTTGGGCCGGGCGGGAGGGGCGGGAGTCGCAGGAGGGCGCCCTCGGCGGCGAACAGACTGAGTACTCTGCCCGGTCGGCTGGGTGGAGGCAGCAGCGGGCCGTCGGGGCAGAATATGCTTAATAGCCTCAGTCTGTTTCTGCGCAGTCGAGAACTGTTGGGCAAAGTCCTCGACCGCACCGCCGAAAAGGCCATCTTGCGATATGGGGGTGTCGAGCAGCCGGGACCGCTCGGCATCCTTCATATCGGCAAGATTAAGCCATAGATGTCTCTCCTGGACCACGGCTGTGGACATCACCAAACCCAGGGAGCGTGCGGTCACCTTCGTCGCTCGGAGAGCAAGGTCGGTGGCGGCGCGCAGCTCATTGAAGAGCCCTGGGTCCGTCCTACCCTCGTGCATGTCCCTGAGCATCTGGGCCTGGTAGACCTGCAGAATGGCCATGGCATGCAAAGAGGTGGCTGCCTGTCCCGCAGCTCTGTAGGACTTCGCCACTAACGTAGACGAATACCTACAGGCTTTGGATGGGTGCTTTGGCTCACCACGAGACGAAGCGCTCTGAGGACACAGTTGCATCGCAACAGAGCGTTCGACCGGGGGAAGCCCAGTGTAGACATGGCATCTTCCTCTGGAGCGCCAAAGGAAACCCGCGGGACACCCGAAGATGATCTCGCCGGAATCCCCTGAGCACTCACGGGTTGCAGCATTGGAGAGGGTGCGGCTGGGCACGGACTGATAGTCGGCGCTTGGTTCCAAACCGTCACCCTCAGATCACCCTGGCCACCAGCCGAAGTACTAGCTCTATTTCTAGAGTCAGTAGATCGGGGTGTGGATGAGGGGACCCTCACTCTTGCGAGATCACCGAGTCTTGACCGTAATGCTGCGATGGTCATGTTCCCACAGAGAGAACATGAGTCATCCACGAGTGCTGCTCTAGCGTGATCAATGCCCAAACACACTATGCACCACTCGTGCCCATCAGAGTCGTCAACCAGCCTACCGCAACCAGAAGTGCACGGGCGAGGCATCTTTAAAAAGACGTGCCACGTGCAAGCTCTTTTGTGAGAATAGAAACCTGATTGTGTTGAAGCGCTCGGGGAGAAACACACTCGCTGTCGAACCACAGACAGATACGCAGGAAGTGCGCGCTCGCCGAAGATCGCCGTCACACCAAGACCAGAGAATCTTGCTCGTTTGAAGAACTGACAAATTCAGGAATGGCTTGTGGAACGAAGGATCACCTTGGCTCCGAAGCGAAAACATGCCGGTTTGCTGCCAGCGTGCTCCTTAAATACCCACGAGGTGGGGCGGTGCTACGCTATGCAAATTCCGCAGACCCATGGCATTTCTTTGCCATTGGCTCGTTTTGAAGTATTCGAAGTCGATTGGCTTTCTAAGCGAAACCCCATTCGTCGTCATCCGACGGAACTCGGAGTGACAACGAAAGGGAACTCATTTCTTCAAGCTTGCCCAATAAATCATTATCCTCATCACTGTTTTCTCTGTTCTACACTTTTCCAACACTTTTCCAACTCTACCTGCTACATACTTTGTCATAATAGCATATTTTGATAAATAATGCAATATCTCTATCTTTTCATTCAAACCAGTGTATGCTTGTTTCCAACTGTTCTGTCTCTCGTAAGCCGATGGCCTTTGTATTTGTTCGCTTGTTGTTTGTTTGCTATTTGTTTGTTATTTGTATTACATTGTGAAGCGACCTTGGGTTCTTGAAAGGCGCTATAGAAAATAAACATATTATTATTATTATTATTATTATTAATGTGAATTGATGCATTAGTACATGTGTGAGTTAACGTTAACAAATATTAACTAATGCTGAACAGAGGTGTTGTTCATGGTTAGTTCATGTTAACTAATGCAGTAACTAATGTTAACTAATGGAACCTTATTGTAAAGTGTTACCAAAACGCTGATTCAACTGACTTGAAACTACCATTAACTTACCTGTGAATTAAGCGGTTGCGTGACATTCATGTTAATACTAGGCATAAATGGCATCATAAAACCCCAATTTGCCCTACAGGTGGGCATTCCGTCACGTGAAAACTAACGTTATGAAATAACCGTCCAGTGAGTTTAGTCCAGTTTAAGTTAAAGGGATAGTTCACTTTGAAATTAATTTTTTATATGTTTTAGCTTCCCTCAAGGGCATCCAAGATGTAGGTGTCTTTGTTTCCACAGTATTTTCAATTTTGATATTTTTAGGTCAAACCGTTCTTGTCTGTCAGTCATATAATGCAGGTATATGGGGTCCACCTCAAAGAGCATGCACAAAGAAGTCCAAATTAAACATGATTTAATGACTCGTAAATTTAAGTACACATTGATGGCCTAAGACACGAAACGAGCGGTTTGTGTGAGAAAATGAACAGTATTTATATCGTTTTTACCTCTTGTAATCACAGTCACGTCCAAGTACTCTGAGGGCGCGGGCGCTTCTGTCTGCGCAAGCGCCGGAAAGCCCCGGAACATTGTCTGTTGATATACCGAAATCGTCTTCTATTGCGATTTCCTGTATATCTAAATATGTTTAGATCTTCACAGTGAAAGGTAAAACTTCCGAAATCTCTGTATAAACAATGAGTGACGTACACGCGCGAGAGATCACTTCCGGGGCTCTCCGGCGCTTGCGCAGACAGAAGCGCCCGCGCCCTCAAGCCGCCTTTCCAGAGCCGTTGAAAAACAGAGTTGTGACACTCCCATAGACCGCCATAGGAACTTTGGAATTCACACACAGAGTTCGATCCGTCTCTCTCTCTCTCTCACTCACACACACACACACACACACTTCGATCGCGCCTCTCTCTCTCTCTCTCTCGCGCCTCTGTTATTTTTGTAGGTAAATGTGAGACGTTGGCAGCACACGTCTGCTACGTCTTCTGAACAAAACAAAGAAGTGAGTTTGATGACGCTTTGCAGGAGACCGCGATGATTGGTCAAAGTTGCAGAAAAGCTGCGGTGATTGGTCAAAATTGCAAAGCGCACTGAATTCGCACTGGATTTGTTGAAGTTGCATTAATAGTTGCGATCGCGACATCGCGAAATCCTGGAGGGACTGGTTTTTCCCCCCATTTCACCTTGCGTTGCAGTCTGGTTGACTTTGAATAAGGCTAGTATAATGAAATTTAAGACATTCGTTTAAAAAATTAAGACTTGACAATGGAATTTAAGACTTTTTAAAGGCCTTAATTTAGGAACATGAAATTTAAGACCTTTTTAAGACTTTTAAGACCCCGCGGCTACCCTGTTTACACACATTAGCCGACCTCTCGTGAATCTAGTCAGTAGTTATATTTTATGTAGCCAGTTTTAGTTCATGTTTATTGGAAGATAATAAGTTAATTGCAGCTATAGCTTACGTGACCAACACTTCACTAACGTTAGCTAACTTACGGTAACGGTAACCTGATGTATATAATATTATTAATAATAATATTTTATATATATATAATATTATACACACACACACACACACATAACACATGTTATGGATCGTATTTAGGAACATAGTTAATTCACTCATTAACTATCTCTCCGGTTTCATTTTATGAAGTTAATATTTACCGAACATTGCTGCAAATATAGTCGTTACTTTCTACGTTATGGGAGCAGTCCATTTCCCTCCTAAATCATTCATTTGTACATGCACAGCGTAGGCTAATTATTTATATTTTATGTTGGTTGGAATTCTGAACGGACCGCCACTGCAGACCTCTTTGCGTGATCACGAAGGTAGGCTAATGGCTGAATCGGAAATTATAAGCAAGATCACGGGAATCAATAGCCTAATACTGCCCAGTTGTGCTAAAATAAATATCACGAGACGTCCATCATCAGATGAATGATATGGAAAAGTTAAGTTAGAGCCGCTAAAGCCAGTGCTACTACCCATGCGAACATGAACAAGCTTTTCCCTCCAAAAAAAAAGAGCCTAAAACGTATCTAAGTAATATACAGTATTTCGTTGTCACCCTGCCTTAGTCTCCAAATGCAAAACTGACATTAACAAACTGCAATAATGCAGTAACAGCTGAAAAGTACTTGGGTGTGTGTTTTATTTTATATTTACCGTTCAATAATGCAATCGCTGCTGTCTGTCCCATAGAAGAACTTGACAGCCAGCGTATGTTTTGGAACTATTGGGGCTTACATGAACCACGTGACAGCCAAGTACTTTTCAGCTGTTACTGCTTTATTGCAGTTTGTTAATGTCAGTTTTGCATTTGGAGAGGCAGGGTGACAGCTGAAAAGTACTTGGGTGTGTGTTTTATTTTATATTTACCGTTCAATAATGCAATCGCTGCTGTCTGTCCCATAGAAGAACTTGACAGCCAGCGTATGTTTTGGAACTATTGGGGCTTACATGAACCACGTGACAGCCATCGCGGCGACATAAAAGAGTGTCGCAACTCTGGCCCCATCCACACTACTATGTTTTAGATTAGAAACGGAGACCTTTTGCTACGTTTGCACCTCCCATCCAGACTAAAACGGCAAAAACGAAGACCTAAAACAGAGAAGTTTAGAAACGCTGCCGACCCCGTTTTGCGTTTTGAATCTCCGGAGGGGGTTTTAGTGAAGACGGGTCAAAACGGAGGACTTTAGAAACGATGACGCGGAGGCTCACGCTCGGCTCTCTGGTTGGGTGTCATCAGTCATGGCAAGCGTTTCTGACTTTGATGTCTTTGCTAGCAGCTGTTGTGAAAGTAAATTCTGCATTTTTCAATGCTATAACTGCGTACATGCGCCGGAGGCAAGCTATTATTTGAGCGATCTGTGACAATTTCCGTGTGCAGCGGCGGTATCGAACGTACATGGAGCATCGCTCTTTGCAGAGGTAACTTAGCTGCTTTCTTCTTCATCAAATCTGAGGAATAGTCCATCTGTTTCCTGTTTACACCAGCACGCGCATGCCCAGTGTAGGTGAATGGTCACGTGATCCGCGTTTTCAGTCGTTTTAATGTGGACGGATATCAATTCTAATACGCAGCTAAAACGCTGGTGTGGACGGAGATCGTATTCGTTTTAATTCTCCGTTTCTAGACTAAAACGCAGTAGTGTGGATGGGGCCTCTGTCTCTCTATGGCTCTGCGCCTTTCCACTGCACACGACATTCGCATACAATTGTCGCATTTCGCCCCCTAGTGTCAGTCGCACGGAACTTTGAAATTGGTCGTGAAGCAACCGGCTATTCACAATGGTAAAATGAATGATGAATGTAATGCATGCATGAATATATCCACACAAAACAAATGACCCTCAATACATCTACAATAATAACAATAGATTTTACAGAGCTAATCAATATAAATATTGATTTAATAATTATAAAATATTTTCTTTCTGCCATAATTATTAATAACCGACATTTTACAAAAATAGCGTTCACAGAATAACATTAAAGAGTTGAAATATTGGTAATTCTAGCCTCACGCTCATAGTTTTGATTAGAATACATCACATCCGGTCGGCCGGTCGCATACGGTCTAGCCGCAGAAGTTCAGATATTTCAACGGATCTACAGCTCAAATCGGATACGAATTTTCCACATACGCATATGATCGGAACTCCCCACAGCTCCCGTACGACGCCCCATTGGAAATGAATGACTTCCGGTCCAACGGCTGTCGTTTGTCGTGTGCAGTGGAAAGGCGGCTTCAGAGTACTTGGACGTGATTGTGATTACAAGAGGTAAAAACGATATAAATACTGTTCGTTTTCTCACACAAACCGCTCGTTTCGTGTCTTAGGCCATCAATGTGTACTTACATTTACGAGTCATTAAATCATGATTAATTTGGATTTCTCTGTTCATGCTCTTTGAGGTGGACCCCTGCATATACCTGCATTATATGACTGACAGACAAGAACGGTTTGACCTAAAAATATCAAAATTGAAAATACTGTGGAAACAAAGACACCTACATCTTGGATGCCCTTGAGGTAAGCTAAAACATATCAAAAATTAATTTCAAAGTGCACTATCCCTTTAATTAATTTTAAGATAATTTAGTTTACTTCCATTCAAATTGAAAAGTTGCCACCAAACCCTTTACAAAACCTCTAATCAAGATTAAAAGCCTAAAGCCTAAACTTACAGCTAAAGTCTAGTCAACCTAACGTCACCTCTTGGTTAGTTAACTTAGCCTAACAGTTGAGATGCTAACAGACTTTTCCCGAAGACACTAAACCATTTCTATAAAGTAAATATTAAACGGAAGCGTGTTATTTACATGAAAGAATGTGTCTGAAACATTTTTATGTGCTATTTGTGTAATTTTGGGGACTAAACTTACCTGAAATTAGCGAAAACAACAGTGAGAGACCCAGTTCTATTTCACTGTTACAGACCGCCAGAGACGGTCGAACATAGTGGAAGGAGTCGCGTCTCGCGAGCCATATCGAGAATCTCGCATTGATTTGTCACCTGTGACCCTGACCGATGACGTGTCAGCAGCTATATCCGCTCCGGTCACGTCACGGTCGTTCTCTTTGTCATTCTCGCGAAGAGATCTCGCTCGAGCGTGCACAGCGTTTTTGGTGAGCAACTGCTCCCCGCTACAGCTGTGTCTCGGGAGAAATATTTGGATATATTTGGATATATTTTGACGTGCATCGGACCATATACCCACTGGTTGTCCAGGGTTTGTTTGGAACCGATCGCTACTAGCAGTGTTGAGGTGAGTACTCATGTGAACTCAGTGGTTAACCAGGGTTCTGTTATACTGCGTGTGGTATTGTATATTGTCAGAAACTGCTACTTTATGTTATGCTCATTGGTTAACCAGAGTGATACATTGATAAACCTTATTGTGGATAACCCCATTGGTTGACCAGGGTTTTTTTCAACTAACTGGGCTGGAAGTGATGGCAGCTTCATGTTCTCTCTGCTTCGGTCCAATGGATCTCATGGATGCTCATATTCAATGTCCTACTTGCCTAGGCATTGATCACCTCCGAGAGGCTTTAGTAGACCCATGTCCTGAATGTGGTTTGATGTCCTTGGAGATGAGACAGCATCGACTGGCTGAATTAGACCCTGAGTTTGAGAATTCTGCTCCATCAGCTGGGACAGAGTCACATGTGAGTAGCAAGCGTGTGGCCAGTGGGACTGGAAGGCCTTCAAAGAGGATGCGAACCTCCTCGGAGTCAAGTACATTGACCCAGCAAGTAGCTGAACTAGCGAACGCAGTTCAGGGTATTAGAGACTTATTATCTGTTCCCCCTACTCGTCAGAATGTGAGTGAGGGGACGGGGGGGGGGGGGGGGGGGGGTGTTTTAGCTCCTCCCTTGCCCAGGTGTGAGCTGGCATCCAGGTTGTCCAGGAGAGAACCAGACACTTTATCTATTGCGGCTTCTGACTCCTTAGACCGGGAGGAACAGGAGTATTATACGCCAGTGGTTCTCAAAGTGGGGTCCGCGGACCGAACTATAGCCAGGGTGTCCGCAAAATAATTTTTAACAGCCTACCGTTTTTTTCCGGACTATAATTCTTGTTTTCTTTATCATCTAAAAACATGCTATTTATTCCAAAGTGACTTATATAATGTATTTAACGTCAAATAATACAATGTAGACACTTAGGTTTCTAGATAGATAATATATCTGTATTTCGTATGTCTGTGCGTCAAGTAGCCTAGAGACAATTCGCTATGTTTTGGTTGATTTTGGGGACAGACGGCACCCGCATCCTGTTGTTTTCTTTATTTTTAAAAGGCATGACATTTTGTTGTCATTTTTAATGTATACACAATGGACACTTTACCGTTTTGAATGATGAACTCTTTTCTTATCTGTATGACCATAAATAATTAGTATTCCTTTGTTTCCACTTTCCACTGCTGAGGAAAAAATCCCAAGTAATCGCGCCGGCGTCTCGCGTGCGCGCACAATATGTCAGTTCTAGCACTGCTAGATTTGACATTAGAGCCTGATCATTATCAAAATAAAATACAATCAACCGAACTTATATAAAGTTCGGCTTAATTTAATTTATCTGTTGTACACTATGAAAGCAGTCAATCATTCATAGCCTACTGTTGACTTGCTGTTATTCCAATTTCATTTCTCCGCATGTGAAGATGCTGATATGTGTAGTCCTATACTGTGACTGAAGCATGCAGCTTTCTTTACATAAATAGTTAAGCATCCAAATGTTAGGCTACATCACCAATGTGGAAACTTTGGACCGAATGAGAGATGCACGAGCCCAACTGTGCAGTTTCAGTTTTGATTAAAATTAATTCGTTTAGACTTGATGTTTAAAATAAATGTTGTCTTTATACTATTATTATTATTATTTGTATTATTATCTTATAGGGTAGCCTACTTATTTTTCATTCTCGTTTTGTTCTGAATAGCTACCATTAATTTAAGGATTTGCTGTGGAGTGAGGGGAAGGCTAACGCCTCAACAACGTAACAAAGTAGGCCTATTACACATTCAGATGCAACTTATTTAATGTAATATTAAAAAGTGCATAGGGACAGGGCCGTACCAATTGAGGTCCCCGATGTCCGGACCTCTGTCATTTTTCTATGTGTGTTGTGTATATAATTAAAGTTGTGAAATAATTGCCTAATATTAACTTAATTTGGTGCAGCAAGGATATTGTACATCGCGATGATAACTGACCTTCTCGTCTGAGCTGCTTCAGCAGACTAACAACAACAGCAGCCATTTAGTCTGGTCAGACCATTCGGACGCGACTCTACAGGACTGTTTTGAACGCGCTGACTGGGAGATGTTTCGGGCTGCTTCTGAGGATGACATCGAGGCTTACTCGGACACTGTAACGTGCTTCATCAGGAAGTGTGTAGAAGATGTGGTGCCGACAAAAATAATTTGCATCTACCCCAACCAAAAACCGTGGATAAACACCGATGTCCGAACAGCCTTGTCAGCACGGACTTCTGCCTTTAATTCCGGAAACAAAGAGGACTATAAACACACCTGCTATGATCTTAGGAAAACCATTAAATCTGCTAAACAACAATACAAGGAAAAAATTGAAGGACAATTTAACACTAACAACGCGAGAAGCATGTGGCAGGGCATTAATAACATCACAGGCATTAAAAGGAAAAACCCCGCCACCGGGAACATTGCCGCCACTCTGCCGGACGAGCTGAACCAGTTTTACGCTCGTTTCGAGGCTCATAACATCACCCACACAGAGATAGCTCCCGCGCATGTCACAGAGGAGATCAGTGCACTCTCCGTCTCTGTCGCGGATGTAGCTCGTTCGTTCCGAGGGGTGAATATCCGCAAGGCTGCGGGTCCGGATGGTATTCCAGGTCGCGTACTCAGGTCATGCGCAGACCAACTAGCCGGGGTCTTTACAGACATCTTCAATCTCTCCCTCTCTCTGTCCGTGGTTCCTTCATGTTTTAAAAAATCGACAATTGTGCCCATTCCAAAGAAAACTAAAATCAAATGCTTGAATGACTGGCGGCCGGTTGCTCTGACACCCATCGTTAGCAAGTGCTTTGAGAGGCTTATCAGAGACTACATCTGCTCTGTGTTGCCTGCCTCACTGGACTCACTACAATTTGCATACCGTAGCAACCGTTCCACTGATGATGCTATTGCTTTTTGCCTTCACACCGCTCTCTCCCACCTGGAAAATAAAAACACTTATGTGAGAATGCTGTTTGTGGACTACAGTTCAGCATTTAATAACATAGTGCCTGCCAAACTGATCACGAAGCTCCAGGCGCTGGGCTTAAACAAATCTCTGTGCAGCTGGATTCTGGACTTCCTGTCAGACAGACGTCAGGTGGTCAGAATCGGCAATACCATCTCATCCTCGCTGACCCTCAACACTGGTGCTCCTCAGGGCTGCGTTCTCAGCCCACTCCTGCATTCCCTGTACACATACGACTGTGCAGCTACACACAGCTCTAACGTCATCGTCAAATTCGCTGATGACACCACGGTGGTAGGCCTGATCACGGACAATGATGAGACGGCCTACAGAGCGGAGGTGTCCACACTGATAAAATGGTGTCAGGAGAACCACCTCTATCTTAACATCGACAAGACCAAAGAGCTGCTGGTGGACTTCAGGAGACAGAGCAGAGAACACACCCCGATTACCATCGAGGGGACACCTGTAGAGCAGGTCAACAGCTTTAAGTTCCTCGGCTTTACATCACTGAGGATCTTACATGGTCTGCGCACACAGATGCTGTGCTTAAGAAGGCACATCAACGCCTTTTTCTTCTTAGGCGCCTTAGGAAGTTTGGAATGACCTCCAATATCCTCAAATCATTCTACACCTGCACCGTGGAGAATATTCTGACTGGCAGCGTCACTGCCTGGTTCGGAAACAGCACTGCCGGCAATCGCAAAGCTCTGCAGAGGGTTGTGCGAACTGCCAGCCATATTGTAGGAGGTGAGCTTCCCTCCCTCCAGGAGATCTACACCAGGCGGTGTATGAGGAAAGCCCGGAAGATTGTCAATGACTGTGGCCACCCGTCCCATAGACTGTTCTCTCTGTTACCATCAGGCAGACGTTTTCGCAGCATTCGATCCCGTACTAGCCGACTGAGAGACAGCTTCTTTCCACAGGCTATCAGGTTAATGAACAGCCAGAACTGATACATCTTACACACGTCGTTTATCCCCTGCATACATTGTCATACATGCACTTTACTTTACTCAATACCTCCCTTCAACACTGGACTTCACAGCAGCACACACTGCACTTATTGCAGCAGCACTACACAGCATACAGTGCACTGAATTGATTAATACAATAATCCATATCACCGAGATACCAATCATGCGCATCATACTGCACTGTGTATATCTGTATTTGGTAATTCTAACTTATTGTAAAGTATGTTTTTCTGTGACTATTTATATTAAGCTATACTGCATATTGTACATTGCCATCTGCATATTGCTCATATATGTTAATTGTAATTGTATATTGTCTTATGTTAATTGTATTCTGTGCTGTCTGGAGCACGCTCTTAAGAATTTCACTCGCTACGGCACATGTGTTGTTAGTGATGTGACAATAAATGGATTCAGATTCAGATTCAGATTCAGATTCAATGTCAAAATGTTTGAGTCGGAGATGAATTCAAAGTAGGCGGGGCTTATGTTCACAGAAGCTGCAAGCCGAGCGCGAATCCCCGCACGCCGCTTCAGTTAACGGTCATAAAGTGCGAGATAAGATGTAGGCCTAAATAGCTAAAATAAACAGCTGTTTTAGATAGAAGTTTTGAACGAACGACTGAAACAATCATTTAAAGTATCCATCAAAGCTCAGCTTTGGGAAAGGAAATAGCTACAGGTCAAGAGAAGCATAATGCCCAGGATGAGATTAACATTATGGATTCCTATTTAACACAGATATACAGTAGGTTTTTTAGCTAATTACAGTGGGTATAAGCTCAATTTAACAGCACACGCACCTATTAAACATATTTCCATTATTATTGTATAAATAGGCTAAGGCTAGGCTATATTTTTTGTGCAGAATAATCCTTGAAACATTTCTCATTTAAGGTTTGGAATATGTGATTGAGTTTTGATATAGCCTACATGTGAACAATAATCATATACATTCTGCATTTCCATTTTGTATATGGATCATAAAATTTAAACTGTCATCTTGACAAAAACATTTATGCCACTGCCCACTGACATGCTTTTAAAGCTATAGTTATCCAATTTTTGGGCCTTAAAACACCTTAAAATGCACATGTGTAGATCAAGAACATCAAAAATCCCTCGGGGGGCATGCCCCCCAACCCCCCTAGCAAGATCACTTTTGGGACCTCAGTATGCTATTTAGAAATTCCTGCATAGGACCCTGGGTGGAGACCATTTGTGAAAATATTTTATTAGCCGCTCCCACATTAACTTTGTGCTCAATCACTGTTATAAATATGAGGGGGTCCTTGGAAATATTTTTCCCCTGTAAGGGGTCCCTGGCTCCAAAATGTTTGAGAACCCCTGTTATACGCCAATGGAGGAGACGAGACCCTCACATTCCCAGGTCCAATGTTCCCATAGCGACGACGGTTCTGGCCTTCAGGATGCGCCGCCTTCAGTGGTTTTCTCTCTGCAGGACACACTCAGGATGGCGCTCGCTAAGCGGAATTTGGATCCACCTCCTCCCCTATCAGGCCAGTCAAACCTCTTGCGTCGCCCAGTTTCCCAGCAGGAGGATTTCCTAATGCCGAGTTGTCCTGACTTCACAGATGTGGTTTCTTCAGCGTTTCGGTCAGCTCCCTTATCCAGACCTGATCGTGTGGCTCGTACGCGAGCGGCAATGGCTGATGCAGACAAAAAGGGCCTTGGTAACATGCCCCCAGTGGAGCCATGCATTTCTTCACTGGTAGTGTCACCAGATGAGGCTCTTAGACACAATCTTCGCTGTCCCAACCCAGAGTGTAGACGCACAGATGATCTGTTGGTCAGGATTTATAATACTGTCTCAGGCTTGAGTCGTGTGGGGAATTCCATGGCTCATCTTCTGCTGGCACTTCATTCTGCTTTGAGTACTAACCCACCAGATAATACCATATCTGAGTTACTTGAGGCTTCCTTACAAGCCTTGGGTTCAATCGCATTTTCTAGCGGAAAGGCTTTTGGGCTTACTACTCAGGCTAGGCGGCAGGTTTGGCTAGCACAGTCTAAACTTCCAGAGGCTTGCTGTAGCAATCTTCGTCAACTACCACTGGTACCTGGGCAGATTTTTGGTCCAGCCGCTCAAGAAGCTCTTGAGCGCAGAGTTCGTGCAGTGGAGTCTCGGTCCCAGCACTTTGAGCGGAGTGTGAATTATGGACCATCCTCACATCAAATACCTGTTCGTCATGCAAATCCATTCCAGTGCAGGCAGGGACAGTCTTACAGGCCTGTACAGCAGGCAACTCGACCTGGGTATGACTCGAGAAGGGAGGCATCCCGTGCTCTTAGACCACCTGCTCGCCCTGTGGCTACTTATCGTCGCCCCCCCAGGGGTAGGGAGACCGCTCCTCATCGTCGGTGATGGTCCAGGGTCTGTGATGGGACACTTTTCAACCTCTCAACTACAACTTTGGAGAGGGATTACGAACAACAAGTGGCTCCTCGACACACTCGACAGGGGCTACTGTCTTCAGTTCCGTCACAGACCCCAATTATGCACACACACTCGGCCCACAGTGGTTCGGGACCCTCGTCAGGCTCTTGCTCTATCTCTCGAGGTCCGGAAGCTACTGGAAAAGGGTGCGGTAGAGCTAGTAAACCCCCAGGTCCATCCGGGGGGATTTCAGTCAAAGTACTTCCTCGTTCGCAAGAAGGATGGAAGCTTCAGGCCAATCTTGTACCTCAGACGCTTGAACAGGGGTCTCAAACACCTTCCTTTCCGCATGCTGCGTGTCAAGGATGTCCTACAAGCGGTCGAACCCGGCATGTGGTTTACCTCTGTGGATCTGAAGGATGCATATTTCCACATCCCCATTGCACCTCATCATAGAAGGTTTCTTCGGTTCACATTCCAGGGCAGGACATACCAATATTGAGTCCTACCATTTGGCCTCTCCCTCTCTCCCCGTGTATTCACACGGTGTATGCAAGTGGCACTAGAACCTCTACAACGGGAGGGCATGTTGATTCTCCCTTACCTGGACGATTGGCTGCTTTGTGCCAGATCACCTCAGCAGGTAGCCAACAACACACAGCGCCTACTGGAGCATGTTACTGCTTTAGGACTGAGGGTAAACCTGGAGAAAAGCTGCCTTACTCCATGCCAGTCAATATGTTTTCTGGGATTACATCTGGACTCCAGAATAATGAGGGCTACCCTCACAGCGCGCAGGAGGCAAGCTATACAAGGTGCCATAGCGAGGTTCCAGGTTCGACGCAAGCTACCTTATTTTCACTTCTTACGGCTAGCGGGCCTTCTCACGGAAGCCTCATCGGCCATTCACTTAGGACTTTTACACCTTCGTCCTTTTCAGCGTTGGTTGATAGCCAGACGGTTGTCAGCAGTTCACAACCGACAGACCCTTGTTGTGGTGACAACCAGTTGCTCTGTCTCCCTGAGGCTTTGGAGACGGGAACAATTTCTACAAGGGGGTGTACCAATGGGACCACCCCCAGCACGCAGAGAAGTAGTGACAACAGATGCCTCTCTCTCCGGATGGGGAGGGCTGTGGCAACACCAGGGCGTGCAGGGGAGTTGGACCTTGCAGCAGGCGACATCTCACATCAACATCCTAGAGCTATGGGCAGTGCTTTTCACCCTAAGACACTTCAGACAGGAGTTATCGGGGAGGCACATCCTAGTGCGGACCGACAACACCACAGTGGTGTTTTTAATCAATCACCAAGGGGGCACGAGGTCTCTACCTTGCCTTCGACTTTCACGAGTGCTGTTGTTGTGGGCAAACCAGCACTTCCTGTCGATCAGAGCGGCACACATTCCCAGTCACTGCAACAGTGTGGCAGACTCACTCTCTCGATCGGGTCCGAAGCCAGGGGACTGGTGTCTGCACAAGGCGGTAGTTCAGTCAGTTTGGGGACTTTTTGGGACCGCAGCAGTCGACCTCTTTGCCAGCAGGAATACAACACATTGTCCGCTGTGGTTTGCGGAGCAGGAGGAGCAGGGATCACTAGGCCAGGATGCCCTGGCCCACGACTGGCCAGACCTCCTCCTCTATGCTTTCCCTCCAATTCCACTTCTCTGGCCTGTGCTGAGGCATGTGCAGATGAGACGACACAGGCTTATTCTAGTGGCACCCTGCTGGCCAGCGAGACCATGGTTCAGTCTGCTGGTGGCCCTTACGACCGGTCCACCACAACCATTGCCAGTTCGGAGGGACCTACTGTCACAAATGAACGGGGAGCTTTGGCACCCCTCACCGGGCAGGTTGAGTCTATGTGTATGGCCCCTGGGGTTGAGCAAGAGCTCTCACAGTGTTCCGCAGATGTGAGGAACACTGTCATGAATGCAAGAGCCCCATCAACACGTCGCACTTATGCCAGTAAATGGAGGATCTTTGTTTCATGGTGTACAGATCGGTCTGTTAACCCAGTCACTTGTTCCATCAGTTCAGTGTTGGAATTCTTACAACATTTATTGGACACTGGGCGGTCCCCAGCGACTCTAAGGGTATTCGTGGCAGCCTTGTCAGCACATCGGAACCCCTTGGGGGGGAAATCAATTGGTGCGGAAAAGTTGGTGGTGGCTTTCCTTAAGGGAGCAGTACGTCTTAATCCACCGGTACGGATAATGCATACCTAGTGGGATCTTCAGATGGTGCTTAACAGCCTGCGTTTACCACCTTATGAACCACTTGAACAAGCTGATATTAAGAGTCTTTCGATGAAGACTGCTTTTCTCTTGGCTATAACGTCAACCAGAAGAGTAGGTGAGCTTCATGCTCTCTCGGTGAGTCCACAGTGTCTCAGATGGGGGCCCGAGTACAATCAGGTTACACTCTGGCCGAATCCAGCTTTCCGACCTAAAGTGTTGTCTGACCGCTTTGTGAACCAGCCCATTCAGCTTGCGGCATTTAATCAAGAGGCTTCCCAGACAGCTGTGTGTCCAGTGAGAGTATTGCGACAGTATGTGTTGAAGACTGCTTCATGGCGCACCACTGATCAGCTGTTTGTCCGTTTTGATGCCTGTCAGAGGGGCTCACCCTTGTCGAAGCAAAGGTTGTCTCATTGGGTGGTGGATACCATTATACAGGCATATGATTCGGCTGGTCAGACAGTTCCAGCATCTATTAAATGCCATTCAACCCGATCAGGGGCTACTTCTTGGGCAGCACTACGGGGAGTGCCCCTTTCTGATATATGTGCAGCGGCTTCATGGTCGTCACCTTGCACGTTCACAAGATTCTACAGGATTAATGTGGCACCTATTCCTTTGGTCAGTTCTGCTGTGTTAGCGGACAGTATCTAGGTAAGCGGCCCTCGTGACTTGGTTGTATTCGTCTTCCACTATGTTCGACCGTCTCTGGCGGTCTGTAACAGTGAAATAGAACGCCGGTTACTGGTGTAACCTTGGTTCTATGAATAGTGGAAGACCGCAAGAGTCTCTGGTCACTCGGACTGAGAATGACTGCAGAGAACGACCGTGACGTGAACGGAGCGGATATAGCTGCTGACACGTCATCGGTCAGGGTCACAGGTGACAAATCAATGCGAGATTCTCGATATGGCTCGCGAGACGCGACTCCTTCCACTATGTTCGACCGTCTCTGGCGGTCTTCCACTATTCATAGAACCAAGGTTACACCAGTAACCGGCGTTGTTGCTTGTCGTCGGTTGAGCCAAAGTTGAGCTCCCCGCCCGTTTCCATGGTAACTCCAGTTCAAATCTGGTTCAAATGCAACTCGAATGTTCAGTGCGCGCGCCCATTAAAATATGTAGAAGTCACGCAGCATTTACATAAAAGAAGATATGATCGAGGGAATTATTGGATAATCAGATAAAATATCCTGAAATGTGAGGTTAACATTATTAAGTGTATATAGGCTCATGGCCATCACCAAACTGTAAACGGAATGAGAATATGAAGCATTGAATGTAAAACAATGTTTACAAAGTCATTTATAATAGGTTATAATATACTATAATAATGTAATATATAATAGCCTATAATATTATATAGCTTTATATAAATGGTTAACGTGGTGTAGAAATAAAATAGCAAAAAAAAATTATTAAAAACTAAACATGATATAAGGCATGGATATATTTTATGAAATATACACAATATGTACACACATTTACAGATGTAACATGAGGAACAATTTAAAAGATTTATGTTCAATGTATTTTTGAAATAATATATTTTCAAAATGTATTTCAATATATTTAACAGTGCTTCACATAATGTGAATAGCATATCTATCTATAAATTACAGAAAGGTTTGTCTCTCTGTCTGTCTGTTAACCACACATCTCTCGAACCGTTAGTCCAATGGATTTCAAACTTAACAGGTTTCTTGCTACGGGCACGAGTAAGTGCAGTGTCATGTTTGACGTTGTTTGGATTAGAAATGCAAAAGATATCGTTAAAAATAAACATTCTGACATAAACACTCTGTGTATGGCATTATGTCAGTATCTGTATTTGCTTTCTACCATGCACAAATAAAAATGTCACTGAACTTTTGCTGTGTAATTGTAACAATGAGCACTCAAACACACCAAACCAACAATTACTAAAAACACACACAACAACTGATTTTGCACGGGCACTTTGCCATCATTAGTAACCAATTCACACACTGTTTGCTCAAGCGTAGCGTTTTCTCGGAGTTCACTGTGTAGCTGCTCCCTGAATCGTCGCGCTTATTCATTTGTGGATGTTAACTGAATCTGTAAGTCAGCTATGCTATTACTTCTAAATATTTTATTTTAGTCTGGTGTGCTTAACGTTATCGCTACTGTGTAATAGTAGCTTTTAATTGTTAATACTATTAACTAGTGCTGTCAAACGATTAAAATATTTAACCCTCTGGTTATCTTCATTTGTGTCTACACTAGTTATCTTTGGGGTCTCCAGGGACCCCAGACAATAACATTTAATTTTGTAACAGAATAAAAGTTTATTTTTTTACAAATGTAATTTTACTCTGTTTATTAATGTTTTTACTCAACATTTGTGCAGTTTTTGGAGGATTTATGATATCTTTTAAATTTCTATAAATAAATAAATATTTATTTAAATAGGCTTTTTACAAAAAAACAGCATTTTATGTAAAATTAACTTTATAAAAGACCCAGATTTCTAACTTTCATTCATGGAGATAACATGGATAATTTTACATGGTTTAATGTAAGATTTTTGGCCATTTTTTGGAAACTGCAGTTAAAAAAAAATATATCACTTTAACCACTAGATGGCTATAGAGCTCCACTTTATGCTATTTGCTATTTGACAAATCAAAATATATCTTTTCACAAGTTTTTCCAGTTGGATTCATATCTAAATATTATAAAATCACAATTATAACAAAACAAAAAAAATTTGTCAAAGTTTAGCATTTTTTTGTACTGACAAAAGTTTTTCAATAATGTTACTGTTGTGAATCATCACCAGTCTGAGATAGATCCATTTGCAGCGAGGGTTTATTGATACACAATCAGAAACAGACAGAGGTAAACCAGAGCAAACACAGTGGAACAGACAGGGCTAAATCGTAGTCAAATACCAGGCAGAGGATCGGGGCAGGCAGATAACAGGCAAGGTCGGAACTCCAGGCAGAGGGTCGGGGGTGGCAGATAACAGGCAGAAGACAGAGGCAAAACAGGTCAGTAATCAGTCAGGCTATCCAGGGTTTATAATGCTCAGAAGTGTTCACAAACGCAAAACAAAACTTCGCACTGAGAGCTGTTCGAGGTGCGGTTAAATAGTCTGGGTGAAAGACTGCAGCTGGGCGAGGTGATGAGAGTCATTAGGGGTTGCAGCTGAGTAAGGTGAGTGCGATTAGAGGGCTTCTGGGGAATGTAGTGCAACGGAGAAAATCAGAACTCGGGTGAAAGTGGTCTTGGTTGGCTAGCAAGGGAGGTTGCAGACTCTGGGATCGTAACAGAGCCCCCTCCCTGCGAGCGACTCCTGGCGCGACGAGTCTGACGGCGTCGGGGTCTTCCACGAGGTCGAGGGGCCGGTTTGGTGGGATGGGCCAGGTGGAAGTCCGTGATTAGATTGGGATCCAGGATGTCCGAAGCGTCAACCCAAGAGCGTTCCTCAGGGCCATACCCCTCCCAATGCACGAGGTACTCTAAGGACCTGCCCCGACGTCTGGAGTCCACGAGTTCTTGAACCTGATAGGCCTCCTCGCCTTCCACTAGAATGGGCTGAGGAGTCTGGTCATGGGAACTTCCCTCCTCGCTTTCGTTAGGACTATCGGCAGGCTTGAGAAGTGAGACATGGAAGGTTGGGGCGATGCCTGAACTCTCTGACGGCGGACCGCTCGTTGGAGGTGGGTGTGGGCCTGGTTCCAGGTCTCCTCGCTGCGCTGAAGCCAGTCGTTCACAGCGGGGACATCAGTGGGTTCACCTGACCACGGGAAGAGAGGCGGCTGGAAGCCTAGGAGGCACTGAAAGGGAGTCAGACCAGTGGAGTGTTTCCGGATGGAGTTCTGGGCATATTCGGCCCAGAACAGGTAACGACTCCAATCTTCCTGGCGCTGGTGGCAGTAGGAGCGCAGAAAACGGATCACTTCCTGATTCAGGCGTTCAGCCTGACCGTTGGATTGCGGGATATATCCTGAAGTGAGGCTGACATTTACCTGAAGGGTCCTGAAAAAGGCAGACCAAACCTGTGAGGTGAACTGGGGTCCTCGGTCGGAAACAATATCCTCAGGTAAGCCATAAAACCGGAACACCTGGTAGCAGAGGTGTTCGGTGGTCTGCAGAGCTGTGGGAAGCTTGGCGAGTGGAATTAGACGACAGGCCTTGGAGAAACGGTCAATGACGGTGAGGATGGAGGTGTGCCCCTCAGAATCTGGAAGATAAGTAATGAAGTCGATGGCTATATGTGACCATGGATGTTGCGGAACAGGAAGTGGGTGGAGGAGGCCGGCAGGTAGTTGGCGCGAAGACTTCTGGGTGTTGCAGACCCGGCAGTGTTGGACGTGGGCTGTGGCCTCAGCGGCTAGGGAGGGCCACCAGTATCGGTTTTGGAGAAGCTGGATGGTGGCCGTGATTCCTGGATGTCCTGAACTTGGATGGGCGTGAACAAGTTCCAAAACTTGGTTCCGAAGAGTCTCGGGGACAAAGACACGATCAGGTGGACAGCCTGGTGGGACATCTGTGTGGGAGTTGATCTGTTCAATCTCTGTGTCGATGTCCCACTGAATGGGGGAGACAACGAGGTTGGGCGTCAACACTGTCGTGGGGTCTTGAGGCTTGAGTTCATGATCGTCTTGACGTGACAGGGCGTCGGCCTTTGTATTCTTGGAGCCTGGGCGGTAAGTGACGGTGAACTGAAACCGGGTAAAGAAGAGTGACCAACGGGCCTGCCTGGGGTTTAGCCTCTTCGCAGTACGCAGATACTCCAGGTCCTTATGGTCGGTGAGTACTACGAAGGGATGGAGGGCGCCCTCGAGCCAGTGCCGCTACTCCTCGAAAGCGGCCTTCATAGCAAGGAGCTCCCGGTCACCCACATCATAATTTCTCTCAGCGGTATTCAGTTTACGGGAGTAGAAAGCGCAGGGGTACAGCTTGGGGGGCGAACCTTGACGTTGGGAGAGGATGGCCCCCAGGGCGGTGTTAGAGGCGTCCACCTCCACTACGAATGGTAGCCCGGGGTCAGGATGGTGCAGGATAGGCGCAGTGGTGAAACGTTGCTTGAGTAAGTTGAAGGCCTGGGAGGCAGAGTCGTTCCACGGGAGACGATGGGTTCCCTTCTTGACCAGGGAGGTGAGAGGGTTAGCCACAGCACTGAAATTCCTTATGAACCGTCGATAAAAGTTAGCAAACCCAAGGAAGCGCTGCAGCTCCTTCAAGGTCGTGGGCCGGGGCCAGTCAAGGACCGCTTTGACTTTACTCTCATCCATAGCAACCCCATCTGGGCTGATGATATACCACAAGAACGAAATGGAGGTTTGGTGGAACTCACACTTCTCCAGCTTGGCGTATAGGTGGTGATGGAGGAGTCTTTGGAGCACGGCCCGAACGTGCTGAACATGGTCCGAGAGGGTGTCGGAGTAAATCAGGATGTCGTTGATGTACACTATGACGGTACGGTGGAGCATGTCTCTGAAGATGTTATTGATGAAAGACTGGAAAACGGAAGGACTGTTCGCCAGGCCGAACGGCATAACCCGATATTCGTAGTGCCCCGTGTTGGTGGAGAAGGCCGTCTTCCACTCGTCCCCCTCCCTGATGCGGATAAGGTTGTAGGCGCAGCGCAGGTCAAGCTTGGTGAAGTACTTTGCGGTACGAAGGAGCTCCAGGGCGGCAGGTACCAGAGGGAGCGGATAGCGAAATTTCACAGTGATATCATTCAGGGCCCGGTAATCGATACAGGGTCGGAGGCCTCCGTCCTTCTTCTGAACAAAGAAGAAGCCGGCAGATGCGGGAGACGTGGAGGGGCGAATGAAACCCTTAGCAAGCTCCTCCTCAATGTACTTCTTCATTGCTTCGGACTCTGGTTGGGAGAGAGGGAAGATACGGCCCTTGGGTGGTACTGAACCGGGTAACAGATCGATGGCACAATCGCCATCGCGATGAGGAGGGAGCAGAGAGGCTCCAGGCTTTGCTAAAGGCCTCAGCCAGATCATGGTATTCAAAGGGAAGACCGTTCAGTTCTGAAGCGTTGAAGAAACACAGAGAAAGAAGGAAAAGCTGAACCATCGGGTCTCCAAACCGCTGTTATACACTCCAAGGCCTTTCCCGTCAGCAAAGAACACACGAATGTAATCCTCCCCGTGTCTGTCGAGTCCAGGGCCGGTTGTTGTTCGATAAACAATGAGCACTGAAGAATAAAGCCCCTGCACTTGTCGGGATCCCCGTCGAACTTCTCCGGGAGCGCGAGACTTGCAGTAGTAGTGGGCGGGGCTGGTGCAGGGCTGACAACGGCAGCAACGGCTTGTGGGGATGGTTGTTCAGCTGATGAGGTTTGGAGTCCGCGCACAGCCTTGACTAATTCGTCCATCAGCGAGGTGAGATGACTCAGCTGGTGATGGTGAGCTGCAATCTGATCCGCTTGGGCTGAATAGGCGGCTGACAAGGTTGACATCGCTGCTGGATCTGGTTGCGGCGAAGTTTTCTGTTGTGAATCACCAGTCTGAGATAGATCCATTTGCAGCGAGGGTTTATTGATACACAATCAGAAAAAGACAGAGGTAAACCAGAGCAAACACAGTGGAACAGACAGGGCTAAATCGTAGTCAAATACCAGGCAGAGGATCGGGGCAGGCAGATAACAGGCAAGGTCGGAACTCCAGGCAGAGGGTCGGGGCTAGCAGATAACAGGCAGAAGACAGAGGCAAAACAGTAGTGATGGGTCGTTCATGAAGGATTCATTCATTGCGTCTGTCAAGTGACAAATGAACGAAAGACTCGGAAGGTAAAATAATTATTTATTTTCCCTGTAAATTATTTTTGACTGCATTATAATGTTTTCTCAATTCAGAATATGATCAGGATTGCGTTGGTGGATGTGTTTGGGGAATTTGGCTGTTACAAGTATAACATTTAAAGCCACTTCAATGAACGAAATGACTCGTAAAAAGATTCGTTCATTTTGATGAACGAGATCGAACAAGAGAGTCAGTAAAATGAAATAAAAGAAATGTTCTCTTTGTCCAAATGGTATGAAACTTTCTACGGCTCTAAACACTTTCTAGATCAAAAAAAAATAAAAAAAATTGGAATGATATCTGTTTTTATGTTAGCGTGAAAAAATAGTGACACTTGTTGTCTTCAGGGTCCCTGGAGACCCCGCATAGTAAATATACAAAATGCATCATCAAAATCAGAAACAACGCAGAACACATAGACAGAAATAAAGTGGCACACTTCCAACAATGCAAAAAACATCCACAATGCGCGCACAAACACAGAGACACACACACACTCTCACACAGGAATACATTTGTAAGGCTATACTATGCATTCTGCCTGCAGTGCACTGACGCATAAACACCTGCAGTGCACTGTAAATGAGACTGTATGAGATGAGACCACCAATTATTGTTCCTAGTCCTTTTTTTCCCCATTTCACTGTTTTTTTAACTATTTTTTTTTTTAAATTTGAGTAAAAGTCATTTGCGGGTTAAAAAGACCCCGAAGATAATGAGAGGGTTAATCGCGATTAATCGCATTAATGTCATAGTTAACTCGCGATTAATCGCACATTTTTATCTATTCTAAATGTCTCTTGATTTCTTTTTGTCCCATTATTTTTTCTCATTTTAATGCTCTTATCAACATGGAAAAGTGGATCGGCTTTTTTTTTTATTGAAAACAACATTGACAATACTGTGTTCAATTTCACACTAACATTGTCACTTGGAGCAAATAATCTCTCACACGTAACACTGTCCATCAATAAAAGGGTGAAAGAAATACTGACGACGAGGTACTGATATTGACGAGAGGGCGGAGAATTCGCATCAGCTGTGTGTGTGCTTGGCCATCATCAAGTGGTATTTCAGACTGGACGTGCTGCGATGATGATAGCTCAGTTCACAACGACAAAACACACAGATCACTTTGGTCTTGTCAATGGAACCATTTAGCAACTTTTTAAAAGTAAACTTTCCATTCAGAATCTTATTGGCATCCATTTCGGCGTCTCGCGCTCGTCATCCACTCAAAACGTAACGTTAACCAACTATTTGGCCGGCTCGCAAGCCCAAACAAGTGTGTGCGGCGTGCCTGTTTGAGATATATCCAGCTGCAGACCCGCAGCACCACCAGTTTCAGAACCCCAGCGCCAGAACCGGAAGTGAGGGAGGGGCGGAATTACCCGTATTGACAATGACACAAGCATGGTTCTCTTTCATCATCTCGTGTTCGAGATCCACCTATGGGAAGGGCATCCGTACCTGACCTCTGCAGAAGCATCCAATTGCACCAAGTCTGGCTAGACAGACAGAAGCGTGCAGCCAATGCCAGGTGAGGCCACACCCCCTTACCTACTGAAGGTCCCCTTCACCTCGTGTCTTCAGGAGGACATATCGGCCAGATCAGCCTCCGCCGGACGTGACAGTTGTTTATTTTCAACTGCTGCTGCTTTGCATTCGGAGCCGCCCACGCTCTCGCTATTTTCACCGTTTCTCCTCACGGCTGCCCGCCACGGATTTCTCCATTTTCTTCGCTGGTATGTCACTGTCTAAGCCTGCAGCCTCTCCAGGGGATAGCCTATCACGGGCCTGCCCGGCCGCGTGTGGCGCCCTTATCGCAGCTAAGGATCTTCATCAGCTTTGCGTGGTCTGTTTGGGTCTTAAGCACGCTCGGGAAGCCCTGGAGAACCCGGAAAATTGCAGTTTCTGCCTCATGCTGCCTAGGAAGCTGCTTAAACGCCGTTTGAAGGTGGCAGTGACACAGTGCACCGGGCTCGGCCCTTCTGATTCGGACGGGGGACACGGTGATGACGACGCGCTACCGGGGGCCTCCCGGGGCGCAACGTCTCTCATCTGGGCTGACCAGCCCAATCCCGCCTTCCCCGAGGAGGACATCTTCGGGGACAACCTCGCTCTCGTCCACGAACCGCCCGGTTCTGGCGAAGAGGAGGATGCGGCCATTCTTGGGGTTTCAGAGGACGAGGAGGCCATCCTGCCCTCTGGTGTTCCCCAGGTTACCGCCCACGCGGCTCTGCCTCAAGCCATCCTCTCAACATTGAATGGCCGGCACCACAGAGCGCCACCAACCAGGAGAGGGATATTTATGATGGGAAAGTGCTGGGACCCCCTCCCGGCCCGAGGAAACAACTCTTCCCCATTCTCCCGCCGTGCGCGAAGCACATGAGGTATTATTGGAGCGACCCGCTCGACTTCAGACACGGTCTCACGGGACTCGAGGTTAAGGACATGGCAGCGCACGGTATGGGCGAACCTCCCGCCGTTGAGCCTTCCATCACCAGGCACCTTAACCCCGCTCAGGGCGGGCTGCTCGCTCCCCCTAAGCCGGTCTTGCCCAACAAGATGGACCGTTTTGCTGCTCCGTTCACCAGGCAGCTTATAAGTCCTCGGCCGTGGCTGTCAGGGCCCTTAACGTTTCTTCACTCCTCTCCGCCTACCAGGCGGAGATCCTCGAAGAGTTAGGGCAACAATTGGAAAAGGGAAATCCTTCTGAAACCTTGTGGAAGGAGATCCTCACGGTGAACGACCTCGTCCTCCGTAACGCTCAGCAGGCTGTCCAAGCTTGCGGGCGCTCCATGGCGCTTTCCGTGGTGGGAGAGCGCGCGCTCTGGCTGAACCTGTCAGGACTCCCTGACAGTGAGAAACGGCGCATCGCGGGCGCGCCGGTGGAGCCCGGCCGGGCTCTCTTCGGCCCCGCCGTCGCACTGATGCAACAACGGTGTGACGATAAGAAGGAGGATGAGGCTTTCAAGCTTTGCCTTCCCAGGAAGGCAGTCCCACGCCAGGCGCCCCCTGTGCGTTTGCCTAACCCACCGGCTACGGGACGACAGTTTCACCAGGGCAAGGAAAAGCCCCGCAACAAACCACCCCCTCGGCAACATAACCCAGCACCTACAAACAAGCACTGGGGTAAGCCCGCTCCCTCCGCGGCCGGGAGACCTGCGAATTCCAACCCCACCGACTCGAAACGCAAGCGGCCTGCCTGATGTTCAGCCGATGGGGGCATCGAGTCCATGTTCACGGGCCGCGAGCCCTTCGGACTCCCCTCCTCTTCTAGGACCCCCGTCCAAAAGACCCAGGGGGTCCCGCGGATGGGTCAGCTCACCGCCTGTCGAGACTACCCAGCTCGTGTGTTCGAGAAATGTGTGTTTTCCCCCCACGTTCAGGGGGCCCTTTGTGAGGGAAAATTTAAGTTCAGTGACACCACACTGCCCACACTCTGTTCCCCTCACTCTCTCAATAAAGGCTTCGGCCCCAGTGTTTGCCCAACACAAAACACACAAAACACAAAAAAATACGAATCAAATGAATTCGTTTCGGAGAGAAAACCTCATTTCAACGGCATTCTCTTTTCTCACACGGAAGAGAACGCCTCTCACATTCTGAAAGAGGAAGTTTCATCTCTCCTAAACAAGGGAGCGATTCAGGTGGTACCCCCCAATCTGATGAACCAGGGTTTTTATTCCCGTTATTTTCTGGTCCCGAAAAAAGGCGGCTCGCTCCGCCCTATCTTGGACCTTCGAGTGTTGAACAAACATTTGAGGAAATACAATTTCAGAATGCTGACACAAGGCGCACTCGCCCGTGCCATAAAACAGAACGACTGGTTCACATCAGTCGATCTGAAAGATGCTTTCTTTCACATAAGCATCTATCCTCCGCACAGGAAGTTTCTTCGTTTCGCCTACCAGGGCATATGTTACGAATTCACAGTTCTTCCGTTTGGACTCAGTTTGAGTCCCCGGTCTTTCTGTCTGTGCGCTGAGGCGGGCTTAGCACCTCTGAGGATATCAGGTCTGAGAATCCTGACTTACATAGACGATTGGCTCATCATAGCCGAATCAAAGGAGAAGGTGTTGCAGGACACCGGCCGTGTGCTCGCGCACATCACATCGCTCGGGTTCCAAGTGAATGTGAGCAAGAGCAATTTCACGCCCAGTCAGAATGTCATTTTCCTGGGCTTGGAGCTGAACTCGGTCTCCATGCGAGCGCGTCTCTCTCAAAAGCGCGTTCGCTCTCTGATGAACTGTCTGTCGCAGTTCAGAGAAGGGGCGAAAGTGCAATATCGCACATGTCTCAGGCTGCAGGGTCTCATGGCTTCATCCACCCAAGTTGTGCCGTTGGGACTCCTGAGGATGAGGGCGTTCATGAAATGGGTTTTGTCACTACATTTCAGCCCGATTCGCGACCTTTGCCGCTCGGTAACAGTGACACGCGCCTACTCGGCAGCCTTGCGCCACTGGGAGAGCGAAGACTTTTACGCACGGGGAACCCCTCTGTGGGCGGTTACGATGCGGAAAGTTGTGACGACAGATGCGTCCTTAACAGGTTGGGGTGCCACCCAGGAGGGCAGAACGGTGAACAGTCTGTGGCCAAACAGACTACGTTCAGCGCACATAAACTATTTAGAGCTTTTAACCATTTGGAAAGCTCTGAATCATTTTCTGCCTCGCCTGCAGGGACATCACGTTCTAGTACGGTGCGACAATACCACGGCTGTGGCTTATATCAACCGTCAAGGCGGCATGCGCTCGTCGAAACTCCACACTCTAGCTTACAAGCTTTTGGTGTGGAGCAGACGGTTTTTCCTGTCGTTACGCGCAACTCACGTTCCGGGCATCCTGAACAGAGGCGCGGATCTGCTATCAAGGGGAAACCCAATCTACGGAGATTGGCGTCTTCACCCGCAGATAGTGGAAATGCTATGGATGAGATTCGGACGGGCGAGCGTAGATCTATTCGCCTCGCGCGAAAACTACCATTGTCCTATGTTCTTCTCTCTAAGGGACATGGACGCGCCCCTCGGGGTAGACGCACTGGCCCACCCATGGCCCAGAGTGCTCCTGTATGCTTTTCCTCCCCTGTGCCTGATAATTCCCACATTGGCCAGGGTGAGAGAGCAGGGCCTGTCTCTCATTCTGATAGCACCCAGGTGGCCCAAGGCACCATGGCTGGCGGAGATAATTCCTCTGTTATACGCCGAACCGTGGCACCTTCCCGTTCGCACGGACCTATTGTCCCAAGCCAACGGGGAGATTTACCACCCCCACCCGGACAGGGTGGCTCTCTGGGCCTGGCCCGTGAGAGGACGAACCTGAACGCACTTGGGCTTTCGCCGCGTGTGGTCGCCACTATTCAGAATGCCAGGGCCGTCTCTACACGGTCCTTATATGACTGTAAGTGGCAAGTGTTCGAAGGGTGGTGCGATGGGCGCGGTCTCACATCTTATCAGTGCTCAGTTCCTGATATTTTGTGTTTCCTTCAAGACCTCATGGGAAAAGGGAGGTCCTTTTCCACCATTAAGGTCTACTTGGCTGCGATTTCAGCCTGTCATGTGGGTTTTGAGGGCTCTACTGTCGGGCAGCACCCTCTAATCCGCAGATTTATGAAGGGTGCACGCCGCTCTTTGCCAGTCATCAGGAGAACTGTTCCGGAGTGGGACCTCTCCATGGTGCTGGAAGCGCTTTCTCAACATCCTTTTGAGCCTCTGGGGAGTATTTCCCTTAAGCTGCTGTCCTTCAAGACAGCTTTGCTCTTGGCCTTGGCATCTGCTAAACGTGTCAGTGAGCTACATGCACTCTCGGTTCACACCTCGTGCACTAAGTTCTCCCTCAGTGGAGATAAGGTTTCCCTTAAGCCTAACCCGGCCTTCATGCTGAAGTGCTTCCCTGCGTTCACTTCGGAGGTGTTGGAGCTGTCCGCTTTTCACCCTCCACCTTTTACCTCTCTAGAGGATCAGAGGCTGAATGCTTTGTGTCCAGTCCGTGCTTTACAGGCATATATGACCAGGACCAACGCTTTCCGGAAGAGCGGCCAGCTCTTTGTTTCATGGGCCCCCCCCCCCCCCCCCCCCCCCCCCCGCACAGAGGGAGTCCCATATCGAAGCAACGCCTCTCACATTGGGTTGTGGACGCTATAACTATGGCTTATGAAGCAAAGGGAGTGCAGCCCCCAAGGGGCATCAGAGCTCATTCCACAAGGGGCTTAGCTGCCTCTTGGGCCTTGTTTAGGGGAGTGTCACTGCAGGACATCTGCTCCGCTGCCAGTTGGGCTTCTCCTCATACCTTTGTGCGTTACTACCGGCTGGATGTCACCAGAACCTCGGTAGCACATTCGGTTTTAGGGGTGGGGTCTTCTTAGCTCTTCCCTGTAACCCTGTGAAAAAAAAACAACAAAAAAAAAAACAGTAGGAGTGAATGGGCCGGCTGGCCATGTTCATTCCTGTCACCAAACATTTACTTCCCTTATGGGTATAGTTTATGTGCCTTGGTGGGTTGGGGTTACTATCATGTATGTGTCTCATGCATGTTTCATGTCCTGCTTGTCCACAGCAGTTAGGTGTGGCGTCACCTTTGCAGGTTCATGATTAATGGACGTGTCAGGCACCGCCTCCCCGAGGTGACCGTCTTTCTCTGGCTTTCAGAACCTCACTGTGAGTGTATTGGGCAATCGGGGAGCTGTCCATGTCTCTCCCATAGGTGGATCTCGAACACGAGATGATGAAAGAGAACAATAGGTTACTATCGTAACCCCGGTTCTCTGAAACATCGAGTGGAGAGATCCACCAGCTTTGCCCCGCTTGCCGCACGAGAAGCGAATATACTTACTGAGGAATAGCAGCGCGCCCAGCGGTTATATGCCAGTAGGTAAGGGGGTGTGGCCTCACCTGGCATTGGCTGCGCGCTTCTGTCTGTCTAGCCAGACTTGGTGCAATTGGATGCTTCTGCAGAGGTCAGGTACGGATGCCCTTCCCATAGGTGGATCTCTCCACTCGATGTTTCAGAGAACCGGGGTTACGATAGTAACCTATTGTTATTTTTGCAAGTATTTAAAAATATTTAAAATTGTTGCATCTTTTAAATAATATTTAGGGTATGTTTTTATTACACAGTGAGTCTATAGGAATACCAGACTTACATTTCACTGCTCGTTGTATGAACTATAACTGGTATGTAATGTGACAAATAAAGAGCAAGACAGCGCTGGTGTTGTTTGAAGACGTGAGAGTGCGCGCGCGCGGCCGGGGCTCTCTCTCTCTCTGCTGGTTAAGCGCCCTGTCATGCGCAGCAGTCATTCTATTCTACATCACTCACCGATCAAAATAGGCTTTGGCGGGACACAAATTTGCTTTGGCGGCCGCCAAAAAGCGGACGATCTGATGGGTTTTAGAAGATTAAATACAACCTGAAACTAACAAACAGACCCGACCTCTATTTGAGACCGGCCTTTATTTACCCAAACCTGCAGCCACACCAGGCGTGCAAAAGAGACAATCGTCTATTTGGGACTCGGCTATTATTTGAAGTTTTACGGTACATTTTTATTGTTTCTTTTAAAACAATGCCGAATTTTCTCTCTTTTTTAGATTTTTGACATTATTTTACATAAAGAAAAATGCATGCTGCACATGTTCTTGTGAAATAAAGTATATTATATAAAATGCCCATAAGTTTCTTTTTCATCATCATGATCAGGAAGTAACTCTCATAATACAATGAAACGGATAACTATGTACAATTATATTACACAAAATCAATGTTTTAAAATGCTTATTGTACTATACCTTAATGTATCATTATAATACGTATAAAGTATGACGTTTCGTGTGTAATAATGCCGTTTCGTGTCTAAGCAAATTACGCTCCAAAACGTTAGGTGGCGTTACTCGGTTTAGAACGTAAGCTCCGCCCCTCACTTCCGGTCCTGGCGCTGGTGTTTGAACGTAAGCTCCGCCTCTTACTTCCGGTTCTGGCGCTGGGGTTCTGAAACTGGTGGTGCTGCGGGTCTGCAGCTGGATACTATAGGCCTGTTTTCTTTCCGGTCTAGCTAGATCCGCTTGCGCTTTGGTCGATGAAGCAACAAAACGTCCTCGCGCGGCGCATGGCGCGTCCTGTTGCAAAAGTTTCCGGTTTGCGTTAACGCCGTTAATAACGCGTTTAACTGACAGCCCTACTATTAACCAACAAAACATATCATATTCAATGCATTCACAGGCATTTTTATTAGCCTATTCACAAACAGTTTTTGCTCAAGCGTAGCGTTTTCTCGGAGGTCACTGTGTAGCCTGCACCCTGCATCGTGTAGTTAAATTATCCACATTTATTTTATGTCATTATTTCAGGATCAGTATTTGCTTTCTACACAATTAAAAATCTCACCGAACTTCTGCAGTGTAATTGTAACAATGAGCACTCAAACACATCAAAACAACAATTACTAAAAACACACACAAAAACTGATTTTGCACCGGCATTTTGCACTAGTTAATATTAATTTATTAATAGGCTATATAAGTGCTGGTTTATTGGGGTGGTGTTATAAACTATTGTGATGTTTACAATGTTTATATGGATATAGGCCTAGTCATATTATACAAATCTAGTGATTGTAAACTAATGTTAAGAAGCGCACATTTGTTAACAAGTGTACTTAACATTATGAGAATGTTCAGCAAACAACATGTTCCCAGAACGTTTTATGATAGCCTAAATATAACATTCAGAAAATACTAATAACATTATAAGGATGTTCTGAGAATGTTGTTCTAAGAACGTTTTCTATCAACGGTATGAAAACGTTCATCAATCACAAATAACGTCATAAAGACGTTCCAAGAACCTTGTTCTAAGAACGTTTTCTATCAACGTTATGAGAACTTTCATCAATCACAAATAACGTCATAAAGACGTTCCAAGAACATTGTTCTAAGAACGTTTTCTATCAACGTTATGAGAACGTTCATCAATCACAAATAACATCATGAAGACGTTCCAAGAACATTGTTCTAAGAACGTTTTCTATCAACATTATGAGAACGTTCATCAATCACAAATAACATCATAAAGACGTTCCAAGAACATTGTTCTAAGAACGTTTTCTATCAACATTATGAGAACGTTCATCAATCACAAATAACGTCATAAAGACGTTCGGTAACACTTTACAATACGGGTGCACTAATATGCATTAATTCATGCTTAACTAATGCACAGATAATACTGAATTAATGTGTAACACATGATTATCTAAGCTATTCATTAATAATTACCACATTAGGAACTAATTAGGAACTAATTAAGCGTCTGACTAGTTAATATATTAGTTCATACATGAATTGTTATAAATTCAATATGTAATTGTGGATTAATTCCCTAATAAATCATTTTTTTAACTAATAGTGTTAATTAATATGTCAATTACCAGAATGAGCCAAAGCCTCGTATTTCAACTTCCAGATAATACGGGTACACTAATATGCATTAATACATAATTAATTACTGCATTATTAGGGCAAATTCATGTGTAAATTACTACACTTACTTAATGACTAGTTAATAATGATGTGCCTCAACAAGTAAAGTCACAACATAATTATATATTTGCAAACCATTAGCTAATGATTAATTTATCATTAATGACCATCACTACAGTTTATAAAAGCTGTTTATTGAGCACTTTCCAAAAACACATTTCCATAACACATTACACTATAACACTTACAAAATAATATAAAATTAATGAATACATATTCCCCTCTCTATTGAAACTAATACGTTAATGTCAAATATATAGTGACATATGACATACATATATAAATACATGTCATGCTATCTATCAATAGTTTTTGGCATATATTCCCACAGTTTTATACATCAGTCATAACCTGCAATAAAAACATAGTGTGTCTTGTAACCATGATGTACTGTCAACAGGGCAAATGTAACACCTTTAATTTTTTAACAGCAATGGTAAAGCAAGCAGCAGATGTATAAAAACACCAAGTCATAAAAAAAATAAAAATAAAAAAAAATTGTGTGTTTTGTGGTAAACTCCTACACAGGATAGTGATGACGAATGTCTTTTAACAGTCTACCAAGGGGGCCCTGGCTATGTTTGACAGCCAGCCAGTGAGTCCATTCAATGACCGAGAGGTGTTGCTTCAGGATTTGTTCTGTTCTGTTTCCTCTAAGTCTCCAAATAGTAGACTTGTACTTTAGCCATGCTCTCTCGAGATGCTGGGTGTGGGCTCCACTATGGGGATCCACGAACCACTGTCTGTGATTTACTCTAAAGTGAGTGTAGCCCATGGCAGCTAATACACCTCTATAAGCTCTCCATTCATCACTTATAATGGTGGTGCCAGGTCGCACATGCTTGACCACGATTGGTACCACGAATAGATTCTGCCTTCCTCTTCTCTTTACAAGTCGTAAGACTGGATGCCGTCGCTCATCCTTTACTCCTAGTATGCCGAAAACCCATTTTTTTCGTCTCCAAGTTGTGGCTGCCCTCCCTCTGCCATACTGTAATAAATGTAATATTACATTAGAACACATCTAGTCTGCAAAGACCTGACACAAAAACAAAATATAGCCTAAATTTATGGCAAATGTAATGAAAAGGTTAGCATTTAAGCACTCAAAAATGCATATGTATGCTTAGCATGCCTATAATGGATCAAAATATGTATTAGATACTATTAATTACAAATAGTTTGTATTTGTAAAAAGTTGGCAGAAGTTAGTATGAAAGAGGAGAGCAAATGCAGTTACCATGAATAATGATGACTGTCTTCAGCACTGCAGCTGCACATAGTTTAAACATTTTTTTTTTTAATTGTTGTAATTGGGTTAACTTAATACACAAAAGTGATTATTAAAATACAGTGGAGATCAATATTAGTGAACAACCTACATTTCGAGGTCATTTGAAGTTATCTGAACAGGAGTGAAAGTGCAGTATTTTAAGCATATTTCATATATTCTGAAGCGCAGTATAAAAACTTAAATGAGATATTTGAAAAGATACCTCCCAGTTATTTGTGTTAATCTGGCATCCAGTTTCTTAATTATCTGACAAATCCCAATTTATAGCAGCCTAATTTTACACTGACTTATCAAGATAGTGAGCCGTTCTAATGTGACTGAAATCCTCCGACAGCAGGTTGTCCAGATGAAGGCCAAAGGGATGACCCTTTTCTGCCATAGCAAGAGAAATCAGTAATTCCAAGTCTGTGATTTCTAGAATATTGCATCTTTACAATGTCTCTAACTCATTCAAGTCCCCCAAAAGGCTGGTCATCCACAAAAGACAAATGCATGAGACGGAAAGGATAATGAGAATCGGTTCAACACTGCAGCTGGAATCGTTCAGCAGTTCAGCGCTGAACAGGGTAAGGATCTGCCTCGACATACAGTTTCTCAACATTCAAGAGAATTTGGACTAAAAAGCCTGCTCTGCAGTGACCAAAGCTCTCATCAAAAGGCTAGCTAGACTAACCGTTGCAAAAGAGATTGGAAGAGAAGAGGTCTCAAGATCACAGCATAGCAGTGTGAGAGGCCGTTTATGTCCTATTGCCGCAGATGTGCTGAAGTCATTCAAAGAAAGGGCCAGTACACTTCCTACAAATATTTGACTGCTGCAATCATCAAAACATTTTGTTGTAATCTTTCTTTGTGCTACAATCATTGCGGTTCTGTAATTTTGATCAAAATAAGTTGTTTTGTTGAAGTGCCTGAGTTAGCTTGTAAAACACTGTTCTACTAGCACGGTATGGCCACAACTAAAATTCCTTCAAATTTTGAATGAAGATCATTATTTCTGAAAAAAAATCAAGTGTTCATAAATTGTTCACTAGTTTTGATCTCCACTGTAGGTTAACCCTTTGTGACTTCAGCATGTGAATATTTTATGGTAATGGAGAGGGCAATGAGCTGTCACCCTTTAACTCACCTTACGTTTATGACGGAAGCTGCTTTCGTCAATAACAGCAAATTCTCTGGGATGTCCTATAATTTGCCCACTTCTTCTTGTATAACGCCTCATGGCACACTTGCAGACATTTCTTAATGTTGCAGCCATCTTGGACATAGTCCGGGAACTTCTTGCAATCCCATCTTGCATCATGTCGATTTGTCTGAGGTGCAAGCCCTGAGAAAACCTGGTAGTGAAGATTAGTGCATAGCTTAATTATTTGTCATATTACAGACTGCTTCATTTAACATGCCCGGAAGTTATGGGGTGTTTTAGGTGTGATGACAGAAGTGACCGTTCATTTAAAAACAACACAATTAGTATACAGCATCTGTTATATCAAGACTGGAGAGTATTTCTTTATTGAAAGCAAAGAATGGCACTGAAAGCTCTTCTCATTGGCAAAGATGTTTTAATTCTCCTACCAACTAGCTCTAGCAGGAGTTCAACTCTGTTATGGTTTGTTATTTGGATTGGTTGAAGTTATTCCATGATAAACAGACATTCATTCAATCACCAATCTCTACCCTTTTGTAAAAAGTTTAGGACGACAACCCAGATGGTTCTTGGAACAAACCATGTGGCATTTCAGGTTATAAAATTATGTCAAATTCAGGTTTGGAGGTTTATTGTAAAAATGTATTCCTATACAGAACAATATGAAATCAGCGATCTGTTTTTTTCTTCTTTTTTCTGGATTACTTCAAGGTCAGATATGTAAATAAAGTCAATTGAAAAAGCGTTTTTAATATACAATGTTTCTGTACTTTTTAGATTTAAAACAAAATATCTCTCTCATGTTAAATGTCATGTTTAGGCCTTTTTTTCTTAACCAAATGCAATCAAAACAAATGCATTGAATTAGACAAACTTAAACATAATGTGGTACATTTAATCCAGTATGGATATTCAGAGCCGGCCAGAGGCATAAGCGAACTAAGCGGCTGCTTAGGGCCCCCCAATTGAGTGGATTTTTTTTTTTTTTTTCACATTAAATAACTTGAACAAGTGACATGATAAATGAATGAATGAATAATTAAAGACAATAAAATTCAGATTTCATGATCAATACCTGCCTACACCTGCTGCTGTGTCTGCCAGCGTTTGAGTCTTGCGCATAATCTAGAGTCTAGACACCTTGCGTGCATAGACAATTCGTGCGCAACTGCGCGCATTATCACGAGAATGTATATTAAGCCATCAAGTCACAAAAAATGACGTATCCATCTGGTGCCGAAAAAATAAAGATAAAGGTATGTTTGCATGATTATTTATAGTATTTTGTGCAGTTCAAATTGTACTCACTTGAGGTAGCAGCTAGTCATGATCTTAAATAAGCCATCACCAGAGCTAAATCCCCGCCATGAACAGTGAAATGTCTTCCATTAATATACATGGATCTAGGTCTATTATTTCACACTCTATTTTTGATTATATTAATGCTTGTCTATTTTATTTAATAAATAAATAATTTATGTAATGTTTTGTGACAGTTTGTTTTCAGAAGTTTCAAAGAGTTATTAAAAGTTCAAACTTTTTTATTAAAGTATCTATTTTTTATTAAGTATTTATTTTGTATTAATACATAACTTCACTGTATTAATTTATAATGTAACATTATAGCATAACATTTGTGTCAATAATCATCAAGCACAGGTAACTCCGCCCCAAAAGGCTCTGGCAGGCCCTGATGATATTTCAGGACATTCAGAAAATCAGGGGCCGTATTCAGAAATAATTTTAACTGGCGAATTTAATAGCAACTCCGAAAAATAATGGGCGTGTCACTCCTACCTTTAGGACTCCTAATTTTTTTCACTAAGAGTAATTCACAAAGCATTTTAGCCCTAAAAGTAGCACCTAAGTCTGGGACAGCTTAAAAGAAGTCAAGAGGACTCCTAACTCACTAAGACCCATTCACAAAGGACCTTAAACCACCTCTCTTAAACCGCCTCTCGCAAATCTTCTTCAATGTCTCATGCTTAGTTTTACTTGATATCCCAGTGATGAATTTACCTTTAGTTATGTTTTTTTTTTTTCCCAGCACCAACTGGGCCAGCAGCAGTAACTGATCCTGCGTCCAGTTGGGCTTTCTTTTCCGTTTTGGCGAGTTCATAATCCACCGTCATTCAACTATTACATTACTTCAATAGGAGCAACATTTCCTTGCTTTATTTAGTCTATTTAGCCTAATAGGATGTCAATTAATCACGCAAGTGTTAATGCAAGTGTCGTTTTTCATTTTTAGGCAAGTGTCGTTTTTCATTTTTAGGCAAGTGGAGGTTTCATTAGGGTATTAGGCTACCTTGATTTAATTTAATTGAATTCACGACTTTTCTGTCTCTCTCTGACTTTTTAGAATTACACTTCACTGGGGCCTGCACAAACATGTCATTATATATGCATTTCAATGACATTACTATTATTATTAAGTGTAGGACACAGACATATTTAGATGTCGTAATTCCATGATTTGTTGCGTCTGTGTCATGTTCCGCATGATGGCCCTGTCATCTAACAACCAATCACTGTGATCACTGCGAGGAAACTCGTGCATGAGAATTGACATCATCCATAGCAACGAAGACTCACTCTTAGTTTAGGAGTTGTCATTTTTCCTTACTAAGAGTAGGTCTGAAAGGCGTTGTGAATAACTTTTAAGAGAAAACTCCTAGCTAAAATATTTTAGTGCGATTTAGGAGTACGCCTAGTGGTAAGATAAAATTCTTTGTGAATACGGCCCCAGAACTAAAAGGTAACTCTTAACTCTGCACACATCTACATTGCATTATGTCAAAAGATGAATTTGTATTGTTGTAATTGGAAAAAATGCAATAATAAATGTATTCCTTTTTTTGGTCAAAGTGTGCCAATAATCTTAAAAAATATCTTTTTTAAATTTATTTTTCAACTGTAAATGATTAAAGATCCAATTATTTGTATCCTGATTGCAAAGTTACTCCCTAAAGCCAGGTCAAACATGTAGCCTACTGAAGTCCACATGATTTGGGGAAACAATGCTGACTTACCGGTAAATAAATGTCATCCATGAAGACAGGGATCTTTTTGAATTCTGAAAGAGTGATTTTGCTCTGACAGTCCTACTGCATTTTCTGCCTCTGTGGCTTTTATGTCTGCATTCCCTGGATAAACCATAAGGGAATATTAAATCAATGTTAAATACAATATCTAGACACATCATCTGTACTTTAAATATAATTAAAAGTGTGTATTGTTCTGTGACCATATATATTATTATGAAATAGCAAAAAATAAATTTAGTTGTAAAACAGTTAGCAGTTACGTTATAGCAAGGCTGCCAATGACAGATTGCCACACTAGCGTTACACCGTGTCTACACCAACAACGATAAATGAACATTGCAAAGCACTTTGTCTTTGACTATGTGAGAAATAGAAAGGGGAATCAGTTTATTGTCAGGAATTTGTTGTCACATCGCGCTACGTTGATGTTTTATATTATGTTATATATTAACATAAAATAGCATTTTAGATGTCAAATAAAATCGTACCAAGGGAAATTTACAATTTACAAATCTAATAACTTAGAACACCTAGGCTAACTTACCAGTGAAAGCCGTCTGATGTATCATGTCGTCTTTCCATCTTCATGTGACGACCACATATCCGACACAACATCTTCCTTGCTAGAAGTCTCTTTTTCTGAAGCCATTTTATGAGTCGTGCAGTAGTCCTCTTAGTTGGCTTTTCGATCAGCAAAAGTAACAGCTCTGTCATTAGATTCATGTTCCTTTTTGTTTTATCAGTTTTATCAACATCATAACTGATGACGTCTTGACCTCATGACCCTGAATGTAGCCGCGAAAATGCGGACTCTCAAGTTAATTACCATTTTCGCATTTCCGGGGTTTTCAGTATCGGAAGTATTAATAATAAATTCATGACACTGTTCCTACGACTTTTGCAAACCTCGCAATAGCGTAAACATTTTTTATATCAAGGAAATATAAGTGGTATAATTAAACATTTAAAAATGAAAAGATTACAATCTTTGTTATGGGTGGTACTAGAGGTTGCCTGATTCTTTTTTCAGTCAGAAAATCTGCCAATTAACTTTCACACCATACTAACTGTGAACATTTATTATTTTAAGGGGTTACGTTTGTTTAAATATTTTATTGGTGACAAATTAACTTTAAATAGATAACATGCCAGAAAATACAGGATTTGTAACTTATTAAAAAAAACTTTTTTAACAAAATAGTAGATCATTTAAAATAGTGAAGACAATGTTTTCTGTAAAATACTGTTTATATTTTTAATTCAGCCACGTTTTTTAAATCATACAGTACGTACGAAGCAACTAGTTACAGGAAAAGCAAGCCATATGCCACCTTCTGGCCACCTACACGAACTGCATAGCAAACCGAACAGAATAGAACATGAAGGGGGGTGTGAATATTTTGCGAATTTTATACAAAGTTCAAATATATGGAATAGCACCCACTCTGACATTAGTTACATCATTTGACAACTGCAAAGATGTACAAGATCCACCTGAGCTCCACGTTGTGTTTAGGGGGAGCGCCAGGCCTCTGTAATTAAAGTTGAACCAATGGTTGCTGATGATGACGACGACGAGGATGACGGACAGAATCATTTGACAGGGCACACGCAGCAAGAAGCGAGCGAGCAACAGGAGGCAGACAGCAGCATTTTAACTGTGACAGCAATGGCAAGCCAAAGCACTAAACGAAGTAAGCGGATAAATCGCAAAATACCGTCTAAATATAATTCTGATGTATATGGTGAGTATTAAAGTTAACAGTTACGTTAGACATGTTTCCCTAAAGTAACAAGCTAACGTGCACGTGGCCCTTGTACTGCTAGCATGTTATACATACAATATATTATGTATTATATTATAAAATATTTCTCTGTCAATTGCAAGTTTGCATCTCATAATTCTGACTTTTTTTTTATCATAGCTGTACGTTAATGTGGCAGAATTGTGAGAAATAAACAATAAATTCTGACTTTTTGTCTTGGAATCACACGTTTTTATCACGCAATTCTGACTTTAACTGTAAATTCTGACTTTTTTTCTCAGAATTGTGATTATAAAAATTACCTTTTTATAGTATTTTTTTTATTCCATGGCAGGAAACAATAGCTATATATATATATATATATATATATATATATAAGTACAACAAACTGGAAGAAGCCAATTGGATGGGAATTGTTTTCATGTCAGAATATGTCTACGGTCTACTTGGCCACACGCTTACTATGCTCTCACTACTCCCTACTAGAGATGCCAGTCCGCAGACCTGCTCAGTTGGAGGAGGTGGACAATGATGTGCAAGGTAGGTGTCTAAGAGTAATGATTTGACAAAACATTGATTGCACCAGTTGAGTCAGACTTCTTCAGACAAAAATCCTACAGTACTTTCTTAACCTTAGGAAATAGTTCAACCAAAAACGAAAATTCCGTAAGTTACACTTTAGAAGCAAGTTGAATCGTATAGCCATTTTGTCCGTTTAATTATGGATACTTGTCTTACACAAACTCATCAATTTGAGACCCCCTGGAGCTGTTTGGAGTACGTTTAAATGATGGATGGATGGACTTTTTTGAGCTTCAAACTCAGGGGTGTCCCCATTCACTGCCATTATAAATATATTTAACAAAGCAGCATGACTGTTTCTCATGCAGTGCTGTCTGAGGGGTCAAAGGTCACATACATTCAACAGAGGTTTCTTGCCTTGCCCTACATGGATTGAGATTTTTTCTGGATTCCCTGAATCTTCTCACAATATTATGTATGGTAGATGGTGAAACATAGCCTGGTTAAAACCAGACCATTCTCAGTTGTAACTGAGTTAGGGTCTGGCAAAGCTTCATAGACAAATCATTTCCAAAGGGGCGTCACCAACGGACGTAGCTCAAATGCCTCTTGGAGCAATTGGATAGACCTAAAACCAATCAGAGCGATGAAGAAGATGACGTATGCAGAGCGACGTTAACAACTTAGTTTGAATAAACGAGCAGACACTGATCAGCTACTTGCTCTACGTTTATTTAAAATTAACAGCAAGACAACTGGAAGTGAATATGCTTTTCCATTAAATAAATCACACACAGTAAACAAAACCTTAACAAAAAAAACTTTGCAATTTAGACGCGCAAACTGGGTGTGAGACGTACGGCTCGGGCAGATTCGGCTTGAAGTCGTTCATCCTCGGATGCGGCGCCGCACTCGCTGTTACAAAATACCCGTGCACACAGGCAAGTCGAAATGGGGTCTTGCCGGTCTTGCGCTAGCCTGGTAATACCAAACTCTGCTACTTCGCTTTGCTTCGTAGACAGAGTCTGGAATGGCATAATTGAAAAGTGTTTTCTTTCTCGCGGGGGGCGCTTGTCTGAAGTATAAAATCATTGGTTACCCGTAAGCCAATCACATAACGCAATCACCTCTCTCGCCAACTTAAACATCACCTCCATTCAAAATGTTTAACAAACACTCTTTTTGTTCAGGCTTCAGTTTGCAAATGCCGGGAATATTCTCCACAACAGAGCGAATTGCATCCCGTGTCTCCATATCCGCGGTCGTTTTCGATTTCCCTAACCTAAAATACAATCTTAAACTCGGCGCTTAGCGTCTACGTCACGGCTCTCAGCCCGCCCTCTGTTCGTTGATTGGCCGGCTGTTTTCAGGCCGGAGGAAAACTGAGAGATAGATCGCTATCTCAGACTGAGTACAGAAGCGAACTGAAATTGAGCGGAAGTACGAAGTCTGACGTAGTCAGGCTAGTCTTGCGCACCGAACGCGTGATTTTTGCCCCGCGCACCTTCGCGCTCGTGCAAACGCGTCGAGTATAAACAAGGCTTTACTCCGTGTCAGCGCGCGCTCTGATCGGTAAAGGGGCACAGACCTCTCCCAAATCATCTCCAGCACTCAGCCTCCGATCGCACCACTAACTCCGCCTCCGTTTCCCTCGTAAGCTGATATTAGTATTTAAACATTCTCTATGATAAATGTTCGTGAAAAAAATATTTTAATAACATGGTTTTGGCGGTTATAGAGTTCTAATGACGGTGTTCAACTATAACCGTCACACATTGTTCCACGGCGGCATCCATCTTTGTAAATGTAAAAAATCTGCTTCACCGTCGCTGTGCTGTCATCATCGTGTAAAGCCCGCCCCAACGTTTCTGATTGGTGCTGCGATTTCGACGGATTGGAAATGGACTTCAATGAGCTCTTTGCCAGACTAACTTTCAGAGCAAATCTAAATTTGCGGAAGTTGTCTGGGTTTTCCCAGGCTAGGTGAAACATCTAAATTCTTTGCAATTTTGCATTGAGAATTTTTTTTATTTTTTTTGCCTGACAAATCTGTCATGAAATTTAGCACAAAGTAATAAGCCATGATCTACCTTTCCTGGCAAAGATGCACATTTTACATCCAATCACCTATTACCAATTCACCTGCTTATCATGGACAGTTTTAAAACCTTTCAACTGGGATATTCTTTCATATTTTCACTTTTATTATGACTCTGTTCCAAATGTTTTTGGTGTGTTGCAGGCATAAAATTCTAAATGTGTATATATATATACATTTAGAAAATATATTTAAGTTGGTCCGTGAAAACATTGGAAATCTTTAGTACTTTTGTAATTTAAGTAAAGGTTAAAAAGAATGAACCAATACGCTTATTTCACGCAGCCGTTATTTTGAAATCGAAAGCGAGGCTCCGGTGGGAAGAAAACCGGAAGTGTCGCCTTTAATCATAGGAGAGTCGCGAATGCGATGGCGTATTGTTGTGTGTTGTGTTTAATGTAGAAATTAGTTATTCTAAAAATGTACATACATTTCTTTCATACTTAAGACTATATACAGTGAAATTCATTCATCTTTTTTTTTTTTTTTTCAGAAAGTAAAAAAATAAGCAGGAACGAACTATATCTACATATCCTATATTGGATATTAACATCCAATAGTGTAAATCGCGGCAGCAGCTTCAGGTTGGTAGTCCAAGGCATTGTTGTTTATCTTTACTTCCGGGGTTCTTCCCACCGGAGCCTCGCTTTCGATTTCAAAATAACGGCTGCGTGAAATAAGCGTATAAAGGATTCTTGATTTTATTGCATTTTTCAAAACGTCCCAACTTCTCTGGAATTATTGGGTTGTATCTATCTACCTATAAAGATAGTTTAGTTAGTCAATCAGACTGTCTTATAATATATTCTTATTCTGATGATAAATGTCTGTGCAAATGTCTCAACAGGATAGCCTGTTGTGATAAAATGTTTTAACTATTTTAGAAATTACAAATTAAAGAAGGGATATTACAACTTTCCTATGAATAAGACGAGGGGCTGCGTAAAACTATTTCTGATACCATGCAAATATTTCCTTGTCACCTGCACACTTTGTTCATGCCTACATATTTTTCTATGCTTTGTCGTTTTAGAAGAGGCTCCAACTGCCCATATGACTCTTAACAAAACAAAACAGACAGTTGAGATGCTGAAGACGAAGATCCAAGCTCTGGAGGAAAAAGTGGAGTCTTTGACTGAAGAGAGAAACTTTCTCAGAGAGAGACTGGAAGATGGTAGGTTCCCCCTCCCTTCCTGTGGAATTACTGATTATTGTGCCACAAAGAAAAAAGGTTACTCGAAACACTTAAAAAAAAACCTCATACTGTCCACTAGTGGTCGACTGATATTGTTTTTTTTTATCAAGCTCGTATATTTAACTTCAGTAATTTCACTTAAATGGCAATGAAAATTGCATATTAAAAGTCATTTAAGTGAAATTACTTACAATAAATATACAAAAGCTTGATAAAAATGACCATTCTAGAAGAAAATTTCAGATGGCACTTAGAGGCTTTTGCATCTGAACTCTTATGTATACAAACTTAATTTTTGTGTGTGTATACATACATACACACACATTAAGATAGATAGATAGATAGATAGATAGATAGATAGATAGATAGATAGATAGATAATATTATTCTTTTTTTCTGTATTTCAAGACTCAAAGAAGATATAACTATCTATACATCATATTTTGTCTCTCACAGCCCTTAAACTGAAAGCTGAAATTCCAGAACAGTCCCAGAACCCTGCAGTAGCCCGTCTGGAGTCATCTGAAGATACAACATCTTCAGATGACTCAAGCTCAGATTCATCAGAGCCTTCACGAAAGAAAAAGAAGAATAAAAAGAAACAAAAAAAGAAGAAATCAAAGAGAGCACAGGCCAGTTATTTCAAAAGAGGTACTACAGTACAGGTTACCATTGTGTCTTAATGTATTCACAGAGACCTATTATAATTTTTAACCAGAAAACACTCATTGTCTATTAGTGCTGGGCGGTTTGACCACAAATCTTTATCAAATTTTTTTTTCTGCTGCTTTCATGGTATATTATGTTTTTTCACTGGACCTTATTATGGCTTATTTTGCTGTAAGGAGTACAGGGGAATGTGTTTTGTAAGAAAAAAACAAAACAAACCAAAAAAAAAAAGTAATGTAATCAAAAGAAAATGTATTATTTAAATTAATAATAAGTGTGTTTTACTGTGGGTAATTTCAAAGAAGACCTTTTGAGTTTGTGTTTTAATAAAAACGGTATTATTATTATTATCACTATTAATCGGAGTACACTCTACTGTACAATAGTAATAGCCTCTATTTTTATTTCAAGATATACCAAACTTTTATTTTAACAGGGTGCTGTGATTTTTTTATTTTATTTTTTAGTTCCTGTCTATGATCGGACAAATGTCGATAGTTTTATTAAATTAATTTCATTGAAAAGGCTAAAAATGGTATGCTCTACAACAGCAGTGCTGCTATAATCCATAAGGTAAACTTAACTCAGAAAGTGGGTTCTATATGAGTTCAGTGATTCAGGTCAAATGATTGTGATATAATGATTATGTTAAAACACAACCAACATCAACAGATCATCTTTTCTATTTGATCATCTGGCTGTTATAACTCAGATACAGCAGCCAGACAAAATATAAAGTTAATGATTTAAGGGTCCAGAGCCCAACTAAACCAAACACTGATCACCATAATGGTGACCCGAAATCAGGTTTTCTCCTTCAGTGATTCTGCTTGTTAACATCAGGTGTCTTCAATAATGCTCAATCATCACTCAATAATTCACTTAATTATCTCATTAACTTTAACACTGCTTCAGTGTTCATTTAACACTCCACTCAGAGTTTAATTGGATCGCTTAAAATGACTTCCATGATGTTGAAGTTACATGAACAAATTATGTTTGTTTAACGTAATCCAGTTATGTGGAACTGGTGGAACTTGTTTACATAAAAAAGTTAAGTAAAGCCAACACATCAATTTTTTGAGTGCAGTGCTATGGCCTTAAAAGTACCTTATTTGCATATATTGGTGTGAGTAGTGGCAGCATGCTTTGTATGGAATGATTCCTCCTCATTTGCTTTTCTGTTCTTTCATGCATTTATTCCAGTACGAACTCCTGAGGAGTCTGTTTTGCGATACCACAAGGTCCTCCGACTTGTCAAAAGTGGCTCAACAAAGACGGATGCCTATAACAGCGTGGGAGTGGACCGAAACACAGTTGTGAACCAAGCACCAATTGCAGAGCTGGCTGCAGTTAGCCCTGACATGTTCAAGATCCTGAGGGCTGGTTTCAAAAAAGGAGACAGTCTGCAAAAATTTGCGGACAAATGTTTGGCTCAGTGTATTTTAGAGCCAAATGCAAGTCTTATATGTGCTATGAAACAGGCCAATGACCTGTTAGACATTCTGAAAAAGTAACATAACTTGGTAAAGGGTTAGTTCACCCCAAAATGAAAATTCTGTCAGTAATTACTCTCCCTCATGTTGTTCCAACCCTGTAAGACCTTCGTTCATCTTCGGAACACGAATTAGGATATTTGTGATTAAATCTGAGAGCTGGATCACTCCTCCATAGGCTTCTAAGGCAGTGGTTCCCAAACCTGTCCTGGCGACCCACCAACACTGCACGTTTTCTCTGTCTCCCTAATCAAACACACCTGATTCAACTCATCAGCTCATTAACCCATGTGATTATGAGCTGATGAGTTGAATCAGGTGTGTTTGATTAGGGAGACAGAGAAAACGTGCAGTGTTGGTGGGTCGCCAGGACAGGTTTGGGAACCACTGCTTAGAAGCCTATGGAGGAGTGATCCAGCTCTCAGATTTAATCACAAATATCTTAATTTGTGTTCCGAAGATGAATGAAAGTCTTACGGGGTTGGAACAACATGAGGGAGAGTAATTACTGACTGAATTTTCATTTTGGGGTGAACTATCCCTTTAAATTAAAGCATAAGTACATTTTAGGCAGCATTGTTCCTTATGACTGCTTTTGTTCTAGTGGTACTAATCATCCCACCCCTTTAGTACAGCTCAGCCCATGAGCTAGTTTTTTTGTTTTTGTTTAGGCAGTTCAGTACAGTTGTTATAGAAAGGGGAGATATTATCTAATTTTATATTTTGTTTTAATGTAATGTGTTTTTGGAAAGTGCTCAATAAACAGCTTTTATAAACTGTAGTGATGGTTTGCAAATATATAATTATGTTGTGACTTTACTTGTTGAGGCACATCATTATTAACTAGTCATTAAGTAAGTGTAGTAATTTACACATGAATTTGCCCTAATAATGCAGTAATTAATTATGTATTAATGCATATTAGTGTACCTGTATTATCTGGAAGTTGAAATACGAGGCTTTGGCTCATTCTGGTAATTAACATATTAATTAACACTATTAGTTAAAAAAATGAGTTATTAGGGAATTAATCCACAATTACATATTGAATTAATAACAATTCATGTATGAACTAATATATTAACTAGTCAGACGCTTAATTAGTTCCTAATGTGGTAATCATTAATGAATAGCTTAGATAATCATGTGTTACACATTAATTCAGTATTATCTGTGCATTAGTTAAGCATGAATTAATGCACATTAGTGCACCCGTATTGTAAAGTGTTACCAGACGTTCCAAGAACCTTGTTCTAAGAACGTTTTCTATCAACGTTATGAGAACTTTCATCAATCACAAATAACGTCATAAAGTCGTTCCAAGAACATTGTTCTAAGAACGTTTTCTATCAACGTTATGAGAACGTTCATCAATCACAAATAACGCCATAAAGACGTTCCAAGAACATTGTTCCAAGAACGTTTTCTATCAACGTTATGAGAACGTTCAGCAATCACAAATAACGTCATAAGACGTTCCAAGAACGTTGTTCTAAGAACGTTTTCTCTCAACGTTACAAGAATGTTAATAACGTTATATGAACGTTCCGAAAACATTATTTTAATAACGTTTTGTACTAACATTTACACAACTTTTAAAGAACGTTAATGAATGTTCTGGGAACGTTCCCTCAGGGCCGGACCGAGGCATAAGCGAACTAAGCGGCTGCTTGGGGCCCCGTTGCCACCAGGGGGCCCCCCAATCGAGTCGAAAAATATATTTTTTAGATGACTTAAACAAGTGACATAAATTAATGAATTAATGAATATGAATGAATGAATGAATGAATAATTCGAGACAAGAAAATTCTGATTTCATGATCAATATATCTGCCTACAACTGCTGCTGTGTCTGCCAGCGTTTAAGTCATGCGTATAATCTAGACACCTCGCGCGTGCATAGACAATTCGTGCGCAACTGCGCATAGTCACGGTAATGTTAAGCCACGTCACAAAAAAGGACGTATCCCTCTGGTGCCGAAAATAGAAAGAAGAAAAGGACAGAGGAGGATACAAAGAGCAAGATAAAACTATATTTGCATGATTATTTACGGTATGTTTTGTGCAGCAATTGACCCATTCCTATCTACGGCAAGCCCCGAGGGGAAAAATGCATTGCATACACACATATGCAACGAGCGCCAGTACATCATTACCGGTATTATAGTAACAGACTTTGTTGGATTCTGTCATGTACAATCCAACAAGGTCTGTTACAATCATCATCAAAAAAAGTTACTCTGTATTGAGGCAGTTGAGAAATAATAATATTTTTACAGTTTTCAACAATAATTGTTGAACCCTTGCTCTTATTATGTTTCCCATTTCTCAGTTTTGTCATTATTTTAGCAAATAATTTATTTGATATGTTTTGAGTTTGTTTTAAGAAGTTTCAAAGAGTTAGTAAAAGAGTAAAGTAAAAGTTAAAACTTTTTTATTTAAGTAGGCTATCTATTTTTTATTAAGTATTTATTTTGTATTAATACATAACCTCACTGCAGTAATTTATAATGTATCATTATTGCGGGATATTTGTGTCAATAATCGTCAAGCACAGGTGACTCTGCGTAGTGGGAGGGGGCCCCCAAATCAAATTCTGCTTAGGGCCCCCAAAAGGCTCGGGCCGGCTCTGCGTTCCCTGTTAGCTGGGATATTGTTTTCTGGGGTTTTATAAACTATAAGGAAACAATAAGGACTTCAGGCTTCATTTTAAGTGGAACATGACAGAAAGCAATATAATTCAGGAACATGATAGTGATTCAGTGCTGGATCTTTGAACTCTGTAATGAGCCTGTTGCATTCAGTTCATTTCACATATTTCAAAACTTAAGATGACAACCAAACAAATTAAATCTTGTGTTAAACAGCTATCAGATAAACATAGTGCTGATAGTGCTGATTCTTGATTCTTCTGTCATGGAGTTTTCCATTCTTTGATGTTTGGGAAAAACTGTTTATAAAAGTCTATCACCATAGATGGTTTGACCATATTGTTCTGATCTGAGGAGAAACACATGATCACATGACTTGTCATGGTTCAGTGAGATGTCACCACTGTTCTATCTTAGTCATGTACTTTTCTCCATCTCGATGTCCTCACAAACAGTATGTTGCTTTACATTTTAACATTTATCGGGGATAACCTGTGCATGATATCACATCCATGTTATATAAGGTCTCCAAATATGCAAAACATGACTGATGACTAATTTTTATAATTTACATTTAATTCATGATAATTAATCATTAGATAACCATTCAGGGCTGAGTTGTAAAACCATCACTTTACTAAATTAGAAATGAGCTACAGGCTATCATGAGCTATCATGGCTGATCAAATATAAATCTTTAACGATTTCAATGTACTTCTAAAGACTTCACAAAATGAGATTTTTTTTAACAAAATCTCTAACAAACACTGTTTTTAGGGTCATTAGCCAGCTTTATTTTGCTTTTGCTTCTATAGGCAATGTTTATATGTGTTACACTAGTGGGGTAGTTTGTACTGTATCAACAGTACTCTTGGTGCTTGACATTTAATTTTGCGATGTGTACATTTCTGAACAGTGAAAAAAAAAACACCGAGTAACAGATGTATAATATAGGTGACAGGTATGTCACATGAATGAAAGAAGTTAAATTGCCAAAGGAACATGCAGCAGTTATGTTAATTATGCATTTAATTTTTTTCAAATATCTGAGATGCTATTTAAAGGCTGTAAATTACTTAAAAACATTCAGTATGCTGTCGATACTTTTAGAGCAGTGCGCAACTTAATATATTAAGGACATGACAACAACTGTTACTAATTAAAACCAGAGAATAACAACTTTTATCATTTCACAACCAGTGTATTAATGAAAATTCTAAGTCAGCACACCATGTTTCTAAGCCATGTGCAGCATGCTTAACAGACTCACCAGGTGTCTCTGGAAATTTGCGGTCGATGATATAAATGGGCATCACCAACCGTTCAAACATCCATCAAATCCGTGAGAAAGATACCCTCCTTCCAGATCGATGACTTTCAATGGTATTCTGGGTTTCTTGGATATCAATAACAAATCAATCAGCGCTGTCAATTCCCTTTGGCTACCTGTTAACGTCGCGGCAGCGGGGCGTCCTTGTGTCACAATTTTTATTTGGTGCGTATAAGAAATCACCTTGAAAATCTGTAGGATTCATTCAGCGAAACGAACGATGTGAGACGAAGTACTTAAGTTCTCCCGGTGATGTTGCCTCCCACGAAAGGCGGTGTTTAGAAGTGACTGAGGCTGGTAGCAATGCCAGCGCGGAGTCGAGTGCGCAACTGTGCGATGATCTTGAACCAGTGGAGGATCAGCGCGCAAATCTGCGCTCCGCTCAGATGCTTACATTTCATAGATAAACACTTTTTCTAGAATCGGTACAGTTAACCTTAGCGTGAGAGTTATACAAAGACTTTAAAGGGGTTCCGACAGTCAGTAATTTTCGGTGCCCATTCTTTGATATTCTTTTCTCGCAGATAAAATTTAGTTTTGGCTCCTCTAATCGTCTAACCTTTTAGTTAACCCTCCACTATCTTAAAGATATATATATTTTTCAACAAACCATTAAAGTTTTTTGCAATGCTTTTTATGTATGATATCTACAAGCGCTCGTGTAGCGTGATGTTGCTATAGCAACCTCTTCAGGCGACTTTTATTCATGAGCGACAATTTCTGGTTTTTGAAGTACAGTTTGAAAACCTTTAATATGTGAGTATAATGATTATATAAAATGGGCGTAATTTCATTCCTTATCTACATTAGGTCCACAATGATAATGGCAGGCAAATGAAACCATTTGAAAACAAGACCCTTGGGGGTGGGGCAATTATTAATTATTGTTGACTGTTGTTGCCTCCTATTTAATGGCAATCATTAAACTTAATAATAACAGTCATACTTAAAAAAAAAAGAAAGAAAAAAAAAAGATAAATATTTGTAATTTGATTCATATTTGCAATTATAAATAAAAGTGGATTTCAAATCAGCTTCTTCTATAGCCAGATGCCATGTGATTTATTTTAATACTTTACCTCTGTACAGATAAAACGTTGTCGGGATAATTCCGGTTCATGTGGCTACGTGGAAGCGATAAATAATTATTTATTATAAATGTTTAAGGCCAGACAGGTAGTTTGTTGAGGGTTGATTTGTGAAGAAGGACTGCACGCCTGCGCACATATATTCAAATGCCATACCTATGGACTGAACATGTGATGCGCGTGTGCACGCTGTCGGCGTTTTCGCGGGTTTGTAGGTTTGTAGAGATAACCTTTTTTAAAAAAAAAAACATTTTCAAGGCTTGCACCTTGGGATCTATTTCAGGGTTTGTGTTCTCGAGCCACCAGGCACTGTTTTGTGCGGATGAGCGGGCCGGAGCACTTTGAGTGTTTTCTGTTAGAACGGTGTCGTGTTAGCGGCCCCTATAAGTTAATAACTAATGATCTTTGCAATGGAAGTGAATCAATCAATCAAAACTAACTTTAGCTGGACAATAACTTTATTCTAGAGCTGCTGCAAAGCCAAAACTATCTCTGTTACTGTAATTTCCTACTATCACTGTAAAGCTGCTTTGAAACAATCTATATTGTTAAAAGCGCTATATAAATTAAGGTGACTGACTATGTCTAAGTTATCAGAATTGTGGGTAACACTTTACAATAAGGTTTCATTAGTTAACATTAGTTAACTACTTTAGTTAACATGAAATAAGTATGAGCAAAACCTACTTCTACAGCATTTGTTAATCTTAGTTAAATGTTAATTTCAACATTTACTAATACATTATTAAAATCAATTGTTGTATTTGTTAACATTAGTTAATGAACTATTACATATCATGATCAAACAATGAACAGCTGGATTAACATTACTAACATTAATAAAGATGGATTAGTACTGTAACAAATGTATTGTTCATTGTTAGTCCATGTTATTTAATACATTAACTATTAACAAATGAGACCTTATTGTAAAGTGAAAGTAATTTAGTTTATTTTAATATTAAAAATTGCAAGGTTTTTATAATTGCAGCCATATGACAAATTAAATATTACATTTGCAGTAATAACTTACTTGATCAGGCTGAAAATATTACTGTAAAATAGCTAAATTGATCATTCTTTGCATTTCTTTGTGTTTTTACATGTTGGAAAGACATTTTTGCCCTTTTACAGACCTTGTTGTTTACATGGTATTACCATTTAATAGCAGATGGTATCAATACAGCACAAACCTGTGAGGTCAGTGAGATGCCACAGGTTTAACACGGTAGTGAAACTCTAGGGCAATTTGACACCACTATACTCTGAATGCAGCAGACTATAGTCACACTGCATTTTAAACATGTTTTAGGCCTATGTGAGACTATGTTATAATATTATAACATTATGCATATTATGCTTCAAATTTTATTTAAAGTGAATGTTATTATTATATTATATTATTTTGGTCGAATATATTAAAATGTGTTTTATACAATGGTGTGTAGCCTATATTATAGCCTAAATCTTGTGGTACACCCATAATCAAAGCACAGGAGGCTTCATATCATGCCAGCCTCCGGATTGCCAAAGCTGGTAAGCCGCACACAATAGGGGAACAACTGTGTCTACCTTTAGCCAAAGAGATGACACGCATCATGTGTGGAGAGAAAGCTGCCAAAGAGTTAAACTTGGTGCCGCTTTCAAATGATACTGTGTCACGGAGAATAAAAGACATGGCTGACAACGTTAAAAAGACACTGATTGAGCGCATTAAAAACAGTCGACATTTTGCCATCCAGCTTGACGAGACTACAGATGTCGCAGATTTGGCCAATTTATTGGTTTATGTCAGATATGAAAATGATGGTTCAGCTCAGGAGGACTTTATGTTCTGCCAGTCACTTGAGACCAGAACTACAGCAGAGCACATATTCCAGGTACTGGATGCGTTTATCCAAGAGAACGGACTGGACTGGAAAAAGTGTGTGGGAGTGTGTACAGATGGCGCGAGGGCTATGACAGGTCGTCACAGTGGAGTTGCAGCTCGCATCCGAGAGGTAGCACCTGAGATGCGCTGGACTCACTGCAGCATCCATCGTGAGGCGCTGGCAGTGAAGAAGATGCCTGATGACCTGAAGTCTGTGCTGGACTCTGCTGTGAAAACTGTGATCTTCATTAAGGCCAGGCCAATGAATTCTCGCTTATTTAGTGTGCTCTGCGAGGAAATGGGCAGTGAACATGTCCAACTCTTGCTTCATACTGAAGTAAGGTGGCTTTCAAGAGGAAAGGTGCTTTCAAGGCTTTTCGAATTGCACAAAGAGGTCCAGATATTCTTACAGGACACAACTTTTCCCATGACAGACATTTTTGAGGATACTGTGTGGCTCAGTCAGCTGGCATACTTGTCTGACATTTTTTCATGTTTAAACGAACTGAATTTGGGACTACAGGGACTCTCTATCAATGTCTTTGACGTACAGTGCAAAATCAATGCTCTGCTTAAAAAGTTGAAGCTATTTGAAATCAAAGTCAAGACAGGTGATGTTTCAGCTTTCCCTGCTTTGGAGAGTTTTCTGTCTGACAATGACCTGACGCTTGATGGTGGAGTCAGGGAGAACATCACTGCACACCTCGTGTCGCTCAGACAACAGTTCCTTGATTATTTCCCAGTGATGCCTGAAGCTGAAGCTAGCAGCTGGATGAGAAACCCTTTCAGCATCGACACCTCTCAAATGGCTTCAGAGGACTTAACTATTGGTGAGCAGGAGAGTTTAATAGAGTTGTCTTGTGACGAAACATTGAAGGCAGCTTTCAGAAAGCAAACATTGTTGGACTTTTGGATAAAGCAGCACAGTGATTACCCTGTGCTTTCCGACAAGGCCGTGCGTTTTCTCCTTCCTTTTGTGACCACATATTTTTGCGAGAAAGGCTTCTCTTCAGTTGTTGTAATAAAAACAAAGTACAGAAGCAGGATGGACGCTGAGCCAAACCTGAGACTGAAGGTGACCTCCATTGACCCAGACATTTTTGGACTGTGTTCACAGAGGCATGCACACCCATCACATTAAGCTCATGTTAGTAGCAACATGTACTTTTAAGTACAATACATTTTCATTTAATCAAGTACAGTTTTTATTTCACTTTTAGGTGCAATACATTTTAACTGAATCATTATTTAAGTTTTATTTTATTAAACTCTATGTTAGCAACACAGTGCAGTGTTGATTTTAAAACTTGTTACAATGTTTAAAGTGGCTGGCAATAATAAATGTTCTTATTATAAATAAAACTGCCTGGTTTTTGAGCCTGCCTGTGCATAACTGTAGCTGAATAGTTAGGCCTACTACTACTGTATTTTAATGTTGGTCGTTATGGTGGTACTTGGAGAACCAAATATTTTCTGAGGTGGTACTTGGTGTAAAAAGTTGGAGAACCACTGGCCTATATGATTTGTTACAACAGAGATCGCCTAAAACATGAGTTCTACAGTACTTAAAAGTTTTTATTTAAATTGTTTTCCAAGTCCTCTGTGTTTTATGTTTTTATATTTCACTCTAAATCAATTAGTGTTAGGCTACTCAAAATAAATAAATGGAATTGCTGTGTTTCGCTATTCCATTTAAACAAAGGGACTTGAAAAAACCAATCTGTTCCACTGCAGCACAGTTCATATTACCATATGCAGGCACTGTGTTGTATTGTGTAATCAGGGGTTCGTCGATAAAACAAACTTTTCTTCCACCGTCATGAGAGCCCAGTGCACTTAATATAATGACGCACACCAGGACAGGATGTCTTTGGTGACTCCAGAGGTTATTTGAGATCTGAAATGTAGTGGTGTAATGCATTTATTACTTAGGAGTAATGAGGACCACTCTTATGTGGTTTGTTATCTGACTGTCCAAGGGGAGTATAAAAGAGAGCAGCTCGGTTAGAAGGTAATAAGCCAATAATTTCCCTTCAGCCCTCATGAGATTTATTTCCTTTTTTTTCTTTCACCACATCCACCATTTGCTTGAACTTTATCTGCTCCTTGTTTTCTTTTATGATATCTATATCCATCTGTTTTGTGCACAATGAAATGTGTTATCTCCTGGAGATTCTGTCACTCTGACAGTGCAGTCCTTTCTTTAGGGAGTTCCGGGATCAGGTCATTGGCAAGATCTTCCCCTTCATTCCTGTGCCTTTATTTAGATGGTCAGTTTGGTATTGCTGGCATTAGCAAATCATTTCTCAGCATTTTTCCATTCCCCTGAAATCTCTTTTGCCATTTACTAAAATTCATGCCAATACCAAATGAATGCTGTGCCCTTTACAACAGTTAAATCTTTCAGCTGAAAACCACAATTACATGGGTTGGACCACAGATTTATAGGAACAGACATAACTGTATTTCCTATAAAATAGTTACAGTTAGGACAATTATTTTTAGAAAGAATTGTTTGTGTTAACCCTCTGGTATTGTTCATTTGGGAGTCACACTTGTTGTTCGCGGTCAAAAGTTTTTTTATTTTCAGTAAAATCAAGTAATATGTTTTTGTTGAATAATTTAATTTTATTTTTATCTTGAGATAATTTTATGTTACTAATAAATATGTATGCAATAATTATGGTCATTTTTCCCCATTTAAAATAATAATAAAAAAAAATGTTTTCTAATGTTTTACAATTATTTTTCAATTAAAGCTGTATTTCATGTTAAAATAGAAACAATGCCTTTTCATTTCTATTTTTGAAGGTAGATTAGTGTAATCTGATGGGAGTAAAAAAAGAAAAACATCTGCAATGCCATTGTGTAACCACTAGTTCCCTTCCAAAAGCTACTCTCGATGCTGCATACTAATATGCATTGGGAAAACATCTTTGTTTGACCGGTTGTGAAGCATGTGTGGCAAACACGCCAAGAACTTGGCTTAAATAACCTCCGAAGATGACGTCATTGGAATGTGCGCTCGTGAGAGGCTACAAATAGACATGAAATATAGGTGCGCCTTCAGGTTTATTTGTCTTCAGAGACCGCATTGTGTGTGTGTGTGTGTGCTACTTCCCTGTCCACTTTGATAGGAGTTAGAGTTCCAGTTTTTGTCACGGTTCGTTAATTCATTGTTTCCTTCTCGTCTCGTGTCATTGTTATGTGTGTATGTGTGTTTGTGTGTGGGCGTGACCGATCCTCCCCGCTGATCAGCAGCTCACTGATCCTCGTTAGCGGCGCCAGCTGCAGCTCATCCACTACTCATCTTGTTTCTCTTCTCCATTGTCAGATCGTTGTTTGATGTCTCCCGTGTGGTGTGTTTCTCCGAGTTCCTGTCTTGTGGACTTCCTTGATTACCACAATAAAAGAGTTAACTTGCTATTGCTTCCTGTCGTGAATCATGACAGATGTCAGTGTGCAGAATTTTCTGAGAGTAAAACGAGAAAAAGTAAAGAGTAAAAGAGAACATCATGTTGCAAACAATCAGGAGATGCATGCGTCCGTGTTCATGGACCCATCCCTGATTACGATTTGAGCATGGCAAGTTCAGAGCACTGTGAGTTGTTCTCTATTAAAGTGCTCCATGCTCGTCTCGCCTATTTTGAAGGGAAGGCCCCCACACTAGGATCGTGGGGCTCGTGAGTTAAAATCTGGCTCACGAGCGGAAGACTGGTCGGCACCCAGCCCCAGCCCGGTCCAGCTCCTAAGCGGAGGGAAGCCCAGAAGCAGAGTGTGGCAGGTTGCGCAAGACGCCACAAGATGATTGTGTCTCAGATCCAACACAAAGATTGGTTTGTCACAGTTTATCATAAGGATGCATGTTTTTGTATAGAAATTCTGCCACAACACAGGAAGTTCCTGAGGTTCGGTTTCAGGGGATTACCAATAAAGGGGTTCTTCCATCCAGCCTACCCTTGTCACCCCGCCCATACACAAAATGCATGGATGCAGCTCTGGCTCCGCTGCGACTCCATGGCATCCGCATTTTAAAATACATAGACGACTGGCTGATTTTAGCCCAGTCTCAAGAGCTTGCGCTTCGACATCGGGATGTCGTCCTCTCTCATCTTTAGGGATGGGAATTGATAAGAATTTAACGATTCCGATTCCATTATCGATATTGCTTATCGATTCGATTCCTTATCGATTCTCTTATCACCACAGATCATAATTACGCTGGCTACACAAACAAAATTGTACACTCACTGTTCCTGACTGCAACAAATGAGAATGAAATCATTAATATTGTCAATGACTGTAAAAATAAAAAGTCCACAGATTGGAACGAGCTCGATATGGCCATAATTAAGAAAGTAATATGTAATATAGCAACACCTCTAACCTATATCTGCAACGCATCTTTCTTAAATGGAGAAGTCCCTCAGCTCATGAAAATCGCAAAGGTCACTCCAATTTATAAAAACGGGGATAGTCATCAATTCTCAAACTATCGACCTATTTCTATACTTTCTCAATTATCAAAAATATTGGAAAAACTTTTTGTTGCACGCCTGAATAGCTTTATTAGTAGCCATAACTTACTTCACGACAGTCAATACGGTTTTAGAAAAAATAGGTCAACTGCCCATGCATTAATTGAGCTAATAGAATATATAAGTGACAAAATTGACAGCAAAATGTACTCGGTGGGTATATTCATTGATCTCCAAAAAGCGTTCGATACTATAGACCATGAAATGCTTTTACAGAAACTACAACAAAATGGGATAAGGGGTCTTGCATATAACTGGGTTAAATCTTACTTAACTGATAGACAGCAATTTGTACAGATAGGGGAGCAAAGATCAAGGTGGAGAAGCATCACTTGTGGAGTCCCTCAAGGTTCGGTTTTGGGACCAATATTGTTTCTGTTGTACATAAATGATCTATGTTATGTATCATCGAAACTTAAACTTATATTATTTGCAGACGACACAACAATATTATACTCGGGCAAAAATCTTCAGCTACTTGTGAATGAGATCACAGCGGAGTTAGAGAAACTTAAAAAATGGTTTAATCAAAACAAATTATCATTAAATATAATGAAAACAAAAGTGATGTTATTTGGTAAACATAAGGAGGATGTACAGTTCCAAATCAAAATGAACGAAACCGAAATAGAAAGAGTAAAAGAGCATAAATTCCTAGGAGTGATTCTTAGACACGATATTAGCTGGAGACCACAAATAAACAGCATACGTACTAAATTAGCAAAAAATATTGCTATTATGAATAAGTGTAGATATCTACTAAACCAGCAAGCTCTCCTTATCTTGTACTATTCGCTCATACTTCCTTATCTCAGTTACTGCACGGAGATCTGGGGAATTACCTACAGTAGCCATCTAGTGACTTTATTTAAATTACAAAAGAAAGCTATCAGGATAGTGCACAATGCTGGGTACAGGGACCATACTAATACACTGTTTATAAAATCTAACCTTCTAAAACTTGAAGACTTAATAAGGCTAAAAGTGCTTTTAATTGTATTTAAAGCTAGAGCGAACCAACTTCCTAGCAACATCCAGCAATTATTCATCAACAGACAAGGCGGATATAATTTGCGGGGAACGCTCAATTTTAAGGTGCAACGTGTTCGTACTACCCTTAGGAGCCAATGTGTCACTCGGAGAGGTGTGAACTTATGGAATGGCTTAAAGGATGAATTAAAGAATGCTGTAAATTTCCATCATTTCAAAAAAATATATAAGAAAAGTATCTTAACGCAGTATGTCACATGTAACCACTAAGCAGTATTTCTGTCACTGTCTATTAAAATGAATATATAATGTTAAACGCAATATGTCAAATGTAACCACTAAGCAGGATTTCTGTCGCTGTCTATTAAAATGAGTAAAATATATCATATCATGCTGACACAGCTACTGTCACCAATATCTCCATATGATCTATCATATTTAAAATTAGGAAACTAGTTAAACTAACGCTATTTATTACCATTGTCATTACTATTGCAACACACAATAAACAAAAGAGAATTAGGGCAGACGAGACATGGACCTGTCGGGTGAAGGGCCCCCTTCTCCAGACTGGCTCATGAAACACCGTCTTCTTAAACGCATCACACTGCAAAGGTTGCAAACATCACCTGCCTAGACAATTATTTAGGGTAGCTGGGCGAGCCTGTTGGATGGGGGCTAAGACCCACTCCCAACTGGCCCACACCCTGGCTTTTTAACGCACAACACAAGATAGGATACACCTCATAATTAAAATGAATGTTGCAAATGTATACCCAGTTGATGTAGAGAATAGTAATGACAACAAGGTAATAACAAGAAATAATGTGTATAAGGTAATTTTTTTTTAATCTTATACATTACTGTTAATAATGATGATACTTCTGAATCTAATACTGGCATAATAGAATGGATAAAAATTAAAATAAACATATGGTTACCCAAAAATTACAATAATAATAATAATAACAACAATATTTGAAAGAAACAAACAATATGGAGACTGGTCATGTCAGTTGTGTCAGTTATGATTGTTTCTGTTTTTTTTTTTTTTTTTTTTTTTTTAGTTTTTTTTTTTTTTTTTTTTTTTCTTGTTTTGTTTTTGTTTTTGCTAACATCAGGCGTAAATCTTCTTATGAGTACTGAGAGTATTGAACTTAGGGGTAGGCGCACATAAGCTTCCTTGCTTCAGCCTACCCCTTTTGAGCTTCCATTATTGTGTAATCTTAAGACTTCTGTAACGAACATGATTGTGAACGGCTCAAAAAAAAAAAAAAAAAAAAAAAAAAATATCTGATCAGAAGACACAGAACAGAGTATTATGGGTGTGAACCTACACTGGTCTCATGGTTCGGTTAGTTTCGATTACGATTATCATGTCATCGATTCAGTTCAATTCGATATCTCGATGCATTACATGCACTGCATCATCAATTTTCAATTTTACTTCAAAAGTGATGTGTGCGTGCGTGTGTGTGCGTGTTCGCCTGTTCGGGAAGTCGCAGTGACAGAAACAGTGACATTCCAGTTTAAGTTTCATGGGACTAAAGTCTGTTTATGCCATTAAGAAAATGAAATTCTGTAAAATAAATTTTGTTTTTAAAAAAATGTTCATTTAAAAGCAGTGCTCATTCATCAGTGTATAATGTTACACGTGTTGCTGTGTGGCCAAATGTTTCTGCATATTGGAGGTAGTTCCCCCCTTTGACGAAATGGAAATTTTACAAGTGTTGCAAGTGACCGTATTGTTATGAGGCGCCGTCATACTCTCGTTGAGTATGTGCGCGAGTTTGTGTGTGTGTGTGCTCGCGTCTCATATGAGTATGTGCGTGGCGAGTTTGTGTGTGCGCGCGCGTCTCATATGAGTATGTGCCTGGAGAGTTCCGCGCATCTCGTGTGTGTGTGGAGTTTGCGTACAGTATGTGCGTGAGCGACTTTAGGTGTGTCGTTGTGCATTTCATATGTATTTGTTTGCGCATTCAGCAGTATACATGTATGTTTGACTAGTAGTGTTTTGCAAGTGTTTCATATATGTGTGCGTGAATGAAGTTTGATTAAGCTCTAGACGGACCCTCATATATTGTCGTCTTTTCGCGTGAAATATAACCAAACTGTAGAGCGCTTCTGCCTCGATGCCGTGTTTGCTGCGTTCTGAACCAAAACAACGCAGCGCGTGTGTGACGTCATGACACATTTGCAACGAGCGGAACCGATAAGCGGAATCGTTAAGCAGGCATGCTAACGGTTCCAAGGAATTGGTTCAGGCACTGGTTCTGAAGAAGAACCGGTTCTCGATTCCCATCCCTATTCATCTTGTATCTCTGGGGTTGAGACTCAATGCCAAGAAAAGCGTTATCTCTCCTGCCCAGAGGACAATGTATTTAGGGGTTGTATAGGACTCGGTCAGCATGCGGGCACAGCTGTCTCCTTCACTTGTCAAGTCCATCTTAAACATCCTGAGCAATATCAGGCTAGGTCAGGAAATTACTTTCCACCACGAATGAATGAATCAGTTCCGGTCGGAGAGCACGCTGGCACGGTTTGGTTGCCGCTTCTCCCTCCGAGTCTATCTAATACTGTTGGATGTAATATTAATATTGTCGAAGTAGTGCAAAACAGTTAGCTATATTTACTGACATCTCGTACAAATGCTGCTGACTGCCTGTTGGCTCCGGTTGAAACGTCTTCATTTCACGTCCTTGGTCTGAGAAATCTGTCACTGGTGCCGTTCGTCTCTGATGTGGTAATACGTGTTTCCCTTGGAGGGCCTGCTTGTTACCTGGCTAACTACGAGGTGGATCCACCCACGTACACCGTGTCTTCCCCGGTCCGCTCTGTGCTGCCGGTTGCGACGCGCTGATACTCACTGGCATCTCAGCACCGAGTCTGTTGGTTCTTCCTACTGAAACGTCCCCATTCCACTGTCCGTGGTTTGTGAAAGCTGTCCCTGGTGACGTCTGTGCCTGCTGTGGTGCTCTGCCTGCTACCGGGTCATCTACGAGGCGGATCACTGTGTGTATGTGTGTTTAGCCTGGTGCGCTTTACGCACGCATACACACACTCATCGGTGGTGACACGCGGATAGTTACTTACTGGCATCCCAATCTACTGAACTTCGAAATTCAACCTACCTAGGGGGTTTCTAAATACTGCTGTTAATATGAGAATTAACATGTGTCTCTGGTGGATTCTTTTATGCTCTACTGTCAGTGCCACTTCAGCACTAAAATACTCGGCAGCGGAGCTATTGCGTCTGAACTCAATGAACTTCAGGACTCCGCTGGCTCTGTTTGCCCATCGTGATGTTCTTTCCCGACCGAGATACATCCACCGTGGATCTGGACGATCTTATACATCCAGTAAGTCATCCTCTGCTATTAGTTTGATTTGGTCTAAAGTTCGTCCCTTCTCCTCCACCGGCCGTGGAGTTAATCCAAATCATGTGATTCCAGTTACTAAGGCAACGCTAAACGCTAGTTTTACTGACTGTTTTAAATGTGGACTTTTTAATGTTCGATCACTTACAAATAAAGGTCTGCTGATAAGTGAGTTTATTAGTGATGGTAAACTGGACATAATGTGCCTCACTGAAACTTGGCAACAGCCTAATGATTATTTTCATCTTAATCAAACAACTCCTAATGGTTATACTTACATCAGCCAACCTCGCTCTAGTGGGCGTGGGGGTGGGCTTGCTGTTGTCTATCGTGACACGATCAAAGTTAAAACAATCAGTATACCTCATTTTTCTTCTTTTGAATGTTTGGCTGTTAAACTCCATGGCTTTCAACCGTTGGTAATTTTAACACTCTATAGGCCACCTAAACCATCTGATCTCTTCTTAACTGAATTTTCTGCATTAACCCTCTAGGCGCCACGGTCGAGTTTACTCGACGAGATGCGGCTCTGAATAAAACGGCCGATTTTGTCAAATTGGGTGTCAAATTTCGTTCGTCCTCCCTTCCACTGGATGGCAGACATGTCATACTTCATCCCCAAATCAAAAAAACGTCATGTTTCTATACAAAATGTTCGAATTAGAGCGCATTGAATCAGTGCGATCAAAAGCGGAGCTAGTGTGCGAGTGAGGCATGTTATCAGATCCTCTCCACAATCGCGGCGACAGTATTGTGGTGGAGACTTTGTCTAATGCCACTGGGTATGTTAGACGAGGTCGAAGTATTCATAGGAGAGTTAGGAGACAACGTGGAGGCAGGGTCAGGAGTCGCAATGACAATGACAGCAGTCCGAGCTGTGCACACTCGGCGCGCTCGCGCGAGGCAGATCTGGGCGCGCTGCTAGTATCATCTCACTCATGATCTGTGCCTTGCCGTGGCGAGTGAGCGTTTGAACTAAACAGGTCGTGTCTACTTGTGTTTGTATGTCATATGAATAAAATATATTTGCCCCATACATGGAATCAGAGTGCCTACTGTATTTAGTAAATGGAAAATCTCTACAGCAAAAGGCCAATCACTACATGCATTCGGTTTGTTTCTACCATTTCTTAGTAATGATTTACACAGTTTGTTTACTACTTACTATATACCTGAGCATTCAGTATTGTGCAATATAGCATACAGAAGGTGATGGACATTTTGGGGGAAAAGAAGTGCTGCATTTTATCATTTAAACATGTGACTTTTCATGAAAATTCTATAATACAAGATATGACCACCATATGACGTCATAATATACAAATTTCGATGGGAAAATGTAATCCCTACATAAACTTTGGGTCTTCCTTAATATTTCTCTAATTTACAGAAAGTCTCTATCTTTTATCACTTTTAAGATATAGCCTTTAGAAATTATGATGTCAAAATCGAACGTTTTAGGAAAAAACCTCTGGCGCCTAAAGGGTTAATGACTTCACTAAATGTCTATTCTCCCAATATATTACTTGTTGGTGATTTTAATATTCATATTGATGCCACTACTACTTGTTCCTTTGCTGCAGATTTTATGTCATTACTTGATGGTCTTGATGTCTCTCAAAATGTCCATTTTCCCACTCACAACAAAGGTCATACTCTAGATTTAGTTTGTTCAACTGGTATTGTTCCCAGCAATATAACACATGCTGAGTTCCCAATTTCTGATCACAAAGCTGTTTTATTTGAAGTCTCTGTCCCAGTTTTCAGGTATAAACATCAACGCACCATAGCCTATAGAAACATAAAACATATTAATCCTTCTGACCTTGTGAGCCTCATAAATTCATACTCGACTACTGACTCCCTCTGTCCCTGCAGCCTCATCACTCATTACAATGACTGCCTATCTTCTTCTCTTGATGCCTTTGCTCCCATTCAAACTCGTTCTGTTTCCTTCAACCGCTCGGCGCCGTGGTACACACCTGATCTCCGCCAGTTAAAAAGATGTGGGAGACGCCTCGAGCGCCTGTATAAACGGACAGGCCTTGTATCTCATGCACAGGCCTACAAAGACCACCTTTTGCTGTATAACAACACCATTTCTGCTGCTAGAACATCTTACTATTCGAACATAATAATCTCTGGAAATAACAATTCTAAGCTCCTGTTTTCTACGGTAAACCGGCTCCTTAAACCACCAGAAAATGTATTCTCTGACCCCTCAACGGACCTCTGCAACAAGTTTTTAAACTTCTTTCTTGCAAAAATCCAGGGAATACATCACCATTTGCTTAATATTCCTAGCACTCCAGCTCATAGCCTGACCTACATAACTGCCATGCAGGGCTCTGCTTCTAACCATCTCTCTCTCAAACTTCACCTTGACCTCAGAGAACCAGATCAATGAACTTGTCAGCAAATCTAAAACATCTACTTCACAATTAGACCCTATCCCTACCAGTCTTCTTAAAGCATGCCTGCCTTCCATCTCACCATTACTCACTACATTAGTAAATTCCTCCCTCTCCACAGGCATTGTACCGTCCACCCTTAAGACTGCTGCTGTCACTCCGGTTCTCAAAAAGCCTAATGCGGATCCTGATGACTTCAACAGCTACCGTCCCATCTCCAACCTTCCTTTTGTATCCAAGATACTGGAACGGGTCGTGGCACATCAACTACATCACCATCTCATCTACAATGATCTGTATGAACATTTCCAGTCTGGTTTTCGTGCTAAACATAGCACGGAAACAGCATTGGTAAAAATCACCAACGACCTACTCTGTGCTGCTGACTCTGGTCTATTGTCCATCCTGATTTTACTTGACTTGAGCGCGGCTTTCGACACCATCTCTCATCCCCTCCTCATTGAACGTCTCGCCAGCATTGGTATCATGGGGGATGCACTCTCCTGGTTCTGTTCATACCTCACGGATCGTCAGCAGTTCGTACAACTCAAACACTATAAATCGGCCTGTGCGCCTGTGCCTCAGGGTGTCCCCCAGGGGTCAGTGTTGGGTCCACTCCTTTTCATTATATATCTGCTACCCCTGGGGATGATCATGAGACACCACAAAATTAATTTCCATTGCTATGCTGACGACACCCAGCTTTATATTTCAACTAAACCTTCATCTCCCCTTCCACCCACCTCACTCAGCAACTGTCTTCAAGACATTCAAATTTGGATGAACACAAACTTTTTAAAACTCAATGCCAATAAGACTGAAGTCCTGCTTATCGGCTCCAAATATACCCTCTCAAAACAGCAAGATCTTAATTTAACTATAGATGAGACCATGGTCCCTCTGTCAACCGAAGCCAAAAGCCTTGGTGTCATTCTGGACAGTTCACTCTCATTTAAATCTCAGATCAAATCACTTACCCGGGCCTCCTTCTTTCATCTCCGAAATATTTCCAGGCTTAGACCCTCATTGACACAAGCCAGCACTGAAATCTTAATACATGCCCTTGTCACATCTCGTCTGGATTATTGCAACTCCCTTTTCATCGGTCTCCCCTCTAAGCTGATAAATAGACTTCAACTCATTCAGAATTCTGCCGCTCGAATCCTCACTGGTCTCAGACCATCTGATCATATCACACCTATCCTAATCACTCTACACTGGCTCCCTGTGCACTACCGTATTGATTTTAAGACCCTTGTCATCACCTACAAAGCACTCCATAACCTTGCACCCAGTTATATTTATGACCTCCTATCAGGATATGTTCCTACACGCTCCCTTCGCTCTTCCTCAACTGGACTACTTGTCACTCCCAAATTCCGTCTCTCCACCATGGGGGCCAGGGCCTTCAGTTGCGCTGCTCCAAGACTTTGGAATGCCCTCCCCTCCTACATTCGACAGGCAGACACAGTTAATTCATTTAAAAAATGGTTAAAGACCTATCTCTTTAAGAAAGCTTTTAATCTTTAATGCATTTTAGTTCTACTTTACCATAGTTACCCTTCTGACACTCTTTTATAGTGCTTTCTTCTGGCGTTCTTAGCATTTTGCTGATTTGTCTAATTTGTAACATGTATTAGCCTACTATGAATTTAATGTATTTTAACGGTTTTCCCTTTTGTTCAAACATGTAAGATGTCCTTGGGTGTTTAGAAAGGCGTCGGCCAAATAAAATGTATTATTATTATTATTATTACCACGTTCAAAGAATACAAGGTCTTATGGCAGCTGCATCCACGGTGATACTTATGGACCTTCTGCACATGAGACCGTTTCAGTTGTGACTCAGGGCCAGTCCCCAAAGTCAAATAAGTGTTACGCGGCATGGGCTTCATATCCCTTCTATGTGGCTTAAAGGTATCGACTCATTTTTTTATTACATAACTCCTGACACAAATTAAGACATAACTGTCACTATAAGTTTCTCAGAATAAAATAGTTGTCAAATACTGAAACTTGAGTCTTATGATTTCCATTACACGAGAGTAGATGTTAAAACTTCATGCTGATTTGTACTCGGCTTTCGCCAAGATAACCAACACTAAGACGTAGCTTTACAGTAAACTATGCTTCACCCATTTACGCTTCTTTCCATATGGTGGTGTGACTCCCCTTCTGTCCGGCGTTAACGACTGCAGTGTACTTGGCGCGTTAGCACACACGACGGCTGCAACTACAGTGTGGTCTCCCTAGTGGACCAGCACGTCAACCATCTGGATTGAGCCAAGTAGGGGACATCTCTAGGGTCTTCAAGTGGGCACCTTCCGTCCTCAGTGTTTCGTCGACTAGCCCACGACACCTCAAGAGGGCTCGACAGTGACTCTGGCGTCCCAGAGTCACCCCCCTCCGTCCCCCACTCAACTCAGCCCAGCTTACTGACCTCTACATCCCTCCTGCTGCTGAGACCTAACCACAATCTCTCCGCAACCCAACCATACGCGACCCGTTTGACTAAGGCTGTCGAGCCCCACTGGTGCGTTAATATGCAGTTTCAGTGGCAACGGTTCCGTATGGCATACCACCTACCGCAAAACACAATATCTGCCCAACCACCCGTCATTCACGCAATATACGCAGGAACGTAATGACTGTAAATACTATACAACCTATACAAATAAACCAACAGACTCTTCAAGTTTTCAAGAATTCTACGAAACCGTAGCGTGGCGGCCTGTACACAGCCAGCTAGAATCTTTCCGTCTCAACCACAGCCAGTTGCTGCTCCTTTCTGCTGCTTCAGATAAGTTATTTGCTGTGCGACGCAACTCTTGGCCACTGAATCCGACGTTCTGCTTCAGCGGCCAGATGAGCATACCGCAGTTTCTTCCTCTCATATGCCTCATCTACCGCATCCTCCCATGGCACTGTTAACTCTATCAGTTGAACAATGCGTGCTGATCCAGACCACAAAACAATATCTGATCGTAGGTTAGTGGTGGCAGTCTCAGGTGGAAAAATAAGCCGTTGATCAAGATCAGCCAGCATCTTCCAGTCCCTAGCAGCTTCCAGTTGTCCTGGGCGAGAATTGGTGTTAGCACCTTTTCTTGGTGGTTGCTCGCCTGGGCGGAGGAATATTGTCTTCTGTGTGTAATGTTTTGCTAGAACAGGCGGCAACTTATTGGTCATACTACGATTGCCTTCCAATGCTAAAGGCAAACATCGCAATACTTGGTCATGGTGCCAAGTAAACCAACCTTGGCTAAGAGCCACCTTACATCCTGTCAAAATGTGCCTTAATGTGGCAGGTGATGAACACAAAGGACAAGGGGGATCCTCTCCTACCCAGAGGTTTAGGTTCTGTGGTGATGGGAGAACATCATATGTTGACCTAATAAGGAAACTGATCCTACTCTCTTCCATTGACCAAAGGTCTTGCCAGCCCATTTTGCGTTGTTCCACACTCTCCCATCTCATCCACTCTCCCTGCTCTCCCTGCTTGGAAATGGCCTTTATACACCACATCCTCTCCTCCTGCTTTCGCACCTCGTTGACTACCAGCTTCCTCCTTTGAGCTGGGCCTGCCTTGTGCCATTTAGGAGGAGCTAAACTGAGCCCAAACCCCCTCTTCCATGCTGTACCTGTCCCACGATATCCCCAATTTGAAGGTCAGCCTTTACCTCTACTACAGATTTCTTTGCTGACCACTTTCTACCAGTTTTTAACACAGGGGCTGCCTCCCTTACACATTTGTCACGTGACTCTACTAAGGTCATTTCCAGTCTGACCTTGGCACACTTAAACTCCTCGGTTAAAGCAGAGACTGGCAGCTGCAATATTCCTTTACTATAAAGTCCCACTCTGCTGAGGCAGCGTGGAACTCCCAACCATTTCCTGATGTATGAACTTATTAAAGCTTCCAGCTTATCCACTGTTGTCAAAGAAACCTCGTACACAGCCAGTGGCCACAGCAACCTTGGCAGTAGACCAAACTGAAAGCGCCAGAGTTTTAGTTTGCCTGGTAGAGCACAGCTGTTTATGCTCTTCAACCCTTCCACTGCTTGTCGTCTAACTTCTCCCACTCGAACTGTGTCCTTTAGATCCCCATCGTACCATCTCCCAAGACTCTTCACTGGCTTCTCAGAAACTGTTGGTATTGCCTCACCATTGATGAAGAATGTTTTATCTACTACCTTTTCTTTAACTATCGAGATGCTCCTTGATTTAGAGGGCTTAAATTGCATTCGTGCCCATTCAATATTATCTGTTAACTGTTGTCATGTCATCCATGTATGCTCTGATTGGTGGTAGTCGCAACCCAGAAGCCAAGCGCTCTCCTCCTACTACCCATCTTGATGCCCTAATGATTACTTCCATTGGCATGGTAAAAGCCAGTGGAGAAATGGTGCATCCTGCCATTATTCAATCCTCTAAGCATTGCCATGAGGTGCTGAATTTTGGAGTTGAGAAACTAAATTGCAAATCTCCAAAATAGGCTTTCACTAAATTTGTTATTGACATTGGTACTCTGAAAAAATCAAATGCTGCCCAAAGATGCTCATGTGGCACTGAACCATATGCATTAGCCAAATCCAGGAATGTCACATGTAGGGTTGGGTACCGAAACTCGGTGCCAATAGGGAACCGGTTCCGACGTAAACGGTAGTAACCAGACCGAATAAGAACGACAATTTCGGTGCCTGATTTCGGGGCCTGACTTAATTAGGCACACATGCACACATGCACACACACACACACACGCAGTCTCTTCTGTCTCGCAAGCGCGCTCTTGCTCGCAAGGTTTGGCTGCATTTCACGTGTAAAATTACGCGTCAGAACGCCCTCTGGGTGTGCCGATAGTCTGAATCCCATATAGAATCAAGCCAATACATTGGCTAATGGCGCGGGCGCCGCCTCGACGCACTTACGTCGTCATATTATGTTGGCGCGCGCGCGCCATCTGCTCCTCAGATTTCTCTGCCGAAAAAGGAAGCTGGTCGGCAGCGCGAGGAGCTTGGCAGCGTCTCGTTCCCTATTGAGAGAACATAGGTTACACCAATAACCAGATATGTTCTCTTTCATAGGTTCACTCAACGCTGCGTAGCTAAGAAGCAGTGGATTTGTAGGCTGCTGTATCACGTGCCGTTTGAACTGACGCGCTACAGCGATCTGTCACATTTCAAAGAGCCAAAACGTTATTTATTGTGTGAATCTCGTAAAAATATTGACAGAATCTGACAGCTGTGGATTTGTTCCATATCAAAAGTAACCTTCTCTGTCTTGTCTGTCGGTGTCCTCTTTGTCCGCGATTTTTCTCTGCGTGAGAAAATGGATGTGTGGCGTGAGAGCGTGTGAAAAGGGTCAATTGCGTGAGTCTCACGGTCAATGCGTGAGAGTTGGCAGCTCTGCACATTGTTTGATACAATATTGTTTTATTTGATATTATGTAAATGTGTAAAATGTAATGTAAAAATTTGTATTTTATATTGGTTTTATTATTACCATATGTTACTTGTATTTATATTGTTTAAAAGATTTAAGTTAATATTGTGTCCAGTTTGGCCCTGTAAATAAAAGGGTATTATATTTTGATAAAGTGTGTGCGGTTTCGTTTTCTTAAGTACCGTTTCAAGAACCGTTTAAGCACCGGAACCGTTTAAAAAATACCGCGTAGGTACTGGTATCGGATAAAACCCAACCGATACCCAACCCTAGTCACATGGAGCTCCTTCCTCTCCTTTTTAGCTGACTGAATTCGTTGCCAGATAACATTGTTGTGTTCTAAGCATCCTGAGAACCCAGGAATGCCCGCTTTTTGAACTGAAGTGTCAATGAAGCCATTCTTTAATAGGTAGGTGGACAATCTCTGGGCAATAATGCTGAAGAAAATCTTACCTTCAACGTTTAATAGTGAAATAGGACGAAACTGACTGATGCTTGTAGCATCTTTTTCTTTAGGTATAAAGACTCCACCTGCTCTGCGCCATGCTCTAGGTACAACCTGTTTTTCCCATGCCACTTTTATCAATTTCCACAGAATTCGCAGAACTCCTGAAGCACTCTTGTACACTCTGTACGGAACTCCATTAGGCCCTGGAGATGATGAAGCCCTTGCCTTTCTCACAGCCTGCTCTACCTCTTTCCACTTAGGTGCACAGACCTCCATTTGGTATTCTGGTGGGTTGATAGGTGGTATGTCTGATGGAATTGACATAGGCTCATGCCTTTTTGCATCTGTATGCGTTTCCTCCAAATATCTCTCTAGCTCAACCCTAGATGCTTTTAAAGTGCCATTCTTCTCCCTGGTGAATAACTTCTTTACGAATTTGAATGGGTCTTTATAGAAATTAGCCCTCGCACGTTCCTTCTTTTTGTAGCGTTTCCGTAGACGCTCAGCTCTGCGTAATGTTGCCAGCTTATCTTTTATGGCCCTTTGTAAGAGATTGAGTCCCTCCTTCTGACTTTGTTCTGCTCTTTTCCATTGCTTCCTCAGCTGTCTCCTTTCTCTAATTTTCTGCTGCCGTTGTTGGAGAATTCTACTGTCCTATACATGTATCACAAAATGAAAGTAGGCCTGTTAGAAAATGGAAGGTGATGTGAGAAGAGACCAGGTGTTGGAAAACACCTAGAAACCATGTATGTTTGCATGTATAGAAAAACAAGTTCAAAGATCATGTGAAGGTACAGCTGTTGAAGTTCTTAAAAACTGTGTATGTAATCATTTTTAAAAAATACACGTGCTAAAAGTTGGCCACAGTTAAAGCTGAATCAGCAAATATGAAAACATAATTGTGGCGAAATAGTGGGGAGGAGCAATGAGGAAAAGATAACAATACGAGCACTAATTGGACAGGTAAAGATAAGAAAATGTATAAGAACCAAGTATTGACCATTGTAAGATTCAGATGTCCAGCTGGCTTCTCACTTTGTTGAACTGCTCAATAAAGTTATTTTCTTCTGATACCCGAAACCTCGACTCTGAAAGATTTCTTCTGAGAACCTGACCAGACTTTGAAAATTGAGATCGCGACCAAGAATTGGCCACAACATAATTGGCGAGCGGCAGCCAGGAGCTTCGAGGAGGGGACAACTGTGGGTGACGCCCTCTGCTGGAGATCCCACGAAACAAAACGGTCGACCAAAAAATTAAGGTAAGCAGTTTTTGCTTAATTTGTTTCGTGTGGTCTCTGACAGAGCAGTCATCTTGGTTGGTAAATATTTTAACATATTTTGTTGAATTAAAACCCTGCCGAAAAACGAACCTAAACAGAATAGATTGAAATTACAATTATAAAAGTCTAGGTTCTGGGTCAGAAGAAGAAAAACGCATGCATGTGTATGAATGAGTGCATGAACGAGTGAGTGATACCTGCATGAAGAGCTGTAGGGGGTAAAACAACACAAGAGGGATTGTGTTTTTGCCTGAATGAGTGCTAAAAAACTGTGAGAAGAGACACAGGGGTAATATTACAAGAAGTGCTGTATTTTACCTGAGTGAATGTTTAAAACCCTATAAGAAGAGATATAGGGGGCAGATTACCAGAAGAGCGGTGAATCTGTTGGTATGAATGATAAAGATATGAAGAAATGCTATAACTGTTGTTAGTGTTGTAGGTGTAAAAGTGTGCCGGCTGAAGAATAGTGTAAAAAGTGGAAAACTGCAGGAAGAAGATTAGAGAAAGAACGCTAAAAATTTACAAAAACATTAGTTTAATAAAAAACTAATTGAATGTAGGCGCCTAAAATTAAAGGAAAGGTTAAAGAGAAAAGGTAAAAATCCTCCAGACAGAGAGAGAAGAGGGGTCTCCCAAGTGTAAAAATAGACAGAGTGGGCCTGCAGGCCGAAACTGGGCACGCTGCCAAAAAGCCCCTGAGCTACTGATAAGGGAGAGAGACTAAGTTGAGGGAGAAAGAGCAGCAGTAATAAAATTGTACTTAGTGAATAAGAAGCTTCAAACTATGAATTAATAAACTAATTGAAGAAATTGATGGATGGTAAAAATCTAATTGGTAAAGAAAAATCCCAGAAATATAAAAACTATAAGGCAAAAAATATTCCAAGATATTGGTTTTGTCGTTTGTTTGGTCACCTGCCAAATTGTGAGCTCTGTGACCCTGACAAAGAGACGAAGCCTTTATTAGACAAAAAGTAAAGGCCTATTAATATATTAACAATAGCAAGAAAAGTGTGTGAGTGAAATCCCGGGTGTGTGAATGAGAAGAGAATAAACAGTGTGAAGGTGTGAAAAGGAAAATAGCTAAGAAAGATAGAAAGCTACAAAAAGCAAGAGGCTTTGTGAAAGGAATTCAATTGATAAAGGAAATGAGGGATAAAAAAGGGAATGAAGATATTAAGATAGAAACCCCACCCCCTTATGCACCACCCTATGACATGACTGGAAAGCAGCTGCCTCTGATGACTGGTACAGTGGACATAAAAGGCCATGTGAACTTTGCTGATGATGAGGAAGAAGGAGGAGGAGAGGGAGGACCAGAGCAAGTGGGAGCAGGAAACTTTGACAAGAGTGAAGCTTCCAGAAAATCAGCCCCTGCCAGTAGAAGGGGATCTCTTGTTGAACAGGTGGCTGTAAGCAGGGGCAAACTTCCGGAAGGATGGATGGTCACGAGCGAATACAAGGAAAGTCCGGGCAGCGAATGGACAGAAAAGCCTCAAACTTGCCACAGTGAGGGTCCTGCCATAGAAGACCCATACCGTCATGCAAAGACAGCGCTGTACAACCTTGAGGGAACAGGCGAGAGGAAGATGGAAGCAGCTGACGGGTTTGTCCAGGAACATGACGGTGCAGTAAAGAGAAAGGTAAAGAAAGATGTCCCACATACTTATTTTGACTATGATGAAATAACCCGGCAGATCAACATAACTGATGAACAGATCAGACAAGAAGAAAGGCGTATGCGGGACTCCCTTAGTGCCATGGGGAAAGAAAAGAGGAGATATCAAGAACACTGGAGAGAATCACAGAAACATCCTGTGAGATCCCGTTCCACCAGCCCCCGCCGAGAGTACAAGACTGTAACTGGCACCCTCCTACTGGAAGACTTACCCCACAGTGTGCCACACTGGCAGAGAGGGCGAAATCTCAGAGAACGGCCCCCCAGCTTCAATCTATCCCCGGAAGAAGAGAGCCCAGGCAGTCAATACAAACAATGTCCCATTTTGATCAAAGGACAACAAGGACAATACATCCCATGGGCAGGACAAGATCTGGAAGGACTGATTTCCCGCCTACCTGATCTGCATGAAGGGGCAGGAAAATGGATCAAGCTCTTGGAGGAGGAAACAATGGGGCGGATCCTAGCCATTGGTGACGTCAAGGCTTTGCTGGCAAAATGTGTGGGAGGGGCTAAGATGAATGAGCTTTTGAAAGCATCAGGAGTGCCAGGAGCAGTGGACTCAATAAGAATGGATGCTGCACCTCTGGACAACCACAGAGCCAACATATGGCGTGCCCTGAGAAACGAGTACCCAACTCAAATGGACCCCAAGATGCTGAAAGGAGAACCAATTGGGGAGGAAGAAAACCCCATCACCTATGTCCAGAGACAATCACGAAGATGGAAACAGGAGTTGGAAAGAGATCCTGAAAAAGATCCGGTCATGTCAGCACTCTTCAGAACAGCCATAATTGACGCTATGCCCCCTGCAGTTAAAGCCAAGCTGGAAGATGTGGTTGGATTGAGCTCAAAGCCGACAAGAGAGTTCAGCGACCATGTGGCTCATGCAGTGGAACAATATCGCAAGAGTGAGCAGAAACTGAAGAGTCAAGAAAGGGAACTACAAAGAAGACTGACCCAACTGCAACTGGATGAGCTGGTGAATAAGAAAAAGAAGGTTCAAGCTGCTTTAAAGGAGACTGAAGATCTGTCTGTAGTGATGGCTGCCGTGAATGTACCAAGCCAGATGCCGCAGCCACAAGTAGTGCCACAGCCAGCACAAGTCATGCAACAAATGCCAGCCAGCATGAGTCAGAACATCCCGCACAGCAGTAGCCAGCCACTGCAGCCAACTGGGCCCATTGTGGTCTACCTGCCTGAACAACAAGACTACAGGAGCAGGGCAATGGCAGCGCCAGGAAGAGGAAGAGGAAGAACATACGGCTATCAACAGAGGAACAGTGACCAGCCAAACATATGCTGGGGATGCAACCAACCTGGACACACCAAGAGGAACTGCTCAGTGAACCCATGGCCACAAGATGAGATGCAAGGTCAGATGCAACAACCCTGGCAACAGAGATCCATGAATCAGCATCACCACGTATCGGGGCCGGTCAACCCATGGCGAGGCCCAGACCAAGGATACTAGGGGTGCCCAGAGAATCCTACGGGGAGGAGTCAGCTGCCAATGCTATCATCTAACGCTGACGAAGAGCCTATGCTGAAAGTGGAAATAGAGGACAAGACAATACCTATCATGCTGGATACAGGGGCAACTTACACATGCTTAAGTCCAAACTATGCCGCTCACCTCCCCAGGTCTGGAAAATATGTCAAGACAGTAGGATTCTCGGGACTAACACAACTAATACCAATGACGACCCCTGTCAGCATTAAAGTCAAAGACTCTGAAATCAAAATCCCTGTACTAGTGTCAGAACAGACGCCAGTCAATCTGTTAGGTAGGGATGCCATTTGCAAACTGAAGCTACAAATTTGGTGCTCCCCAGAAGGAATATACATAGAGAAGGCAGGACTGAGACAGATGATAATGATAGGTGAAACAAAACCAGAAGACTCACAAGCAAATGTGTTTTGGATAGGGAACATACAAAGGGGAGTAGAAGAAACATTGGGAAAATGGGGAAAATACATACAAGCACAGTTTCAGAAACCAAAAACTCCCAAAACAGAGTATCATTGTACTATGAAATATGACCCCCTAAGAGATGAGGAAATAGAGCGAGAATGGTTAGAGGGTACTAAAGGTCAGTCTGTAGGCTTGATTTCAAATTCAATAATCATAGGCCCAGCAGGAGCAGCACTGCAGATTGATAACTGTGAGTTTACAAACACTTGGTTCAAGGTAGAGAATTCGGTTCCACATGTCACTTTGTTTACAAATGAGGGATGTCAAACACAAGACTTAGGCCCAATGATAGTGAAAGCAAAAGGAAAGCACTGGAAAGCCACAGAAAACCCCTATATCCTCCAATCAGATGACATGACATATCTCAAAATTCTATGCACTACCACCATGGTAGGGATTCCACAGCTGATAGTTGAAGAAAGAGAAAAAGACGATCTGAAATCCAGGACAGAGGAACTTATACTAGAAATGGAAAAACAGGTACCCCCAAATTTGTGGTCAAAACATGACACTGATGTAGGGTTAGTTAAATCAGCAAACCCCATTAGAATCAAGGTAAAGAATGGAGTACAGTTGCCAAGAAAACAACAATATCCCTTAAGACGTGAGGCAATAGAGGGAATAAGACAAACAATTGATGGCCTAGTAGAGGCTGGAGTATTAATTGAAACTAAGAGTTATTGTAACACCCCAATCCTACCAGTTGAAAAAGCTAATAAGTCAAAATGGAGACTTGTCCATGACCTTAGAGCAGTTAATGAAGTAGTTGAAGATTGGCCAGCTGAGGTACCAAACCCACACACCTTGTTGACGAATGTTCCACCTGCTGCCAATTATTTTACTGTGATTGACCTCTGCTCTGCATTTTTCAGCGTTCCATTAGCGGAAGAAAGCAGACACCTTTTTTCCTTCACTTATCAAGGTAAACAATACACATACACTAGAATGCCACAGGGATTCAAGCACTCGCCTCATGTGTTCAACCAGGTATTAAAGCAAGACTTCGATTTAAGACTGGACAGTACATTGATTCAATATGTAGATGACCTCCTGATTTGCTCAGCAACGCTAGAACAGTGCCATCAGGACTCAATCAAAGTGCTAACCAAATTAGCAGAAGGCGGCCACAAGGCCTCAAAAGAAAAACTGCAATATTGTCAGTCTCAAGTTGAATACTTGGGTCGATTGATTGCCCATCAAACAAAGGCAATTTCTCCTAGCCAATTGGAAGGAATAAGTAAAGCACCACAGCCACAAACTGTGGGACAAATGATGACATTTTTAGGCATGACAGGTTTTAGTGCAGATTGGATTGAGGATTATGCTGTCAAAACAGCTCCACTGAGAGCCCTGATGAAATATGCAGGCCAACAAAATCTTAAGGCACGCCTGATATGGGATCCTGAGGCACTGATAGCGTTCAATACACTAAAGAAAGAAATGCAAACGGCCCCCGTCTTAGCTATCCCAAATTATGACAGAGAATTTCATCTGTATGTGGCAGACAGAGTAGACGGATTTGCCTCTGCTGTTCTCATGCAGGAAACCTGTAGTGGTCGCAAAAAACAACCCATTGCTTATTACAGTACCAAATTGGATAGTGTTGCACAGGGGTACCCACCATGCTATCAACAGGGACTAGCAGCAGTATATTATGCCTATGACAAAGCCTCTACTGTTACCATGGGTTACCCAGTCACTATTTACACTCATCACAAAACCGCTGAGTTACTAGAACAAGGACGATTTGTATTAACACAAGCTAGGTGTTTAGCGTACTCTGCATTATTGACTTTCCCTGACATCACAATCAAAAGATGTGCCACAGCAAACCCAGCTAATTTTATTCCGCTGGAGGGGGAAGGAACACCCCATGATTGTGTTTCTGTCTCCCTAGCGTTTACTCGTCTGAGACCAGATTTGGAATCAACACCAATTGTTGATGCAGACGTGACTTACTTTGTTGATGGCTCATGTTTCAGAGACCACCTAGGTAATCATGCTGGATTTGCTGTTGTACGAAAAGATGAAGACAGTTTTGCTCCTGTACTGAGCCAGCACTGTGAACAACCCTGTTCAGCACAATTGGCTGAACTTAAGGCTTTGACTGAAGCGTGTAAAATGGCTAAAAACACAGTTGCTAATATTTATACAGATTCTGCATATGCTCATGGCGTATGCCACCTGTTTGGTGCAGTGTGGAAACAGAGGGGGTTCAAGAAAAGTGATGGAACGCCAATACAACATGGCAACCAAATTGTTGATTTGATCACAGCCCTCATGTTTCCAACTAAAGTAGCCATAATCTAATGTCAAGCCCACAAAAAGGGCAACGATTTCGTAATCAAAGGAAACAATGCAGCTGACATGTACGCAAAACAAGCCTCTGGGTGTCAATTGGCAGTCATGGCACCATCTGTTCTAATTCAGCCTCTTCGCACTATAGATAGCATTGCTCAGATGCAATCACGAGCAACACCTCCGGAGATACATTTGTGGCAACAGAGAGGGGCAACACGAGATGCGAATAACATATGGCGATCACATGAAGGTCTTTTGATAGCCCCAATTCCTTTGTTAAACATCTTGATTCCAGATTCGCACAGTTTTGATCACTGTGCTAGAGGGGAAATGTTAAGGAAGATAAAGAGACAAGGCTTTTGGTCCCCGTACCTACAAGCAAAGATAGACGAATTCTTAAATGGATGTGAAGTTTGTGCGCAAAATAACATCAGAAAAGGTACAGCAACCCCACTAGGCACTATTCCAGTTCCAGAAGGACCGTTTAAACACTTGGTAATGGATTATGTAGACATGATCAAATCAGTAAGAGGAAAAAGGTACATGTTGGTAATCATAGACAGATTCAGTAGGTGGGTTGAAGCAGAACCATCAGCAGACCAAGGGTCACAGACAGTGATCAAGTTTCTGACCAGGGAAGTGATACCAAGGTTTGGTATACCCTCACAAATCAGTTCAGAAAATGGATCAGCTTTTATCCAAAGAACAGTCAAGGCAGTAATACAACAGTTGAGGATGAAGCAGAGGCTCGGGTGCGTGTATAGGCCCCAGGCACAGGGGATTGTAGAACGCGTTAATGGGACCATTAAGGCAAAAATCAACAAGATCTGTGCAGATACCAAGCTTAACTGGGTAGATGCGTTGCCGCTGGCTCTTATGAGTTACCGTATGCAGACAAACAGAATCACAAACTTGTCCCCACATGAGATGTTGACAGGGAGACCAATGCCTGTACCTTACTTGAGAGGGCCATATGAAGGACCACCCCTAGAACAGTTACAGATGGAACTAAGAGCATACATGAAACAACTGACTGCTATACATGAAGCTATTCATTCACAGGAGCAGAGCAGGGGGCCCAGGGAAGAAGAAGAAGAAACACCCTGTCCAGTAGTTCCGGGGGATCAGGTGTACTTGAGAGTATTTAGGAGAAGATGGAATGAACCAAGATGAGAAGGGCCTTATACAGTAGTCAGGGCAACTCCCACAGCAGTACAGGTAGAGGGCAGTACCACATGGTATCATTTGAACCATTGCACCAGAGTCCCAAGACGGAGACATAGAAGACAGGAAGAAGACACAGATAGAGTAGAAGAACAGTTAGAAGAGGTAGCACAGGATGCCCAAACGCACCAAGAAACTGAAGCAGAAGATGATAACAATGCTGCTGAACCTCATTCTAGGGAAACTGAGCATACTGGGCCAGGAGATGAAATGCAGGGGCAATCTGATCTACAACATCCAGAGGACACGGAGCCTGAGGATGAGAGAGCTCCTGATCCTGATCTTGGCAATGATACAACTCTTGCTGCAGCTCCCTCAGGCTCAAGGTCTCCAGAAAACCAATCTCCTGGAGAAGGTCCCTCCCACGGGGGACCATACCAACCAGAAGAATTCATCACTCTTGACCTCCAGGACATTGATCTCCCAGACATTAGCTTCCCAGAACTTGACCTACCTGACTTCCCAGAATGGGATGGGTCGCCTTAACCTGACTGAGCCAACAGAAGGTAACAATACATGCAAACATTTGATAAAGAGATCCACAAAGAAGGCCAAAACCTCTCCAGAGAAAGCTGCATTGAACAAAGCAAAGGCTATGCAGGAAATCAAAGCCCTAGAGGAAGACTATTTTGAGCTAGAGATAAAACAGGAAGCACTGTTAGACATAGCATATCACAATGAATGGTACAAATGGGCGCAGTATACAGTAAAACAGACCACTGAACGATCTTGCCTGCTATGCTCCCCGTCGCCTCTGAAAAAACTGAGATTGGTTCCAAACAAATATGATTACATGCACTGTGCTAAATTTCATTCAAGACAATGCGATAAGATAGGACGAATAATGCCTTACTGCCCCGCAGATTGTTTGGCAATGCTAGGAAACGACTATTACAAGAGCTTCTTCAATCAGAGTGGGTGGGGAAGTGAGTGTCAAAAACTAGATGTGCGAGTAGCTGAGAATAAAAGAGAAATTCCAGAAAACTACATCTTGGACAGGTCGCTAGAATATGAATGCTTCAAAGTAACCAAAGGATATAACAATGTAGGAACCTTTAAGGGCAAATGTGCCATTATTTGGCATCTAGACTATGAGACGTACAATGACCCAAATGTGCATAAATCTACTAGTTCAATCTATGCCACGGCCACCATAAACAACAATATGACAGTAACTCAAATCCAGGATAATTGTGAAAGCGCTACCCTAAGTTTCCCCTTGATAGGACCACTAGTAAACCAAACAGAAGCAATTGCAGACTATTTCTGGTTGTGTGGAGGGAGGCAGTTAAGAGCAACCTTAGTGGATTGGAAAGGCCTATGCGTAAGAGTCAGACTAGCCCAGGAAATTGGAATAGTGAGTTGGGACCCCAATGAGCAAGAGACGATAGAAGTAACAAAGAATCATAATCACAGAGTAAAGAGGGCATATACAGCGGACCCTACCGTTTATCTTGATGCCATTGGACAACCGCGTGGAATACCACATGAATTCAAAGCTAGAAGTGAGGTGCTGTCAGGTTTGGAATCGCTACTTTTATGGATACCAGTTAATAAGAACACTGAATGGATAAATGACATATATTACAATCAGCAAAGGTTCATTAATCACACGGATCAAGCACTCGAAGCATTAGGCCAGCAGTTGAAGTACACAAGTAAAATGACTTGGCAGAACAGACAAGCATTGAATTGGCTTTTAGCAGAGAAAGGAGGAGTATGTGTAATGTTCGGATCTGACTGTTGTACTTTCATCCCAAATAATACAGCCCCAGATGGATCGTTTACTAAAGCCATGAAGAAGATAAAGGCGTTGAGAAATGAGGTTGCCACAAATGCAGGGAGGGACAGAAGTTTTGGATACTGGCTTGATTCGATATTTGGATCATGGAGGGAATGGCTCATTAAGGTGGGAATAGTGATAGCAGTGACTGTTGGCGTTGTGTTTGTGTTGTTCTGCTGTATTGTGCCTTTTCTCAGATCCATGCTGGCTAGTGCAGCTGCAAAACAAATGATCAATGTGTCAGTGAAACCATCAGGCATTGACATTGGATGCACCACCTCGGGAGTATATCCAATTGGCCCAGGCTTGGACGAGTTGGATGACTTCCTGTGAGAAAGTGGGTGAAGACACAAGGAATGAGGGTACCTTATTACTTTTGATTTTGATAATCTTTTTACTCTGTTTTTGACTAGATAGGGAGATAGCCCCACTGTGTATTTTGATTTGGGGATAAAATTAGTTAGAACAATTAGAGCATGGGTAGAGTAGGAAGTTAGTTAGAGGGGTTTTTCTACATTCCTTTGGTTTATATAAGGGCCCTTAGTTCCTGAATATATTTACTGATATTTCCTGAAGATATTTACTCATATAACATCTTTACATATATAATCTTTCTGAAGACAATCACTTATGTATCCCTTCTTTTTGAATAAGTTACTGATATAATCAAGTATGATCGTCTTGACTATATAATTGATGTAATCCTTTTGCATGGTTTTATTCATATAATCGTATATACTTACATATAACCACATTAACTGTCACAATTTTTTTTTAATATGTGAATGAGAGGGGAAGACAAGGGTCTGAAGCAGGTCATTGCCCGTGGTACGAGGTAATGCAACAAGAAATAAGGGAAAGAGACAAGAATGTTTTATTTTTATTTTATTCTCTTTTTATTTTTATTTTGGGTATATATTTCTGTAACAAATCAAGAAATTTGGAGTTTACATGCATTGGGCCATTGGAACATGTATATAATATAAGTACAAAAGAGGAATTATTTGCAAGCGCGGTCATCGATTGTTGAAGAGACAAGAGTAGACTCAACTGGTGGTTTAAAAACCCGCTGTCTGCTCCAGCACCAGATAGCGCTCTAGGCAAGGCCTGGGCACCTCTGGCAACGATGGAGCAACCCAGATAGCACTCCAGGCCACCGGAAGCGCCTGCGCAGTTCCTCTGGCACCGTTGGACAGAATCAAGAATCTAAAAAGAACCATGTAATGTATAAATTTAAAAGTATTGAGTGCATTTAGTGGTTTGAAGTAAGAATACACAACCTCATGGGAATGATGTTAAAGGAAGGTGGGATCTTTTACTCCATCCTAGTCAATTGAGGGCGGAGATGTTTGGTCCTTCTCTTCCTCCAGGGTGCACCTTTGTGAATAAAGTCTGGTTGATAAAAATGGATGGTCTATATTGACCATGTTGTAGAGTAAAGAAAGAAGACTGATTCATGAAGATGCATTCTGGGAAACAAGTTGAGTGTGGGACTAGAGGTAGTCCCAAAGGGGGGTTGTGTTGGAGAATTCTACTGTCCTATACATGTATCACAAAATGAAAGTAGGCCTGTTAGAAAATGGAAGGTGATGTGAGAAGAGACCAGGTGTTGGAAAACACCTAGAAACCATGTATGTTTGCATGTATAGAAAAACAAGTTCAAAGATCATGTGAAGGTACAGCTGTTGAAGTTCTTAAAAACTGTGTATGTAATCATTTTTAAAAAATACACGTGCTAAAAGTTGGCCACAGTTAAAGCTGAATCAGCAAATATGAAAACATAATTGTGGCGAAATAGTGGGGAGGAGCAAAGAGGAAAAGATAACAATACGGGCACTAATTGGACAGGTAAAGATAAGAAAATGTATAAGAACCAAGTATTGACCATTGTAAGATTCAGATGTCCAGCTGGCTTCTCACTTTGTTGAACTGCTCAATAAAGTTATTTTCTTCTGAGACCCGAAACCTCGACTCTGAAAGATTTCTTCTGAGAACCTGACCAGACTTTGAAAATTGAGATCGCGACCAAGAATTGGCCACAACACCGTCTAGACATTCCAGGAGTAGTCTGTACTTTTTCCTTCCTTTTTTCCACACCAAACCTCTCACTTCCATATGCGTAAATGATGTCCCCAAATTTATCCAGCTTCTTTTCAACTGTACCAGTTAATCTTTCCAATGCAAAGCATAGATCTGTGTTTACCGTGTCCCATGCAGTTTTCTCACAAGCTCTTGGCCATCTAACTCCAGGCCTATGCCCGTTGAGGTTCTTTTCTCTCTTATGCTGGTTAGTCTGACCGGGTTCACAAGTATGAATATGTTCATCACTAACTGTGCAAGCCCTCCTCTCCTCTATGACAGGGGTGCTGATATCCTGCAAGCTGTGGTTTGCTTCCTGTCGCTGGATTTCATTCGACTGACTTGACTGACTTCGTAAGAAGTACTGATCAATGCGAGGCCCTTATCCCTTCTCCCTCAAGCATTTCATTTTCCCTTGATGAACCTTCAAACCCCTGACCGTTGTCGCCTTGCTCCAGCCACAGACACAAACTTGGAGTTCAATGACTTTACTAACGGCAGATCTTGGACCAGTCTTACTCTCCATACTCATATCCGTTTCCATTCCTAAGTCGTTAACCATGTTGTCCAACATTGAGTCATCTTCCGCCCCCGCTCTCGCAGACTCTAGGGGTATTTTTCTCTTTAATTTCTCAGAAGCCTTGGGTGGGTGTCTCCAGCATCCTGTAAACACGGAGCTGGATACTGCCGACAAGGGTAGCTAACCCTTATATCTTTTTAATGATGTATAGTTTGTCAAGGTAATAACATTATTCTAATAGTAACTTTGAACTATTTAACCCTCTATGGCAGGGGTCTCAAACTCAACTTAACTGGGGGCCGCTGGAGGTGGAGTCTGGGTCAGGCGGGGCCGCATCAAGTATTCCAAAAAAAAAATAGTATTCAAGTATTCCAAAAAAGGAGCACAACTGATCCAATCTTCTCAATATTTATTATTAACGTTTCTTCTGATCTGTTCCTCTGAATTTGAACATTCCTTTCTGTACATGATTGGTTCTTCATGAGCTGTCCTTCTGACAGTTGAAGTTCATTTTACAAACTTTCTTTGTCTATAACACATATTTGTGATATTTATATTTGCTTATGTCCTTTTTATTTTCTTTATACAACACATTAATGATATTGAATGTTTTTTTTGGAAGGCACATTTCCTTTTATTATACTTAGAAAAACAATTATTGCTTTTGAAATACAAATATTTGCAGTCATGTCTGCCCGTCTTATTGAATTCTTTCTACACATGTATAGTGTCTCAGGCAAATACTGCACAAATCAAAGCAAACCTTCTTATCAACCTGTTGGACACATATTACAAGCTCAAAATGATTATTCTCACATTGTTTTAGAGCAGGGTCTCTCTCCAACACGTCGCTCCCGTTCACATATCGCGCTCACATATTTTGCGCGCTCAAGTTCGTTATTTCAAATGTAGGCGCGCGGCAAGCGCGCTCATAATTGAAGCGACGCGCTCATTTTTTCCAGGCGCAGTATGTTTGTACTTCGCGGTTGTCTATGACAACTATTGACAACAAACCCACCGTAAACTGTCACGAGACTATCTATGGTAGCCCATAAGGGATACATTTTTTTTTTTTTTTTTTTTTTTAACGCGGCACACGCAACGAAGGGCCGCACTAACATTAAACTTTAATGTCAAGTAGGGGGCCACAAAATATCACCCCGCGGGCCGCAAATGGCCCGCGGGCCGCAAGTTTGAGACCCCTGCTCTATGGTGTTGCCATATGGCAAAATACTCTTTCTGTTCATTTCCTTGCCACTGTCTCTTTAAGAAAACATTCTCGTGTTTTTTGTTGGAATGAGAAGACCTTAGTTTAGCCAATGATGTGCTTTGGTTAAGTCACATGACATGCAGGTTTTTTTTCTGGCGCGATTTCTGACAGACTGCGTCTCTTGGCGGTAGTTTCAGAAAGCAAATTTAAACGTCATTAAAAAACAAGGACCAGCCCATATCACAAACACACAAAAAAACAGAAACTTCAGCTCAGGTAAGTTATGATGACATTTTCACCACTCAAAAAAGTTTTTATGAAATTAGTTTTTGGTAAATCGATCAAATGTCTGTGTTGCCAAGCGGCAACACTGTGCAATAGTGGAATGACATTATTGCAATAGTTTAGCTAGCTAGAAAGGTCAGCTACAATCTGTTAAGCTGTAACAATAACAACATTAATACCAGTGATATAATGTTTATTAGTCATATGTTAAGGACTGCCAAGGCATTTGTATTATGGAAAAAAAATCTAATCTATTTTACTTTTGATTAGATACAGTATGAATACAGATATATCAGTGAGCACTGCCATATTATATGGCAAGGTAAAGAAAAGAAAGGCAGAACTGGCTCTTCCTGCAGATAAAAGTGTGGATGAGATAGGATTTAGTGACCATGAGGATGATGTGGATTGGACAGTAGATGTGAGCAGTGATGGAGACAGTTCAGGTAAGTTAGCTCAGAGGCAGGCAGACAAGACAGGTATTAGTCTAGCAAACAGTGTTAGCTAGATTATTCTGATGCATCTGGATACGTTAGACTTGTTATTTATTAATTATAATATGTATTGGACCTACTGTATTTTGTCTGTCAACACAAACACTGTATTGTTTTGAATCCTTTTGAATCCTTTCAGCAGATGAAGAGCTGCAGTTTGAAACTGAAGAGGGAATTGTGCCAGCAATAGAAGAGAGAGGTACAGAAATGCTATCTATTGTTATAGAGAACTGTGTGTGTGTGTGTGTGTGTGTGTGTGTGTGTGTGTGTGTACTTGTCTACCTATCTAAGTGGGGACCTTGGTGTCGTTACACACTCACCAACAGGGGACCGCCGAGCCAAGTGGGGACATTTTTCAAGTCCCCTGTTGGTTATGCTTTAAAACATGTTAAAATCAAGTAAAATATGCTCTGGTTAATTTTGTACATTTTTGACCAAGTGGGGACCTTCAAGTGTGTGTGTGTTTAAGCCCATACTCAGCAGCGCTCCTGTAGGCTGGAGCAGGAACTGCAATGGCCCATTAACACACGTCGTTCACACTTCTCTATTGTTTGAATGGCCAGAGAGGCTCTGAGACTGTAGAGCTGCTGTTTAACTGCTGCTTAGTTAAGGAACTTTGGGTAACTTTGTAATAACTGCATGCTATTAATCATGAGTTAAGCATAGTGAACTGTTAATTCATCATTTATAAAGCAATAAAAGTATATATATATATAAATACAGAATGTGTGTATAAATACAATATAAATACAGCTATAAATGCTTTATTCTTGTTTTAAAAGCATATCTATAATGTGTTTAATAATTGTATTTTGTATTTTCATACTTTATTAATGATCAATTTATAATGTTTAAATGAAGTATAACATTATTTACAAACCAGTTATTTAGGAGTTGTCAGTGGTTTAAAATATCACTTATATACTGTATATACAGTATATATATATATATATATATATATATATATATATATATATAATAATGTTCACACAGGAATCAGGAAAGATTGCTTGAGGAAAGATCATTTAAAGGGCTAGTTCACCCCAAAATGAAAATTCAGATTTTCTCACCCTCATGTTGTTCCAACCCCGTAAGACTTTCGTTCATCTTCAGAACACGACACACGCATCACACACACATGACCAGCATCGCCCAATAGTGAGCCTACGTGTGACGTTCAACCAGAAGCGCTGCGCTGTTACACTACGTGAAATATCACGGCCCACAGAGAAGGAAATGAATACTTGAATAAAGTCGTTATTTTTGTTTGTTTTTTTGCGCACAGAAAGTATTCTCGTCGCTTGATAAACTTAAGATTGAGCCACTGTAGTCACTCTACAGTTTGGACTATTTTAACAATTTCTTTAATAACTTTTTGGGGCGGCTAGTTTCAATCCCTTAGAAGCCTATGGAGGAGTGATCCAGCTCTCAGATTTAATCAAAAATATCTTAATTTGTGTTCCGAAGATGAATGAAGGTCTTACGGGGTTAGAACAACATGAGGGAGAGTAAATACTGACAGAATATTAATTTTGGGGTGAACTATCCCTTTAAATCTACAACGGGGTAAAAATACAGACGGCCCGGCGGCAACAGTGCAGAAGACGAGAAGACGCCTCTTATCATTCTTAATATTATTTTTCTTATTTAACGCTCTCTCTTCATAGATACTTTCTATGCTTGGTTATGCAGTCCCTAACAATTTACTTGCCATTGTTATGTGTCATTGCACACACAAACATACATGTCTATATTACTAACAGAGCACTGTCGCTCTACACTGGCCAAGAGGGGACTTTCTGAACGATTTCTATCCAACCAACTGGGGACTCTGTGTGTGTGTGTGTGAACAGTGAAGTGAACTGGCAGTGAAATCTCTCTTCATTATGTAACTTATATAGTTACATTATATATCTTTTCTATACATTATATATATATATATACATATATATATATATATATATATATATATATATATATATATATATATATATATATATATAAATGTTCACACAGGCATCAGAGATCACAATATGCATAGATAAACATATACAATATAATATTAAAAAGAGAATGACCAAACCATCAGTTATCAAAAATTAAAAAAAAAAAAAAAAAAATTTGAGGAAAGACCATTTGAGTAGTATTAACATAAACCATGTGTCAAAAAAGGTGTTTTATGACTTTGATTTATGGTTCTGAGGTTCCCCTGTCTCTGATTTATGATGGGTCGCTGACAGGCTCCGGTATGTCTAGGCTGCGCGACGCCATGTGACATCCTCCGTGCCGATGTCCGGGTACTTTTAAAAAACAAACAAACAGATCAAACAGATGTTAAATTTTTGACTGGTTTTTACGACTGGGTTAATGAACTCACACCTCGCAACTTGCCATTGTAGTTTTTTATGGGATGAGGTGTGCCTTTTTCACAACTACGTCACTACCTACGTCTTTTGTTGCAGTTTTAAATAAGGTTAGGGGTTACACTGTTGAACACAGAAGACATTCTACGACTTTCCTGATACAATGGCTACTCCGAGAACTCCTAAAACCCCTAGAAAGGTTATGTGTATTTCGCCGACAAGAGGACCTGTTGAAATGAGAGAAGATCTAACTTTTGCTCCAAGGAAAAAGCTAAATGTTAGCTTGACAAGATTTCTTCATGAAGACAGTGCTCTTGTGAAACAGGATTTCTCAATGTCTGGTGGTCGTGTGGTGAGGTATGTGTTTGACAAGGTGATGCGTACTGTGAAACTCTACACAGGAGATGTTGAAGACGATTTTACATCACAGACCCCATGTGTGATTTTCCACAAGAAGGACTGGTTTCTGTTTTTCAACTACGTTTGGAGAGATTTGAACGACTGTGGTGATGATCCGTTGTACGTAGCCGAGTGGGATGGCTCAATTCCTGACACAAGATTTCGGGTGGTCGGGGACCATAGTAAAAAGTTACCAGACGATTGTGTTTATATTTTCTGCTGCAACGACAAGACAAAGCTCTGCGAACGTGCGTGGCCTGTTCGTGAATCTGAGCATCACTTGTGCTACGACATGAAATTTTTGTTTCAGTGGAAAGATGTTCGTACGCTTGACAACGTATTTACATGCGTTGACAAGATGTTTAGATGGTGCGACATGTATGACCGTTACAGTTCTGTAAAGATTAAATTGTTTCACCCTGAGCAGGGCGTTACCAACGCTGAAGACCGCCTCTTAACCCCACCCACGTATTACAGCCATTAAAAACGCCTGCAGATCGGTACAATTGCTACATTCATTCACCATGTCTCAAGAATCTACAACAGTCTACTGCTACACCAACAACCCTGAGGCTCCCCCAGCGATGCCTGATGACAATGCTACGCCGCTGGAGCCCCACCCACAAACTTGCGACAACAGTTGGTTGGATAAATTTTGCATGGATCTTGGATATCACAACATGACCTTCCTTACAACACCATACGGCAACACTGGTGCAATAGCTGGAGCTGCGGCCCTTGCTGGAATCGACAACACAGACAGTTGTATCCGCTCGGACGGATTCAAAATCATAAAAGCGACTGTTGTGGTCCTTCTGGAACACGTCATCAACAAAAAGCTGAAAGAAATCTGTTTGGGTTGTGAAGTGGATCACCCCAGTCAGATTAGACATTCCTGCCTGTTTGAACCGGGTCCCTATTTCTTTGACGCCTACTTTGAGGAACTGACACGTAATCTGGTGAAACCGGACCTTAAGCACATCGTTGCTCAAGCATTGATCCGTTGTGGTTTAAGGGTTCACCCCCAGAGGATTCAAGGTTCAGTGGAGGCTATTTTACATGAACTGCGTGACGAAGTTTTCATTGTGGAAAAGCTTCGTGAAGTCAGAGAGAAAGTTGTGGACGTCAGCAGCGAACAAATTGTCTATGACGCTGTGGACAGCTGGAAAGGTATTGTCCAAGTTGAGTGACTGTAACACCGACATGGGGAATACGTGTTTTGCAACAGGTCTGGCAAAGTGTCTACTTAAACAACGTATTAGATGTGAGATGACCGGCTTGTTGTATAAGATTATTAATGAATTTGCCAATGTATCTGTTACTGTAAACAGATGTGCTGTAGATACCAATCGTTTTACAAACCTCATGAAACAAATGTCTGTTGTAAGAACTGTGTCAAATGAATGGACAGATTTGATGCGTTTATGCGTTAATGCTGGTGAACCAATTTGTGTGACTATCAGAAAGATTTTAGACCTGATGACTGAATGCGGCAGCTGTATTAGAATAGCTGATATATTGTGCTTGTGTACATATGTGACTGATCTATGTGTAGACATATTGACAAGAAACAATCAGGCTGATGTTTGTGAAATTATTGAAACCCTGGTTGATTACATTCTTGAAAAAAACATTGTGATGTGTATAAATTTTTTACACTACATTGATGCTGTATGATGCCTTTGTTTCCTTTTACTGTTTAAGAAATAAAAACCCAAATTACTTAAACCATCTGTGTTATTCTTTTTGTGGAGCGTGAAGTGGAAACATGTCAGAAGAAATGAAAAAGACTTATTACACACCTTCTAACCCTGGTTCTTTAGGGGGGAAAAAACGCTTAAAAGAAGCTGTTTTAAAAGAAACGGGTGTTCGTTTAACCGATAAAGAGGTTTCAGACTGGCTCGCTGGCGAGGATGCATATACACTACACAGAACGGCCCCACTAAAATACAAAAGGAATCGGGTTTTTGTCTACGGTATCGACATGGAGTTCCAGGCCGATCTAGTCGATATGTCTGCATATGCCCCGGTAAATGACAACAACCATTTTTTGCTGACATGCATCGATCTCTTTAGTAAATATGCATGGACAAGGGCTTTAAAAAACAAGAGTGGTGTAGAGGTCTCTAAAGCTTTTGAATCCATACTGAAAGAGGGGCGCGTACCACAGAAATTACAGACAGATAAAGGAAAGGAGTTTTTTAACAAACATTTTCAAAATGTAACAAAAAAGTACAATATAGCCCATTTCGCAACAGCCACAGAATTAAAGGCATGTGTTGTCGAGCGGTTTAATAGAACCTTAAAAGGTAGAATGTGGAGATATTTAACTGCTACAAACTCCAAACGTTACATCGACATACTTCAAGACATTACACAAGGATATAATGCGAGCCATCACAGAAGCATCAAGATGAGGCCGAATGATGTGGGGAAAGAAAACGAGTCTGTGGTGCTGCATAACCTATATGGTGATACCAGACCTCATAGTGTTAACCCCGTATTTAAATACAAGATTGGTGACGTGGTTTGAATTTCTAAAGTCAGAGGACCGTTTGCAAAAGGGTATGAGGAAAACTACACACAAGAGTATTTTACTATATCAGCGTGTATCCCACGAGAACCCCCTGTTTACAGATTGAGTGATTACGACGGGGATGTTATCGACGGCGTTTTTTATGCAGAAGAATTGCAAAAAATATTTGTTAGTAAAAACAAGACATTTAAAGTTGAAAAAATTTTAGATAAGAAGACGAAGGGTCGCAAAACATTAGTGCTGGTGCAGTGGCTCGGATGGCCAGCGAAGTTTGCGTCATGGATCGACCAGAAAGAATTAGTTGATGTGCAGAAGCCATAAATACAAACCACACACACAGGATGCATACAGTTGTATAAAAACCAGACATGGCTGAGGGTGGATTTTATGTCACACTACCCTGCAACGCTTCGCAGTCTGTATACCCTAATAATAAAATCTCTAATTATAGAACAAGACTGGCTACCACTATAAATATAAAAGGAGAATGGGAGGTGGGGCTTGTTCAAATTGAATATCCTAGAAGCTGGTACACCTTTAACAGCAATGACGCCGTTTTCGAGATAAACATTGGACCCACCACGACCGATGGTGAAAAGTACACTAACAGCTTACGCCATGGTGTAGATGTGAAGAAGACCAGCTTATCGAAACTACGCATACCAATAAAAACAGGGTATTACGACAATGTCCCACCTCTAGTTAGTGTAATAAATGATTTAGTAGCGCCTCATGGGGAACTCGGTTATGACCGCGTAAAAAACAAAGTATTTCTGAAAGCAAAACCTAACATTTCAATGACCTTCCATGGAAAACTAGCCATTATTTTAGGATTGAAACCAGGCGTCCCTATAGGAGATTCTATTCTGCAAAAAACAAACCCTGAAAAAACTAATTATGAAAAGGATATTGTAACATATGCAATGCATCAGTCGGACATACACGGTGGTTTCTATACTCTTTATATCTACACGGACATTATCCGTTACCAATCAGTGGGTGATGCTTTTGTACCGCTCCTGGAGTGTGTACAAATAACAGGGGACAACAATATCACAGTCAGTGTTCGATACGACAAACCTCACTACGCGTCTATCAACAAATCAGTCATCACAGATATTGTTATAGAAGTGAAGGACGATCAGAACCAGCACGTCCCATTTTCTTACGGGAAAGTGTGCATCAAACTTCACTTCAGGCCTGTAAAACACTTTGTTTAAAATGGCATATTTCAACAATCACAATGTTGACCCTATGCGTTACGTTGCCTATTACCAGAATCAGGCAGGCAGCGGGCTCCCCGGGTATGCAGGAGGTGGAGTCATGTATGGGGCTGGTTTGGGGGGGATTTTTCGGGGGCTCTTTAGAATGGCTATACCCCTACTAAGACGAGGATTTAGCATAGCCAAGCCGCATCTTAAATCAGCTGCAAAAAACATACTAAGTGACGTTGTTAGTAATACGTTATCAAGATCTTTTAACAACAACTATGATGCTCAAGACGGATCCGGACTAATGGTAATGGCTCGCAAAAGAGCATCTAGGCCGCCAGGGGTGCGGAGGAGTGGCCAGAAGCAGAAGAAAACAAAACAACCTCCCAAGAAAACATCAGTTGTAAAACGCAAGCGCAAGGAGACAGCTAAGCGTACTGCTTCAAAAAGATCAAGGAGCTCTGTTAAAACAATATTTTAAATCATGGCGTTACTACACAACATGTCAGAAGAGTGTTTAAAGACTGAACTGGATCTGTTTACTGTACCACTAACTCAAACAGCAATTGAAAAAAACACTTATATAGAAGTTCCACCACTATGAGCGATATCCGACACATCTCCGCTGGAATTTTTTATTGCGGGGAATGGGGAGGATTACATAGATCTAAACAGCACATTACTTTTTTTTGCGCCTCAAAATCACTAATGCTGATGGGACGGATATTGCAGACGGAGATCCCGTAGGTCTTGTGAACTATCCTGGATCTACGATTTTTTCACAAGTGGATGTGTCGCTTGGAGATCGGCTTATATCACAGAGTTCTAGCACATACCCATACCGCTGTATGATAGAATGTCTTACCAATTATGGTAAAGACGCCCTTGAAACGCTTTTCTCAGCAGGGCTCTTTTACCTGGACACTGCGGGCCATATGGATGTGGCTGACCCGGCTGGGGGAAATCGCAGGCTGACAAAGAGAGCAGCCTTCACCAACGCTAGTAATGTGGTCGAACTACTCGCGCCTGTTCACAGTGATATCTTCTTTCAGGAAAAACTATTACTTAATGGAATAGATCTTAAAATTAGAATGACTAGAGGTAAGGATGAATTCTGCCTGATGAGGAGCAACGCTACAGCCTATAAACTAAACATCCTGTCTGCGTCGCTATTTGTGAAAAAAGTGTCTGTGTCGCCAGCTGTGAGACTGGGGCATGCACAAGCTCTACTCTCAACCACAGCCAAATACCCCATCGACAGAGTGTGTCTGAAAAACTTCTCAATACCTGCAGGCTCACGTGTCTGCAATCAAGAAAACTTGTTCTTAGGAACTCTGCCAAAATCTCTGGTTCTAGCTATGGTTGATAATGATGCATTTGTGGGTGCCTATAATAAAAACCCATTTGCGTTTAAAAACTATGATTTAGAATTTCTGGCCATTTATCTGGATGGGCAACAGTACCCAGCGAAGCCCCTGCAACCTGAATATGAAAATGGTTCTGCAGTGCGGGAGTTTTACCAGCTAGCGCTGGCTTCTGGAAGGCATCTTAAAAACCAACCTCTATGTATCGATAGAGAGGATTTTCTGCACGGCTATACACTCTATGCGTTCAATTTCACACCGGATCAGGAGTGTAGCCAGCACGTATCGCTTATCAAAAGTGGCAATATTAGACTAGAAGCCCGTTTTAGACAGCCGCTACCACGTACGATTAACTTAATTGTTTATGCATTGTTTGATAGTTTGATTGAAGTGTCAAATCTCCGACAGGTCCTGGTTGATTACTACTAATACATTCAAATGAACACTATACAGCTTACGGCTGTCATGGATAAGGTTTCATGCGATACTTATTTTCTCGGAGTTCTACCATGTGACTACCTACCAAAAACCCCTTTAAGAAAACTACCAGCAATGGTTTTGATCAATACACATCCTTCAGGACTCCCAGGGGAACACTGGTTGGCTATCTACATAAATGAGGATGGTGTAGGATGTTTTTTCGACAGCTTCGGTAATAAACCAGATTATCATGGTTTTCCGCCGATTATCAAAAACTTTTTAAAGCTCAACTCTAGTCAAGTACTACATTCAACTGTGCAAGTCCAAGATTTTTCATCAGATACATGTGGACAACATTGTGTGTTCTTTCTCTACCACATGGCAAAGGGATTTGATTATGATTATGTGATGAAATTGTATACCAACGATTTTATTAAAAATGACAAAAAGGTGTCAGCATTTGTGAGAAAACTAAAACAAGCACCATGTAGTGAAAATGTTTTCAAATGTGTTCAGTGTGTACAAATGGGTGAAATGTTCATGTCTCATGCTTAATATCTTCTCGGCATACTCCATCACCAAACTTATTTAGATGTAACCAAACTGGTTATAAACGGGATTGCCGCACTTAACAAAGGTAGTAGAAATCCTCCTTGTTGGTTGATTAACCGTCTTTTACGTCTAACTCCAACCTTTTTATCTGCAACAATTTTGATCTCACTTCTTCTTCTCTTCAGTTTCTGATATTGCTGTGGTGTTAGCGGAATATTACCGTGGACTACGTTAAGAGCTACTTCACACAATGTCACAATGAGTTCGTCTGCAGCCGCCTCTAAAATAACGCGTCTTTGTTTAGGCGTGGCTTTTAATAACAATTTTAAAAGAGGTAGGTTTCTTAAAAGTCTTGCAGACATTTTCAAATCTCTCTGTCAATGTTTTCTTTTCTGAATGTACACAACTGGATGTTGTGACAGAATATCTGTTCTGAGACGGTACTGTTCTGGTGTTTTCGCTTTAAAGTCAATCAATAGATACCCGAAAGGGGTGCTGGTAGCATTTTCATAACACTCCATAAAGTATTTTGTGTTCCTGGGGTACATCTGCCGCGCTAAGACATTAATTTGGGTATTGTCTCTAGGGTTTTTAAACAATACCAAATAATTAGTGTTCAAACTGATAGTCCTACTGGATTTACCTTGAAAAAATAAGTTTTGTACGATATATATTGCACTCAAGCTTCTATGGTGCACATAGTTGGTAAACAAACGTTCAACTTCTGAATTGCTGCTAGCATCTTTCATAACATCATCCAATATCACAAAATTGGTCTTGTTGGTGGGAAACAAGCGATCATCATTCAGAGTCTGCGGTATACCTTCAATAAATTTAATATCATACAGTTTCAACAATTCATCATACATAGGTTGCCAGCAGTCATAAATGTACACAATGTTTTCAATTTTTTTAGAAATTACACTTTTAGCATTTTCCAACAACTTTTTTACAAAAAATGTTTTTCCTGAGCTAGAAGGACCGCTTAACACACATGAAAAAGGATGTTGTAATCTAAAATCAAAACCATCCGGGTCTACCACACCCCGGTGCCCAAAAACGTTGTCAGTAGCCATATGGTAGCGTAGTTAGGTCGGGTAGCAGTACACGCTTGTTGTATACGACTTTAAATTTTTTCACAACTGACTTGTTGTGCAATGTGAACTGCTTTTTGTTCCTCACTATACTGTCGGTGTACGCGAGAATGTGATTACTGTCACCCCGCCCCCTCACCTAATGGTCTCGGAGTTTACAGCATTCAGTGTGATGCCTTTGGCCTTCATACAGACCTTACCCTTAGCAGTTCTGTTACCGTAACTTTTCGGACCACTTGCCGAAAATTCCACAATATGGTCTCCATCCCCAACTTCATCAGTAAGGTCACCAAGATATGGCCCCAGTGGGGGCTCATATTCACCCTCTTTAGACGTGAACACAACACTATCTGTGTCGCAATAAAGCAGTCTATCACCCAACCTGTCCATAAGATCATAAAGTTCTAACCGCGCGTGGGCCGTTGTAAAAGCCCCGAGAAAGACGTTAATGTCACGAGTCTGGGTCCCTTTCCCATTTGCGTAAGCCCACTGAACGATTGCAACAGTGTCTGACACAAATGAGAAATACTTGAGGTCATACTCAGTGCCAAAAATGTATCGGGCAAACTGTTCGGGGTCTGTTAGTATTTCGGTTGTCGGTAAGTCCTCGCGCATACTGAACCTCCCCCACAAAGAGTTAAGCAGTAGCTTCATGATGGATCTACGTGCAGCATTAAACTCAATCTTGTCCAGATTCAGCTTAATCCCTTCTTTCTCAAAGTAATCTCTAACATACGATTCTTTGTCGGCGTCGGTCACAACGTCTTTTGGAAAACCTGAACTTTCCTGTTTGAACTGTAAAAATGTTTTAACATAATCACAAAACAATGTTTCAGAGCGTTGGGGAAAATGCCAGACCTCATCGATTTTTGTCACTACATAACCCTTCTCAACGGCTTTTAACAGTTCAATGCTAACCCAGCACCCATGAATTGATCTTTCCTCATTAGTATGCACACACGGGTGTGTCTGGTTCTGCTGTTCAGCACACGTGCGGCAAAGCGGGAACATTAACTTACCCCCGGTCCTATAAGGCAGTACGGGGTGAAGCAACTTCCGTGGCGGAAGGACTGTTGCCTTGACGAGTCCGTAATAATCTTCAAGGTTTTGAAAATCCTTGTGTATTATTTCCGGATGCCCAATTGGGTAACATTTTCGAGCCTGACAGTAGGGATATAGTGATGTAAAGTCAACATACCTAATCCGCTCGCCCTCCGCAACTTTGTGATACAGTTTTAATGCGTTCGTTCGGCCGCCGAATAGAGCTTCACGGGGTTTCAATCTTTCAGTGTGTTTGTAAGTGGACATGAAATCCATAACTGCAACATCACTCTGTTTAGCGCGCATCCATGCACATTCCCAAATCACCTCGACCTGAAGACCGTACGCACGCTCCAAAATTTCAATCTTGTCGTCGCATTGTCTTCTCAAAACGCCATAAGGCACTTTTGATAAAGGGTTTAGGTCGTTGGGGTTATAACATCGTTCACAACCATGAAAGAAACACCCGAGAAATTCGAATGCTTTTTTCACGTAGCCATCGTCGTAGAAACCATCCACATAGTATTTCCCAAATGACGCCTCACCGGTGTTTAAAGCATGTTGAATTTCTATGCCCCGTGATTTTCGGATGAATTCGAGCCATTCAATTGAAATGTTCGAATATGTTTTGTTCTGGTTGGTGTACGCATTGTTACGTGTCAGAGCTATTGTGTCTTTTGGGATGTAGTGTGTTTTATATGTGGCCATACATGTTGCTGCCAAAGTGGTGTAATTAAATGGATCAAGGCCTGTACACAAAATGAATTCGTCGCGGTACTTCATGCATGCCTCCCTCAGCAAAACGACATCGTTTTTACCATAAAGCGCGAGTTCTTTTTTAAAATCGAACACTTTGTCAGATATGGTATTGTACCAATCATCAAACGCAGCCCTGTCTTGGTTCGTCATTGTCGCATACCCGTAAAATTTCTTGTCAGGGTACGGGCCTATGTAGTTGTCATTTTCAACGCGGTTAAAGTGGTGCGGAAAATACCCCTTCTCTGCATTAGTCAGATTAAATGCAACGGGTGTCTTGGCCAGACGCATGGGTATGAAGGAATATGTATCAATAAAACGTTGCTTGAAAGCTGTGTCATACATTAAGATTAGCCTGCAACCTTGGATTGTGATTTTAGGAGCAATCCCCATCTTAGTAAAGAATTCCAAAATTATGAAATTGTCAAATCCTGCTGCATTGTGGGCTAGCCATGTGTAATTAAGGTAACGTGGTTGTCTGAATTTTTTAACGAGACGATCCACACAATCGGTCCCTTCAGCCACGAATTCCTCGCCATTAAACGTGATAGCACATACAAAATTGGCAACGTGTTTACCATTTTCATAACGGGTCTCAAAATCGTAGAAAATGTAACGATCGTTCGGCATCTCCGGCTTAACTGGTTGGATAAAACACTGATGCATACCATCGGTGACCAAACTCTCACCACAGTGCACACAACGATCTGCAGGGCATTTATGGGGTTTGGGTTTAGTACCGCTGACATGGTAACGTCTATTACATTTACCGCAATATTTAGTCACGTCGCACTGCGCGTATTGCATACCCCGAGGTGGTTTTTTATGCATCTCGAAACAATAGTTAGACTTACAGTAGCGCAGGCAGTCGCCGCAATGTTTTGGCTTTTTGGGGTGTTTATGACATTCCGGGTCATTACAGACATCGCAGATGTACCGACATCTGTGATCTCTCCTACAGGTGAATCCTCGGTGGCAGAACTCACACACGTATGGGGTGCCAATAAATGCACGTAGATTTTTAATCATAAAATAATGATTGTCATGCAGGTACAAAAATACTGTTTTAGGATGCGGATCGTCTGTGTTTGTATACTTCTCCAAAACACCCGTATCAGACCGATAGAAGACAACTATTTTAACGCTCAGCATCTGTTCAAACCGTCTGATGTCATTAAACGCTATCTTGTATTGATCACCATAGCCAGCTGACTTCTGTATTGAAGATGCTACAGACTCAAGCTCTACGTGTGGTTTCTGTGGATTTAGGAAATGTGCCAGACAGATTGCAAAACAAAGATTGTTTGAAATGTTCCTGGGACAGAACAGATTAAGTCTGTTTTTGGTAATCACTTCATTGTGGGCAAGATCACGGATCTTTCGATAAACGCCGCCGTGTTTACTTCTCGCTATCGACAGTCTTAAATTCAATCTCTCATCAAACTGTACGTCAGAGTTGCTCTGCATTATTTTTTCAAGGTCGTTTATAAATAGATCTACACTATAACCATTGCTACCCGTCAAAAGTGTACTAACATCTGATGTCAAACTCGACCCCCTCAACGTGATGCTGATTAAACATCCGTCTCCGCCTAACAGTTTGGAAAACTCCACAATTTCAGAAAGTGTGTCATGTAAAAACACTGTGTAGGCTGCTAAATCTGTCGAAGATATCTCTCGCAAATTTATAAGCCTGTGGACTTCCAGACCATTGAACCGTGCTCGTGGCAGTACCGTGTACCCACTAACATCACCACCTACTGTTACAAGTGATTCTATATCTCTATCTGTGAGACCCATATTGGGCGCTTCAGGGTTGAGTGTGCGATGTGTCTGTGTACCTGGGCCCTCGCCTGACTGGTGAAAAGACACAAGATGATCAAATGCAGAATTTGGTTCTGGACGAGGTTCTAACACCTCTCCTGCTTGTTGGGTATTTACAACATGTTCAAAATCATTATTTGGGTCAGGATCCTCATCGGACATTGATCTCACGATGTTTAATAATTCTACCAACGTATCAGTTGAAGACTCAGACCTATTCATATCCTCCACAGTCTGTATTAAATAGAGCAATGTTTCTGTGTTACTGCACTGTTCGAGGGGCACCACGCTACCATCGTTTCGTCTAAACCTAGCTACCGGACCCTGATCAAAACCATCTGGCTCCCGACAACGTTTAGGCATTTTTAAATCAGATCTTTTTTATTTTATTTATTTAAATCACATGTAGCAACACGTTAAAAACTATGGATAATAAACCCTGTGTCCATACAGTAAAAAAAGATAGAATGAAAAACTGACAAATGTTGAAGAAAAAAAAAAAAAAAAAAAAAAACATAGTATGCAAAATATGTATATATATAAAATGTTGTCAACTCACCCAAGTTTCTTTTTAAGCATAAGCACCAGTTGCTTTAACAATTCTGTAGTCAGGCATTGTTCTCTGGCTACTTTTTGAACAGTACCACTATGCAACCGTTGCGCTGCTATGCATTGTTTAAGCCAAATTCCCTGTTGTTGTTGTGTTGACTCATAAGCATCTAAACGTCTCTCAATGGCATTAAGGCGTTTGTCAAAACGTACCTCGAAGGCATTCAATGCGGTCTTGACAGAGTCCTGTATCAGTCCGGCTATGTGCTGATTGTCTATAAAGGGTTGTGATTCCTGTTTGTAAGCCTCCTGATTTGAAGGCAGCTGTTCAGGGTCGGATTCCTCCACGACCACGACCCGTTCGCTGGTTGGAACAGACTGCGGTGTTTCTTTAGGGTCGTTTGTAAAAACACAGCCGTCCCACGATTGTATCAGACCCTCACTCCAGCTCTGAACATCATTTATATCGGGAACTACGACCACCTCTGTTAAGAAGTAGAAAAGGGTGCAAACAAAAAAAAAAGTTAGTACAAATGTGTTAATATTATAATGATAACAGTAATATTAATATTAACTATATTTTCTAAGACTAAAAATAAAATAAAAATCAGTCTGGTACTAATGTAACATTAAAAAACAATACGTATTGTCAAATTCTCTCTCTCTCTCTCTCTCTCTCTCTCTCTCTCTCTCTCTCTCTCTCTCTCTCTCTCTCTCTCTCTCTCTCTCTCTCTCTTTATATATATACACTCACCGGCCACTTTATTAGGTACCCCATGCTAGTAACGGGTTGGACCCCCTTTTGCCTTCAGAACTGCCTCAATTCTTCGTGGCATAGATTCAACAAGGTGCTGGAAGCATTCCTCAGGGAGTTTGGTCCATATTGACATGATGGCATCACACAGTTGCCGCAGATTTGTCGGCTGCACATCCATGATGCGAATCTCCCGTTCCACCACATCCCAAAGATGCTCTATTGGGTTGAGATCTGGTGACTGTGGAGGCCATTTTAGTACAGTGAACTCATTGTCATGTTCAAGAAACCAATTTGAAATGATTAGAGCTTTGTGACATGGTGGAAGTAGCCATCAGAGGATGGGTACATGGTGGCCATAAAGGGATGGACATGGTCAGAAACAATGCTCAGGTAGGCCGTGGCATTTAAACGATGCCCAATTGGCACTAAGGGGCCTAAAGTGTGCCAGGAAAACATCCCCCACACCATTACACCACCACCACCAGCCTGCACAGTGGTAACAAGGCATGATGGTTCCATGTTCTCATTCTGTTTACGCCAAATTCTGACTCTAACATCTGAATGTCTCAACAGAAATCGAGACTCATCAGACCAGGCAACATTTTTCCAGTCTTCAACTGTTCAATTTTGGTGAGCTCTTGCAAATTGTAGCCTCTTTTTCCTATTTGTAGTGGAGATGAGTGGTACCCGGTGGAGTCTTCTGCTGTTGTAGCCCATCCGCCTCAAGGTTGTGCGTGTTGTGGCTTCACAAATGCTTTGCTGCATACCTCGGTTGTAACGAGTGGTTATTTCAGTCACTGTTGCCCTTCTATCAGCTCGAACCAGTCTGGCCATTCTCCTCTGACCTCTGGCATCAACAAGGCATTTCCGCCCACAGAACTGCCGCTCACTGGATGTTTTTTCTTTTTCGGACCATTCTCTGTAAACCCTAGAGATGGTTGTGCGTGAAAATCCCAGTAGATTAGCAGTTTCTGAAATACTCAGACCAGCCCTTCTGGCACCAACAATCATGCCACGTTCAAAGTCACTCAAATCAACTTTCTTCCCCATACTGATGCTCGGTTTGAACTGCAGGAGATTGTCTTGACCATGTCTACATGCCTAAATGCACTGAGTTGCCGCCATGTGATTGGCTGCTTAGAAATTAAGTGTTAACGAGCAGTTGGACAGGTGTACCTAATAAAGTGGCCGGTGAGTGTATATATATATAAACAAACAATCAAACAAGACCATGCTAATATGGAATGGCACAGCAGCCTAAAATCATCATGTCTACACTTTTTTACACACAGTTCTCCAATGGTGTAATGTATGATAACAACAGTTCTAAACTAGCGTATTGGCACATTATACATCCACAAACACATTCGACCTCTCACTATCACATTCAAATAAACAATATTTATCTTTCTGATTTAGTGTGAACAGAAAACAATCCATCAGCTTTTGTTCATTACTTACTTTTATCAGCTGATCGTCTTGGCTTTTTTGGGGCAGATGTCTGTGGTACGTCTCTCGATGACCCATCAGCAGAAGCTTTTGCGTCCGCATGGGACACCACTGCAGCTTTACGTTTCAACTTATTTTTCGCTTTCTTATCCGGTTTATTCACACATTCAGACACACCGACATTGCTCACAACGTTTGATAAACCCTCTGTAAATACATGTGTTAAAGTTTTAAAACAAAATCAACAAACCATAGCAGCATAACATTGTTTGATAAAGCCAAATGACAATGCACTTACCCAGGGGAATAACTCCAACGTTAGCAGACTCGCTGCTTCGCTGTGGTCCGTGTACTAAGGCCTTGATAGTTACGCGTTTCGGCCCTGGTAAAAACAAAAAACCCCAAGAAGATAAGATAATTTCACACAGCCACAACACTGTTTAAACACGGGTGTAACAACATTTAACAATACCTGGCACAAGTGCTTCCGTGATCGCTCGTGAAGAGGCAACAGCGTTGTGCTTAGCACCAGTTGTGCTAGGTCTAGCCACGCCTCCTGGCGAAAACAAAACAAAAACATCATCCGTCACACACACGCACACAAACACACACACACACACACAACGTATGCAACATTTAAACATAATTATACGTACCGCCGGCTTGATTTAGGAAATTAATCTCCTCAACAAGATCGAAGAGACTCAAACTTTCACCATCTGAAGCGGGCAGATAAAACCTTAAGTAAGCAATAGAACAGCGACGCTCGTAAACAAAAATAATGTTTCTTAACAATGTTACTAAATAATAAAAAACACTCACTGTTAGAACAGGATTCCATCTTCTTGCACTCACGATTCCAACAACACAATATGGCTTGGAAAATAGTTTGAGAACGAGAATAAACAGCGGTGATGCTTGACACGAGACACGACACACTAGTACGCTTCAGTGACTGTGCTCGCGTTCAACACACATTTATACACGCAGGTTTTGGCGAAGTGTGAAAATGGGCCTCCCCAGCAGACAGAATACACAACGACATAACATCTCGCGCAGGTAGACGGCCAATAAACCCGGAAGGCCAAGGGCCAGACACCTTTCTTTTACACCTCTGACCCAGGATGTCAACGCAGGAGGATGTCACATGGCGTCGCGCAGCCTAGACATACCGGAGCCTGTCAGCGACCCATCATAAATCAGAGACAGGGGAACCTCAGAACCATAAATCAAAGTCATAAAACACCTTTTTTGACACATGGTTTATGTTAATACTACTCATTTGAATCTGTTTTTACATATAACGGGAAAAAAATACAGACGGCCCGGCGGCAACAGTGCAGAAGACGAGAAGACGCCTCTTATCATTCTTAATATTATTTTTCTTATTTAACGCTCTCTCTTCATAGATACTTTCTATGCTTGGTTATGCAGTCCCTAACAATTTACTTGCCATTGTTATGTGTCATTGCACACACACACATACATGTCTATATTACTAACAGAGCACTGTCGCTCTACACTGGCCAAGAGGGGACTTTCTGAACGATTTCTATCCAACCAACTGGGGACTCTGTGTGTGTGTGTGTGTGAACAGTGAAGTGAACTGGCAGTGAAATCTGTCTTCATTATGGAACTTATATTGTTACATTATATATCTTTTATATACATTATATGTATATATATATAATGTTCACACAGGCATCAGATATCCCAATATGCATAGATAAACATATACAATATAATATTAAAAAGAGAATGACCTAACCATCAGTTTTCAAAAATTCAAAAATTAATTTTTTTGAGTAAAGACCATTTGAATCTGTTTTTCATTCAACGGGTAAAAAATACAGACGGCCCGGCGGCAACAGTTCAAAAGCAGAGGCGAGAAGACGCCTCTTATCATTCTTAATATTATTTTTCTTATTTAATGCTCTCTCTTCATAGATACTTTTTATACTTTGTTATGCAGTCCCTTTAGGGATTATGCCAGAAAATAGCTCCTTAAAGTAACGATTTCTATGATTTAATGCAGAATAATGATTTTATTAATCAAAATGAACTCGGCCCCCATTCAGATGGTAATGAACGATTCCAGTTTGGCTGCTTTGTACATTTCTTGCCATCACAAACACTGTAAAGATTTTGGAGGTCACTGATTCTTGGGAATTTGGATAAAACAGGTTTTAATTTTGAAAATAAAAAGTTAGTTAAATTACAAAATCTGCAAGTATATCATTATAGACCAAGGTCTTGGCTGTTCAGCAATGTAACGGTGCAACCTCCTCATTTTGAAAAATAATAAATTATTTTTTATTTATTTGGTCTAATATGTATTTAGAGTTCCCTTTCAAGGGAACTTCGAGCTGCGTTTGAGACGCGGTGGGAACGCTCTGCGTGATTGCGTCATGAAGCACGTGTAAAATCAGTCCAATGGAAGCCCGATACGTCATGGGTGACGTCATAGACCAGGAAACTATAAATCACCCTTGAAAACAGACCGCGACAGCTTCTGTTGTCTTCAGCAAGCGCTCTCTGTGATTCTGTCCTTGTCTATTTATTGTTGTTTGTCAAGCCCAATATATATATATCACTATCTATCATTATGGCGAGCAAAGCAATATTATAGACGTTGTGTTGTTCCCTGCCCTCGTTACATCACGGGTGGGGACACACATCAGCTTTTTGTTGCTGTTTGGGAGTGGAGCATGCAACAGTCATTTCTCGAGGGATCTGACTGTGCATTGCGAGAAGCTGTCCGTGAGGACGCTCCGCTCCCGCCGGGCGTTCTTCGAGGAGGACGGTTCGGTTCGCGTTCCCCGAGCGGGTCTCTCTGTTGCCGAGGCTCGGAGACGGCTCGTATTTCGGGGTTCGAAAACGGATCTGACAGCGGGGGTTGGGACGGGCTCCGCCCTTTCTCAGCTTTCACATGCCAGATCTAGTGTGCTGCGATTTCCAGTTCCAAGGAATTGGTATCGTTAGTGTTTTGTTTAAAAAGAAAGAAAACAAATACAAATCTTTATAAAAAGGCAGATGTTTGAGTTTTCAATGAATACATTTTCCAGCTCATAACTCTGTTGAATAAAGAGGAGCTTTTTTAAAGAAAAAAAAGGAGGTTTTATCTAGTGCTGTTGCCAGTTAAATATTTACTGGCCAGCTGAACATTATGAGATTGAAAATAAAGAAGAGTTTGTTAGATGAACTGTATCTTAAAACAGGAAAACTCTGTATCTCAGCCTCCTCGTCGGGGACTGTGGTTTTTCCCTATCTCCACACTGAGGTGTCGAGATCGTGGAATAAACCGGTTTGTATTTTATGTGTTTAATCCCCAGATGTCTGACTATTGTAATGTTTGGGTATTAAGTATCATAGTATGACATTGCCTCGGGTTAAAGAGACGCTTGCGAGCTTTCTCTCTCCCGAGTCGGCGTTATCGTTATTAACCCCGACGTTACCCACCAGCCATCTTAATAATGAATACATTTTTATTAGGCAGCGCTGGTGGGTAGAGTATATAAGGACATGGATGAATGTGAGGGGCGACTCTCTGAGGAGGGTCGCAGCGCTGCCAGTTCGGTTGTTTCCTGCTGGTGGCCGCAGAGTGATATATATGTATATATATATAAGTTTTTCTGATATAAAGATAAAGGAAAATAAAGATATAATTATGTCTGTTCTTCTGGACGCTCCGCTTTCAAGAAAACTAAGAAATAAACCATTCAGCGGCGTTCCAGAGGTTTCTTCCTCACCAATCTAATGTTCCTGAGACGGCCAAAATATTATGCTCCTCTCAGCACAAAGTGCAAAACAGAGCGTCGCCATTCGGGCTCCTCCGCAATTGAGGGGTACCTGGGTGGCGGTCGCAGTCTAGCCAGTTAGAGACATGCAAGATCTGAGGACTGTTTTATCTCTAAAATAGCTTTGACAAAGAAGAAGCCCTGACGCCGAGGCGATCAGGCTTCTAAGGGTGGTCCCCTCTGGGGTAGGGACGGTTTTGAGAAATCGTTTCTCCTCAGCGCCCTTTGGGGTGCGACTCTCTGAGGAGGGTCGCAGTACTGCCAGTTCGGTTTCCCTGCCGGTTCGCCGTTTCAGGGCACCAAGGTTCAGGTTTTTTTTCTGGCGCGATTTCTGACAGACTGCGTCTCTTGGCGGTAGTTTCAGACAGCAAATTTAAACGTCATTAAAAAACAAGGACCAGCCCATATCACAAACACACAAAAAAACAGAAACTTCAGCTCAGGTAAGTTATGATGACATATTCACCACTCAAAAAAGTTTTTATGAAATTAGTTTTTGGTAAATCGATCAAATGTCTATGTTGCCAAGCGGCAACACTGTGCAATAGTGGAATGACATTATTGCAATAGTTTAGCTAGCTAGAAAGGTCAGCTACAATCTGTTAAGCTGTAACAATAACAACATTAATACCAGTGATATAATGTTTATTAGTCATATGTTAAGGACTGCCAAGGCATTTGTATTATGGAAAAAAAATCTAATCTATTTTACTTTTGATTAGATACAGTATGAATACAGATATATCAGTGAGCACTGCCATATTATATGGCAAGGTAAAGAAAAGAAGGGCAGAACTGGCTCTTCCTGCAGATGAAAGTGTGGATGAGATAGGATTTAGTGACCATGAGGATGATGTGGATTGGACAGTAGATGTGAGCAGTGATGGAGACAGTTCAGGTAAGTTAGCTCAGAGGCAGGCAGACAAGACAGGTATTAGTCTAGCAAACAGTGTTAGCTAGATTATTCTGATGCATCTGGATACGTTAGACTTGTTATTTATTAATTATAATATGTATTGGACCTACTGTATTTTGTCTGTCAACACAAACACTGTATTGTTTTGAATCCTTTTGAATCCTTTCAGCAGATGAAGAGCTGCAGTTTGAAACTGAAGAGGGAATTGTGCCAGCAATAGAAGAGAGAGGTACAGAAATGCTATCTATTGTTATAGAGAACTGTGTGTGTGTGTGTGTGTGTGTGTGTGTGTGTGTGTTCATGTTTTTTCTATCCTGGTGGGGGACTTCAACCTGAATGCACACAGACACTGTGTGTGTGTGTGTGTGTGTGTGTGTGTGTGTGTGTGTGTGTGTGTGTGTGTGTGTGTGTGTGTGTGTGTGTGTGTGTGTGTGTGTGTGATGGGTAGGTTTAGGGCTAGGGTTAGTGTAAGAGGAGAGAATATACAGTTTGTACAGTATAACAACAATTACGAGTCCCCACAAAGATAGTGAACCAGACATGTGCGTGTGTAGGTTTGTACTTGTGCAGAAAGTGACAAAGAGACTTCCAACGTGTTTTTCACATAACATTAATGCATGTTTGCTTATGTTTCATTAGATCAAGAAGAGGTTAGAGCTGCCTGGTGCCCACCATTCCAAAAGACAAAGAACCTGAAATGGAGGAAAAAGAGGAGCACTGCTGCCGTTCCAGGATGGAAGGGCAGCCTCCCTCATGCTGACCATGTTAAGGAGCCCATTGAATACTTCAGGGGTCTTCTGAGCAGAAACATAATTGAAAAGATGGTGTTCCAGAGCAATCTCTACTCCATCCAGTGTGACCCAACCACGCCCTTGAATGTTACTTTTGAGGAGATAGAGCAGTTCATAGGGATATGCCTTCACATGTCTGTACATGGCCTGCCACATACCCGAATGTTTTGGGGCACAAAGACAAGAGTGGATTGTGTGGCTGACACAATGTCAATGAAAAGATGGGAGGCTATCAAACGCTTTCTACACTTTGCCAACAATGACGAACAGGTGCCTGCTGGACAGCCTGGCTATGACAAGCTGTTCAAAGTGAGACCACTCCTAACAGCTTTACAGGAGAGTTTTAATCACATCCCAATGGATGAGCACCTATGTGTTGATGAGCAGATTGTACCATTCAAAGATAAAAGCCAGCTGAAGCAGTACATTCCAATGAAGCCGAAGCGTTGGGGCTACAAGATCTTCGTGCTGTGTGATCGGAATGGCATCGCCTACAATTTTTATTTCTACACTGGTCCAATCACTTCAGTGGAGGGTTTTCCAGACCTGGGTGCCAGCGGAAATATTGTTTTGAAGTTGGCCTCGATTGTGCCGATGTATATATCCTACAAAATGTTTTATGACAACTGGTTTTGTGGTGTTGATCTTCAGTTGCAGCTTGAGAAAGTAGGGATCCACAGTGTGGGAACTGTAAGACAAAATCATCTGGCTGGATGCACCTTCACAGAGGACAAGTTTATGAAGACCTACAGACGTGGAACATATGAAGAAAAAGAGACAACACATGACGGTACAGCACTAACAGCAGTGAAATGGTTCGACAACTGCCCAGTTACCCTCCTAAGTACATTTGCAGCAGCCACTCCAACCTCAAATGTGGAGCGGTGGGACAAGAAGAGGAAGGAGGTCATTACAGTGGCGCGTCCAAACATCATTCAACTCTACAATGAAAGCATGGGTGGGGTGGATCTCATGGATTCTCTCATTGCTCTTTACCGCACCAAAATCCGCTCAAAGAAGTGGTACCACCGCATTGTGTTCCATATGTTGGACTTGACCACGGTGGAAAGCTGGCTGCTCTACCGCAGAGACTGTAAGGATGTGGGGCTCACACAAAATGCACAACTGCGTCTGCTTGACTTTAAAATTGACATTGCTCAATGACTTTGCAAAGAAAACAAGGGAGGGCTGAAGCGCAAAGGTAGGCCCTCACAGAGGAGCACTGAATCAGCTTTGGATGGGAAAAAACTCACCTGCTCACCACAGCCAGTACGACTGGACCAGACCAACCACTGGCCTACCATGGTGTCTCAAAAAGGCAGGTACAAGTATCCTGGCTGTAAGGGTATTGTTAGGGTGAAGTGCACCAAATGTGAGGTGTACCTGTGCCTTACCACTGAAAAAAACTGCTTCGTGAAGCTTCATACAGAAAAAAGGTGAAGTTTCAAGGATTATGGGATGGGGGTCATGTTCAGTCTTTCTCTCATAAGATTGCATAATGTTGAATTTCCATGAACTGCAATGTTTTTATGTAAATGTTGTATGATACATGATGAACAGTATTATATTTGTTCTTAACTGTATAAATTTGCAATTTAATAATATTAATAAAAAATGTAATGAAATTCAAAGAATGTAAAGCATTATTCAGCTAAAAATAATGGAATAAAAAGAATCAGTTGGAAGAATAATTTGTTGGAAAGTATGTATAAGGTGTTGTTTATAAGTACTGTGTTAAAGCTTATTATAGCACAAATTGAATCAACACAAACAACAACAATATTAACTATAAGTAAACTTACACTTATTCTAAGTCATTTCCACTATTGTACGTTGTTGCCGTATGGCAACATATCATAAAGTACCTTAGAATAATATTTTTTCCATTTTTTTTTTCTACAGCACTTCAAGTTAAGCCATTCTAAGAAAAGAAAAAGAGTCAAATATTTTTTTCTATAGGTCTATCATAATGCGTGCGGTAGAGGGTTAACCCTCTGGGGTCGGCGGTATCGCCAGCGATACCAGTTGACTTTTTTCCTTATCAGTGCAAAAGAGACTCAAATTACTCTGTTGATTTTGATCTTACATATAAGTGTTGTACATCATTCGATCCTGTTAAGTTTGTATTTTTTTTGTGGAACCTCACAATAAAAACAAAGTGTTGTGCTTTTCGCCTAATAAAGAAAAATAAACATGATGCGCGTTCTGCGTTCTCTCTGTCAGTGAAGTCCATTCTGAAACGCGTCCGAAAAATTAACTGTAACTAAGTCAATACTTGTCACAGAGAGACGAGACATGTGTCTTTTTAAAGCTTGTATTCTCTTCTTTTAAATGAAGTAATTTATAAAAAAAAAAAAATATTTCCAGTTTATGTAATCCGTTTGAAACCAAGGAGAGGTACAGTTTTTTCGTTCTCAGTTCATTAACTTTAATGAGCTGAGCCCGCCACGCCCCCAGCGCTTTTCACATGGTAAATAGGTGATCTAACGTTATGCATAGCACACGCCCAGCGATCAATGGCATAAAAACACGAAGTTTCTTCACTGATAGATTCATTGCGTTTTGAGGATGGCACGGTACTCCGACAAAGAGGCCCTTCAGATGATTCTGGACAGCAAGGAAGAATTCATTTTTCCTCAGAGGAAGATTATAACTCGGACGAGGAACGGCTGCATTTTGAAGAACGAATTGACCCCGCCGAGGATACAAGTTCAGAGTAAGTTGTTTAGTGTTTTATAATTTCGAGCTCAAATGAATTTTCAGACTATATTTTGCTTAGCTTTTGACATCTTACAGAAAAGATTGCCTCACAATATCCCTAACATTCGTGTATACGCTCGTGTAAACATTTTAAATGTGATATTACTCTCTAAACATATTTGTATATTAAATATATAGTTTTGATTAGCTTATGACACTGATTATCATGCTAAAATACTGCCTTATGCGTTATGTATTTTGTTTGCGAATAACTGCATGTTTAGGTATAGCCTATTGATTTAATGAAATATATTTCAGCCTCTGGTAAAATATGTGATACTGTCTAAATACAATATATTTTTTATATAAAAATGTTGAGTTTTGGTTAGCCTATGACACTACTTATGCTAAAATAGTGCCTTATGCGTAATGTATTTTGTTTGTGAATAACTGCTTAGGTTATATAACGAGAAATATTTCAGGCTCCGGTAAAAGAGGTCTAAATACAATATATTTTTTATATAATTAAATGTTCAGTTTTGGTTAGCCTATGACACTATATCATGCGTAAATAACTGAATACAGGTGTAAATGTTTGAAATGTAGTGATGTGTCATTCGCGAACGATCCGTTCATTGCGTGTAGGCCTATCACTAAATGTGTGCGGTCTATGGGCCATCAACAGATATTTCTCCGTCCCATGGCCCATCAACAGATATATACATACATTGTGCATCCATACCCATTAATTGTCCATCAGTTTACTTTGGATAATATATGCTAACAGTTTTTTTTAATTATTATTTTTATTTTTCGGAATGTGTCTGCATCATGCTCTCCTTCGCCAGCACCTCGCAGAGGGACAGGGGCGGATCTACAGGGGGGCAAGGGGGGGCAGGTGCCCCCCCACTCTAGAGCCTTGCCCCCCCAGCTGCCCCCCTAACTTTAATGATCCAAAAACTGTACTTGTAAAAACAACCTGCCACTATGTCCACAAGCTTCTCAAAACAGTGAACTAAACAATACATTTACCAAAAGTGAACAATTTCATTTTTATTTTTAAATATATTATTAGCCCCTCCCCCCTGCGTCCCTGATTCAAACGTGCAGAGTGGGCGGCGTTGGCGGCTCACACACACACACACACACAGCGAGTCTGCTGCGGTAAGGTGGCCCTGCAACCCGACTGGAGAGACTGAGCTGCCCCAGAGCCTCTGAAGGTGAAGTGAGTTTCCCCAGGTGTAGTTTAAACACACACGTTTAACTTAAAGTTACATTTGTAATGAATGTATTGTATACTAAAGACGATTCAGCATCAGCAAAAACAGCGCGTCTATTACGTTAGCCAAAATCAGCGGTCAATTCGCTCCCTTGTGATTTGTAAGAGCACTCTTCCCTTTGATTAGACTAATTTTGATTTTAGTAAAGACAAGAACAGCTTAAGGCGAGACACAAAAACATCCGTTTTTTTTCACTGGTTAATTTTAAGATTTTGGGCTTCTTTCAGACTTGTAGTGAATTTTTTTTCCAAAAAAACACATTTAGGACTTTATTTTACTACACTTTGTCTATTTGCGTCAGTAGATTTCTCCTAAATTCAACAAAAGTTGTCGTTCTAAATCAACATGCTGCTCCGCGATTGCTGCATGTCAATGTCATCACATACATCTCCTTTGGAAAGCTCTCTCTCCTGTACATTGTTGTCGTATCCAAATATGGTCATTTCCTTTTAATCAGTAACCAATCGTGAAAGTACAATGGACATTTAACTCTAAAACCGAAATCTCATTGACTGATGTCAATTTCTGACAACGTGATTTGTTCAGATGCATCACGTGACGTGCTCTGACATTTAGATATGCGTTTTTGACTGTTTTTCTGTTCAGTTGAAGGCCATAAATGCTGTGATTTAGGTGGTTTGTATTGTTGTTGCTAATGATTTGATAAGATATTGTGTCTGTAAATAGTTGTTTCCACTAAAAAAAGTATGATTTTTTACATTACAAATCTTTAAATGCTGTTTTCTCAAAATTATTTTTTTGTCATTCTCCAGTACAAACATCTCAGCCTGTGTAGCACCTATGTACACCAAACTTTCCAGTTATACACTTAGCAGTATTCTGAAGATATTTTCAGAGGGATTTGTTAATAAATCATTCCTAAAAACCTTTGTAGTGTGTAAGGGCATGATTAAACAATAACGTTAATCATTTAATAATGATTAAAAGTGTTTTTGTGTTTGTTTTGTTTAAGCAATTCACATATAGGGATTCCCATGTACCGTCTACCCCTGCCACCCTGCCAAGACCTCTTGCCACCCCTTTGCCCCCCCCATGTAAAATTTTCTAGATCCGCCACTGCAGAGGGACACGCAGGTGTCGTTCAGTTCTCAGTGCGGTCGAGAATCATACTGAGTAAGTGCACAGACGTAATATTTTACAGATGAAATTTAGCCTAATTGTGTTTACATCGTCATAATGTAAAAGTAGGCTACCTATTCTTGTGTGAAATTACAAAAAAAAAAAAAAAATATCCATGGCAATTAGTGATTGATAATGATAATAATACAGTTTATTTGATTGTGTTATCAGCATGCTCATGCTTTTTTTCTTTTTTATAACAGATGTGACAATGAACACGTCCATCCACCAGTTCCGAAGAGAGCCAAGGCAAACAAGCAGGCAAGCAATAGGCAGTCCACTTTTTTATATAAAAAAAAAAGAGTTTGGTCTTTTTATGTTTGTTTTTTTGAAAGGATGTGTTAAGTGATAGTAATGACTTTAAGTCTTTACGTTCTTAGGAAAGATTTCTATTTTGAATAAATGCTGTTCTTTTTAACTTTTTATTCATCAGTGAATCATTCTTAGTCCAGGCTGCCTCACAGCACCTTGGGCCATTAGCCATTGGGGGAGTGCCTTTAGTCTTCCCAGATGTAAATCACATTAATATTCATGGCCATTCACACTCCCACGCATACAGCAATGCTGACCAAAAACTGTCGTAAGAAATGTAAATCATTATATTGTTGTTTGTGAAAGAGTGGTCAGAATGATTTTCACTTCATTTTGAAGTAAAAAATCTAGCCTACAAGAATAGTAACTCAAAAGTCTTGTGGACAATTATTCAGTATGTGTTAAATGGCCTTATTGCGGCGAAATTTTTTTTCCCAAAACGTACTAACCACGCATAATATTTTTTTTCTATAAAATGCAAACATGTACATCCATTTTGCTCACATATTATTGTAGCAGAGTTTGTGCTGAATACAGCAAATTTATATGTTGGCAAATGGTATGTTTTAAGTAGCTGAAATAAGCACAAATGTCAGGGCATGTCAAAACATCTCAAGGGCCCCAAAAACACCTCAGACGGTTAAACAAAGAACGATTCAGTGCGTCCTCGTCCTCATGAAGGTTAACAGGTAACCTGTTAGCCAGCAACCCCCACTTTTGAAAAATCCCCAGAAATTGTTACGGATGGTGTATGGCTGGAAGCACGAGGAGACGAGGATACCAGGAAAACAGGATTTAATAGACAAAAACTCAGGAACCATATAACACACTCAACATTAACGCACCATATACAAACGAGAACCGACCAGGAGTGAGGGAGAACACAGGGTTTACATACACAGAGAACGGATCATGGGAACAAGACACAGCTGGGGCAAATTAACTAGAAACAGGTGAATGAACTGAACACAAACGAGGAGCGGGAAAACTGGGACACTGGACTGAACCCAAAATACTAAACAGGGGGAAACACAGGACATACATGTAACATTAGCTCCCCCTCCTGCAAGGCGCGTCCTCGCGCCGAGTAACATCAATAAGGGTGGGGGGGTGGGCGCCCTGGAGGCTGACGAGGGAGTGGCCTACCCGGAGCAGGAAGCCTCCAGGGCGGAGCAGGACGTGCAGGAGGCCAGGGCGGAGACTTTCCCTCGGGCGACCATGGCGGAGAATCCCCTTCGGGCGGCCATGGCGGAGAATCCCCTTCGGGCGGCCATGGCGGAGAATCCCCTTCGGGCGGCCATGGCGGAGAGGCCACTTCAGGTGGCCAGGGCGGAGAATCCCCTTCGGGCGGCCAGGGCGGAGAATCCCCTTCGGGCGGCCATGGCGGAGAATCCCCTTCGGGCGGCCATGGCGGAGAATCCCCTTCGGGCGGCCATGGCGGAGACGCACCTTCAGGTGGCCTATATCCCCCCCCAAAAACTTTCTTGGGGGGAATCACAGGCTCTGGGACAGGCTCTGGGACGTGGACAGTCTCAGGGTGGGCAGACGGGACATGGAAAGTCTCTGGCTGGGCTAGCGGTGAAGGCCCGGCTATGCTGGATGGAACCAGCGGTGAAGGCTCAGAAGGGCTGGACGGGACCAGCGGAGAAGGCTCTGAAGGACTGGACGGGACCAGCGGAGAAGGCTCTGGCTCAGCCGGCGTGACGCGAAGCTCCGGCTCGGCAGGCGTGCAGGTAAGCTCAGGCTCGGCAGGCGTGCAGGTAAGCTCAGGCTCGGCAGGCGTGCAGGTAAGCTCAGGCTCGGCAGGCGTGCAGGGAAGCTCAGGCTCGGCAGGCGTGCAGGGAAGCTCAGGCTCGGCAGGCGTGCAGGCGACGTGAAGCTGCGGTGCAGGCTTGGCTGGATTGGGCGGAACCAATGGTGAGGGCTTGGCTGGGCTGGACAGAACCAGCGGTGCAGGCCTGGCTGGGCTGGACAGAACCAGTGGTGCAGGCTTGGCTGGGCTGGACGGAACCAGCGGAGAAGGCTTGGCTGGGCTGGACGGAACCAGTGGTGCAGGCTTGGCTGGGTTGGAGGGAACCAACGGTGAGGGCTTGGCTGGGCTGGACAGAACCAGCGGTGCAGGCCTGGCTGGGCTGGACAGAACCAGTGGTGCAGGCTGCTCTAGGCTGGACAGGACCAGCGGCGCAGACGGCTCTGGGCTGGACAGGACCAGCGGCGAAGACGGCTCTGGGCTGGACAGGACCAGCGGCGAAGAGGGCTTTGAGCTGGACAGGACCAGCGGCGAAGAGGGCTCTGAGCTGGACAGGACCAGCGGCGAAGAGGGCTCTGGACTGGACAGGACCAGCGGCGAAGACGGCTCTGGACTGGACAGGACCAGTGGCGAAGAGGGCTCTGAGCTGGACAGGACCAGCGGCGAAGAGGACTTTGAGCTGGACAGGACCAGCGGCGAAGACGGCTCTGGGCTAGACAGGACCAGCGGCGAAGAGGACTCTGAGCTGGACAGGACCAGCGGCGAAGAGGGCTTTGAGCTGGACAGGACCAGCGGCGAAGAGGGCTTGGTGCTGGAAGGATGAGACTCAGATTGGACGGTCTCAGGCTGGATGGTCTCGGCGAGACTAGACTCAGGCTGGACGGTCTCGGCGGGACGAGACTCAGCCTGGACGGTCTCGGCGGGACGAGACTCAGGCTGGACGGTCTCGGCGGGACGTGACTCAGGCTGGACGGTCTCAGGCTGGATGGTCTCGGCGAGACTAGACTCAGGCTGGACGGTCTCGGCAGGGTGAGACTCTGGGACGATGGCACATTTGGCAGCACGCGCTGACATCAGCGGGGGATCGGCCACGCAGGAAATCAGCCCTGGACGGCCATAAACTGATCCAGTAGTTGGCTTGCTGGTTAGCGTGACGTGAACTGACTCTGGTAGGGTGGCTTCCTCTTCGTGGGTATCGCAGAGCCCAACGGTGAATGGCGACCCATTATGAGACAGGACCCACTCGACGAATGCCTCGAAGTTCTCTCGAGGTCCCACACCGGGCAGGCGTGCCTTTGTCTCTACATTGAGGCCAGTATGAAAAAAACCACTCAATGAGAGATCGGGGAAGGAGGTTAGGCACGCCAGGTCGAGATAAGCCGCGGTGTGGGCCTCGAGAGATAGCTGGCCCTGTTCCAGCAAGATCAGCTGCACTGCAGCATCCATCGTTGTTTTTGGGGCGGTTCTTCTGTTACGGATGGTGTATGGCTGGAAGCACGAGGAGACGAGGATACCAGGAAAACAGGATTTAATAGACAAAAACTCAGGAACCATATAACACACTCAATATTAACGCACCATATACAAACGAGAACCGACCAGGAGTGAGGGAGAACACAGGGTTTACATACACAGAGAACGGATCATGGGAACAAGACACAGCTGGGGCAAATTAACTAGAAACAGGTGAATGAACTGAACACAAACGAGGAGCGGGAAAACTGGGACACTGGACTGAACCAAAAATACTAAACAGGGGGAAACACAGGACATACATGTAACAGAAATGGCATACCCAAACTAAAACAGATACAGTTCATGAACCCTTTGCACTAAAAGCACAAGTATGGCCTCATTTGAAAGCTGACACTTTGCAATTATTGTAAATTTAGAATTAATTATTGTCATAATGAAAAAAAATGTTATAAATAGCTTAAAGGTTTTGTAAAGTTTTTAGAAATTTAATTTTTATGAAATGTCATAAAAAATAATATTGAGGTAGGCATTGTATCAGTCTAGAAATGCACTGCAGCTAAAGCCACATGTCTGACCATGTTATATTTAAAATCTGAAGATAAGTCTAAAAACTTAAATTAAATAAATGTTTTTAAAAATCATGTAATATGACTATTTTGTTTAGACTAAAAACACACGTGCGTTGTTACTAAATAAACAATATCTGGCACTAAAAATAAACATGGGAAAACAAAGATACCAAAATAAATAATGTGGGAGAGAAGTGAGAGAGCTCTCACTCCTAGTCACAGGTCTTTATACTAACCCCTATGGTGAGTTAATTAGGGATTGCATACACCTGTTGCCCAACTAACGTCTGCACTGTGTAGCAGAGCCAGTAGGGGCAAACAGGCAGGCGTAACACCTCCCCCACAAAATGTATTCCTCTAAGGAATGCAAAAAAACAACAACAACAACTTCTCCACGATTGATCCCACTCCACTTGGTTCCTAGTTCCTGCTTCCTGGGCCATAGGAAACAGGATAGAAAGAGAAGGGAGAAAGGGAAAAAAAGAAACAACAAAATATTTATCCTCATGCCAAGATAGGGCATCAGCGATGATATTTTCACTGCCCCGAATGTGTTGAATGTCAAGGGAAAATGGTTGTAAGAAGAGACTCCACCGCATTAACCTCTGATTACGATCCTTCATTCTGTGTAAAAACACCAAAGGATTATGGTCGGTATAAACCACGATTGGACTTGCAGATGATCCCAGATAGATTTCAAAATGTTGGATGGCCAAAATAAGAGCAAGCGTCTCCTTTTCCACAACAGAGTAAACTCGCTGATGGATATTGAATTTTTTTTAAAAATAACAGACTGGATGTTCTATTCCATCCTGACTTCTTTGTAGGAGAACAGCTCCGGCTCCAGTATCGCTGGCATCGACAGCTAAACAAAAAGGTTGAGAGAAATCTGGTGCAACAAGCACAGGAGCACTAGCCAACAGTGCTTTGGCTCCATCGAATGCCTGTTGGGTAACAGTGGTCCAATTAATGGATACTTTTGTACTTATAAGATCGGTCAAGGGTGATACAATAGAGGCAAAGTTTGGGCAAAACCCACGATAATATCCGGCCATTCCCAGAAACCTACGCAATTCCTTGCGATTTGTAGGCACTGGAAAAGCATAGATGGACTCAATCTTAGCTTCAATGGGGCGAACATGTCCATTTCCTACTATTTTACCTAAATAGGTAACAGTAGCTTTCCCAAATTCGCACTTTGCCAAATTTAAAGTTAAAGAAGCCTCAGTCAAACGAACAAATAACTCCCTTATTTGGACTAGGTGATCAGACCAAGATGAACTGTACAGAACCACATCGTCCAAATAAGCGTCACAGTCAGATAATCCAGACAACACCTTATTTATAAGGCGTTGGAAGGTGGATGGAGCATTTCGAACCCCAAACGGCATAACACGGTATTGAAGAAAGTCATCAGGTGTCACGAATGCAGACAGTTCCCTTGCTCTAACAGTTAGTGGAACCTGCCAGTACCCTTTTAAGAGATCAAACTTGCTCACGAATTTTGCAGACCCCACTCTATCCACACAATCATCTATGCGGGGTAAAGGATAGCAGTCGGGCTTAGTGATGGAATTAAGCTTACGATATTCTGTACAAAATCTGTAGGATCCGTTGTGATCTAATAAGTCAGTCACCTCCTTTTTCAACAAGTCCCGTTTCACAGGGTTTACCCTATACGCATGCTGCTTAATTGGTGAAGCAGAACCCACATCAATGTCATGTTCAATCACTGTAGTGCAAGCAGGCACATCAGAAAACAAGTGAGGAAAAGACTCCACTAACTGAAGAATGTCACTTTTCTCAGAGGGAGATACATGGGGTAAATCCTTCGACAACTCCTCGAGAAGGGAAGTGAATGCAATCATCCCTCATACAATTCAAGGAGGAACTCTCTGAAAAGGAAGTCCCCTCCCCACTCATAATGTGAAGAATCATCAGACACAGTGGTTACTAACCCCACAGAAGATGCAGGAGGAAAATAAGGCTTCAAAAGATTTATGTGGCAAACCTGTACTCCCTTGCGTCGTTCTGGGGTTTTCAAAAGATAATTCTGTCCAGAAAGGCATTTGAGGACCGGATAAGGACCTGCAAAACGGGCTTGAAAAGGATTACTTACAAGTGGCAACAAAGCTAGTACTTGGTCTCCAACCTGAAATTTCCGAGGCACTCCTCGTTTGTTAAACAACCTCTCCATCTTACACTGTGACTTTCCCAGTTTCCTCTGAGCAATTGCTCGAGCCTCATGCAGCCGATATCGAAAACCACTCACAAAGTCCAAAACAGGGAGGGTTCAGAAGGAATCCAGTTGTCAGCTAAAACGGCAGTGGGACCACGAACTTCATGACCAAATATCAGATAATTTGGACTAAATCCAATGCTCTCCTGAGTAACCTCTCTAACTCCCATAAGCAACCAAGGCAGCCCCTCCTCCCAATCGGAACCAAGCTCCACACAGTATGACCGTAGCAATGACTTCAGGGTCTGATTAAATCTTTCGAGGGCCCCTTGACTCTGAGGGTGATATGCACTGGAAATGTTATGACTGATTTTCAACTGACGTAAGGCCTTAGCAAACTGACGGCTCATAAAGTTAGAGCCCTGGTCAGACTGGATAACTCTAGGAATGCCAAATGTTGACATGAAAGAGGTTAAAGCTTTTAGAATAGATTTTGTAGTAATGGACCTGACAGGATATGCAGCTGGATACCGGGTAGATAAACACATAACTGTGAGTAGATACAAATGACCAGTCTTTGATCTAGGTAAAGGACCTACGCAATCAACCAGCAAATACTCAAATGGTTTTGATATAGCTGGAATAGGTCGGAGAAGAGCCACAGGGATTTTCTGGTTTGGCTTACCAGTGAGTTGGCACACATGACAAGTTCTAATAAACTTTGCCACGTCTCTTTTTAAACCAGGCCAGAAGAACTTGCTTTGCAATCGATCATATGTTTTCCTCACTCCCATATGTCCAGCCACTCCATCATGCGCTAACCCAATCACAGACTGTCTAAATTTAAGAGGAACTACCACTTGAACATAAACCTTAGTAATGGGTTCAGATTCACTGACCCACCGTCTAAGCAACATTCCATCTTTCAGGAAGTAGCAAGAGGGTAGCTGAGTCTCAATATCCCCGTCGATACAAACCATTGAGAACAAAGGTTTAAGAGTTACATCAGCTAACTGTTCTTGAATCAAGTCCTCTCTAGAAACATGAAAAATAGAGGATAAAAGATCCTCTGATACTGCCTTCTCCCGAGAGACAGACTCCTCAGAAAAGAAAACAGATGAATCTGAAATGATGTTATCTGCCAAGGTCGTACCAAGTGGTTCCCCTTCAACTGTCTCACCAACAACCTGTTTTGAGGGAACAAAACTAAACCCATCTACATCATCCTCCAAATGAACAGGTAGCCCTTTCTCCATAGTTACCTCAGGATGTAAAGAAACTTCACCTTCACACAGTCGGTCGCCCTTAAGTTGTTTTCCTCTGGCTCGGGTGACAGCACAGGAAGGAAACACGTGGGGAAATTTTTGACCACATTCATCAGGAACATCGGCAGACATAGGTGAGGAGACTGCAACAGTAGATGGTACAGGTTTTGATGTTCCCCAGACATTCCCCTGAGCAAGATCGTTCCCCAGAATAAAAGAAACCCCTGGCACAGGAAGGGAAGACCGTACTCCAACAATCACATCTCCATTTACAAGATCAGAGGCAAGATGTACCTTGTGTAAGGGAACCTTTAAGAAGGTCATTTCTATCCCCCTAATTAATACATCCCTCCCGGTCGCAGTCTGACCTGAGAGTGGGAGAACTCCCTCTAGCAAAAACGACTGAGAAGCGCCAGTGTCTCTCAGGATCTTCAAAGAAACTTCTCCCTCTTGTCCTGGCAAAGACACAATGCCATTAGTAATAAATGGAGCATACTCTGAATAATTATCTCCAACATCTACCTGTTTTGAGATCCCCTTCCTAATCTCAGAATTCTGTTGGTGAGCATAAATCTCCAGCGGTTCAAGTCCCACAAATCCAACTGGCTTAGCAGACTTCTTTAAAGCGTTACATTCAGATATCTTATGCCCTACTTTGTGACAGTAAAAACAGATCACCTTACCCTTCTTATCTGATGAAAAATTCTGACTGACAGGGGGCACACTTGACACTGTATTCGATGTACTCACTGGAGGCATCCAACGATTCCGAAATACCTTTCTACTCTGATCACTTGAACCTCTATCAGGAAAAGAAACTCTGTGAGTCAGAACAAATTCATCAGCCAACACAGCTGCATTAGCTAATGTAAGAGCCTTCTGCTCATTCAAATAAGTAGACACAGACCCTGGTACACAGTTTTTAAATTCTTCCACAAGAATTAACTCCCTTAACTGGTTCGAGGTAAACACACGCGCGTTGTTACTAAATAAACAATATCTGGCACTAAAAATAAACATGGGAAAACAAAGATACCAAAAGAAATAATGTGGGAAAGTGAGAGAGCTCTCACTCCTAGTCACAGGTCTTTATACTAACCCCTATGGTGAGTTAATTAGGGATTGCATACACCTGTTGCCCAACTAACGTCTGCACTGTGTAGCAGAGCCAGTAGGGGCAAACAGGCAGGCGTAACATCTCCAAAACATCTTTATCTGCATGTTACAGCGATCTCTAGAAGATTTTGCTGCGTCCCAATTCGCATACTATCCGTCCTAAATAGTATTCGAAAATAGAATTAGTACGTCCCAAATCGTAGTATGTTGAAATGAGTGTTCCAAAGAGACCCGGATGGTCTACTATATCCGGTCAGAATCCAAAGTGCAGATCGATGCACACTCTAACGGGTGATATTGCCCACAACCCATCGCGCGTTGGACGAGGATTCGGTTAGAACTACAAACACGAGTGAAAACTGTTAAAAAAAAAACTACAGACATGGAGGATGTGCGAGTCCGGCGGTTGTGTAGAGAGGTTTAGATAAAGGGGTTTGAGTGATTAATTATCTAACCTGACGAAAATGCATCTTATTGCATTTTATTGCATCTGCAGCAGCATTGTAAACTTTTGTAAAGATACGTTTAGCCATAAACTTTTAAATGCATCATTACATTCAAATTGCAAAGGAGAGTGTTACGTCCGCATGAAAGACCCACGACTGGCAGATAAACATGAACATTTCTCTCCGAAATGGTAAGAAATTATATTAGATTGAATGGAGGATTTTAACTGTGACGAGATGATTGACAGGGCAGTGATAGGATGCACGCGACAGATCTGTCCATTAAAGATGGCGAAGTAGTATGTCCCAAAACTTGCCTACTCTTTTGCTACACACTCAAAAGTATGTACTTTTTCTTCACAAAAAGAGTACATACTTTTAGGGCGTAGTATAAGTAGGTGAATTGGGACGCAGCGATAGTTTATGTCAGGGAGTTCCTGGAATGTCACATGATGTGGCTCTTCTTCATGTGTTCCATATATGGACTAAATGTGCAAAGGGCCCCCTCAGGCTGCAAGTATGGATTGAAAACACAGTACATCTGAATATTCAGCACTCATAATGATTACATCGGCACATTTGGGTATAAATTCAATAAATATTATTCCTCTCTATAGAAATCTGACGTAAACCTATGAGAATCTATCAATATTTCTCCAAATCTGCACATTTTTGAGCTAAAAGCCCTGAGGGACGTTGTTTGGTCAAGCGCTTTCATGACAACAGCAAAGAAGATTTTTTCTGAATGGGAGCGGCTGACGCTCATAATTCATATTAAGAGGCTATCATGTGCGAGTGAGTTGAGGGATTACCTAGTGTGGGTGGACAACACTATAGTAATCGCCTACATAAATCGCTAGGGCAGACTGTGTTCGCGTCGTCTGAACAGGCTAGCGCAGCAGGTTCTGCTTTGGGCTCAGGACAAGTTCCTGTCCCTCAAAGCAATTCATATCCCTGGGCATTTGAATGTGGGAGCAGACTTACTATCCAGACAGGCTGTGACACATGCGGAATGGAAACTTCACCCCGAGGTAGTCAAACACATTTGGGAAATATTTTACGAAGCAGAGTTTGACCTGTTTGCCTCCCAGGAGACAGTGCAATGTCAGTTGTCTCTCTGAATCACCCAGTCTCTCTAATCACCCAGCCTCCCTGTATGCGTTTCCATCGATCGCTCTGCTCCCGGGAGTCTTGGCCAAGGTCCGTCAACAAGGGTCTTGCCTCTTATTGATAGCGCCTTATTGGCCGACCAGAATTTGGTTCTCGGAGATAATAACCCTCCTCGACGACTCGCCTTGGGCGCTTCCAATCAGGAGGGACCTCCTGTCTCAGGCACAAGGGACAATATTTCACCCCCGGTCCGTGCTTTGGAACCTTCACATTTGACAACTGACAGATGCTGGGCTTCCAGCTAATGTCGTACAGACTATTCTGAGTGCCAGGGCTCACTCCATAAGAAGAATCTAGAGACCCAGTTCACTGCCAGATTGTTTCAGTGCTGGAGTTTCTGCAGGAAAAGTTATCACGAGGCACATGTCCCGCTACTCTTAGTGTATTTATGGCCGCCATATCGGCTGCCACTCCCTGATTGAGGGGTTACAGTGGGGGAAGTACCCTCTGATCACCCGCTTCATCTGTGGAGCTAGGTGGCGGAGGTCTCCCGTTAGAGTGAAGGTCCCTTCGGGAAAGTTAGCCATAGTCCTTGAGAGGCTAGTCGATACCCCTTTTGAACCACTAGGGTCAGCGCTTGTCAAGTTTCTGAACCTAAAGATCTTTTTTATCATGCTATTTTCTAGCTGGACGATGACACGGTTCTCTCCAAAGCATCTATATATATAAATGAACTAAATTAATAACTTTTTTACAACAAAAATGAAACATCACTGAACTTACTTAAGCTGGACTGTGACGCTATTTTCTTCTTATTGTAAAAAGCGCTATATAAATAAATGTGACTTGACTTGACTATTACTTTGCTAAAGTGAAGTGGGGATTTGCAGGCTCTATCAATTTTGCCATCCTGCTTAGACTTGCCCCTGGACTGATCAAAATTATTTTGCAACCTCACCCTGGCATCTTCCTGAAGTTCTATTCTCAGCCGTGCATCCGGTCATTCTTGAAGCCTTCTGTCCTGCGCCGTTCCCTATGCCGGAGCAAACTTCACCTACTGTGTCCAGTTCATGCTCTCCAGACTTATGTCCACTGCACTAGCCAGTGGCATAAGTCAGAGCATCTTTCCACTTGCTATGGAGGTCACAACTAAGGGGGCGGCCACCACCAAGCAAACAATTTCACACTGGGTAAGGGATGCCATTGCTCTAGCCTAGGGCTTATTCCACCAGGGGGGTTGCATTCTCCAGGGCCTTGGCAAGAGGAGCCCCCTTGCAGCAAGTATGTGATGCGACAGGCTGGTCCTCTCATCACATTCATCAGATTTGGATGTTCATGCTACTCCTGGCTCACATGTCCTTGAATTAACATCATTCATCAGATTTGGATGTTCATGCTACTCCTGGCTCACATGTCCTTGAATTAACATCCCAAGCTCATGTCTGAGACCTCTCCAGTATTTGTGAGCACACACTACACAACCTTGAGGGGTCCAGACACTTCCCAGTGTGGCGGCATTGGTATTCTCGTTTCCAATGGTTATGAGTACGCAGCATCGAGAGTAGCTTTCTCTTTTAAAAGGGAATGTCTCGGTTTACTTTACTGTACCCTGTTCCCTGAAAAAGAGGGAATGATATGCTGCGCCTCAATGCCACACTGGGGGCATGTCCAGATGTCTCTTCAGACAAAGTGGTAACCTGAAGGCGCACCGGTTTCACATCTATTTGTAGCCTCTCACGATCACACATTCAATGATGTCATCGTCAGAGGTTATTTAACCCAAGTTCTTGGCATGTTTGCTACACATGCTTCACAACCGGTTAAGCAAAGATATTTTTCCCTATTCGTATGAGTAATCAGCATCTCATTCCCACTTTTCAGGGAACAGGGTTACAGTCAAGTAACCTGAGACGATTCCTATTTGGCTCTATTTAGAGAGGCTTGTAAATTCCCTAGTTGTTTTTAGACATAAAAACTTACTTTCATTAGGTTGTGGATTTAGATATATATTTAGTAGTGCTGTCAATCGATTAAAAAATGAACTAATTAATCACACATTAATCTGTAATTAATCGTGATTAATCTCAATTTAAAAAGTTTGTAATATTTTATATTGTAATAATTTCACAGTTACTCTCCAAATTAATGTAGAAACAACTTAAAGACAGTATATTTTAAATATTTGTTTAATAGCATATGAATGAAGGCCAGTATCACTGATACCAATACTGGTACTGATGTCTCTATAATTTTTTTTTTTTTTTTTAAACATTAAAGTCCCCGTGAACCGGAAGTTGCAAACGACTTTTCTCCAGTGTTGTGACATATTTCCGAGAGAAACGGAATACTAAATGAGGCAAAATAGTGGGCGTGGCTTTTTTTCCCAACTAGCACCTGATTGGATCTAGAAGTAGGTGTTTTCATTCAGCCTGTCTACTGTCAGTTGGACGGGCGTGGTTACGGATGTTAAGCAGACACCCAAACCGTCAAACCTACGTCATCAGGGAAGGTCCTCCAATGCAGAGGGGAGGGGAAATTTCAGATTTTGATTAAAGATTACGAAGCCAAAAAATTTTTTTGTGTGGATTGACTTACATGGATGAATTGTTCACCACAAAACGATCAATTTAGGCAAACAAAGTAAGTATGGTCAATTTTGAATTCATGGGGACTTTAATTATAGACATTCAACATTACAGTAAAACTGAAAGCTATCAATTTCAACAATTATTAGGCTTTTTAAAAAAACTTTAATTTAAGTGAACTTAAAACAATCTTCACATAAACCCATTATAATAAATGTCATATTTACCTGTTGCTGTCACAATTATGTCGGTCATGTCCTGTTATTTTTATCCCTGATAAGTTATCTTCCTCCACCTGTGTCTAGTTAGTCTCTTTGCCATGTACTTGTCTCTTGTTTTGTGTGCAAGCACATGGCCGGTTGTTTTGGGCTATGTGTTTGCATTGTCTTGTGTCTTTACCTTGTTTCCTTGTCAGTTAATGTTTTATCAGTGTCACCTGTGACTTGTGATTATGTGTCCTTACCACACCCCTTGTTCTCTCGTTAGTATTGATGTTCATCAGTGTCACCTGTACCCTTGTGATTATGTGTCCTATGTAAGATCCCTGTGTTTGTTTCTCATGGCTTGTTCGTCTTGTTATCATCCGGTTCTGTGAGCTTTGTAATCTGTCTGTGAGTTCCAGTTCATATTTATTGTCAAGTCTAGTTATCGTCAGAGTTACTGTTTGGCATCGTCAAGTTTCTAGTTCCGTTTATTTATGTTCGTTTGCCCCTTCGTGGGTCCTTGTTTTCCGTTTGTAAATAAACCGTGTTTTGTGAAAGTACTGTCTGCACTTGGGTTCTTATCAGCAAAACGTGACAGAACGAACAAGCCAACTTTTTGAACCCAGCAGACAGTATGTCTCTTTCCGCCGGACGCCAGTTGGATGACCATGAACGATGGTGGCAGTCGACTACCGAGGATATGAGGAGGGGCAAGATTCCGTTTCCTCCCCAGGGAGAGAAGTCCCTGGAGAGATATGCCCAGGGCCTAAAGAGAGGAGCAATTTCACGCCGGAGATCCTCCTAAACTCCTACTTCATCGCGGGGCACAATGTACCTCCTCCGCTGACTGAACGGGAGGGGCTGATCCAACGCCCGTTCCATGAAGTGGTGGACCATGTGTTTCGAAAGGAGCGGCAGGACCCCACGGCATCTTCCGCATTGCCAGTGATCCCGGAGAGTCGCCTCTTAGCCATGACAACGCTTGGCAATCATGTTCTCTCCACTTCGACGCCTGCGAAGGGTCCTCCAGCTTTAGCAATGGCCACTGCGGGGATCACGGTAGCGATCATAGGGCCGGCTATGGCTCCTGCCCCGCGGTCAAGGAGGAGGAAGAAGAGAACTTCAGGTCCGCCGTCTCAGTCCCTTTCCAGCTCTGTGCTGATTCTCCAGGCCGCTGCTGTCAGTCCTGTCCACGCTGAGGTAGATGGGAGAGTGACCAAGTCCAGCCCTGTCCCAGCTAAGGAGTCTAGGACTGTCCACGCTGAGGTAGATGGGAGAGTGACCAAGTCCAGCCCTGTCCCAGCTAAGGAGTCTAGGACTGTCCACGCTGAGGTAGATGGGAGAGTGACCAAGTCCAGCCCTGTCCCAGCTAAGGAGTCTAGGACTGTCCACGCTGAGCCGTCTGTTGTACCCCCTGTCCCAGTTCCGTTGCGGGTTGCAACTCCCCCAGTTTTGGGTTCTGTTTCGTCTCGTCTGCTAGCTGCAGCAACACCTGTTTTGTCCCCTGTTGTTTCCCCGATTACCCCTGTTTCTGTTTTACCCCGACCTGTCCCTCCCAAGACTGCACCTCATGTGTCTCCACCCAGAATTGCCCGGTTTCCGTGTCCTCAATCCGCGCCCACGTCCAGTGAGTCTAAGACTTTTGTTCCACCTATCCACTCTGGACGTCCTCCCTCCCTCCCGTGTTATTTTTATTGTGTCATCCTGATCCTACTGTTATGTTTTCTTGTTTGCCACTGTTGATGGTCGTTATGTTTTGTTGGTTTATGTCTAGTTTACAGTCTGTTATGTCCCATGTGGAGCGTCTGGTAGCCGCTCCGTAAGGAGGAGGTTATGTCATGTACTTGTCTCTTGTTTTGTGTGCAAGCACATGGTCGGTTGTTTTGGGCTATGTGTTTGCATTGTCTTGTGTCTTTACCTCGTTTCCTTGTCAGTTAATGTTTTATCAGTCTCACCTGTGACTTCTAGTTCCGTTTATTTATGTTCGTTTGCCCCATCGTGGGTCCTTGTTTTCCGTTTGTAAATAAACTGTGTTTTGTGAAAGTACTGTCAGCACTTGGGTTCTTATCAGCAAAACGTGACACTCTTGTTTTCTCTGTGTATATATTCTCCCTGTTCAGTTCAGTCCCTTGTTGGTTTTTGTTTGTGTCTATGTTAACATGCTGTTGCGTCCTGTTCACCTGCTTGTGGACATTAAAACTTTGTTATCGTTTGGAATCAAGCTTCGTCTGTCTGCTTCATCAACCAGCGTGACAGTTGCCTTCCTACCTGTCTAACAGGTAGGATATGTACAGAAATGGAATAAAGTTATCAAACACTTTACAGACTTCACTGCATAAATTATAAAATAAATATAGATTATTCCTTATTAAAGCTACAATTTTCTCTGTTACCTTTGTTCTTTGATTAACATTAATGACAGACATCACAGGAACTGGTTTATTAGGCTGCTGTGACTTTAAGACCTGCCACTGCCAAACATGACACAGATCTGACGCGCATCTCATTTAATCACAACTCTTAAGTTCATTTAAGATGTTATTTAACTCATTTAAGACTCTTATGAGATTCTTATGAGGCTCTTATGAGGATACTCGACAAAACGGGTATTTTGTCATAATTCTGTGTAATAACAATAGATTGTTCAAGCGTGAAAACTAACTCGATACTGGTGCACGTCTTTCTGTGCACACGAGGCATATGTGTGTATGGGAAGATGGCGGCGCGGGCGCACACAGCGGCTTGGCGCTCTCCCTTGCTTAGCAGTTTTATGGCGAAGTACACTCAATCTACACTTTTGATGATAAGAAATGGCAGCTCAGTATATGTACCTGGCAACTTTGGAACATTCCCGGTGGAGATTATTCGGCCAACAAACGGTAGGGAACAAATCCAAGTCTCCGGGAAGAGACACAGACCGAGGAGGATGCGGAAGCAGAAGCGGGGGAAGAGGGCTGGGAGCCGGGACAGGCTTCGCCTAGCTCCACACAAACCTGCCGTGCCCAGCATCTTTCTTGCCAATGCCCGTTCTCTCGTCAATAAGATGGACGAGATGAGACTCTGGACTACGGATCACCGCTGGGACGGTTGTGTCATGATAATATCAGAGACATGGCTACATGAGAACATCCCGGATACAGCTGTGGAGCTAGCAGGCCGCGGTGTCTACAGCTCAGACCGTACACTACAGTCTGGTAAGACGAGAGGGGGAGGAGTATGCGTGTTTATAAATAACAACTGGTGCAAGGATTTTACTGTCATGGAAAGACATTGCTGTGCAGACATGAAATTCCTGCTGCTAAAATGCAGACCATTCTATCTACCCCGGGAGTTCACTGCTGTGTTTGTGGCTGCTGTGTATGTCCACCCACGTGCTAACGCTAAGTTAGCCATGAAAAAACTGTACGAGGCTATCAGTGCACAACAAAACAAACTACCTGACAGTCTTTTCATTGTGGCGGGAGACTTTAATCATTCAAATTTAAAGTCAGTCCTACCTAAGTTTCACAAAAACATTAAGATTGAAGCGAGAAAGGGAAAAACACTGGATCAGGTGTATACGAACATAAAGGGAGCCTACAGAGCACTGCCAGCCCCCCACCTTGGTCAATCTGATCATCTGGCCCTTTTCCTGAGACCAACATACAGATCTGTTGCTAACAGAACTAAATGCCAAATCAATACTGTGCAGATCTGGACTGAGGAAACTGCACTACAGGACTGCTTTGAAGATACTATGTGGGAGCTCTTTGACCATGCAGACATTGAGCAATACACCACCACAGTACTGTCATACATTAAGTTATGTATTGAAAACACCACCCAGACTAAACATGTCAAAATGATCCCTAACCAGAAGCCCTGGTTCAACAGAAATGTATATACTCTTCTGAAAGCCAGGGATGCTGCCTTGCGATCTGGGGACCAGGGGGTCTACAGGAAATCCAGAGCTGACCTGAGAAGGGGGATCACTTCTGCTAAGAAAAATTACAAGCTGCACATTGAACAGCACTTTAAAGAAAATAACCACCGCAGCATGTTGCAGGGAATCAGGACAATAACAAACAATACATCAAACTATGGCCCACCCTCTTCTGTTGACCCTTCTCTCCCGGACCAGCTGAATCTCTTCTTCGCCCGCTTTGAGGATGGAGCCAGTGCAGGACAGACCATCATCAGTACTCATGTGGATGAGCAACCAATTGTACTAGATCAGCACCAGGTCAAGCGGGCTTTGCAGAACATTAACATCAGAAAAGCACCTGGACCAGATGGGGTCCCAGGACGTGCACTAAAGGTATGTGCTCATCAGCTTGCAGCTGTTTGGACTGACATATTCAACAGGTCATTGAAGTAGGCTACAGTTCCTACCTGCCTTAACTGCATTAACACCAGTCATAATGAAATGTTTTGAGAGATTGGTACTGAACAGCATCATTCCAGCTAATCTGGACCAACACCAATTTGCCTACAGAGCCAACAGATACACCGATGACGCCATCTCACTTGCACTTCACACTGCCCTCACTCACCTGGAGAACCCCAACACATATGTCAGGATGCTTTTTGTTGACTTTAGTTCAGCTTTTAACACCATCAACTCCAGCAAGCTAGTCAACAAACTGCTGTTACTTACCCTGGACTCTCACCTCTGTAAGTGGATTAAGAACTTTCGCACTGACAGACCCCAGCATGTCAGACTTGGAAATATTACCTTCTCCACCAATATCCTCAACACGGGCACTCCCCAGGGTTGTGTTCTTAGTCCACTCCTTTACTCACTATTCACCTATGACTGTTTTCCCATTCATGACTCAAACTCCATTTTCAAATTTTCAGATGGCACAGCTGTGGTGGGGCTGGTAACCAACAATGAGGAAACCGCCTACAGGGAGGAGGTCCAATCACTGGTATTATGGTGTAGCAGAAACAACTTAATCCTCAACATAAAGAAAACAAAATAAATCATAATTGATTTTAGGAAATGTAAAAACAACAGACATGACAGTCTTGAGATACATGGAGAGGAGGTGGAACAGGTCCAAAGCTTCAGATATCTAGGGCTGCATCTGGCGGAGGATCTGACCTGGGGAGTGAACACCAAAGAGATAGGGAAAAAAGCTCAGCAGAGACTCTTTTTCCTGCGAACCCTAAGAAGCACTGGGCTCCCGCAAACACTCCTCACAAACTTCTACAGGTGCACAATAGAGAGTGTGCTGGCATACAGCTGCACAGTGTGGTTTTCCAGCTGCACTACTGAGGAGAAAAAAGACCTGCAGCGGGTAATTAAAACTGCCCAGAGAATCATTGGTGCACCTCTCCCAAGCCTTGAGGACATCTATTCCAGTAGGCTGCAGAGAAGAGCAGCAAGCATTAGGGCGGATCCTACACACCCTGGCCATACCCTGTTTGACACCCTACACGACACCCTACACTCAGGCAGGCTCAGGGTCATGAGGGCGCGGACCAACCGCATGAGAAATAGTTTTTTTCCAAGGGCCATAAATGAGCTGCTGAAAGGCTGATGGGTTGGAAGACTAATCAAATCTGGACTTGAATCCTACTGTGTTTATAAATGTACTGGTTTTCTTTTTCTTGTTTTAAATATTTTTATTCTATTTTTATACTATATATTTATCTATTAACTGTTGTTGACAGTGTCACCTTCTATCCTTTAGGCTGCTAACTGAGTGATTGATGTCATCTTAATTTCGTTGTGTAGAGTTATGCAATGACAATAAAACTATCAAATCAAATCAAATATAATGTAACGCCAGCCAAATTATGATGGAAAAAACTGATACTGTTAATTGCATGAAATATTTTTAACCCATTAAACTGAAAACATGAATCGCATGTATCAGCGTGTTAATTTTGACAGCCCTAATATTTAGACATTCTTAAACTACTTTTTGTCAAGGTTTAGATTTTTTTGTTTGAAATGTTGATTTGAAGTGTCAGTTTTTCCATAAATTGTACTATATAAGCTTATATTCTGATTGTTCCAAACCAATCTGACTTCTGACATATAATGCTGCCTAAATCATAATCATACATTGTTCGGTCATTGGCCAGAGGAGAACTGGCCCCCCGTCTGAGCCTGGTTTCTCCCAAGGTTTTTTCTCCATTCTGCCACCCGATGGAGTTTTGGTTCCTTGCCACTGTCGCCTTTTTCCACCTTTGTTGCCATTGGCTTGGCTTGCTTAGTTGGGGACATTCAATTTAACATTTAATTTAATATTCAACAATAATATTGATCTGCCTGCATTGACACTATTATACAAGAACTGAACTGAGCTGGACGATGACACCACGGTTTACTCCAGAGCGGCTATATATATATATATATATATATATATATATATATAAATGAACTAAATTAATAACTTTTTTAAAACAAAAATGAAACATCACTGAATTTACTTAAGCTGGACTGTTTTAATATTTACAAATATTTTCTTCTGGAAACATTTTTTTTTTTTTTTTGCATTATTTTCCTGTTATCTCTGTAAAGCTGCTTTGAAACAATCTGTATTGTAAAAAGCGCTATATACTTGACTATATTATAATTCAAGATATGTCATAATAGCAACAATGTGAATTCAAATTAAATTACTTTATTCAATTAGCCTACAGGTTTTAATGAATAGCAAAGATATCTAAAATGGTCATCTAATCAATAAATAACAACCCCGTAAATTACGATAAGTTTTACATTAAATAATAATAATAATAACAATAAAAACATGCCACTCGAGGCATTTTGTGCATCTTACCCCAGGGGTCTAATTTTATCTTTTTACTTCAAAATAAAAACTATATTTTTTAACTGCACAGATCTATAATTAATAATGTGTCCACAAATTCCTCATTAACAAATAGACACACAAAAAAAAACGTTTCAACATGTCACAGATCACTATTTTGCAGAGACACAAAACTAGATTAACCTCAAAACTCTTTCAACTAAATTTCATGAATGTTGGTATTCAGATAAAATGACAAAATTAAGAAGAGCATATCCATTCATGAGATGAGATTTTGTGCCATTTATGGTCAAGCAACAAGATCTTTTTTCAACCAGTGACATCTTGTACGGATCATATCTTGCTTGATGTGAAACTATGTAAAAATGTCACCAGCTACTGCAAAATGTGCCGTGATATAATAAACTAACACACTTTGTTATGATACCTCAAACTGTATGTGGATAAAAAGGTATTTGTGAACATACTTCACATTTTACAAATGCTCTCATGAAATTCCCTATCTAAAGTGTTCAATGAATAATTGATGTTAGCATATGTCTGTTTTTTAGCAGTGTGTGTCATTATGTGTGCGAAAGGTGAATGAAATAGAATTTTATGTATCTGTTTTAAATTTGGACACGGATGTTTTCACATTTAGAAATAAACTCTGTGTTTTTATCGCGGGGCTGAATTAGTTTTAAGTGCTGCATAATGAGAAATATTCACAGGAGAGTGCACTCGCTAACACTTCACTCAAGGAATTCACACAATGCACAAAAACGATTATGCTAATAGACAATAAAATAGCACTCTAATCATTTATAAGCAGAACATGCAGAGATTTTACAAAAAGTTGTTTAGCTTTAATGAATATAAACTTTATGCCATATATTAGGCTATGTTTATAGATTTAACCTCTTCTTTTTTAATGGTGTGTTGCAAGATGTATTTATAAATATTTATACATTTATATTTATATATTTATTTTTCGACACAATGGCAACTAATCAGCAAAACGTCATCTATTTAATGTTGCTTCAAATAAAGTGAACCTGGTTGGTTGCATATCCATGTTTTCTGGGGAATTTTTCCATAGACATAATGATTTTATACTGTGCAAACGTCTCAGGTTACGTATGTAACCCTGGTTCCCTGAGAGGGAACGAGACGCTGCGTCGAGACGCGGTGGGAACGCCCTGCGTGATTGCGTCGTGAAGCAAGTGTATAATCAGTCCAATGGAAAGACGAGACGTCATAGGCGGGTGACGTCATCGACCAGGAAGCTATAAAGCCCCCTGAAAACAGACTGCGTCAGCTTCTGAAAAGCCGAAGCAAGTCGATCACAGGCATGCAGGGAGTATGGCAAGGCGACGCAGCGTCCCGTTCCCTCTCAGGGAACCAGGGTTACATACGTAACCTGAGACATTCCCTTTCAAGGGAACTCGAGCTGCGTCGAGACGCGGTGGGAACCCTATACCCACGACGCCATATGACAAATGCCTGTTCTGTGTGAAGTCAATGCGCACACTAAGAAGCAAGCACCCTAGACCCTGGAGTGGAGCCAAGATCCAAGTAATAAAATCTAACAAATGTAAGTGGTGAGGAGCAGCCTGCCGCATCACAAATGCCATGAAGGGAAACTCCCGAGATTAATGCCATAGAGGCAGCCATACTCCTCGTAGAATGAGCCTGGACAGCCAAAGGTGAAGGCTGTCCGGCCACTTCATAAGCAAGTGAGATAGCCTCAACTACCCACTTGCTCATCATCTGTTTAGATGCAGGGCAACCAATCTTAGGTGACAAATAATTGCTCTGATATACGCCACAGAGCAGCTCTGTGGACATACGCATCCAAAGCCCGGACAGGGCATAACAGATTAAGTTTTTCCTGATCTGGGGTATTAAAGGTGGAGGACAGAAGGCCTGCAGCACAAATGACCCACACATTTAGTAGGGACCTAGAAATACAACCCGACCTGGGGTGAAGAAATACTATCACCATACCAGGTGCAAATCCAAGTACGTGCAGGCCTCAGCCTCATGTACCACGGAGAAGACAAATTTAAGGATCTCTCCTCAGAGATAACCCAGCAAAGAAACATTCATTACAGAAATCAAGTACTGTACCAACAGGGCAGAAACAAGATTCAGAAGGCGTTCTCTGCACCAGGCAGAGAACAGTTTTCATATCAATGCATATTTAGTCTTCTCGTGGAGGGAGCTCTAGACTTGAGTATGGTCTCCACGACCTCGGTCGAGAGACCTGAATCTATGAGCTGGGCCCCCTCAGAGGCCGAGCCCACAGTATCCATAACTCCAGATGAGGGTGAAATATTGTATCCCAGAAACTCCCGGGAGCAAAGATATCGGGAAATGCGTACAGGTGTAGCGTCAACCACACCTAATACATCACATCCAGTCCAGGCGGAGCTGGATGCGTGAGGGAGAACCACATAGGGCAATGCGTTGTACAAACGATGCGAAAGGTCGACTTGAGTTTGACCGAAGTTCTCCCTAAGAAGCTCCACCACCTCGGGGTGAAGTCTCCATTCCCTGGGCCTCAGCCCCTGCCTCAACAGGATATCTGCTCTGATATACGAGACCATCAGTGTGTTGTCCGGAAGGACAACACAACCACCAGTGTGTTGTTGAGCGGCAACCCCAACATCTTTAAATGAGACAGAACTACATCTCGATGCCGAACTGCCATATGCTCAGATTTAGCTAGGATCAACCAATCGTTGATATAGTAAAGGTGTGGGGTGATAAACCTAGGCCGAATGGGAGAACCCGATAATGGTATGCTTCGCCCCCGAAAGCAAACCTCAGGAACCTCCTGTGATGAGGATGGATAGATAAGTAAGCGTCCCTTAAGTATATTGTGACAAACCAGTCCTCGGACTGAATCTGTGACACAATCATATTTAGCGTAAGCATACTTTGAACTTGAGATTCTGAAACCTGCTGTTTAATTGACCCAGGTCTAGAGTAGGACGCAACCCCTCATCCTCTATCGGAAACAGTGAAGTAATGGCTGTAAAACCCTGACCGTCTACTGGGAGGAGGAACCCCTTCTACAGCTCCTTTTGCAGAAGTGTCAGTACTTCCTGCTCCATAACCAAAGCCTGCTCGGGGTCCAACACTGTGAGGAGGACCCCTAGAAATCTGGGCGGACGAGAACCGAACTGAATTCTGAAACCCTTTTCTATAGTGTGCAGGACCCACTGAGAAATATGTGGCAGTAGTTTCCACGCTGCCAGAAATTCTACTAGGGGAACCAGTCTCTCAAGACTGGCCTCTGGATTTGGTTGAACAGTCACTATGGTGCCCTGAAGCGGCGAACCGGCAGGGAATAACCGAACAGACTGTTCTACGACCCTCCTCGGAGGATCGTTCGGGAACGCTGACACCTCGGTGCCCTGAAGCGGCGAACCGGCAGGGAACAACCGAACTGGCAGCACCAGTATTATCACCATAGGGAGGACCCCTAGAAATATGGGTGGATGAGAACCGAACTGAATTCTGTAACCCTTTTCTATAGTGAGCAGGACCCAACGAGATATATTTGGCAGTAGCTTCCACGCTGCCAGAAAATCTACTAAGGGTACCAGTCTCTCGAGACTGGCTTCTGGATTTAACCGAACAGTCACTTCGGTGCCCTGAAGCGGATAACCGGCAGGGAACGACCGACTTGACTGTTCCACGACCCTCCCCAGAGGGCGCCGAGGAAAAACGATTTCTCGAAACCGTTTTTCCCCGGAGGGGCCACCCTCAGAAGCCTGATAGCCTCGGCGTCAGGGCTTCTTCTTTGTCCAAGCTATTTTAGAAATAAACAGTCCTCAGATCTTGCATATCTCTAACTGGCTAGACTGCGACCGCCACCCATGTCCCCCTCGATTGTGGAGGAGCCCAACTGGCGACGCTCTCTTTTGCACACTGTGCTGCGAGGAGCTTAGTAGGCCGAGACTGCTCCCGCCCAGCAGTCTCAGGAACATTAGATTGGTGAGGAAGAAACCTCTGGAACGCCGCTGAATGGTTTATTTCTTAGTTTTTTTTAAAGCGGAGCGTCCAGAAGAACAGACATATTTTTATCCTTTATTTTTATATCAGAAAAAATTTATATATATATATAAATATATATCACTCCGTGGCCACTAGCATGAAAACAACCGAACTGGCAGAGCTGCGACCCTCCTCAGAGAGTCGCCCCCCAGAGGACGCAGAGGAGAAACGATTTCTCGAAACCGTCCCTCCCCGGTATAGTTTATCTGTTTTTGCACAACGCAATTCTCGAATAGCGTCAGTGCTGACATCCTCACATTCATCCATGTCCTATATACTTTACCCATCAGCGCTGCCTAATAAAATATATTTATTATTTACGATGGCTGGTGGGTTGTTAGGGTTCTGCAAGATATGGGACCCAGACGCAAATGAACAGACAAGGTTTTTATTAACAGGACTGAAGACTTGAAACAGCAGGGAGTGAAGCATGAATCACAGTAAAAACAGTAGGGCAAGGCAGACGACAACGACAGGCAGGAAGGATGACCACTGAGACTGTCAGCAAGATGGCGATGACGTGAGTGCAATAGAGGCAGCTCTGAAGGAAAGACCAGGCAGGAACACTAGGAACATGCAGCTTGATGTAGATCTCAGATGTAGCTCCAGTCTTGCCACCAGGTAGAGGCTCACAGAACCAGAGGCTCGACACGGGATAGCTGCACCAGTCAGGCAGCCAGGCAGTTGAGAGTCAGTGGCCAGGGAACTCAGGATACAGGACAGAGACACATAGAACAACATAAAAGACGAGAAACACAAGACAAGACTCAAGACAAGATAAGGCAACAATTAAGATAAGCAAAACTAAACTGATAAGATCAATGAAAAGAGAAACAAAAAGCAGAGAAATAAATATATATAAAAAAGCAAACTAATGAAAACTACGAAGACAAAAAAACTGGAGTAGCTAAAGAGAAAACTTCCACTTGACAGGGAAAATAAGAACTAAAGAAAATAACAAAAAATATAATTCTAAACAAAAGAGAACTCCAACTAAATTACCAAGCACAAGTGCTAAAGCTTAAGCAAAACAAAACAAAACAAAACAAAACAGTAACAATGATAACAAACCAGCGCAAGCACTAGGATAACTTCAAGATCACAAACTAGAAAACACTGCAATGTGCAAACTCACAACACACAACGAACCAGCAAAGACATGAGGGAAAGAGGCACAATATGAAGGGACCAGAGCACATGAGGATCAGGTGAGCACAATTAATGAAACGAGGACAAGACGTGGACTAAACAAGGGGGCGTGGTAACGGGAAACAAGGAGGCAGGACATGAGGAGCACATGGCAAACACAGACCAAGACAGAGCCATGTGCTCAAACACAAGACAAACACAGAAACATGAAACCACAACAAAACAGACAAGGCTGCCAGGGCAGAACCCTGACATGGGTAACGTCGGGGTTAATAATGATGACGCCGACTCGGGAGAGAGAAAGCTCGCAAGCGTCTCTTTAACCCGAGGCACTGTCATACCATGATACTTAATACCCATAACATTACTATAGTTAGACGTTTGGGGATTAAACACATAAAATAGAAACCGGTTTATTCCACGATCTCGACACCTCAGTGTGGAGATAGGGAAAAAACGGCAGTCCCCGACGAGGAGGCTGAGATACAGAGTTTTCCTGTTTTCTTAGATATATTTCATCTAATAAACTCTTTTTATTTTCACTCTCATAATGTTCAGCTGGCCAGTAAATATTAACTGGCAACAGCATTAGATAAAACCTCCTTTTAAAAGCTCCTCTTTATTCAGCAGAGTTATGAGCTGACTTATTTATTTATTAATTGAAAACTCAAACATCTGCCTAATTCTTAATATCTTTATTTGTTTTGTTCTCTTTTTCTTAACAAAACTCTAACGATACCAATTCCTGGATCTGGATCTGGCAGGTGAAAGCTGAGATAGGGCGGCGCCCGTCCCAACCCACGCTGTCAGATCCGTTTGCGAACCCCGAAATGCGTGTCGCCGCCGTGCCTCGGCAACAGCGGGACCCGCGCGGGGAACGCGAACCGAACCGTCCTCCTCGAAGAACTCCCGGCGGGAGCGGAGCGTTCTCACGGACAGCTTCTCGCAATGCTCACAGTCAGCCCCCTCGAGAACTGACTGATGGCATGCTCCACTCCCAAACAGCAACACAAAGCTGATGTGTGTGTCCCCACCCGTGATATAACGTGGGCAGGGAACAACACAAAGCTTGCTTGCTCTCTTTTGCCATAATATATATATTGCAACTTGACAGACAACAATAAATATGACAAGGACAGAATACACAGATCGCTTGCTGAAGGCGCAGAAGCTGACGCGGTCTGTTTTCAGGGGTGCTTTATAGCTTCCTGGTCGATGACGTCACCCGCGTCTCGTCTTTCCATTGGACTGATTATACACTTGCTACACGACGCAATCACGCAGGGCGTTCCCACCGCGTCTCGACGCAGCTCGAGTTCCCTTGAAAGGGAACTGTGTATTCTTGCCCCAACCCTAAACACAACCCTCACAGAAAACGTTCTGCATTTAAAAAAACAACAAAATTTTTTTAGTATGATTTATAAGATGTTTTCCTCATAGAGACCAAAAAAAATGTCCCTACAAGGTCAAAAATTACTGGTATTACTATCTTTGAGGGGACATTTGGTCCTCACAACATTTTTCTTTTGCCAGGACAACACACACACACACACAGACACTCAAGTACACACACTCCCCCGGTCTGGCCAGTCTGTAGTCTTGAAGCCTAGGGGACCGGGTAAACACTTTATTTGCAATTTCCTCAGAATTTACATCTGCACTGTTGCTTGTACACACATAGAGACAAATACTAACACATTCCAGCAGGAGACTATAGAAAGTTAAAATTTACCTTTGTCTGCTATACCAAAGCCACACTACATGTGATGTAGTGACATGCTATTTTTAGAATACCAACATAGCAGGGTTGTCTGATATATTTGTGGCTGGAGTGGGCTCAGGGTCAAAAGAATCTAGCAGGTTAAAGCATTTGCGTATGTTAAGAAAACTAACATGTATGCATTAAACAGTGATAGTGCTTGGCTCAGTTCAGCCAAACGCAGTCTGTGTCTTAGATTCTTTGTCCATGCATCTAAACAATAGTGCTGCTGGCATTTTAATTTTTTGTTTAATTACTTTGAGCCTGTTGCAAATGTTTTTTTTTTTTATTTAAAACCATTAACTAACAATGAGCAATACATTTGTTACAATATTTAGTAATCTTCGTTAATGCTATTAAATAATAACAAAAAAAATGTTCATTGTTAGTTTATGTTAGCTCAGGCCCATTAAATAATATTAACAGATACAACAATTAATTTTAAAAATGTATTAGTACAGTACATGTTTAAATTAACATTAACTAAGATTAATAAATGTGGTAACACTTTAGAATAATGGTCCATCATTAACATCAGTAACTATGCAGAAAGTAATGCAGGACCTAATCAGTAAGTACTATCAAAATTTAGGACTAAGTGTCATGGTGCAGCTAAGCTTGGTGTCAAACACGATGAAGAAGATGAAGATAAATCAAGACTTGTTTAATAGGACGAAAACATCACCAAACTCAACATAAACATTAACGACAACCGACAATGAGAATTGAAAACACAGGCAGATAAATATACAGGCAAACTAGGATAATTAACCACACACAGCTGGACAGAATAACGAAATCATATCAATTACCATGACAACTAAAGACTGGCAGGGACTAGAACAAAGGAGTGAATAGAAACAAACTAAAAGTCCATGAAATTGAAACTAAGACAGAAATAACAGATAAAATGTTACATTACTCCCCCTCCCAAAAGGCGCGGCCTCGCGGCGTAACAGAATAGATGAGGGAGGGACAGTGGGGGCTTTGGAGGCGGACGAGGAGATGGCGAAAGGGTGGTGAGAGCAGGTAGATGAGACCAAGGTGGTGATGACGGAGGAAGAAGCCATGGTTGGAATGATGGGAGGATTGTAAGGACGAAAGCCCACAGTGGGGTTGGTGGAGGGAGGAGCCATGGTGGAATCCAGGCTGACGACACTAGGGGGACCACCGACAGAGATGGAGTCGAAGGTAGTGGAGCCCAGAGCGCAGACGGAAGCCAGAGGGAGTAATGGTATGCCGATGACCTGGGCAGCCGCAACGGAGCCGAAGCGACGACTCCCAGAGATGGAAGTGGGCCACCAGAGGGCAGCGGCTGAACTGGAGCGACCAAGGGCGGAGGTGGAGCCAGAGGGAGGGTGGAGCTGGCCGAAGTCGAGGGGTAGAGGTCCAGAGAGCAGCGGATGGCCCGCAAGTCCGCAGCGGAGGCATGGCGATGTCCGACCCAGGTGGAGCCGACGGTCCGAGGGAGCCCAGCGAGGCCGAATGGCAGATGGTTCACGTTGGAGTCGAGGAAGGATGACGACTGGGTGGCAGGCTTAGCTGAGGACTGAGGATGAGAATAGATCGCTTCCATATCCTCGAACTCCACAAGGACTCCCACGGCAATGGGCGGTGTAGCCGGCTCACATGCCTGGTTGGACTCTCCGTGGTGATTCGGCTCCGGGGCGAATATGGGCGATGTCTTCCCTTACTCAGGCACAGGCTCACTCGTTGCGGCAGGTGGAAGCTTCCAGTCTGTGTCAACAGCTCAACAGCTCAACCTGTAAGAAATCGAAAGGACATAAGTACTCGTTCATTCAACTTTCGACGTATAACCCATGTTGAACTTGCAAAACCTAGAATCAAATCTGAGATTTCTCAACGGCAATCGGGTGAAAGAGACAAATTTAGCCATCTAGCTCCAAAGACTCCCATTCATTTTGCACTCGGACGATCGCCCCCCAGTGGAACTCTGGTGGAACTACAACCAAAATTCGGTACAATAGGACTTAGTGAGTGGCCAGGCTTTCCGTAGACGGGCTTTGTCATGTCTTTGTTTAGTTTTAATTTTGTTCATGTTTGGATTTAAATAAAGCTGCACTTGGGTTCGTCTACTCTACACTCACCTCCAGTGGACTCGTTACAGCTGGACAGAATAACGAAATCATATTAATTACCATGACAACTAAAGACTGGTGGGGACTAGAACAAAGGAGACTAAATAGAAACAAACTAAGTGTCCATGAAAATGAAACTAAGACAGAAATAACTAATAATATGCTACACTAAGATAGTTCTTTATTAGGCAATCAATATTTACTGTATGACTAATTAATTACTATCACAACATTAACGTGTCTGAGATGTGAGCAATTGTCTTTTTTAATCTTAACGTGGTCATAAAATGCATCACTAATAACTCAAGTGTTACCTAGTCACTATGCAGGAACTGCTAGTGATCTGGACCATTATTTTAAAGTAAAAATGTTGTCTTATGTTAAGGGTTGTTTTACTCCAGTATTCATCATTAAAGTCTATTTAGAGAATTCCTATCTCTGCGTGTTGCTTGTCCAGAAACGTTACACTCTGGGCAAGTTTCCTCATTATTACATGCACATTCAAGCAACTAAGCAAAGTGTGTTAGGTCAACAGATGGCATGAATGCAATTCAGAGAGTACTACCTATTAAAAAGGTATTGGGAAAGTATTGCATTATTAATATAATTAATTAGTTATGATATAATAGACACTGACACTGCTATTAATGTTTATATATATATATATATCCCAGCCTGTTGTGACCATGATGGTGTCACAGTCTTCGTCTGCACCTGTCTGTCTTAGTCATCTTCACTACACTTCCCATAATCCTTCTTGTCTCCACACCTGTACTCACTCCCTCATTATCCACCTGTCCCTCGTCATCATCATCTGTGTCACCTGTCTTCACCTCGTTAGTGTTCATTTGTCTCTGTATTTAGTTTGCTTCGGTTCATTCAGTCTTGGTTCGGTCGTCGTCGATGTATAGTTGTATTTGTGTGAGTTTTGTTTGCCTGCCTGTACCTGTTTGGAGTTTGTTATCAGTAAATGTTTGCATTGGAGCCTTCTTGCCTCAGACTCTTCTTCAACCCGCACCACAACCCGTGACAGAACGACCGACCCTTAAAAAACTGAAGATGACCGAGCGGGAGAGAGGACTTCCATTTGCGGGGACCCGGTTGGCCATATTTCGCGGGACCCGTGGAGGCCGCAGTAGAGGAGGTGGTCGTGTAGAAGCCCGACACCACTCTACATTCTGGCCTCTTTTCAACCCTGGGTTGATTATGTCCAGTCCAGGGCTCCATCCGCCACCGTGCCCGTCTAGCCCAGAGCCCTCGCCGCTGGTCCGACCCAGCCCAGATCTTCATGTCACGCCTGCAGAGCCAGTCTTCGAGCCAGAGCCCGCTGATCCTGCGCCAGAGCCCGCTGATCCTGCGCCAGAGCCCGCTGATCCTGTGCCAGAGCCCTCTTCACAGCTGGTCCTGCCCAGCTCAAAGCCTTCACTGCTGGTCCTGCCCAGCTCAAAGCCTTCTTCACCACTGGTCCCATCCAGCACAGAGCCCGCCGCCTGCCCGCCAGAGCCTGAGACCGTCCAGCCAGAGCTTCACATCCTCCACGGTCCTGCGCCAGAGACCGTCCAGCCAGAGACCGTCCAGCCAGAGACCGTCCAGCCAGCTCTGGAGGACGCAGTGCTCCTTGTGGGATCCATGGCTGTTTTGTGTGTGTGGGCAGCACACACATGCATTACAGCCCATGAACCCAGCCCTGAGCTTCCTTCGCCGTTGGTTCCGTCCAGCCCTGAGCTTCCTTCGCCGCTGGTCCCGTCCAGCCCTGAGCTTCCTTCGCCGCTGGTCCCGTCCAGCCCAGAGACCCCTTCACCGCTGGTTCCATCCAGCCCAGAGACCCCTTCACCGCTGGTTCCGTCCAGCCCAGAGACCCCTTCACCGCTGGTTCCGTCCAGCCCAGAGACCCCTTCACCGCTGGTTCCGTCCAGCCCAGAGACCCCTTCACCGCTGGTTCCGTCCAGCCCAGAGACCCCTTCACCGCTGGTTCCGTCCAGCCCAGAGACCCCTTCACCGCTGGTTCCGTCCAGCCCAGAGACCCCTTCACCGCTGGTTCCGTCCAGCCCAGAGACCCCTTCACCGCTGGTTCCGTCCAGCCCAGAGACCCCTTCACCGCTGGTTCCGTCCAGTCCAGAGACCCCTTCACCGCTGGTTCCGTCCAGCCCAGAGACCCCTTCACCGCTGGTTCCGTCCAGCCCAGAGACCCCTTCACCGCTGGTTCCGTCCAGCCCAGAGACCCCTTCACCGCTGGTTCCGTCCAGCCCAGAGACCCCTTCACCGCTGGTTCCGTCCAGCCCAGAGACCCCTTCACCGCTGGTTCCGTCCAGCCCAGAGACCCCTTCACCGCTGGTTCCGTCCAGCCCAGAGACTAGTAATGACTCTGTCACTCTCCCCATTAAATTTTTGGGGGGGGGCCATAGGGCTCCGCCATGGCCACCCGAAGGGCCTCCATCGCCATGGCCGCCCGAAGGGTCCGCACCGCCATGGCCGCCCGAAGGATCCGCACCGCCATGGCTGCCCGAAGGGTCCGCACCGCCATGGCCGCCCGAAGGATCCGCACCGCCATGGCCGCCCGAAGGGTCCGCACCGCCATGGCCGCCCGAAGGGTCCGCACCGCCATGGCCGCCCGAAGGGTCCCCACCGCCCTGGCCACGCCCATGTCCTGCTCCGCCCTGGCCGCCTTCACGTCCTGCTCCGCCCTGGCCGCCTTCACGTCCTGCTCCGCCCTGGCCGCCTGCACGTCCTGCCCCGCCCTGGCCGCCTGCACTTCCTGATCCGCCCTGGAGGCTTCCCGTCCCAGTTTGGCCACGCCTTGGCCAGCCTTCAGGGCGCCCGCCCCCCCACCCCATTGATGTTCTACGGCGCGAGGTCGCGCCTTGTTGAAGGGGGGCGTTCTGTCACAGTCTTCGTCTGCACCTGTCTGTCTTAGTCATCTTCACTACACTTCCCATAATCCTTCTTGTCTCCACACCTGTACTCACTCCCTCATTATCCACCTGTCCCTCGTCATCATCATCTGTGTCACCTGTCTTCACCTCGTTAGTGTTCATTTGTCTCTGTATTTAGTTTGCTTCGGTTCATTCAGTCTTGGTTCGGTCGTCGTCGATGTATAGTTGTATTTGTGTGAGTTTTGTTTGCCTGCCTGTACCTGTTTGGAGTTTGTTATCAGTAAATGTTTGCATTGGAGCCTTCTTGCCTCAGACTCTTCTTCAACCCGCACCACAACCCGTGACAGATGGCATGTGTGTGGCATCTCTTTTATTATTTTTGTATTCCTCATTGGAATACGAGGACAAAGAGAATAAACATCCCACACAAAGGCATATTTGTTGCTTTTTACATAATTTATCAAACAGTTCTTCAGCATAAAGAGACTTTATATTCCACCCACCCAGAAATGCCACCTTTAATTTACTTCTCCTACATATGTATTTTGCTGCTAATGTGACATTAGGTTTTGAGTCTGTAGTTTGTTGTGATGGAACATTTTTATGTTTTTATCAGTGTTGGTGTGTCCCCGGGACCCAAGCCACATTAGCGGGTGATCTGTCTTCACGGCAGGCATGTTAAGTAGGCTGATGAAAGCTATCTCTCTGCATTCCTGCTTTGACACTGCCACTCACATATCTGCACCTACTGTATAATGAAGTGCTGATTTAGCTGACGATCCGCGGATAGAGATCAGAGATGGGATGCAAAGATTGAGTACGTAGACATACTCTCACAGCAAAACACATTTGTGCACCTGCATAAGCACGTCATTACGTCTGTTACTTTTGTTCTTTATGGAAAGTTGAAGTAAATGAGACAAAACAGAGAGCGACAGAACAACAGAAGAAGATACGACTTTTAGTACAGAGAGCTACTGTTGGCTACTGGGCTACTGAACTGACTTCAGCTCAACAATGACACTATTTTCTTTCAGAGTTGATGTACAGCCGAAATGAACTCTGTTTGCATCATTGAATCATTATTGTTCTGTGTATCACTGTAAAGCTCCTTTGAAACAATCTGTATAAAGCGCCAAATAAATAAAGGTGACTTGACTACTGTTGAGAGAGGGGACATCAGAAATCCATACTAATAAATGTTCCTCCCCTTTTTTTATATTATTATTATTAATATTTATTATTATTGTATGTATCATTTTTATATTTCAAATGTATTATTCATATTTATGTTTTCAAGAATATTGGTATATTAATATAAAACATAGACAAAGACCAAAAATGTAAGCAAACATAACTAACCAAATAAATAATTTTCACATGCATATGTCATTTCATAAATTCTCATACACTTTTTCTTTTTTATTATCTTGAAATTATGTAGCTGCACACACACAAAATATTAAGTAAGCCTATGGGTTTGTGCATTCAGTGTGTTTTTTTTAACTCATCACTTTTTTTCTGTTTCATTAGAATCTTAGAAAAACAACTTTTAACACTACTGAAAGTTGTTCATCGACAAGAAATGCAAAGACATGAACTTAAAAATGTGAAGCTTATTTCACAAAATAATATTTTTCTTTTGATTATAGGCCTATTTTCACTCAAGTTATCTATGGAAAGCCCGCAGCAAAGATATGCTGCTTAGAAAAAAATTCCAGGGAGGTAACTCTCATACTCCCAATAGTCCACACTGATGTTTGCTTTGCTTGAGTTGGCCCATCAAGGTTAGCCCATGTTCTGTTATTCTCCCATGTTGCATCAAAGCCACATCAGGCCTTTGCAGAAAAGAAAATTCTATACTGTACTCATGGGCTGAGTTTTCCAAGTGAGACAGATTTTATCCGTTTAAACTGACTTTATTTCTGATTTATCATACAAGAAACTGCACATTTCTGGCACTGTCACTGATAGTGTTTTCCAGGCATGCAGTATAACCAACAAGGAGGCACACCACAAACCCACATGGAGCTGACCATTCCACTGTTTTACTAACTGTGAGTGTGTGTATGTATTTGTTTATGTGTGTTTGTTTGTTTTTAAGAGAACAATATTTTGCAAAGTTCTCTTTTCGACAACTTCATAATTTTAATCGTTTTTATTGCTATAAAAAGCAATTAAATGTTTTTTTTTTTACTTGATGTCGAAAACACCATATTTATCAAAATACAAGAGGCATAATTGGTAAGTTTATATAAAAACCATGCAAAACTACTGCCCTCTAGTGTACATAATGCAACTCATTCATTGTTTTGCATGTCTACATTTCAACATTTAATTATGATATTTTAGCAGCAGAAGACACTAGTGATGCAATTTTGATTCCCAGAAAATGCATATTAATAAAAATGTACACTTTTAATGCACTGTAAGTTGTTTATAATGTTAATGTCTTCAAACTGCAAGAATGTGAATTATTATATTACTGCCATTATATTACAGTAATGGCCTTAGGTGTGACGTGTTGATATAACACAATACTCTCAGGATACTTATGTTTACACTTAGGGAGGTGATATACTCATATACACTACCTCATTTGATCAAAGCACAACTCCCCAGTGTGCAGTTGTTGACTAATTAATTGTTTCCAATTTCCAGACTGCTTATTAGAGACTATTGCACACATGTACTCTCTCAAACACACACAGAGGCACCTCACCGGACGGACCTCACCACCAGATGGTCTTTTCATTAACCTCGGAATAAAATCCTTTTACCTGCATCAAATCAATCATCTATGACTCTCTTCTCCACCTTTTTATCCCTCAGATCTAGGTTGTTTTTAGTCATTTGAGCTTTGAAGTGTCCAGATGGATGGGTGTGAAAGACGTGGGAGTGAGCATGTGCACACATGATCCAGGTCACACACAACTTGTACTTGGGCCGTTCTTTTGGTGCTTGAAGTACAGGTGGTTCTCTTGGAGGTTTCTTATTTTCTGGTATATGGTATATATTCTGTTTGTTGTTGTTCTGGGTCCTTTCTTGGTAATTATTCAAATTATTTTTTATCATGCTAATTGATTCCATTAAGTGCTGCAGGGGGCATGAATACATTACTCTGATTTGCACATTGAGGGGATAATCATCTGAGATATAATTATTATGTGGGTTTGTCATTGCTGTACTGGGGGTTGTGTGTCATTATGCGGATGTCCCCATCAATTTCATGTATCATAGGCCTAGATGTTTACTCACAGTTGTGGATGTGTTTGAATTCGCTCTTTAATTAGCACTTTACTTTAATTAGCAGTTTACCCAGGGTTTCTGTCCTGGCATTAGCTGACTGCAAAATAAAAATATTTGCAAGTGGTTTGTTACAGAAGGAAGGATGAAGTTGACATTTAGTCCAACAGGTCCATCTAGTGGCATAACCTTAAGATCAACCTTAACAAAATGTAACATTTTAGTTTCCTGTTAATGTATCAATAACTTTATCACTCCCCACACCCCAACAAATATAATTTGGTTGCCTTTATAACAGAAGTGATTGTGCACATTATCATTGTTTACTTTTTAGTTTTTAATAGAGCACATGGAATTTGCAGAAATATATATTATATTAATATATTAATATATTTTTACACCTAATTCCCATGATGGCAAAGTTTAATTTTCAGCAGCCATTCTTCAGTGTTACATGAACCTTCAGAAATTATTCTAATACGCTTATTTGGTGCTCAAAAACATTTCTTATTATTATCAGTGTTATATAAGTATATATTATTGAACATCATATAACTGTTCTAGCACATGTCCTCATTTTAATATTATCAGGTTCAGGAATCAGAACAGAGCAAAGCTAGCAATGTGTTCAAGATCAAATAGTTTATGTCTTGCTTTTAACCTAAATTTTACCCAATTAGGGTAGAATAACATGAAGTCTGCATGATCTAATCATTAGGGTGAAGAGAAGACACATTGAAAGTTTAGCGCCTCAGGACAACATTTCACAAGGCATGAATTCTCGAGCCCTGACCACAGAAAAAAATGGTCAAATTCATTAGCAGTTGCTTACACTGGCCTTGAAGTGTATGATAAAAATGATAGTTTCCATGGTAACCGATAGTGTGCCAAAACCAAGAGTAAGACAGGTTGCAAGTGGACTACTCTCATTTATAAATGTGGGCTGTGAAAGGTTATGCTGTAGTAGCTGACATACAAGGTTGATTATGGTTTTATTATTTTGCTTTGACCTCAAATGCTTTATATGGATACACTGGATAGGGCTGTGCCAGATGGCATATTCATTAATTTGTCTTATTAAATGAATGACGTGTCACCCATTCCCCATAATCAAACACTCCCATGTTTGCGTTCAGTGACTTCACCGCATCCATAGAAACAAGTCATTGGTGTTAGGCAGGGTGTTAGGAGGCCCTCTAATATCACATGTCATTTAGAGTTTCACACTTCTAGACTACACAGACATACACACACACAAACTACAGATAAAACAAGGTGAACATGTGAGGAAGACATTTATTCCCTGAAATGAATTTTCACTACTGATTTCAAATGTTTTTAAAAATCATATTATTTGCCCTTAATGGCCATTGGCCAGTTAGAATGTGCTTCTTAATCGTATCTGTGTGTCTGTTGAGTACACATGCAGTGCTTCAGAGAGACAAGGTCAGAGAGATCCTAAAAGATTTGTTTGAACATACAGAATGTACTGATATGATGAACTACATTCCAGTTACATGTTGTGAAAAAAAAAAAAAAAAGTATTTTTATTTATAGTGCAAGAAAAGGAAGAGTATAGGTGGCATAATGGAGGCTGAAGGGAGAGATTAAAACCGTTTTTTGAAAGAATTCTCTTATGCTCAACCAAAGTTGAATTTATTTGATCAAAAATATAACAGTAAAATTAATTTTAAAAAAGAAAAGAAAAAAACTGTTACACTGTCAAATCCTACTGAAAAAATCCTATTTTAAAATAAATGTTTTCTATTTGAATATATTTTAAAATGTGATTTTACTTCCAGTGTCACATGAGCATTCAGAAATCATTCTAATATGCTGATTTGGCGCTCAAGTCAAGTCAGCTTTATTTGTATAGCTCTTTTTACAATACAGATTGTTTCAAAGCAGCTTTACAGAGATAACAGGAAAATAATGCAACAAAGTTTGTTTCCAGAAGAAAATAGCGTCACAGTCGAGCTTTGTAAAGAAGGAGACCTAATCAGACGGCAGTTTGGCGCTGGCTCTGACATACACACACACACACACACACACACACACACATTCAAATTTGCCGCTCCTCTGTTACCGCTATGGTCCGGGTGCACACGAGACACATAGCACTTGTTCATTCAAACACAAAGTACCCATCGTCTTGATACAATAAACTCACATCGCATACACACGCATACATATACGTGCATATAGATTTACCTGCTCATGATGAGTTGATTCTGGGAGTGAGAGAGACAGATTAAACGTGATTGTTGGTATCGAGGGCTATTTATAGCGCACTGTCACGTCTCCGCAATAATGGCGTCACCCGGAAAGGAGGATACTATGTGTCATGTGATGTGGGAAATATTTTTGTGTCCATAGTTAATTTATGTCTTGAAAGAATATTACGTGATGTTGGTATGTATTTTATGGGTATATATTTATGTTTAATGTTTATTAGTGCGAGTTTATGTAGTACTTAAGCACTGTGAAATTTCATGTTCCCCCCGGGGTTTTGGTAAATGGTTGGCTCCAATAGGGGAGGAGCCAACAGTATAAAAGAGTGGCTGAATATTCATTCAGGGTCTCTTGGTAGGCTGATGCGTGAGTGTGCAGTTGTGGTGCCACGAACAAATCAATTAATGTTTTGCTGTGTGAAACCGTGTATTGTGGATACGTGTTTACAGTTTTTTTTTTTGTTTATTTTATTTATTTTGTTTAGTTAATATATTTTCGCCAGTGGAAGAGTTGATTATTTTTGTACAGTTTTGGACTCGCTTGTAAATAAGTTTCACCTCTATATAAATAAACCATCATTTTGCACCATAGTGCATTTGCGAGCTGGGCCATCATTTTTTATCTTGGACCATACCACGTCCAGGAAGTGGGCCATCAAAACCCACTTCCCTACATTTTGGTGTCAGAAGTGGGATGGCCACTCGTAAAAAGACACAGAGAGGGCGGAAACCACGTTCACAAGTGAGGCAGAGTGCAATGGATCCGGAGCTGGATTTACTGGGTGAATCGGAGGATGAGGAGACAGAGGAATATCCGAGAGCCAGTTCACCTCAGCCCAGCACTGTCACAACGAGGGGGACGATGCAAACTGGGGAAATGGTGGCGTTAATGCGGGAATTCCTTGGTGCTCAACAACAGAGGGAGGAGAGATATCTGTCTGAACTCCGAGGAATACGTGAATCCATGCAGCAGACGGGTCAGGCAGCGGCTACACCAAGCAGTGCTGCGAGTCCACGAATGGAGCTTCCGACGCCAGGCCGGTCTAGACCACCACCACCAGCACCACCACCACCACCACCACTAAGATCGGAGCCGCAAATGCCAGTCTTCCAAGCTGGCGAGGATATGGAAAACTTTCTACGTCGCTTTGAGCGTCTGGCACGGACGTGGAGATGGCCTGAGGAGGAGTGGAGCTGTAGGCTGGTGCCGTTGCTAACAGGCAGAGCATTGGAGGCCTATCTGGCTATGGATGAGGAGCAAGCCGAGGTTTATGATGAGCTGCGGGAGGCTCTCCTTGAAAAATTCAATATCTCACCGGAGACGTATCGGCAGCGCTTCCGGGCTTCGGCAGTACCGGCGGGAGAATCCCCAACTGAGACGTATCACCGGCTACGGAACTTGTATCGTCGGTGGGTTCGACCAGAGCAGTCCACGAAGGAGGGGATTGGAGAATTGATTATCCTCGAACAACTGTTGCGAGTGTTGCCATATGACAGCCGCATGTGGGTTAAGGAGCACGAGCCTACCAGCGGACTGGCAGCAGCAAGGTTGGCGCAGCAATATGGAAATGCTCATCGGGGAAGTCAACGGTCTCAACCACCACGAGGTAATGCTAAAACCACTTCACAAAGACCGTATATGGATACAATTGAATCAAAAACAGGCACAGACAAGGAACTTATTTGTTATTACTGTCAACAGCCAGGGCACAAAGCCACTGTGTGTCCCATCCGTAAAGCTAAACTCACGGGTTACTGCTATGTTCCTAGAGAGAAGGACATTGAGGATATAAATATGTGTGACTCTCAGAACATAATGACTGTGACTGTTGATGGACAATCTGTGAGAGCGTTGTTGGACACTGGAAGTGCCATTTCTTTGTTGAAATCATGTCATGCTGCAAACATGTTTTTTGATGACACCATTGACATCCAATGTGTACATGGGGATGTGAAAAGTTACCCAAGTACTGTGGTGAATGTATGTGTTTATGAACAAACGTATTTACTCAAGGTTGCAGTTGTTGAATCGTTACCTACTGACATGATTCTAGGGAAAGATTTGCCTATATTGCCTGATTTATTGCAAGGTACAATGAACTCTGATGGTGATAAGGTAGAAGCACAGCTATCATGCCCTGTTGTAACACGGGCCAAAGCTAAGGCTGGGTTACAGCCCTTACCAGACTTGCACGATAGTCTGATTCAGGGTGGGACTAAGGGCCCCAGAAAGTCACGCCGACAGCGGCGTGCATCCAAATATTTGGGTAGTCCAGACCCAGAAGTTAATACTGAGGGTTTGGAAGTGAGCAATTGGCAGATTCCAGAGAAAATTGGGGATTTGCAAAGAAAAGATCTGTCTTTGCAACCATTGTTTGACAAAGCAGAAGGGAAATGTGTGTCTAATGTGCATAAAGAACAGTATGTCATTGATAATGGGATTTTGTATGTGCAAACAGATGATGTGAAACGTTTGGTGTTGCCTACATGCTGTCGCAATCTTGTTATGCACATAGCACACGCTGTTCCATGGGCCGGGCATTTAGGTCACCACAAGACATACACACGTATAAGTGCACGCTTTTATTGGCCCACTATGTACACTGACATACATGCACACTGTACTACTTGTCCAGTCTGTCAGAAGACCAGTGCGGTTCGCCAACAGGACAGGGCTCCATTACAGCCACTACCAATCATCAGCGAACCCTTCCGACGGATTGCCATGGACATTGTGGGCCCACTAGAGAGGAGCAGTGCAGGATACCAGTACATCCTTGTCATTAGTGACTATGCTACCAGGTACCCAGAAGCATTCCCTCTGCGAACCATCACAACACCAAAGATTATCCATGCCCTTGTCCAGTTGTTCTCCCGTGTAGGTATTCCTGACGAAATTCTTACTGACCAGGGGACGAACTTTACTTCACGTCTAATGGCACAGTTTCGTCGCCAGTTGGGCATCTCCGGCATCAAGACTAGTCCATACCATCCACAGACAGATGGCCTTGTGGAGCGCTTCAACAGAACACTGAAAGGGATGCTAAGGAAGTTTGTTGCCGATACGGGGAGAGATTGGGATAGATGGTTACCCTTTCTGCTCTTCGCTTACAGGGAAGTACCACAAGCTTCGACAGGATTCTCTCCATTTGAGTTGCTGTATGGATGGCAGGTGCAGGGACCTCTTGATTTGCTGAGGAAGAGCTGGGAGGTACCTGCCTCCAAACCCCAGGAAAAGGGTATCCTGAGCTATGTTCTGGAGATGAGAGAACGACTGGAGCGTTACAGGGACGAAGCCAAGGTTAACCTGAAACAGGCTCAACAAAACCAGAAAAGGTGGTACGATCAAAAGGCCAGGCTTCGCCAATATCAGTCAGGACAAAAAGTACTACTGTTGCTACCTTCTTCAACCAACAAACTACTGGCGAAGTGGCAGGGACCCTACACCATTAGCCGGAAAATGGGTCCGCTAACTTATGAAGTGCACCACCCAGATAAAGGAAAGGAAAGACAGACGTACCATGTAAACTTGTTAAAAGAGTGGAAAGAGCAAGCCAGTGTGGAGGCTAAAACTGTGTTGATGGTTAGGAAAGTGGAGGTGGAGGATGAGGACTGTGAAGCTCAAGTTCAGAGGCAGACCTCACAACTCGATTTTACCCATCTACAAGATCCTGAAAGGTCTGACATGCAACATCTTCTATATCAGTTTCCAGATCTGCTTTGTCAAAGGCCTGGACGGACGGATGTAGCCCAACACACCATCCACTTAAATGACCCTACGCCATCGAGACAGCGGCCGTATCGCATCCCTGAGCGCCTTCTAACTCCTTTAAAAACAGAAATTGAGACGATGATACAACTGGGCGTCATCGAACCCTCTGCAAGTGAATGGAGTAGCCCAATAGTCATTGTGCCGAAGAAGGACCATACACTTCGCATTTGCATCGACTTTCGTAAATTGAACAGCCAATCCAAGTTTGATGCATACCCGATGCCCCGAGTGGATGAATTGTTGGAAAGGATCGGCCGAGCCCAGTTCATCACCACTCTTGATCTTTGTAAAGGTTACTGGCAAGTGCCTCTTGACCCAGCATCTCGACCTTATACTGCATTTAAGACTCCCCTTGGATTATTCCATTTCACTGTCTTGCCCTTCGGATTGCATGGAGCCCCAGCAACGTTCCAGAGGATGATGGATCGAGTCCTGCAAGGTGGGGAGGAATGTTCAGCTGCATACTTGGATGATGTTGTCATCTTCAGTAACACCTGGAACGATCACATCCAACACCTCAAGCAAACTCTGGAAAGAATACAGAGAGCAGGTTTGACTCTGAACGTGGGAAAATGCAGATGGGCACAACGAGAAGCCTGTTATTTAGGATACCTGTTAGGTAATGGACAATTGAAACCACAAGTCAGCAAGGTAGAGGCAATTCATCGCAGCCCACCACCAAGAACAAAGAAAGAAGTTAGATCCTTCTTGGGTCTGGTGGGATGGTACAGGCGATTTATCCCAGAATTCGCCTCTATTGCTACCCCATTGACCAACTTGTTGGCTAAGGCAGTACGGAACCCCTTACCATGGACGGAGGACTGTGAGTTGGCTTTTAGATCCCTCAAGGAAAGGATCTGTTCCAGTTCAGTTCTCCAGATACCTGACTTCTCTCAGCGGTTTGTGGTCCAGGTTGATGCTTCTGCAACAGGATTAGGAGCGGTCCTAGCCCAAGGGATTGCTGGGGAGGAGAAGCCAGTGGTGTTCCTCAGTCGTAAGCTGCTGCCTAGAGAGGCAAGATACTCTACAATTGAAAAGGAGTGTCTTGCCATTAAATGGTCCCTCGATAGCCTCCGGTATTACCTGCTTGGGAGAGAGTTTGACTTGGAGACGGACCATCGGGCCCTAAGCTGGATCAATGCGATGAAGGACAACAATGCCAGAGTTACTCGATGGTACTTAGCTCTCCAACCTTTCCGCTACAATGTCCGTCACATCCCTGGGAGGAAGAATGTGATTGCTGACTACCTGTCTCGGTACCCGAGCAGTACGCAGCTTGGAGAGAGAGAAGGTAGTGTAAAGAAGGAGACCTAATCAGACGGCAGTTTGGCGCTGGCTCTGACATACACACACACACACACACACACACACACACACATTCAAATTTGCCGCTCCTCTGTTACCGCTATGGTCCGGGTGCACACGAGACACATAGCACTTGTTCATTCAAACACAAAGTACCCATCGTCTTGATACAATAAACTCACATCGCATACACACGCATACATATACGTGCATATAGATTTACCTGCTCATGATGAGTTGATTCTGGGAGTGAGAGAGACAGATTAAACGTGATTGTTGGTATCGAGGGCTATTTATAGCGCACTGTCACGTCTCCGCAATAATGGCGTCACCCGGAAAGGAGGATACTATGTGTCATGTGATGTGGGAAATATTTTTGTGTCCATAGTTAATTTATGTCTTGAAAGAATATTACGTGATGTTGGTATGTATTTTATGGGTATATATTTATGTTTAATGTTTATTAGTGCGAGTTTATGTAGTACTTAAGCACTGTGAAATTTCATGTTCCCCCCGGGGTTTTGGTAAATGGTTGGCTCCAATAGGGGAGGAGCCAACAGTATAAAAGAGTGGCTGAATATTCATTCAGGGTCTCTTGGTAGGCTGATGCGTGAGTGTGCAGTTGTGGTGCCACGAACAAATCAATTAATGTTTTGCTGTGTGAAACCGTGTATTGTGGATACGTGTTTACAGTTTTTTTTTTTGTTTATTTTATTTATTTTGTTTAGTTAATATATTTTCGCCAGTGGAAGAGTTGATTATTTTTGTACAGTTTTGGACTCGCTTGTAAATAAGTTTCACCTCTATATAAATAAACCATCATTTTGCACCATAGTGCATTTGCGAGCTGGGCCATCATTTTTTATCTTGGACCATACCACGTCCAGGAAGTGGGCCATCAAAACCCACTTCCCTACAAGCTTAAAGCTACAATATGTATTTTTTTTCCGCTGCTAGGGGTCGTTATCCTCTTACAATAGCAAAGGCTTAGATTGACGACGCAGTGATAAGCGGAATCATGGAACTTGCCGTCATGCTGATGGATCTGATAATGTTTATGGATGAGTGAAAACATTCATGTTTTTTAACATGACTGTGGTATGAAGCAGGTTGCGATTACTAATAAGAGACAGATATCAGCGCCACACACGAGTCCCGCGGATATAAAGGAATAAGGACATTTAATTCTACCGAACTACACGCAATTGCTGAATTACTACTCACCCAGGTCAGTTTATTTGACGAATTAAACTTGTGAGGTAACGCAGCGCTGTTTCATTTGGTCTAACGTTACACTATCATACTAAACAGCATTTGAGTTTGTTGAAAGTTATAATGTTATTCTATGTGTTAGTTTGTTTGCTATATGAGCAGTAAGCTAGATCAACATTAGAATAACATACTGATCATATTCTAACATTTCATAATGTTGAGCTATATAACATTGATTTGTTTTATGTTCATTTGCTCACCTGTCTAATAAAGTACATGCAAGAGCAGATATTACGTCATTGACAGGCGACAAGGGATGGGCACTATTTAAAATTGTGAATTTCTCTGAATTTACAAATTCTTGGAGACATTTAGGATAATGTAAGTACATAATTGAAAGAAATATTTAACACTGTGCAAGTGGTTTTTGAATATTTTTATACAAAATTTGTACTTACTGTACCTTTAAAGCTGTTTAATGTACAGCATGGCGGCGCGCGCAGTCGCAGCGGCTAGGAGCTCTCACAGCGGGCATAGGTTTTTCGCTGTTTTAGTAGCACTCAATATTATTGCACGCAGCTTTCAACTGGAGACACACATATACAGTCGCCATGAACTTTTACGACTTAACAACGGAGCAGAATACCATCTTCCATCCCCCCTGAGATTGCTAGATCACTACCTGGGATGCCTGAGGCTGTGAACCGGAGGAGGAGACGCTGTGAGCGGCGACAGAAGAGAGGCAAGCGCGGGGGAGTGCGGGTCAGGCTAAAGGCCAATCCATTCAAGACTCCGCTTCCCATCTTCCTATCGAATGCCCGATCAATCCGGAACAAGATGGATGAAGTCCGACTGCGATTGACTATGCAGAAACAGATGGATAACTGCAACAGTTTGATCTTCACGGAAACATGGCTAGACAGCACGACCCCGGCGGCAGCGATCGAGCTAGCCGGCCGCACTAACTACCGAGCTGACAGGACAGCAGACTCGGGTAAGAAGACCGGTGGAGGTCTGTGTATTTACATTAACGACTCTTGGTGCACAAATACCACTGTAGTTGAACAGCTTTGCTGCTCTGGCGTGGAATTCTTGCTGCTTAAATGCAGACCATTCTACATCCCCCGTGAATTCAGTGTTGTTTACATTTGCGCAATCTACATTCTGCCTGATGCAAATACAAAACTAGCGTTAACAAGGCTTTATGACTGCATACACAAATGTCTGGTTGCACACCCTGACAGTACCTTTATTGTGGCGGGGGATTTTAATCATGCCAACTTAAAGACTGTACTTCCCACGTTCCACCGTAATGTGAGATGTGCAACCAGAGGGAATAATATACTCGATCAGGTATATACTAACATGGCACACGCATATAGAGCTCAGGCATACCCCCACCTGGGTCTCTCTGACCATGTCTCACTCCTCTTATACCCCTGCTATATCCCGAAGGCCAGATCCATTAGGCCCTTAACTAGGTCTGTTAGGACGTGGCCTGATGATGCAATCCCCAGACTCCAGGATTGCTACGACTCCACCGACTGGGATATTTTAAGAGGACAGGAGGTGTTGACACCGGGCTCTCTGGATGAATTCACTGAATCAGTTTTGGATTACATCAACTTCTGTGTGGATGCCGTTACATCTTCAAAGCAGGTCCGTGTAGCTCCAAACCAAAAACCATGGATGACACCAAAATTAAAATCATTAACTAACGCCAGAGACATAGCTTATAGATCTGGGGACACTGAGGCATACAGCACAGCTAGGGCAGCTCTTAGAAGGGGCATTAGATATGCCAAATTGGCATACAAGAACCGCGTTGAGGCCCACTTCTACAACTCCTCAAACCCCCGGCAAGTGTGGGAAGGTATAAGGGCAATCACAGACTACAAGGGAGTTCCATCCCTCCCTGTCAACAGTTGTGCCACTTTGGTTGAAGATTTTAACACCTTTTATGCCCGCTTTGATAGAGATAACAAAGACTCTGTGTTGCCCCCTCTCCCCCCTAATGACACTGCCCTAGTCTTGTGCACTCATGATGTCAGACTTTGCCTACGCAACATCAATCCAAGGAAAGCAGCAGGACCAGATGGAGTACAGGGTCGGGTGCTTAAAGACTGTGCAGCCGAGCTAACAACGGTCTTCACTACCATCTTTAATCTGTCGCTGGCGACCTCATGGTTCCCTGCATGCTTGAAATCGGCCATAATAGTTCCAGTCCCCAAACAGTCAAATGTCACAAGCCTGAACGACTACAGGCCAGTGGCACTCACCCCTATCATTGCAAAATGTTTTGAGAGACTGGTCATCACATATATAAAAACTGCCATACCGCCCTCACTAGATCAATACCAGTTTGCATACAGGAAGAACAGGTCAACAGAGGATGCCATAGCTATTGTGTTACACACTTTGCTAGAACATCTAGAGCACAAGAACACATAGATATAGGTCCATCAGGGCCAAAACCAGCAGGCTGGCCAACAGTCTTTACCCCCATGCAGTCAGGCTGCTTAATGAGCAGTCCACCCCCCCATTCCACCTCGGACATCCCTCTGTGACATAATGTTTCTGTCCATACACCATCAAATATCTGTGATCTGGACTTTGCATTGCTGCAAAAAAAACACTTCAACAACCTTACCGTTACTAGATTTCTTAATTGCATCATGCACTTTACTGGACATAGCACTTTATGGGGTTTTCTAGGGGTATTTATGGAGGGTTAAATTAGGTACAGAGTCATGGGTAAGTCAATTTTAATTTATGGGGACACGTATTGATAAGGCAAATGGGTGAACAACTTAAAACTATATGCCTGTCTGTTTTTTTGCTCTAACAATGTTTCGTTGTTATCCTGTAACAATGACAAAATAAATAAACTGAAACTGAAACTGAAAGCTACACTGTGTAATTTTTTAAGTTGATTCTTAGCAAAAAACACTTTGTTCTTTCAAAATTAAATGTGCTCATTCATGTGTAATTACTTCCACCAACTAATCAAGTATTCTCGTAAGCGTAGAATCTGCCATTCAGAATACATACGAGTGAGTCGCTCGAATGGCGGCAGCCATGTTGCGCCTCCGTCTTGAAAATACATTAGCCAAAGAGGGAAATACCTGGAAATTCAAGCTTCGCCTTTCGCGCTTTTACAGTCAGTGGCACCGTGACGAATGCGAGGGGGAGATTACTCGCGACTGTCGGCAGATTTGAAAGCCTGTTGAAGATGGAGGATCATGCCTATTCTCGAGGACATGTAACAGAGTCGCCAAGGAAGCGAAAGAGAGAATTAAAACCACAACGCGACAGGCAAATCAACAAGACCAGTCAATATTGGAGTGGCTTTTCCAAGATGAACAAAAGCTCATGAGGAGCAAGGGTTTTAAAAGGGACGCCGAAGTTGCCTGCTTTCTTCTCGACAGGTAATTCAGCCTATTTGTGTAAATTCTAAGTTTTATAGTTTCTAAAGTGACCTCATCACTTGAAGGAACACTCATTAGGACGAGAGAGGACAGGCCTGGACTGTTTTATTTGATATTTTGTTTTATTATGTGTGGCGGCAGTTGTCGCCTTTACTTTCATTTTGTGTTTATTTATTAAAGTTGTTCAATGTTCACTGGTTCCCGCTTCATTCTTCCCATAACATCTACGTTACAGTAGGCAACATTTAAATCACAAATATCTCATTACATTATACAAGATGATTTATCTGTGCAACGTTTTATTTTATTTATTTTCCCTCTGTCTGCTACATTTGATTTCACTTGCAGCTCAGGATAGTCATACTAGTTTAGCACTGTCAGGGTGGTCATGACATCATTTCCTGTGGCTCCAGACTGAATAGTCTCGTGGCATTTATGACAAGTAAATACTAATTTAAAATATAAATGTAACGAATCACACAATAATAATATACATAAAATGTATTTAAGGGGGCCGGAAGGCCAATTTAGCTCAAAAGGAATGATTCATCGATTTGCAATGAATCTTGACCGAATCACTATGGAACCGAGCAAATGACTCGTTTAGAGTTCATTTGAACGGGCCGTAATTATAACCTTGGCAACAGATATGAATATCCAATCTATAGTGAAGCACTATGTATTAGCAAGGTAACTTTAGATCGACAGTACAAGACATTAAATGTGCAGGCACAACACAAGGCAAATATCTTTTCAAATATATTGACGACTTTATTAACTATTCTAAACACATAATAAAACTAAGGTCTAAACACAATCACACACACGCATTCATACAAGGCGCAGAGGAAGAGAGAGAGAGTGAGAGAGAGTTTTCAGAGATGCACTTTGTAAGACATGACCTGAACGAACCACCAAGCATTAATTTAAACCTTCGTTTCTTAGACAGGTTATTCAATTTACATTTGCACCAGTTCAGTTAAGAGTCTGGAGTAGCTGCTACTTGCTTGTCTTTGCGTTGCTTAGGGAGTTCCCTTTTTGCGGTGCTTCGTCAAAGGGGTTTCCCGACCGGGTCCGTGTGGCTGGTTGTCTTTGAAGTGCCTGGATGGAAGTTTCTGAACTGCCGGTCACGTGTGATTGGCAGGCGAATAAGAGTCTTTACAGTTCGAAGCTCGTTGCAGGAGAGACGTTTAAACGAACTTCGCAGCAACTTAACGTTGAACCGAGACTTTTATGAAAAAAGAAAATAAAGGAAGAAATGAAAGTAAGACGAGTTAGATGGCTTGAATGAGCTGTTTCAACCCCGATCTTGATGGGTTATTTGTCTGCTGGTCTAATTTGGTCTGGTCGATGTAGAAGCGTGCGAACACGCTCTTTGGTGTTTTCAGAGAGAAGCACGAACAGGAACACTCTCTTGCTGTTGCTAGAGAGAGGCGCAAACTTAATTCAACACGAGCCGAACTCAAAACCGAACGGCAACCCCGAACTGCTCTCTGAACCGAATTTCTTTTTCAACTCCTTACTCTAACTCCTTTGTTCGGGTCTTTAACTTAAACGTTAGTCCAACCTCTTTTGGAGAATTCTGACCAATGAGACAATGGCATCATTTTAGGAGGTGGATCGTTCCTACTTATCGTTATCTGGGATCTGCTTGGGTTCCAGCACTTAGCAGAGAAACAAGAGACCCCAGTTTAAACATTATAGATTATTATAATCATACAAAACATTTTACACAGATTTCAAACAAGCCACCTTTTGAATTAAGGGCATACGATTCTTTTGATTGGAAGCACGATACCCTTTCATCCATACACACAGTTATATCACAATTACATGATTTATATGTGATCTACGCATAATACAAACATGAATTGTAGGAACAACAAGAATTATGATGTTTGATTAAGTCCACGGAGCATTGTTCTGCGTGAGTTTTAATGGGTTTGATATGTAAAGTCTGTGTAAGTCTCTCACGTTCCATGGAAGCGGGGTCTGTCTTACATCGCTGTCCTGCTCAGCAGTGGTGATGCTGAGGGAGGTCAAAGGTGGTCAGGCCCCTTAATGGTCAGGCCTCGTCTCACCATTTCTGAGCAGCTTTGTCTTGCTTAAGGATGAAACAGTGACAACGTTCTTCCTGTTTAGGCTTATCTCTAATGCCTGCGGGGCCATAAAAGACTTCTCTGGGGGGGTTTTCTAGACAATTTGGAGCCAGTCTTGTGACTTTGGAATGTGGTATTCAGATCCGAAATGCTGAATCACATTTGAATGAATCCCATGAGAGATTAGAAAGATTAATTCGTGTTTGGTTCATCCTTAAAGTCTCTACATTAAACTTTGTTAATTTTAGATATAATTATTTTCATTAAAATGCATATAGTCCTTCACGTGTGAATAATAACATGATGTGTTCTCTGTCAGTGCTATTATGTGATCTACAGGTAGATGAACAGATGTTTCGCATCATAAATACTGTTTTGTATTGTATTGTACAAAGACAAAAACACAGGCTAAAAATTTACCATGAAAATACAACAAAAATAGTATTCTAACATTGTCATAATCTCCATATACTGCACACATATAATAAAAGTACTTTCTATATTAGACCAGGCCCATTTTATTTTTAGTTGAATGGTCTTTTTATAGAACGCACACATGGGCTGACGTTATAGTTTTAGTTCATCATACTGTCCTGGCAGTGACGCACCTTTTACGCACTGGCCGACATCAACCTATAATGGCAGATGCCAGACTGTGTCATTGAACATGTGGTTACTCAAATCTTTAGAGTGTTTCGGCATATACGGTCAATGTTATTTAATGTAGTCTCCTGGTGCTTTTTATCATTTTCTTCTCCTTTTAATTCACATTTTCCAGTCACTATTTTCAGTACAAACTTGACATTGTCCACTAAAAATTTCATATCTGTTTATTTTTCCTTTGCCTGTATACTTCAATAATTGATCTGCACGTTGGTGTTGCTGGATGTTCTCCAGTGAGCTTCACATAATTCTCTTCATCTATGGTGTTAAAGATGCTCACTGCAGAGGCTATATGTGCTCCAAAACCATCTGTTTGGCAAAATATGTGTGTGCGGCCTGCAAGACGTCTGCACGTGAAAGACTGCTGGGATGGTGAATATTTCATGTGTAGGACTGCCCTCTCTGCAAGCATGTATGAGCCAAATGGACTACATCTCCCGCACTCTGCATCGTGTGTAATGGCATATGTTGTTGTTAGCATGCCAAGCCACCCAGTGGATTGTTAGATGAACTATCGGTCTAGGCCTTCACTCACATGCACCACTGTGCGTGACCACAAGGGGGTTGGGGGTGAGGTCTGAACAGGTGACTGATTTTTAGATGAGCTACAGGGCCAGAGAAACAGCAGACCACAAGATATGTTTTGCCCCAGCGTCTTAAATTGAATTTGAGCACCAGTAGGGTTTTACAGAGGGTCTTAGAAGACCCAGGGCACTGTGCTAATCAACCGGCTTCCCCTCACTCATGCTCCTTTGGCCGACCCACCAACTGTGATCCAGAATTTGATTAAGTGACTCCAAATGCAGCCAGGCAGCACATGTGAATCTGTTTATATAGAGAGAGTGGAGAAATGGCATAGATGATGAGTGTAAAAAGGTGTGATTTTTTCTGATACTATGTATCTCCCAAATCTCATTTCTTGTCTTGTCCACACCAACACTTCGAGTGAGACAGAGAGAGAGATGAAGTGATGAAATACGATTCTTAAGTGTTTCAGACACCTTCATATATATTTAGTGGAGCAGTGACAGCTGTAACTACTGGTGCTGAATACATAAAAGAAACATGAAACCGAGAGAGTGATAGCGAGGGAGAGTCAGAGGTATGATTTCTCCATCTGTGATGCTTTCTTCAAAAAGATATGCTCATCCATGAGCATAAAATTGCAGGACCTTTATTATGCTGTCATTAAAGCTGTATAAGTAAGTAGAGATGTTCTGTAAGCAGAAGCACGCTGGCACCCTCAAGCACTCTCCATGGAAAGACGTTGATGCGCCTGATGTTTAATTTCACTTTGTTTCTTGAAAGAAACAACAATTTACTGCAACCTAAAAGGAGTAAAACTTGGCCTAGTTTTTATCCAACATAATCATTAGCAGATTGGTTATGGCTAACATGGCAGAGAATGCTCCTATGTGACAACTCTGAGTCTCCTGATCCTATTGGTCCAAGAGCCTGGGAGTTCTGATTGGTTCTCCCATACTAATTGATGATTAGCTAGAGCATAAAAGAGTGCTGTACATTATGTGGGGCAGGCACTCTCTGGGAGATACTCTCAGGAGTGGCTCATTGTTGCTTTTCTGCTTACACACGTAGCTTGATATTCTGTTGTAGTTATTTAGTTTATTTCTTTGTTTTATTTATTATAAATTTATTATTATCCCTAGACTTCTGTTTATTATTATTGATTGTGGTATTTGTTTAATAGAATAAAACCTTTGCATTAATTAAACATTGTTGTCCTCTTTTATGTTGCGGCTTGAAACGAGCTGGTCGTAACATCCTAGAAACTGTTTGTGAATAATTTTTTTTTAAAAAAGGCTATCAAACCTAAATCAAAACAATCCTTCCCCACTTCAGAGCTTCAGAGCACTGAAAGTTGTTTAATGGGAGTTCTTATATCTCTCACTCAATGTTCACTATCTGCTGTACCTCTTGATTCACACACACACTGTCTGTGACCTTCAGAATGTGTTCCAGCAACAGGGACAGTAGGTGTGAATCATGTTTGTGTGTGAGATGGTGTCTCTATGGCAAGGACAGAGCTGGGCCCTTTTACCTCCCCCCACACACTTATAGCCAGTAAATCACTCTAAAGTAAATTATGAAAATCCAAATTCACTTACATGTACATGAATCAAATATACTCTAAGGCAAATTAATTTTTCAAATGGACAAGGATAAGAACTAGACTCCTTAGAGTCAAGCCAATAGGATTTTAAGTAAGTACAAAGTGGAGCGGAGTAAAAAAAATGTTAACCTGAAGATGTGCTTATATATATATATATATATATATATATATATAAAAAAAGTACACTTTAGCATACTTTTAAAAAAACGTATGGAAATTATATATAATTAGAAAATACTTGTGCAAACTTATTAATGTAATGTTTTCAGACACTTAATTACATGTTATTTACAATAACATGAAAATGTATTATAGCGGCATCGGCATCTCGAAGCGGCACTTCCGGTGGCATCTCCAGCGGCCATCAGTGCAGCGGCATCTCCAGCGGCCATCAGTGCAGCGGCATCTCCAGCGGACAGGACTTTCCGGTGCAGCGGCATCTCCAGCAATCAATATTTTTTATTTTATTAACTGCATTTTAACTAAATAACATTATGTAGCTACCACAGAGTAGCATATATATCATGTGTAACTTAGCATATCCTTTGTAAATAAAGTTTTGAGTTTCTGATTCTCCATTACATCAGAGAAAGCTGCAATTGTTCTGAGTAGCCTATTGATACAGGCTAGGTAACGTTATAGGTTTCCAGCAAGAAGTGTCAATATCACTTAATGTTTCAGAAAATGCTGTTTATTAAATATTAATTTGAAATGATATTAAATATGAATATAAACGGTTATTCCGTATACAGAAATGAGTTCCGTTAATACAGAAATGAGTTTCTGATGTGCTGCACAATTCTGAAATTAATTCAAATAAGCTGTAGGCCTACAAAGCTGAAATTGCGGCAGCATCTCCATCTCCAATTCCAGCGGCCATCAGTGCAGCGGCATCTCCAGCGGCCATCAGTGCAGCGGCATCTCCAGCGGCCATCAGCGGCATCTCAGCCAGGGACTTTTCTCCGGCAGCAGAAGCCGCTGGACATATATTTTGTTTTAATAGCCTATTTATTTTTACAATACATTCTTAAATGATTATCAAGTGATGCTAACATTTTTATGTATGTTTTGTGAATTCCGTTTGTGAACAAGTAATTTACAAGCGATTAGTAATTGATTAGTTAATGATTTAGTTGATGAATTAGTTATGAAAGATGACTATAAACAACAGGATATAAACAACAGGACAAATGTGAGACCGAGAATAAAACACAAGGACAAACAGTAGATAAGTATATGCTACATTTTAATGAGCAATTACATGATGGGGCCTTTGGGAACAGAAGAATGAACAGGACGCCATATGGGTGACGTTACATATGTACATGAATCATATGAATCGTCTGCTGATTCCTCGTCTCGTCTGCCTGGTTCCTCGTCCTGTCTCCCTGTTCCCAGTCTCTCTGGTTCGTCGTCATCGTCTTCATTCAGATAAGACATTCAGTCAACTCTCCATGTGATCTTCAACCAGTTACCGTTTATATTCATCTATCATTCACCCTGCTTAATCCGTACTGTGCTCGTTCAATAAACCTATTTGTGAATTACCTGTTTGTGTCCTGACATTCTATGATAATGGCTTCCGTGCATTGGATGACATGCTGTTTAAGATTAATTACACAATCTATGATCCCAGTTTGTGACGAAGGACGACCCTTTCAGGCAGATAAAACTGGCTGCTTGAGAATCAGCCAATCAGGAGCGTCAATGTGCTAGTGCCAACTTCGGCGCGCGGAAGGAGACAGTTTAAGTTCTGGTTTCGGCGCGCGGAAGGAGACAGTTTAAGTTCCGGTTTCGGCTCGCGGAAGAAGTTTCAGTTTCGAGAAAGTTTGGAAGAGAGCGCTGGCGTCGAAAGACTATATATCTTTATTTATATAGATTATTTAAGAGAGTGCTAACTGTACTGATTCACAAGTTCCCAGAATTGTGTGCGTGCAACTATCAAAACACACACACACATATACATTTAAAGTTTTTCAATAAAACACCTAACGGAACATCTTGTCTGCATTCTAATCGATGCCTCCTGGTGGCCACAACCATTTAAAGACCAGTCAAATTATAGTCAAAGTCAAACGTATACAGTCCTTTCCAATCACCAAAACAGTTATTTGTAAAAAATGTATATCCATCCACATAATTTGTTTGAATGTATGGATTCAATACATGTGAAATAATCTGCTAACAACTTTCAGTGTGAAGCTTAAAGTATCATAATTTAATATTAATTCAGATTTCAAATTTGTATTATTTATGAGCTGTATAGTTTCCAACATCAGGTGGTCAAATGGTCTTTAAACAGAAAAATAATTGTGTTGGGTAAGAGCAACTATACCAGCCTGTGTCATGTGCCTCTGGCATCAATACCACATGCAAAGTTGCAGTCTTCTATTTTTACTTAAATTGTTGCTTGTAAAGAAGTAATGCAGTTTGGATTCAAATGATTAAAATACTATTAGAGATACTTGTGTTATATTTTCACTGATGGCCGCTGGAGATGCCGCACACTGGTGGCCGCTGGAGATGCCGCTGCACTAATGGCCGCTGGAGATACCGCTGCACTGATGGCCGCTGGAGATGCCGCTCACTGATGGCCGCTGGAGATGCCGCTCATTGGTGGCCGCTGGAGATGCCGCTCACTGGTGGCCGCTGGAGATGCCGCTGCACTAATGGCCGCTGGAGATGCCGCTGCACTGATGGCTGCTGGAGATGCCACCGGAAGTGCTGCTTCGAGATGCCGATGCCACATTTTGCGCTAGCCCTTACTGTAGCTAGCCCTTACTGACATGGGTAGGTTTGATGCTTTTCTACATTTTCTCATTAAATTGGATAAGGTCCTTCAACTATAGCCCTCACTGTTGACAGTTTATAAAGATGTAACTCATTCATGCACGTTTGGTTTGTGTGTGTAATTTGAAGTTTTCCATGGTGGAGGCGATGAGGACTCGGATGCAGAGCATTAATGCTCAGATGCTGAGGAAGAGGCACCTCCAAGGAAAAGACTGAGAGCTGAGAACACCTGGAAGAAAGTCATCAACAAGAAAAGAAGAATGGTTGGAAAGTCATACATTGGAAAACAGAAGCAGAAGGAAACAATGAGGGAGCCACGGGCTATGGGGCCCAGATGTTCATCAGCAGCATGTACCAGGGCCTGTTTTGTTAAAGATCGAAAGCTGTAATGCTTAGGTGCAGAAGGAAGCCCGTGAGCCACAAAGGTAAGTTTGCATGCAGATTAGGCTAATTTCCGCCTATTAGACAGCCTAGTCAGCTCGGTTTTTTTTTTTGTATTGCATCACTTATAGCTCATAAACTTTTAAAATAGAGTTTAGGAAGATATATGTAACCACAACCATAAGCTTTGATTAGCTCTTAAAGCCTTGTCTCGTCAAAAGGCTCAACGCGACCGCGGACTTTAATGAACACTGCTTGCAGCAGCGAAGTCTGCGTCCGTTCCATTCTTATCAATGACAGCGTAAACTCGTATCTCCCTGCTCCCAAGTCATAAACCTTGTATCTCCGATTAAACATGATTTTGGGGAAATGTTGTGTTAATGTTGGTACACAACAGTATATAAAAGCAATATAATGTATAATACCAACTTTAACGATACAATGTTTAATAACTCAAAAAATATGCAGTTTTTTTTATTTCCTGAAAAATAATGGTTTTGGAGATACGAGGATTCCGCCCGACAGCGACGATATACACTGAACAAAATTATAAACGCAACACTTTTGTTTTTGCCCCCATTTTTCATGAGGTGAACTCAAAGATCTAAGACTTTTTCTATATACACAAAAGGCCTATTTCTCTCAAATATTGTTCAGAAATCTGTCTAAATCTGTGTTAGTGTGCACTTCTCCTTTGCCATCCACCTCACAGGTGTGCCTTAGGCTGGCCACAATAAAAGGCTACTCTAAAATGTGCAGTTTTATCACACAACACAATGCCACAGATGTCACAAGTTTTGAGGGAGCATGCAATTGGCATGCTGACTGCAGGAATGTCCACCAGAGCTGTTGCCCGTGAATTGAATGTTCATTTCTCTACCATAAACCATCTCCAAAGGCGTTTCAGAGAATTTGGCAGTACATCCAACCGGCCTCACCACCGCAGACCATGTGTAACCACACCAGCCCAGGACCTCCACATCCAGCATCTTCACCTCCAAGATCGTCTGAGACCAGCCACCCGGACAGCTGCTGCAACAATCGATTTCCATAACCAAAGAATTTCTGCACATACTGTCAGAAACCGTCTCAGGGAAGCTCATCTGCATGCTCGTCGTCCTCATCGGGGGCTCGACCTGACTGCAGTTCGTCGTTGTAACCGACTTGAGTGGGCAAATTCTCACATTCTATGGCCTCTGGCACTTTGGAGAGGTGTTCTCTTCACGGATGAATTCCGGTTTTCACTGTACAGGGAAGATGGCAGACAGCTTGTATGGTGTCATGTGGGGGAGCGGTTTCCTGATGTCAACATTGTGGATCGAGTGACCCATGGTGGCGGTGGGATTATGGTATGGGCAGGCGTATGTTATGGACAACGAACACAGGTGCATTTTATTGATGGCATTTTGAATGCACAGACATACCATGACGAGATCCTGAGGCCCATTGTTGTGCCATTCATCCACGACAATCACCTCATGTTGCAGCATGATAATGCACGGCCCAATGGATCTGTACACAATTCCTGGAATCTGAAAATATCCCAGTTCTTGCAATGGCCAGCATACTCACCGGACATGTCACCCATTGAGTATGTTTGGGATGCTCTGGATCAGCGTATACGACAGCGTGTTCCAGGTCCTGCCAATATCCAGCAACTTTGCACAGCCATTGAAGAGGAGTGGATCAACATTCCACAGGCCACAATGAACAACCTGATCAACTCTATGCGAGGGAGATGTGTTGCACTGCGCGAGGCAAATTGTGGTCCCACCAGATACTGACTGACTGATACTTCACAGACCTTTTCACTCTTCGAGACGAGCTACTCTCCAGGTGTTGGTGTGACGGCGAATTCCAGCTAGATTCACATTGCCTGCTAATCTGTGCAGTGATTGCCAGACGTGCATTTTCTCCCTGGTCGCTTCAGCTTCTGCGGAGTCTATTCCTCTCATTTTAGAGTTGTACGCGCGATACATCTTTCCAAAACAACAGTGAAAGATGTCTCGTCCGTGCACTTCTGGTTGCGGTCGGTTGGTTTCCCAATCTGATGGGCTGCTTTGCGTGTTTGGGCATTGATCACGCTAAAGCAGCTTTTGTGGATGGTTCATGTTCTCACTGTGGGAACATGACCATCGCGACACTGTGGTCGAGACTCGATGAGCTCACTAGAGCGAGACTCAGACAGCCATGCTCTCTCGGGCAGCCGTGTGCATTGGGATAGAGTGGAATCCTCCGCCCTGTCCCGAGCGCTCGCAGCTGGATGATTGGTTTTTGGGTGCCACGGGCACTGCTTCCCATCAGCGTCCGCCCCCAATACCTTTCTTTCCTGAGGTGCATGAGGAGGTCACAAGGTCCTGGAAGACACCACTGTCTTCCCGTGATCGCTCGGCGACCTTCTCCGCTTTTCCTCGCCTTGATGAGGCCGCGGCCAACAGGTACACTGGGGTTCCCCTGGTGGAACGTTCTGTTGCGATGAATCTGTGTCCTCAGAGCGCTACCTCCCGTGGTGACCAAAGCACCCCACCAAAGCCTGTAGGTTTTCGTCGACCCTCGTCGCGATATTTTATAGAGCTGCGGGGCAGGCTGCCGCCTCTTTGCATGCCATGGCCATCCTGCAAGTTTAACAGGCACGGATGTTCAGGGACATGCACGAGGGGAGGACTGACCCAGGGCTCTTTGATGAGCTGCGTGCCGCCACCGACCTCGCTCTCAGGGCAACGAAGGTGACCACACGCTCCCTGGGCCAGGTGATGTCCACTAATGTGGTCCTCTGGCTGAACCTGGCCGATATGCGAGACGCTGAGCGAACCGGTTTGCTCGACGCTCCCGTATCCCAGGCCGGCCTCTTCAGCAGCGCGGTTGAGGACTTTGCCCAACAGTTCTCAACCGCCCAGAAGCAGACTGAGGCTATTAAACATATTCTGCCCCGCTCGGCCCCAGCATCAGCCTTCATCCGGGCCGCGCCGTGGAGGTGGTCGCAGGAAGGCGCCCAAGCCTGCTCCGGCCCCGCGCCCCGCTAAACGCCAGGCTAAGCGGCGCCCCTGAGACAGGCTGCTCAGAGATGGCGATCAGTTCTTCTCAGGAGAGGGTAGCAGGTCCTCTCCTCCCCCCAATGGAGGGCCGGGGGAGAATATTTTGTTCTCCACTCCCCGCTGCTCACCCCCTGGTGGGCAGCACCCTAATGTGGTTAAGAACTGACATACCCATCTCTGAGCCATCAGAGGTCTCGGATGACAGTGCACGCCGCTCACAAGCCACGCCACTCTCATCCCCCTCTGTCGCCAGACCTCTGGCAGAGCAGGCCCCAGTGGAACGCTGGTCCTTCCCTGGCCTCCTCTGTCAGGACGCGGTCAATGACTGTGTCCCCACGCCGGAACGCTATGCCTCCCCTGTCCGGGCCAGTCATTCCGCCTCGCTGCCTCACCGGTGGTACATCTGTGGTTTGCATGACCCCGCTGGTACAGTCCTTGGGAGCTTGGTTAGAGCTTCCCAACCTGTCCCGCTGGGTTGCGAGAACCATCAGGCTTGGCTACGCGATTCAGTTCACGCAATCTTCTCCTTGTTTCCGCGGAGTCCGTTACACTATGGTCGGTGGCAATGCCCCTGTCATGCGTACGGAGGTTGCTACCTTACTGGCGAAAGGTGCGATCAAGATTGTCCCTCCAGCCGAAATGAGGTCCGGCTTCTACAGCCCCTACTTCATTATTCCCAAAAAAAAATGGTGGGTTACGACCAATCCTAGACCTGCGCGTCTTGAACCGTTCCCTTCACAGGCTTCCGTTCAAGATGCTCACGGCCAAACGCATTTTCCAGTGTGTGCGGTCGCAGGATTGGTTTGCAGCGATCGACCTGAAGGACGCCTACTTTCAGGTCTCCATTCTTCCTCGTCACAGACCATTTCTACGGTTTGCTTTCGAGGGGCGGGCATACCAGTACGCGGTCCTCCCAATCGGGCTAGCCCTGTCTCCTTGCGTCTTCACGAAGGTCGTCGAGGCAGCCCTTGTTCCGCTAGGGCAACACGGGGTTCGCATCCTGAACTATCTCGACGACTGGCTGATCCTAGCTCACTCTCGAGACCAGGTTTGCGAACACAGAGACCTTGTGCTCCGGCACCTAGCCCGTCTGGGCCTTCGGGTCAACTGAGAGAAGAGCAAACTTTGCCCTGTGCAGAGGATTTCTTTTCTCGGTATGGAAATCGACTCGGTTGCCATGTGCGCGCAGCTTACAAGACAATTCGAGGGCAAGAGTGCGGTTCCACTGAAGTTATTTCAGAGGCTCCTGGGGCATATGGCATCCGCAGCCGCAGTAACACCGCTCGGACTGCTTCATATGAGACCGCTTCAGCACTGGCTTCGCGATCAAGTCCCGAGGTGGGCATGGCATCAAGGCATGTTACGAGTACCAGTTACTTCGACCTGCCGTCAGACCTTCACCCCCGTGGTCGAATCTCACTTTTCTACGGGCCGGAGTTCCCTTAGATCGAGTTTCCAGGCATGTTGTTGTCTCAACAGATGCCTCTGCCACGGGCTGGGGCACCATGTGCAATGGACATGCTGCCGCGGGCTCCTGGACAGGACCCCAGCGCCTTTGGCATGTCAATTGCCACGAATTGCTGGCAGTACGCCTTGCTCTGCACCGCTTTCTGGCGCTGCTCAAGAACCAACACGTACTAGTCTGCTCAGATAATACCGTGACAGTAGAGTACATTAACCGACAAGGTGGTCTACGCTCCTGCCGTATGTCGCAACTCGCCCGCCACCTCCTCCTATGGAGTCAGAAGCATCTGAGGTCGCTTCGAGCCATTTATATTCCGGGAACCCAGTCGGTTCAGCTGATTTGGGATCAGTTCGGGGACGCACAGGTAGACCTGTTTGCCTCCCACGACTCGTCCCATTGCGACCTGTTTTACTCCCTGACCGAGGGCACGCTCGGCACGGACGCACTGGCACACAGCTGGCTGCGGGGCCTCCGCAAGTATGCGTTTCCCCCAGTGAGCCTTCTTGCACAGACTCTGTGCAAGATCAGGGAGGACGAGGAGCAGGTCATATTGGTTGCACCTCATTGGCCCACCCGGACCTGGTTCTCCGAACTTGTACTCCTCGCGACAGCACCTCCCTCGCCAATTCCTCTGAGGAAGGACCTTCTTTCTCAGAGACGGGGCACCCTATGGAACCCTCGTCCCAATCTTTGGAACCTCCACGTGTGGCTCCTGGATGCGACGAGGCAGGTTTGAGTACCCTACCACCAGCGGTGGTGGCTAGCATCACTTCAGCTAGAGCATTGTCCACGAGACATGCCTATGCGTTGAAGTGGAACCTCTCCGTCAACTGGTGCTCTATTCACGAGAAGACCCCAGGAAATGCTCGATCAGTGTCGTGCTTTCCTTCCTGCCAGATGGGTGTGCCTCCACCCTGAATGTGTATGTTGCCGCTATCGCAGCACATCACAACGCAGTCGAATGTAAGTCCCTAGGAAAGCACGACCTGATCATCAGGTTCCTGAGAGGAACGAGGAGACTGAATCCTCCTTGCCCTCCTCTCGTTCCCTCTTGGGACCTCTCAGTGGTTTTAACTGCCCTACAGAGTGCTCCCTTTGAGCCTCTGCAATCAGTGGAGCTTAATTTCCTGTCAATTAAGACAGCACTCCTGGTTGCATAGGCCTCCATTAAGAGGGTAGGGGACCTGCACGCATTTTCCGTTGACGTCGTGCCTGGAATTCGGGCCGGCCTATTCTCACATGATCCTGAGACCCCGGCCTGGATATGTGGCCAAGGTTGCCACCACTCCCTTTCGAGATCAGGTGTTGAACCTGCAAGCACTGCCCCTGGAGGAGGCAGACCCAGCCTTGGCACTGCTCTGTCCAGTGGTTCCCTCCATGCTTACATAGACAGAACTCAGTATTTCAGGACCTCAGACCAGCTCTTTGTCTGTCATGGTGGAAAGCTGAAGGGAAAGGCTCTCTCCAAGCAAAGGCTGTCTCACTGGATTGTGGACGCCATTGCTTTGGCATACCAGCAGCAAGGTCGACCGTGCTCCCTTGGTGTGAAGGCTTACTCCACCCGGAGTGTGGCTTCCTCTTGGGCTCTAGCGCATGGCGCTAACAGACATCTGCAGAGCTGCAGGCTGGGCGACACCCAACACATTTGCGAGATTCTACAATCTCCGAGTGGAGCCAGTATCCTCTCGTGTACTCGCTTCAACTAGCCGGTAACTGGATCTGCTCAGGTGTTTTCGCTTGCTCGCCATTCCACTCGTCGGATATTTCCTCAGGTGAGTTTCCCCGAGAGGCCCTGAGTTCCTCCAGCACTGTTGACGTCAACGTCTATGCCTGCGGAAGCTTTCGCGTTGGCTAGGTGCCTCCATGTGCATGGTTCCTCCCTGGTGACCCCCACATGTGTATTTCCAGTGTACCTTGGTATTCCTGTGTTAAGTAGGAGTCCTTCGTTCGTGCTAGTCTCGCGACAGGGAGCTCAGACTTATGCAGGGCACTGGAAGACAGCCGAGTGGCGTGATTAGACTGGGAACCCCATTCGTCATCACGACATAACTCGTAGTGACTACGAAAGGGAACGTCTCTGTTCCCTATTCAGGGAACTAGGGTTACATCCGTAACCGAGACGTTCCCTTTCGTAGTCACTACGTCTCTACGTTACGTCTCCCTGCCACTTCCGCTGTACCGCGGGAATTGCCTGAGTTCAGTCTCGGCTCCTCAGCGAAGAAACATATCTGCATGTTGCCAGCATCCTTCCTTTTATACCCACGAGGTGGGGCGGAGTTATGCTATCCAAATTCTGCAGACCCATGGCATTTTCGTGCCATTGGCTCGTTTTATATTTCTCAAAGTTGATAGGCTTTCCTAGCGAAACCCCATTCGTCGTCACGACGTAACATTTTCTCTGCCAGTTCTAGCTTTGTATTTGTTTCATTTTGATTTTTCAGGGTTTTTTTATTTTATTCTAGTTAAGTTCCAGTCTTAATTTTTGCTCTAGTTATCCCAAGCCTTAATTTTAGTTTCTGTCTTATTGAATTGATTGCTAACTATCTTATTGCTTTTCTCTCTAGTTCCCTGCCAGGTTGCAGTCTTGTTTTATTTATTTTTGTTTGCAAGTTCCAGTTATTTTTAGACTTTTTTTATTTTTATTTTATTTATTTTGTCTCCAGTTATTTAGTTTCTTGTAAAACTATTCTTGAGCATCCGTCACGGGTGGTTGCAGGAAGGCAGACGAAGATGAAAACACTTCCAATATGAAGTTTAATGAGGGTAACACAAATAATACTTAGACAGGCAACACACTAAATGTAACAGACCAAACAGACAATGAATGTGAGGGATCAACTTATATAGCAAACACAAACAAGGATAATTACTAGAACACAGCTGAAACCAATGAACTAATAATGACGGTAACTATCCCTTACGAAAAAGAAGTTTATTCAAGTGTGCTATTAGTATACTTCTTTTAAACTAAAAAAATAAGAAAGTATACTTTCAGTCTACTTTTTGTGTACTTCTCAGAAATATACTTCAAATTGCACTTAAGTATACTTGACTTATACTGACAGAAAAGTCTAAGTATATTTGGCCTATACTTGTTGATGGAGATATTGTAACCGTTTCCCAAGTCCAAATAACCACACTCCGGAGGAGCCGACACCAAAGACACCAATCAGGCGAGAGAACAGGTAATATAAAAACTCTTCCTTTTTATTTATTAGTTATTAGGAATTAGTTAATAGCACTTAAAACAGCCACAGAAGGACTCCGGGTTTCTTTACTTTACTCCAGAATGTCCCAGCTCGTAGAATAGCAGCAGATTCTCCTTCAGAAGGATGGTTCCCAGGATCTTTCAGTTTATAAAACAACAGCAGATTGAACAGCAGTAGGCAGACTCACTTCAGAAGAATGGTTCACAGGATCTTTCAGTTCCTCAGAACGACAGCAGGTGGAACACAGCAGTCAGCGGACTCACTTCAGAAGAATGGTTCACAAGATCTCAGTTCACAGAACGACAGCAGGTGGAACACAGCAGTCAGCAGACTCTCTTCCAGAAGTATGGTTCACAGGATTTCAGAAGAATGGTTCACAGGATCTTTCAGTTCACAGAACGACAGCAGATGGAACACAATCGTGAGTATGAAATCCAACCGCTACTAACCGGCTCTTCCTTCTCTCAGGGCAGACGGAGAGGGCGCGGCAGTCTCCAGGACAAGAATCCTCAGACCAGGTGAGGTGGCTGGGCTTTTACTGTTCTTTTGGAATGAATGATCACAAAGTAACATCCCATAAACTCAATTACGGCTCTTCTCACCAGCACACCAGGCCGAGCTTCTCCTTTCTCCAATGTAGCATCAGGTGGTTGGGAACCTAAACACAACTTTACAATCGACAGATCAGATTAAATTCTTGATGTCCCACTGGTTAGGCTTCCCCGAACAAAGATTATAGAGTGATGGTAATGATTGGGTCTCCCACACTCGTGCATGCATCAATACTATAACTCTTTACACGTGCTCACTTCACACTTTCAGACACTGCAATGTCACATCACCTCTCGTGAACAGGCCTTCACTCCATTTTTGCAGGGTCAGACAATCCACAGATGGCTTTTCACACGGGGGTATCAGGTTTCAAGAGCGATCCTATAAAGCCCAGTTCCTTCCTTGGTCTACTGAGGCTCACAACGAGAGAAACAACACACACTGCCAGCCAGCGCAAGTCAGTATTCATGTTCTTGGTAAATCTTCACAACATCACCCTTTAGTACGTTGATGAAAAGTGTACTTAACTTCTCTCCTTGATAACAGCATGGATCTTCAGCGCTGCCTTTAATCACTCTGTTCTCTCAGTTCCATATGCCAGTCACTCACCCATCTTCAATGTGTAAACATCCCCACACTTGTATTCGCTGTGGTTGCTGCTTTCTGCTGTCCACTGACAAGAACGCCAAGGGGAACCCAACGTAAAAACACAATCACCAAGAACCCACACTCCTATGTCTTCAAACTTCTCCTTATATATGCCTCTTCCCGCATGTGCTCACCGATAACAGCCTAATTAGTGTCCACAGCTGGCGCTCGTCAACGCCGGCGGCCATGACATGTCTCCGGAACCGGCCCGGTGTTACACCAGGAAGTCGCTCCCCCGTGTAACAATTTCCGGTTTTAAGGTTCCTATTTGTCTCACCCGGTGACACCCTCCCTCACCAATCCTTTCTAGTCCCGAGAACGGGGGCCCCTGAGAGAACATTCCCTGTACCTCGCAGGAGGCACTCCCTGGGTCCCTCGTTGCAAACGTCTCAACGGCACAACCGGTTCCTCTCTCCTTGGCTCAGCAGCGGGGACTCTAGGGACCATAGCCCAACCCATCCAAGGTGGTGCGGGGGCCACTGGGGCTGGCGGGGCCTCGACCACTTGTCTCGGGTAGTTGGAACACTGGCGAAGCAAGTTACGGTGCAAGGTCCTCATAGGCCCGGCTCTTCCCTCCGGACGAACGGCATAAACGGGCTGATCAGTGCTCTGTCGTCGCTCCACCACATATGGTAAGGTCTCCCACCGGTCGCTAAGCTTCCCCTTCATTTGGCGCCGATTATCGCGCACCAGCACCCGCTCCCCAGGCAGCAAGGGGGCCTCTCGAGCGGTTCGATCGTACAGGCGTTTGTTCTTCTTAGCAGCTGTATCAAGATGTTCAGAGACCCTCTCGTAAGCAGCGTGAAGCTGTCGATGGTGTCGGTGTACCCACTCCGTAGTGGTGGCGGGCTCTCCGGTTGCAGCAGTTCCCAGTAGCAGATCCGTAGGCAAACGTACGTGCCTTCCAAACATCAGGTAAGTGGGGGCATATCCCGTGGTGCTGTGGACGCTATTATTGTAAGCCTGTACCAAGGCAGGGAGACTATCCGTCCACTGATTCTGATGGTCCGTATCCAAGGTCCCCAACAAACTCAACAACGTCTGGTTAAAGCGCTCGCACCCACCATTTCCCTGCAGATGGTATGGAGTGGTGTGGGTCTTCCTACACCCGTACAGTTGACACAGCTCCTGGATCACACGGGACTCGAAGTTCGGCCCTTGATCCGAATGGAGGGTTTCGGAGCACCCAAAGGGCTGGAACACGGTTCTCCAAAGGGCATTCGCTGTCGTGGTGGCCGTCTGATCCAGAGTCGGAGTAGCCCAGGCATACTTCGTAAACAGATCCGTCACCACCAGGATATTTTGATACCAATCCATCGGGCGACTCAAGGTCAGAAAGTCCATAGCCACCATATGCAACGGGGCCCGGGGTCGTACCGGAACTAAGGGGGCCCTCACTTCTCTCCTGGCTTTAAACAACGTACAGCGGGGGCATTCCTGCACATACCTCCCCACAGACTCTTCCATTTTGCCCCAATAGAAGTGCCTACGCAACAAGGACACTGTTCTCTCCCTCCCTTGATGCCCCAGCAGGTCATGGTATGCCTGGAGCAGGGATTGAACTTGGGCTTCTGGCACCACCACCTGATGTACAGCCTCACGAGTCCTTGGGTCCTGGATAGATCGACAGACCACTCCATCTCGCAGACACAGCCGTCTCCAGTGCCCCAGAAGTTTCCTCACCATCAACATTTGCCCCTGTCGCTCCATGTAATGCACCTTGCTCCAGGTAAGTTCGCAGGGTGGCCAGTCCTTCGTCCTCCCACTGTCGTTCCCTCCAGCGTTGCGGGTCCCATCCCCAACTAGCCGGGACCTCTTCCGACTGCGCTCCAGGCGCCTCTATCACTCCCACCATCAGCCCCCCATCCAGTTCCACCTCTAGATGTTCTCCAGCTCTGGCCACAGGTAATCGGGACAGGACATCGGCGTTGACGTGCTCACGGCCTGGCCGATACTGCAGCTGGTAGTTGAAGTTGGCGAGTTGGGCCACCCACCTCTGCTCTACCGCTCCCAGTTTAGCCGTCTGGAGGTGAACCAGTAGGCTGTTGTCAGTGACCACCAATACTTCAGCTCCCCACAAGTAGTCCTTGAATTTCTCACATAAGGCCCAATTCAGGGCCAACAGCTCGATCTTAAAGGAGCTATAATTTGCATCGTTCCGCTCCGCTGGGTGGAGACTCCGGCTGGCATAGGCAATAACCTTCTCCACACCGTTCTGCCGCTGGGCCAGTACCGCCCCTAGCCCCGTATTACTGGCGTCCGTGTACAGGACAAATGGCTGAGTGAAATCGGCATAGGCCAGAATAGGGGCCTGCAACAGCTCCTGTTTCAGCCTCTGAAAGGCTATTTCAGCCTCTGAAAGGCTATTTCACAGTCTGGACTCCAGACTACCAAAGGCGAACTTTGGCCATGTGGACGATGTGAACCAGCGAGCAGTTGATTTAAGGGCTTAGCAATCCGGGAGAAATCCTTGATGAAGCGCCGATAGTATCCCACAAATCCCAAAAAGGACCTCACGTGCTTCACCGTTTTAGGGGGATCCCAGCCTTGCACAGCAGACACCTTATCTGGGTCTACGGGCACTCCCACAGCACTCACACGATGGCCCAAGAACTTGACCTCCTTCTGAAGGAGCTGGCATTTCCCAGGCTGGAGCTTCAACCCATACTTCTCCATGGCTCGGAATACTTGCTCTAGATGTAACAGGTGGGAGTCAAAGTCAGGTGAGTAGACGATCACGTCGTCTAGATAGACCAGAGTGGAGTCCACCAACTGCCCTCCCAGGCATCGCTGCATCAACCGTTGGAACGTGGCGGGGGCGTTGCAGAGTCCGAAGGGCATCCGATCCCACTCAAATAACCCAAAGGGCGTGGTAAAGGCGGTCTTCTCTTGGTCTCTTCCTTCCACCTGCACCTGCCAGTATCCGCTTGCAAGATCAAGGGTAGAGTACCAGGAGGCGTGTGTTAGGCTAGTGAGGGAGTCTTCAATCCTCGACAGGGGAAAAGCGTCCTTTTTGGTGACCTGATTCAGCTTACGATAGTCTACACAGAATCTTCAAGAGCCGGTTTTCTTGCGCACCAGCACAATCGGGGCTGCCCACGGACTGCAGCTCTCCCGATTGATTCCTCGTTCTAGCATCCCCCGCAACAAGGTACAGATCTCGGAGTACAAGGTTGGAGGGACCGGGCGGTACCGCTCTCGACTAGGCATGGCATCCCCAGTAGGTATCGAGTGCTTCACCACATCCGTGCATCCATAATCCTCGTCGTGCGTGGAGAAGACGTGCTGCCACTTGGCCAGAAAATGCTGAAGCTGGTACGCTTGTTCTTCTCCTAAGCCCTCGCCTTGCAGTGATTCACCCTGAAGATGAGCCGGCATACTCCTCCCAAAAGGACCAGACCGAGGTTCTCCCGACGTCAGGGCTACTTCGACCACTGTTGCGCTTACTTGACAGAAGCGGACCTCCTGCCCCTCTCTCACCTGGTGAGGACTCACCGCCGTAATACGAGCCAACCGTTGGTGACGGAACAGATGTACTGGATACGTGCTCACATTCCTCACTCGTACCGAGACTCGGCCTCGACATGCCACCGCTAACCCTCGAGCCACCTCTACACTCTGGCACTCCCAATGGGGCTCCACAAGGACCCAATCTTCTGGACCATAAGTCCGAGCGGGGAGACGAACCCAGACTACCGCCTCGCTTCGGGCCGGAACGGAGATAGCATACCGACATGCCACTCGGCCAGCGTCCTCTCGATCTTGTTGGAAACTTGCGGCCTGTACTCTCCGACAATCCGTAACAACACGTTCCCAGTCTTGCTGCTCGGCCAAAGAAGTGGTACGAAGGGGCCCGGCTCAAAACAATTCCTCCCAACACTCCATCAGTACGTTCATCCCCAGCAAGGCTCGATGCGCCCCCCCAGGCAAGAGTCTCGGACAACTACTACTCTCTTCTGTGGTATCACAGTCCTATGGATCTCAAAGTCGGTCACTTGGTACCCGATATACGGGATGTTCAGGCCATTTGCTCCCCGTAGTGTGAGCCAGGGGACTTATGGGTAAGTGATGGGTATTAAACAGTTCTTTAGACAGACTTTCAGCAAATAAGGTGACCTGGGATCCGGTGTCTACCAGGCACCGGACATTAACACCATTCACCTTTATCTCTACAAGCGGACAATGGCCCACCAGACTGTCTCTTGGGGGGGAATTTACAGAAGGGTCTATCCAGGGGGTCCCGACCACTTGACCCACAGTGGCCGGTCGTCCTAAAAAACCCCTTGCGAGCTGCGACGAGAGCCGCACTGACGGCTATAGTGTCCAGGTTCTCCACAGTTATTACAGAGCGGGCGCCCCTGCCCGTCCCACTGGAACTTGGGGCCAGTTGGTTGACCGGCACGTCTTCCCGGATCCCTTCCTCCATCGGAATAGGAGCGTTCTCGAGGCAAGGTCGGAGGCTCTGGCCGTCCACGGCGAAGTTCCCCCAACAGGGTCTTTGATAACTCTGCCATCTCTTCACGAACATCCTTCATTAACTCCGTACGCAAGGCTTGTTTCCAATCCGACGGTTCAGGAGGTACAGGAATGTTGACTCCACTCGCAGCCATGCACACAAGGGGGATCCACTGCTTCGGCGTGATCCCGCTCCAGGGCTAAGGCTTCTTGGCGAAGCTCTTCGAAGGTCAAGGCCGCATCTCGCCGGAGCTGTAATCGTAAACTCTGCCGTATAGGGCCTTCTCGTAACCCCAACAAGAATTGATCTCTCAACAGGGTCTCTTCTTCTCCCAGACCATGGTCTTCTCGGTTCTTTAATCTAGAATACTGCTCTCGTAGACGCAGGGTGAACGCCCGCAGAGTTTGTCTAGGCCCCTGCTTGCAGTTGAAGAATTGCGCCTGTAGCACCGCCACCGGAGTGGAATCACCGTACTACCCAGTCAAGAATTCAAAGATGGCTCGTGTGGTGGCTCGGACAGCCTCAGGTGCAGCTCGGACCTCTCTCTTCTGGGCCTCACTTAACCCCTGTAGTCCAGCCAAATACTCCACTTGTGCTCTCCAGTCAATCAAGTTCAATTCAGATCCAAGCCCACCATACCTCTGGGCCCACGGAGCTCCCATAAACATTGGTACCATCGGATGCCGGACGACTGGCAAGTCTTCATCCGCCATCATGGATCCTTGGCCGCTCAACTCCGAGTGGTAACCCTGCCGACTACGCCACTTTGATGTAACCGTTTCCCAAGGCCAAGGGTTAATAACCACACTCCGGAGGAGCCGACACCAAAGACACCAATCAGGCGAGACAACGGGTAATATAAAAACTCTTCCTTTTTATTTATTAGTTAATAGCACTTAAAACAGCCACGGAAGGACTCCGGGTTTCTTTACTTCACTCCAGAATGTCCCAGCTCGTAGAATAGCAGCAGATTCTCCTTCAGAAGGATGGTTCCCAGGATCTTTCAGTTTATAGAACAACAGCAGATTGAACACAGCAGTAGGCAGACTCACTTCAGAAGAATAGTTCACAGGATCTTTCAGTTCCTCAGAACGACAGCAGATAGAACACAGCAGTCAGCGGACTCACTTCAGAAGAATGGTTCACAGGATCTTTCAGTCCATAGGGCAGCAGCAGATTGAACACAGCAGTCAGCAGACTCACTTCAGAAGAATGGTTCACAGGATTTCAGAAGAATGATTCACAGGATCCCTCAATTCACAGAACGGCAGCAGATAGAACACAGCAGTCAGCAGACTCACTTCAGAAGAATGATTCACAGGATCTCTCAATTTCCAGAACGACAGCAGATAGAACACAGCAGTCAGCAGACTCGCTTCAGAAGAATGGTTCACAGGATTTCAGAAGAATGGTTCACAAGACCTTTCAGTTCATAGAACAGCAGATTGAACACAGCAGTCAGCAGACTCACTTCAGAAGAATGGTTCACAGGATCTCTCAATTCCCAGAACGACAGCAGATAGAACACAGCAGTCAGCAGACTCACTTCAGAAGAATGGTTCACAGGATCTGTCAGTTCATCAGAACGACACCAGATAGAACACAGCAGTCAGCGGACTCACTTCAGAAGAATGGTTCACAAGATCTCTCAGTTCACAGAACGACAGCAGGTGGAACACAGCAGTCAGCAGACTCTTCTCCAGAAGTATGGTTCACAGGATTTCAGAAGAATGGTTCACAGGATCTTTCAGTTCACAGAACGACAGCAGATGGAACACAATCGTGAGTATGAAATCCAACCGCTACTAACCGGCTCTTCCTTCTCTCAGGGCAGACGGAGAGGGCGCGGCAGTCTCCAGGACAAGAATCCTCAGACCAGGTGAGGTGGCTGGGCTTTTCCTGTTCTTTTGGAATGAATGATCACAAAGTAACATCCCATAAACTCAATTACGGCTCTTCTCACCAGCACACCAGGCCGAGCTTCTCCTTTCTCCAATGTAGCATCAGGTGGTTGGGAACCTGGACACAACTTTACAATCGACAGATCAGATTAAATTCTTGATGTCCCACTGGTTAGGCTTCCCCGAACAAAGATTATAGAGTGATGGTAATGATTGGGTCTCCCACACTCGTGCATGCATCAATACTATAACTCTTTACACGTGCTCACTTCACACTTTCAGACACTGCAATGTCACATCACCTCTCGTGAACAACAGGCCTTCACTCCATCTTTGCAGGGTCAGACAATCCACAGATGGCTTTTCACACGGGGGTATCAGGTTTCAAGAGCGATCCTATAAAGCCCAGTTCCTTCCTTGGTCTACTGAGGCTCACAACGAGAGAAATACACACTGCCAGCCAGCGCAAGTCAGTATTCAGAATGTTCTTGGTAAATCTTCACAGCATCACCCTTTAGTACGTTGATGAAAAATGTACTTAACTTCTCTCCTTGATAACAGCATGGATCTTCAGCGCTGCCCTTAATCACTCTGTTCTCTCAGTTCCATATGCCAGTCACTCACCCATCTTCAATGTGTAAACATCCACACTTGTATTCGCTGCGGTTGCTGCTTTCTGCTGTCCACTGACAAGAACGCCAAGGGGAACCCAACGTAAAAACACAAGCACCAAGAACCCACGCTCCTATGTCTTCAAACTTCTCCTTATATATGCCTCTTCCTGCATGTGCTCACCGATAACGGCCTAATTAGTGTCCACAGCTGGCGCTCGTCAACGCCGGCGGCCATGACATGTCACCGGAACCGGCCCGGTGTTACACCGGAAGTCGCTCCCCCGTGCAACAATTTCCGGTTTTAAGGTTCCTATTTGTCTCACCCGGTGACACCATACTTAAAAGTATAATTAAGTATTCTAAGTATTCTTGGCTTGTACTTGTGTTTACTATGTTGATTGAGTAGCTTATTAAATACTTTTTTTAAAAACCATACACACTGTCTTATACACTAACATGTTCAAGTTTATATAACAAGCTTTCGGGTAGAATAGCTCATAGAGTAAATAAAATAAGCATGGAACTGAACCTGATCTTGTACACGATAATAATTACCCTTACGAACAATAAGTGTTCTATTAGTAAACTTCTTTTCAACTAAAAATAAGAAAGCATACTTTCAGTCTACATTTTATATACTTCTCAAAAATATACTTAAAATTACACTTAAGTGTACTTGACTTATACTGAGAGAAAATTCCAAATATATTTGTCCTGTACTTGTACTCAATCTTTTGATCGAGATATACTTAAAAGTATAATTAAGTATTCAAAGTATACTTGGCTTGTTCTTGTGTTAACTCTTTTGATCGAGTAGCCTATTAAATATACTTTTTTACATAGTTTTTCATATACAGTCTTATGAAACTTACATTGTTTGAAAATATTGATTAAAATATTGATATAAAACAGATATGTTTCTAATTCTGCGTATCTGAATTTTTATGTAGGCTAGTCCACTGGTAGTGTACAGGAATTTACTTTAATTCTACTTTACTCTTTCCCCACCATTGACTGAATTTTCCAGCTATATTCCATGTTTTCACTGTTATACGGTAGGGGGCGCTATGACACTTCTAGTGCAGAATCTCCGGATTAAAAACACAGGAGAAGAAGAAGCTGAAACAAGTGAAAGAAGATTGCTCACGCAAATGTAAAATAACGTGATCATCAAACATTAAACAGTGTGTAAATCAAAACTGCTTAATGTTAACAAATGAAATGAAGCGTAACCCATGAAGAGAAAACGAATGTGAAGCTTTGGGGCTGTTGAACTCGATCTACTCCATCTGTGTTTTGATCATCGTTCTGAATCTGATCAAGGTGTAGGCTGCATTCGAAACCGTATACTTCCATACTATATAGTATGGGAAAAAGAGTAGGCGAGCGAAAAGTATGTACGAATCATAAAAGAGTAGGCGAGAATTACCTGGGTGACGTACTAATGCTCGCGAGATTCGGACGGACGTATACTAATAGTGCGTTCGAATATGCCTACTTTCCTACTATATAGTAGGCGAAAACAGTACGTGAAAGAAGCAGTACGTTCGAAACATCAGTATTCATAAAAGAGTAGGCGAGAAGTTCCCAAATGGCTTACTGCTTCTGCCAAAGCCCGTCTACGGAAAGCCTTGGCACTTCCTATTAGCCCCGTTGTATCATCTTGGTTGCAGTTACATTAGAATTCCACTGGAGGTGATCGCGGGCGAGTGCAGAATGAATGGGAGTCTATGGGGCTAGACGGCTAAATGTATCTCTTTCTCCTGCTTGTCGTTGAATCAACATAGATTTTATTGTTGATTCCACAAGTTCAATATAGATTATAGACCAAAAGTCGAATAAATGAGTACTTATGTCCTTTCAATTTCTTACAGGTTAGGCCGTTGTTGGCCGGAACACGCTAGCATTCTGCTATTATGTGACGTCATCACGTTTTTGAACGGATTTTTAGAACAGATAAGTGAACTTAAAAATGCAGTTTTCAGCTGAGTGTATTATCTTAGTCCCCCCTTTTGAATGCAACTTTCAGATTACTTGACAAAAAAAAAAAAAAAAAAAAAAAAAAGTGGATTTCTGGGGGTGAAACCCCATAGACTCCCATTCATTCTGCACTCGCCCGCGAGCACCCCCGCATGGACAGAGACGTGTTACTGCAGCCAGTTCAGAACTCGGAAGTAACCAGAGAGTGAGATGGGTCTGTCTGCGGTCTGCAAGAGAGGGGCGTAACTTGAAGTCGGGCGTAACTTGAAGTTGGGCGTAACTTGAAGTTGTCCAAATCACACCGAACCACGCGATATGTCAGAACGAGATGTTGTTGGCAAGATGCACTGATAGATCAGTGGTAAGATGGCAGTTCGTTTAGAGACAACGGTAAGAATATTTTCCACAGATAACCGTTTAAAATGAAATGTGTCAGTCATTTTCATACACATTTTGTAACACATTTTGGTATTGTTTCTAGAGTTGATAATCTATTAAAACTTATCTGTCCTCGTTTAAAGTTAAGTAAGCAATAGTTTTTTTACGGTCTAATAAGTTAATGTTGCCTTGTCGTAATGAGTTCCTTGTTAAAACATGTTTTAACGTTGCATGAACACCCTCCCATTTCGAACTTGAATTTAATGAGCTCGTAATTACGATTTCAGAAGTTATAAATATCCAATTTCTGATAGCACGTGAAGGCATGCCTTCATGGATCACTGGCGGGCAATAAGAAAAAAATAAGAAGCTAGCTAGCCCAATGAATCACTAAATTCGTCGGAACGTTGCCTTTCATCAGTTCAAACAACCAACTGATATTATTTCCTTAACGTACAGCTAACGCTAAACTAATTTTATTCTACATTTTAGTTCGACACGGGATTTTTGAGTGCTCAACCATGGATACTCTTCTATCCCAGGAGGCCACGCGAGAGCATACGTCATTATCAAACATCACGCCGGGGGCATCACGCCGGGGGTGATCAGCGACGCCGGGGGTTTTCAAATGTGAGTAAACACGGTTCCTTATGTGTTAAACTACTATAGAGTAGACGTTTTAACTGTTGATGGTGTAAAGTAGTTAGACAGTATAGTATAGTTGTGATTTTGCTGTAAAAACATGTTTTGTATAGCTAGCTAACAGGGGAGTTTTAAGCACACGTAACGTCTCTAAAGTGGATTTACATAACATCTTAAACACGCTTATTTAAAATGTCTATTTACATCTGAAAGGAAAATATTGTAAGTATTGACATATTGCAGATGAGCACATCACAACATGAAAAAGACATCTGAGTGATGTATGTGTGCACTGTTAAAAATTGCTGTAAAAATACAGCCAATTTCCAACAGTAAAATACTGTTATTTCAATAAACAGTTTTATCCTGTAAATGTACAGTCTATGTTTCATAAATTAATTGCTTGCTGTAAATTTACAGCATTTATGTGTAAACCAATTTGTTCCTGGAAAAAACAGTCTTGGACTGTAAAAAATAGCACGTGTGGGCGGGGCATCTTCAACGCGGTCTCTTTTCGAACAGAAAGCAGTCAAAGAACAAAATGGTTTCGCAACACTCCTGCTGTCTTAAAGAAGGCCACTGTTCAAGGTAAGTTTATTTCTTTGCTGTTATTCTATTATGTTGCTCCAGAGTACCTGTAAAATCGCCTTTTTCATGGGGTATTTTTTTTAACTGCTTACTGAGCGCGAATCGCGTTTTGAAGACAGAGCTCGACGGTTGAGACATTTCGCCTAGCTGCTAATGAATGCTCTCTGAGCTCCGATTACTAACGTAAATCTATGCGATTATTACTGCGAATTCTTTGCTTGGCTAAAGTTGTTACCATTTAGAAATTAGTTGGGCTTTCTTTTGTAGTAGCCTAACCCTTAACTCGATTTATATGAATTTGTGATTCAGTAACGGTGCGAATCATACCAGATGCATCAATTCGCATAATATCATGCACATAAGATGGAGAACAATTACAAAACAACTCGAAATATCCAGATCCAATGTTGTAATTAAAATGTAGTGGTCAATTTTAGTTTCCATGCAAATAATATTAAAATTCCCAAAGCAAATTAGATGTTTTTTTTATTTAGTGATGCAAGTACCTGCGTTTTTGCAATATTATCTGCCTGCAGTCCCGGAGGCTGCATTTTCAGGACCCCACTTCTAGGACCGCATTTCTAGGACCCTAGTTTTTTTGTGACAGCGCCACCTACCGAGTCGGAGAACCGCAGTCCCAGGAACGCATTTCCAGGACCCTAGTTTGGAGGAACGAAAAAAGTGCCACCAAGGCAGTATCTCCACCCAGTTTTAACTACATTAGAGTTTTTTAAAAAGTTTTATTACACCCAAATACTACTTTCTTTATTGCAATTAAACCAGGTTCCTAGGAATGTTGAGAAATTGGGTCTAAGTAGCATACTATAATATAACTCAAGTAAAATAAACAAGGAATCATGTTATAGCCTTTTCAGTCACTCGATGGACCACATTTTCAAGTACAGAGGGAAGACAAGGATGACTCAGGGGGTAGATTTAAGATTGTGTATTTTACAAAATAATATATAACACTTGAACTTGAACACACAAAATCTTTTATAAAATAATATATAACAACTGAAATTGAACACACAAAATATTTTACAAAATAATATGTAACAACTGAACTTGAACACACACAAAAACAAATTTGATCATGACGTGAACCACTTCAATGGATGGACAAACACATGGACAACATCATCACTGACTCCTAAGAGAGAGAAAGAGAAGTGAATTAAATAAGGAACATTTAGTTGAACATGTTCTACTCTCTAATTTTAAATTTCATATTTAAAAGATCTTAGTTACCACAGAGTAATGATAATGATAAAAATAATGATATCAATCTTCATACCAATTACTGTTCATAATACAATTATTGCATACTGTTCAAAGATTTGTAAAAAAAAAATGATTTTGATGTTGTGGGAACAAAGGTTCTAGAAACACTCATGTCAATAAAGCCCATCTGAACTGAGAAAAAAATAATAGAGAGAGATGCAAGAAATCTGAATAGAAATAACATTATTGACACGACTTTTCCTGACCATATATAAGTAGGCCTATACAGTAAATGACACAATCTAACACGTGGGATTTTAACAGTCAATTATTATAATGGCCTCTCTGATATGTCTGACTATTAAAATGTCATATGTCTCAACCAACTTTATAAAACCATGTCAAAATGAAGAGACGTACACATAACATGTATTGTGGGTAACGTTAACAGGCTTACTGTGAGCACGTGACAGTGAAAACATTACGATTATTTTAACTGAATTAAAATGGAAAAACAATGAGTAATTAACAAGCTTTCAGAACGAACATGGTTTATTGTGCTGTAAGTAAGTCAACACAGGCTTAGCCTATCATGCAACAGCTCCGTTAAATGAACCGTAGTATTTCATTTTCCAGCATTAGAGGCTAATATATGATGGCTATGCATTCAAGACTGTTTAGCAAATCACCAGCACGTTGGCAACGTTAACTTTCCAATGAAATGCATCACAATTGTTTTTAAAGTTAAACAAATAAAAATTGATTCGCATTTGATACTCACACTCTGAATGTCATCCATTTTCGCTGGTCCTCTAATTCGGTAGGTGGCGTTGTCACTAAAAACCTAGGGTCCTAGAAATGCGGTCCTAGAAGTGGGGTCCTGAAAATGCAGCCTCCGGGACTGCAGGCAGATGCTACTCCGTTTTTGTGAGATTCACATGTAAGTTAGGCCTAATGTTATAGTATTAAGTCAAAGAGGTTGTGTTTGAAAGACGAGGCAGAGACGGATATTCTTTGTGGCGCGAAACACGTTTTTGCAGACAGACAGTTATCAACAGCTGAGGCATTTCACTATTCAATGTTCTCCGCACTCTGACGTCGATTTTCTTTGCTTGGTTTAAAGATTTCGAAATAATTATTTTCTTCTTTTTTCCTAGGAATCCTTCACTTGATGTAAATGTTTTACTGAGACAGTTTGCCCTAATATTTGGTGAGTTTCACGCCATGTAAAACTTACTTGCAAACTTTGTGCACAATCATGGAGTAACGTTACCATTTTTGCATTTGATATTCCAGAAGTAACACAGAAGCAAGGATGACCGACACATGAGCTTCACAATTCTCTGTCAGGTCACCATGTCCCTGGTGAACACTCTTATGGCAGTAGATCGTAAGTAATGATTTATAGTTCATTTAGTATTTATTTTATTTTTGTTTTTCTTACACAAAAATAAAATGAGTTAAAACGATAAATATTTTTATTACACACCTCTATCGTTTGGCTTCAGATTTAGAAGACATTGATTCATCCACGGTGGTCTTGTGAATTAATGTTACAACAATCGTGGTGTTGTTTTTTAAGTGACAAAAGAATTAAGATTAGTTAAGTACATTAACATGATCATTTTATGTTTCTTTTAAAAGTGTTTGCAGAGTATGTGATCACTTTTTGCAGAGTATGTAATCACTTTTTGCAATGTGCTTTATTTTAGCACTAAGATTTTCTTGATTTTCTTTACTCTCAGACCTGGATTTCCTCTCAGACCAGATCTGTCAAAAGCTGATGTGGGACGTATTGGCTGTTTTTTGCCTCTTCCTACATTTCTTCACCCATTGGTTCTCGTGATTATGTCCTCTCAGATCTGGACTTCCTCTCAGGCCAGATCATTCAAAAGCAGGTTTGGGATATTTTGGCAGTGTGTTTTTTTTTTTTTTTTTTTCTCTATCAAGGATTTTTCATCCATTGGTTCTCAAGGTTTTCCTCTCAGACCCAGACTTAATCTCTGGCCTGGTTGCTGATGTGACATTTTGGCTGGTTTTAGTGTTTTGTTTGTTCGGGTTTTTTTGGGGTTTTTTTTGCCTCTTTGTAAGGTTTCTGTGTTTGCCTACTGGTTCCTCTCATGAATTTTAAAATGTATTTTCTGTGACTTTTTTTCCTTAAATACTGTTAATGTATTGTTAAAACCTGTTACTTATTTTAAATAAATGGCAAACAATGTACTAACACATAATCTATTTTGTCTTTATTTTTTCCATTGAGTAAAAAGTCTGTTTGGAATGTCTGTATACATTATGCTACATATAGGGATGTTAATAGATATCAGACAATAGAGTAAATAAAAAACAGTATTTATATTCTAACTTTATGGTGCCAGTACTTTGTGAAATTACAGCACAGCCTTAAAATTAAAAACTGTAAAATTACGGTAAAGGGCTGGAACCACAGCTGCCAGTACTTTACTGTGAAATTACAGCATTGTTGAAACCGTAAAATTACGGTAAAGGGCTGGAACCACAGCTGCCAGTACTTTACTGTAAAATTACAGCATTGTTGAAACCGTAAAATTACGGTAAAGGGCTGGAACCACAGCTGCCAGTACTTTACTGTAAAATTACAGCATTGTTGAAACCGTAAAATTACGGTAAAGGGCTGGAACCACAGCTGCCAGTTCTTTACTGTAAATATACGGGTGAATTTTTTACAGTGTGGCATTATTATAGGATAACGTTAATTCACTGTTGTCAACACTGTTGACATTAGACACATGTGCTGTAAATAAGGTAAATAAACAAATCTATAAAGTAACTAAACATGTTTTTATTCAGACTGGTGTGAGCACTGAGGATGAGGAGCCCAGAGCTGAATCCTGGAAACGGTGCCATGGATGAGACGCTCCATCTCTCCATCTGCCCTTATCGCCTCAGATTGTGAAGCGCAGCGCAGCAACAAGCTCCGTCACGAAGGCACGGTCACCTCTGGTGAATTCATCAGAGTAAAGCCGCAGAATGGGAACCGCTGTTGTTGAGATGGCAGTAGATGTGGTATCCGATGGATACTATTCTATCCCAGGAGGCCAAGGGAGAGCATACGTCATAATCGAACATCGCGGAGATCAGCGACGCGGGGGTTTTCAAATGTGAGTAAACAGGTTCCTTGTGTTTAAATTAGGGATGGGCATTTTTCTAAAATATTGCATTCGAATATTCTGGCTCATAAAAATCGAATATTCGAATATTCGTTTATTTAAATGACGTTTAACGAAAAAGACGTTATTTTTTAAGTTTAATTTTTTTTTACGTTTTTGTCACCATTTCTGAACACGCTTACAATTAGGCAATATACACAACAAGCTTACAATATATGTTAAAGTTTTCTTTTAGTTGAAAACATTCAACAGCTATGTGTAAACAAAAAATATAAAAAACAAAAGCATTAATAAAAGCATATTGCGCCAGATATCGTACAGAACGCACACACACACTCGAGTCAGCATATGATTATCGTATATTGTTTCACGTTTATATTGAGAAAAATGATATCCACATGCAGGGGCGCCGCCAGCAATTTATGCTCGAGTGAGAAAAGGCGCTTCGCTGACAGACGCTTCAGAGACACAAAGATAACGGTGTTCTAAGTTTCTAACAGCACTTTGCGTTTTCTGTTCTTAAACCGGTCTCCCTCAACGAAACTTAAAGGAAGTATATGTCTCAAAATCATTTTGCTATAAGATAAGTTATCATTTCGGATCACGCGGGGTCCAGCTGCGCTTACCTGCAGTCGTGAATGCAGTGATGGACAGCTGTCTTGCCTCATTCGACTGTTTGGATTTCATGTGATTTCTCATTGTGGTGATGATATTATAACTCAGATTAATTAATTAATTTGATCAAAAGTAATTCCATTTAGTAAGATCATTTTCAAGTAATTCCAAACTTCGCGAGGCAGACGACAACATTATGTGATCAAATACACACAACTTGTTAACACACTCCACAGCGCCACCCTGTGCATTTAATTATAATTGCGAGTTAGTGCTTGGGATTTATCATGGATTCACTGCATTTACGGCCAGCAAAGCAACGTAGTAAAATTCGAATAGTATTTTATTTTTCGAATAATAATTACAGATCGAATATTCGAAAATTCGAATATTCGTGCACATCCCTAGTTTAAATCGTATGTGTTAAACTACTAAAGAGTAAACGTTTTAACTGTTGAAGGTGTAAAGGAGTTAGACAGTATAGTGTAGTTGTGATTTTGTTGTAAAAACATGTTTTATTATGTATAGCTAACAGGGGAGCTCCAGTAAGCACACGTAACGTTAGGCCTACGTCTCTAAAGTGGATTTACATAACCATATACATCTTAAACACGCTTATTTAAAATGTCTATTTACATCTGAAAGGAAAATATTGTATAAGTATTGCAGATGAGCACATCACAACATGAATAAGACATCTGAGCGATGAATGTGTGCTATTATAGATAATTCACTGTTGTCACTGTTTACATTAGACAAATGTGCTGTAAATAAGGCAAATAAACAAATCTATAAAGTAACTAAACGTGTTATATATTTTATTTGTCCCTTATTACTGTTGATAAATTGAGGAACATTTAAGTTGGATAAAAAGTGAGTTAACACATCAGCTACAACCTCAGCATGTAAATGTAGCGTTGAGCACATAAATCACAGAGGTAATGTGAATCTTGTCTGTATGTTACAGGGACAGAAGAACACGCGTGTGTTTATCCGATGGAGGGAGGCTCATGATGCTGAATGCTGTCATCAAAGGCTTTGAGTGAGTATACTACAGAAATGGATAACAAAATCTATTAAATCTTAAATTGTAGTTTATTTGAATTATTGTAATTTCTTGATTTCTGATTCTTGATTTCTGTGCATTTGCTGCAGAGCTTTTGTGGTGGAGTAGGACCTGCAAGGAAAGATGATGGCAGCATTTGTTGGGAAAAAAAGGTTGTAGGGATTTTACTCAAATATAAAGGTCATTTTTGTTATTTTTAATACATAAATCAAGTGACATTGTGCTGTTAGAATGACTGCTTTTGTATAATGTTTGTGCATTTTTGTAGGATCTGAAGTCTGCAGACTGGTGTGAGCACTGAGGATGAAGAGCACAGAGCTGAATCCTGGAAGTGGTGCCATGGATGAGACCCTCCATCACTCCATCTGCCCTTACGAGACCCTCCCATCACTCCATCTGCCCTTATTGCCTCAGATTGTGCAGCGCAGCACAGCAACAAGCTCCGGCACGGTCACCTCTGGTGAATTTATCAGAATAAAGCCGCAGAATGGGAACCGCTGAGTTGAGATAGCAGTAGGATTTGGGGTTCAGCGCCTGAAAATACATGCTTGTAGTTTGAATAAAGCTTTGTTTCATGTGTTGTTGTCATAATGTGGGTCTTGTGTCCTGTCATGTTTAGTGGTTCCCTGTCTTGTCATTAGTTTTCCCAGGTGTTTCCCATTTACCACGCCCCCTTGTTATCCTATCTAGCTCGTGTGTCTCTGATTATTTAAGCCCTGTGTTTCTGCCCTGTCTTTGTGAGTTGTTATATGTTTCAGGATTAACGTGAGTGTTGGTCGTTCCTGTTCCAAGTTCCGAGTCCCTGTTTAAGTGTATAGTTTGTTTAAATAAAGCGTGTAAACTGCGTTTGGATCCAGCCTCCTATCTGCCTTCACCGCATCACGTTACAGAACAACTCACCGCAAAATGGATCCAGCAGTCGCTCCAGCAGTCTCTCCCACAGTTGTCAGCAACCAGGCCCTCAGAAGTTTCCTTGCCTCGATATTCCAGGAAGGCCAGTCCATCGAGAGGTACGTGAGGGATTTTATGTCGTGCTGTCGTCTGGGGGCTTTAGACGACCTCGAGCTCATGGACTTGTTTTGGAGCGGGTTGGACGAGGACGTTGCCCAGTTAATGCCGGATGACTGTACCAGCTGGACCCTGGAGGGGTATGTCAACCTGGCCCTCTTCAGGAGCGGTTCATCATTTACTGTGGGGGTGGAGGAGAAGAAGCGGCGAGAGCCTGCAATTCACGTCTGCCCAGCCGAGACCGCGCTCCTCAAGCCCGCGCCTCACGTCTGCTCAGCCGAACCCGCGCTGCACGTCTGCTCCGCCAAACCCACTCTTCGTGTCGGACCCCTCGAGCCCTTATTCCGCACTGGTTCTGTTGAATTTGCTAGTCCAGAGACCGCGGCGGAGGTTTCGCCGGCCGAACCGGAGTTTGAACGCGTGCCAGCCGGCGCGAACGAGTCAAGTGAGTCAAGTGCCGCCGAGTCAAGTGAGTCAAGTGCCGCCGAGTCAAGTGAGTCAAGTGCCGCCGAGTCAAGTGAGTCAAGTGCCGCCGAGTCAAGTGAGTCAAGTCCCGAGTCAAGTGAGTCAAGTCCCGAGTCAAGTGAGTCAAGTCCCGAGTCAAGTGAATCTAGCCCCGAATCAAGTCCCGAGTCAAGTGAATCAAGTACTGTGTCAAGTGAGTCTACCGAGTCTACTGTGTCAAGTGAGTCTACCGAGTCTACTGTGTCAAGTGAGTCTACTGTGTCAAGTGAGTCTACTGTGTCAAGTGGGTCTACTGAGTCTACTGTGTCAAGTGAGTCTACTGAGTCAAGTACGTCCAGTAGTGAATCTAGCCCAGTGAAGCGCCGTCGCAGAAGGAAGAGAGGGAGGACTCGTTTGGCTCGCCAGGCTCCGGAGGGCGTTCCCAGACTCCTCGCCCTGCCGGCCCCGCCTCTGCGCCTCGCCCTGCCGGCCCCGCCTCTGCGCCTCGCCCTGCCTGCGCCCTTCAAGCTCCGGGAGGGCTTTCCTGAACCCATGGATTTCCCCAAGTATTTTTTTGGGGGGGGGCAAGGGTCCGGTGAGGAGACCATGAGGGCTTCTCCACCATGGCCACCCGAGGAGGCTTCACCTCCATGGCCGCCACCACGTCCTACTCCGCCCTGGCCGCCATCTCGTCCTGCTCCGCCCTGGCCGCCATCTCGTCCTGCTCCGCCCTGGCCGCCATCTCGGCCTGCTCCGCCCTGGCCGCCATCTCGTCCTGCTCCGCCCTGGTCGCCCACGCTCTGCGGTCCAGGCCCGTCGTGGCTATGTCCTGGTCCCGTTCCCCTGCACGGGCCTGGCCCTCCATCCCTCCCCCAGGATCGCCTTCGCTTTACCCCCCACCTGGATTGTCTTTGGAGCGTCTGGAAGCCGCTCCTTAAGGGGGGGGTTATGTCATAATGTGGGTCTTGTGTCCTGTCATGTTTAGTGGTTCCCTGTCTTGTCATTAGTTTTCCCAGGTGTTTCCCATTTACCACGCCCCCTTGTTATCCTATCTAGCTCGTGTGTCTCTGATTATTTAAGCCCTGTGTTTCTGCCCTGTCTTTGTGAGTTGTTATATGTTTCAGGATTAACGTGAGTGTTGGTCGTTCCTGTTCCAAGTTCCGAGTCCCTGTTTAAGTGTATAGTTTGTTTAAATAAAGCGTGTAAACTGCGTTTGGATCCAGCCTCCTATCTGCCTTCACCGCATCACGTTACAGTTGTTGACTTGTATATGCATTTGTTTATTGTGTGGTTACTTTTATTTGTTCTTTTACTCATTTATTCATGTTCTTATTGTTGTCAGTATATAAAATATAATTATTTAATTAATGTATGCATTAATTCATTGCTTGACTGACAATTGAGAAGTTTCACTGCATTTATCAATATAAATGTATTCATGCATAACTATGTCATATGACAAAACAAATTACATTTAGCTTGTTTTATTAAATTACATCATTTTTAGTATGTATAAAAAAGTATTATAAGTATTGGTCAGCATTTAATATTATTATTTTGTTTAAGTTTTAGGGTGGGCTAACAATGCAATTCATTCTGAGGTAATATTAATTTTTAAGGAGCGAAACTTACATTTTTCGAGTATAAAATCAACAGTGTTCTCCAAAGGTGAGATCTTCGAGCAGCTGCCTGTCTCCTTCGTGCAGACATTACAAACGCAGAGGAAAACTGTTGTGCTGTCGAGTTACTGATGTTATGAAGTGTTAGTGCACATCGTCGCTCATATAATTTAAACTTATAAATTTATTACATACAAGATCATGGAAAGATACCATAGTTGTATCTAACAATGAACAATCATAATGACAAAACAGAAAACATAAAGATCATTGGTTTGTGTACATCATAATATGATATTTATACACAGGAAAAAAGAACAATAACAAGGCTAAATATCTTTAAATAGTTCTATTTCGTTCTTACTGACCGCCAGAGCCAGTGCTTCCCACTGAATATTATCTCTCTTGCTCATGCTCAGGTCGAGTCTAATAACAACAAAGTCATCACATGACCAGGTACGTCATGGGGATCCCCTCTATTTAACCCCGTGACATCCTGCAAACTGTCTCTTTAATCTTCTCGCATACGTGCAGATTACAGGTCGAAGAGAAAAATCTTTCATTCAGAATACTTGGATTCCGTCTTTCACAGCCTCGTAACAAACATTTTTGTTGGAGCCGCGCGTTGTGCGTCCTCCAGAGGCTGCGGCGGATTGAAGACAAACTTACTTTGTTGGAACACGGCTGTTTATTTCCGGTCGCTGCCAGAGCGCGGTAAGTTGCTTATAAGCACCGGATATTGTTTCTTTAATGAAACGTGTATAAGTGGCATCTCAGAGTGGTTTCGCTCCAAAGAAAAGCCACATACTGATTAATTATCGCGAACAGTAAGAGTGTGTGTGCTTCAGGAACAACAATATATTTTTCGTTACAGACCATCGGCGTTCACGGCAGTCGGTTGTATTCATATTGAGCATTCAAATTAGGTAAGTATTTTTATAAATTACATAGTCTTACACATGTAGCTATGTACATCCAATTTCATTGTTTTTGTTTGTTTTTTCTTATATAGGTTGTATATTTCAAGCAGTTGCGTTATATACGAGTGTTTTCGCTCTGTTTTCTGGACTGCTACCTACCCGGTACTTCTATTAACAGTGGGATAAGTATTACCACTAGTTTGGCTGTGTAAAAAAAAAAAAAAGAATTCTAATTCGGTACCTTACCGTATAGAATTTGTGTGGCTCCCAGAGTGTTCTCGCTTGGCCTTCAATAAAGCACTGCTGTGGCAGTATGGAACAGCTTAGCCTGACGTGCACTGTGTGCAGGGCCACTTTACAGCAGGACGATGGACATGACTGCTGTCCATCCTGCTTAGGATTGGAACATTTGAAGCAGGGCCTCACTGAGGATGCCTGTATGAATTGTAGCACCATGTCGTGGGAGCGGAAAACCTCCAGACTAGCTGCAGTAGAGGCACTCTTGACCTCAGAGGCCCCTCGGCAGGGAAAAGTGTCGGCTAAGCGGAAAAGGGTGGAAACGGTGAGTGTCTCCACCAGTAAGAGACATAGAGAGGATTCTTTAACCAATAGAGTGGAGGTGTTGACCTCAGAGTTTGCCCAGATTAAGTCTTTAATTCTAAATCTGCAACCAAGGGAGGCACCATCACCGATGTTGAGAAATCCCAGTAAGGAATTACCCGTTCCTGAGGAGGATATGCTGTCCATGGCAGCCTCTCAAAACCAGTTTTGGGAGGAGGGGAATGAAGAATTCTTATCAGTAAGCCACTCTCACTTCTCTCATGATGACTCTCAGAACACGGCACAGGGTTCAGCTGAAGGAGTAGAATCAGATCAGGATGTGGTGAGACAGGCCCTCCAGATTGCGTAGGCACGCTTAAGCCTAGACACTGCCCCTACAGTGGCAGCTCCCTCCAGTGCCTTTTTCAGAGGAACGGCAAAACCATCTGCTCTTAGCATTCCCCCATCCAAAGATTATATTGGGGAACTACAGAGGTGCTGGGCTAATCCCAAGTCACTTACTCATCATACCACAGCAAGCAGGGCCTTGGCAGCAATGCACGAACCAGACTCTTATGGCCTGGGTCAGATGCCGAAAGTGGATCCATTTATCGCCTCTTTTATCATATCACCGGAAGAGGCTTGGAGACCTAATGCTCGCTGCCCACGACCTCAGTGCAGAATAACGGACGATCTTCTTAGTCAAGCGTACAATACTGCAGCACGCATAGGTCGCATAGGGAATTCACTCTCCCATCTTATGCTGGCACTATCCCAGTCTCTCCAACCTATTGGGGGTGATCCTTCAGCCCAAATACTACAAGACTTTGTTGTTATTAGACTCGACCTGAGCATGAGCAAGAGAGATAATATTCAGTGGGAAGCACTGCCTCTGGCGGTCATCCAGAACTCATAGAACCGTAGTTACATTCGTAACTCTCGTGCTTCATAATACATAAAAAAAATAATTTGTTGTTATAAGTCTGAGGGATGAAACGAGAGGTAAATTCATCAAGAAAAAGAGGAAAACTTAAAGGAGAAACTTTTTGGGTATAAAATAAAGAAATTAACAACATATTCAAGCGATGACGATTTCTATCGTTATAGCCCAAGGATAAAACTGTGGGTCACATTAGTAGGGTTTAAAATATAACAACTTAAATCAACCCTAAATGTATTCACAAAATAAATGGGCAGCTGTTTCTTCAACAATACTAACACAAAATGAGCAAGTTTCATCAATATCAAGATATTTACAGATAGATGAATTAAACGTGTCGTTCATATATTTTAAGTTGCGCTTGTGATAACGCGTCGTAGGTCACATGATAACGTCAACATGGCAGATGTCCGGATCGCATTCATACTCAACGAGATTTGGCTTTAAAGTACCTACTCTTTTAAGTAAGTACTTATTGAAATGAAGTACCTACTCATTGAGTATGCGGTTTCGAACGCAGCCGAAGTCTTTAACAAAAATTAGATTTTCTCAACTTGTTTTGTTTAAAATGTTTCCTTTCTTTATGAAACTTACCAACATTCAAGTGTTGATAAAAAAGCATGCATGAAGCTAATAAAATGGTTTTTTAAATTAAAGTACAGTTAAAAGTATTTTTTCAAGTATAAAAAATAACATCAACATAGTAGTATAGGCCTACTGCAAGTGCAAATATAATATATAAATAGTAAACTATAAGTATAATGTTAAGTTCACTTAAAGAAACCTTTCAGTAAACTACTAGTTTAGTAGTTTTATACTATGTCTTCTTTAAGTGAACTTAACATTATACTTATAGTTTACCAATTATATATTATTTTTGCTCTTTTAGTGTACTCTCAGTAAACTACTAGTTTAGTACTTTTATACTGCAAGTATACTTGCAAGTTTTCTTTTAGTGTACTCTCAGTAAACTACTAGTTTAGTCGTTTTATACTATGAGTATACTTCAAAGTGTACTTTCATAAACTACAAATTTTCTACAAGTATTAAAAAAGTAAACTACTAGTATACCCATAAGTTCACTTGCAGTACAAATGACAAAACGTAATTATGAACTAGTTGTGCACTAAAAGTTTACTACTGTTACACTTATAGTACACTTAAACATATACTTTTATATACTAAAAGTGGGCCATTTAGTCCCAAGCGGTATTAAAATAGTACACTTACAAGTTTACTACTAGTACATATTGACATTAGTATACTTACTGCATAATGTATACTTAAAAATATACTTGAACATTACTTAAGTATACTTCATAAAATGAACTTGAAGTATACTTCTTTTTTGTAAGGGTATAGAGACAGAGGAATCAGAACAAGGCATGTGACAAATGAAAACAAACAGAAAGTCCATGAAAACAGAAACAAACTGAACATAATGCTGACAGCATCTAAATTAATTGGTAATTTTCCAAATATTACTAAATCACCCTAAATACATTATTACACAAACAAAACTAAATGTAAGGGTTAGATCACTAGAAATAATCAGAAAAATACTTTAGACCAAAATGTTTTAATTTTATATACAAATTATCCTGAACTGCAAATGTATGTTGTTCACAAAGTCAAGAAATGCTGCACATGACATTTGAGACATGTAACATTAAATGTGAAAGGCACATCTGGTACTTTCTTGTCTCTAGTCTAGGGGCTGTCACGATATCAGATTTTTCACTACACGATTATCGTGGCCAAAAGAATTCAAAATAACGATATATCACGATCTATAAAAATCTTGAAAAAAAATTCAAATTAAATAATCAGTCAAATAGAAATTAAAAAGAAATTGTTATTTATAGTATTATATACAGTGATAAAGGCAATGTCCATTGGCATTGCATTATAAATATACATTATCTCTGAAAATACCTAAGATGGCTTGAACACAGATAAACCATAATACTGTCGCAATGTGGTGTTAATTCTATTCATGTTTAATCATTCAAAATATCTCTGCAGCTACAGCAATCGCTGGATGTCTTTGTTCATATAAGGGATTTCCTAGAACTTATTACTCATGAATCTCACTTGAGGACTTTCTATGTGAGGGCATCCTCCGGCGTCGAGTATGAATGAAAGCTAAATAACAGTAGTGCTAGAGTTTAGTGCTCCATAATGCTCACATCGCCTATTTTGAAAAAAAAAAAGATTCCTGCTCTATAGAGATATTTGAGGTAAACATACGATAATCCATCAGTTTTTAACCGAATTGTCACATGCCTGTCCTGTCTTGTGATGCACATGGGTGTTTTGTTATTTTGGGCCATGTGCTCTTGTCATTGTCTGGTCCTTTCCCCTTGTTATCTGATTATTGGTTCATTTGTCCCACCTGTCCTGTTCATTAGCCTTCTGTGTTTGTTCCCTATTTAGTCTCTGTGTTTGCAGTTCAGTGTTGGTTCATTTGTCCAAGTACCCGGTTCCTAGAGTTTATGTTCATGGTCTGTGTGATTTCTGTTTTCCCCCTTGAGGGAGTTTTGATTTGTAGCTTGTGTTTGTTTTGTTGTTTCATTAAATTTACCTTCACCTGCAATTGCATCCACGCTTCCTGATTTCTCATATCGTGACAGAAGCTCAGGCTTGGCAGGGCTGGACGAGACCAGCGGCGAAGCCCTCGTGCTGGGCGGAACCAGCGGCGAAGGCCTTGAGCTGGGTGGAAACTGCAGCGAGGGCTTCGTGCTGGACGAGACCCACGGTGATGGTTTTGTGCTGGATGGAACCACGTGCACAGGAACCTGATTGAAAGGTGACTGGACGGCAGACCGATGTTGATGTCCGCGACGATCCTGTCCCCCTCCATGGCCTCCACGGGTCCCTGAGAATTTCACCAAGCGGGTTCCCCTGAATGATTGCGACCCAGCTGGAGTTGCGGACGAGCTGCCAGTAGCAGTTCGGTGGTCTCCTCCTCTCCACTGACCGCCGACTGCCATGTGCTCCTCAGTCCTTTGAGCGGCTATCGCAAAATATTCGAACAGAGATCTTGGAGGTACTCTGTCTCTTCCCAAAGGAACCCTCTCACTCTGCTGCTTCCACATTCTTTCGGTTGGTTCGTTCTGTCACGATATGAGAAATCAGGAAGCGTGGATGCAATTGCAGGTGAAGGTGAATTTAATGAAACCACAAAACAAACACAAGCTACAAATCAAAACTTCCTCAAGGGGGAAAACAGAAATAACACAGACCATGAACATAAACTCTAGGAACCGGGTACTTGGACAAATGAACCAACACTGAACTGCAAACACAGAGACTAAATAGGGAACAAACACAGAAGGCTAATGAACAGGACAGGTGGGACAAATGAACCAATAATCAGATAACAAGGGGGAGGGACCAGACAATGACAAGAGCACATGGCCCAAAATAACAAAACACCCATGTGCATCACAAGACAGGACAGGCATGTGACACGAATGAGCACATTTTTGGACTAACAGGGTAATGTAACATTTCCTGTTTCAGGACTAGAAAAATAATGGCAACTTACTCTCTGTACATTGGCGAAATGGCCACGAGTCATTTTTTTTTTTTTTTTTTTTTTTTTTTTTTTTAACAGTCAAACATACATACAAACCAACATAGTGCAGCAGTGAGCAATCTTGTAAATCCATAATTCCAGAAGTGACATAAAAGTGATTTAAGTGTTTGATCTAAGTGTGTATGTGAGCGGGTGTGATTGTGGGTATGTGTATGTGTATGTGTGTGTGTGTGTATGCGTAAACAAAATAAGCATTTATTATGTATTACCATTGTCATTACCATCACCACCCCACTCCCCACTACCACCATACTGCCAATATTGTGTTGGTCAATTTTTATTTCCATCCTACCTCCTATGTAACAATTGCCATTGTCAATCCTGCACAAAATAAAAGATGATATAAGATAACCTTCCCCCACATCTCATCAGTCCCTATCTTTTCCTAATTATTATTATTATTTTTTTTTTTTGTGTGTGTGTTATGTGCAATGTCTAAGGTGCATTAAAAGAGGGAGTACAGTGCGAGAGTGTCTCAAATTGGGACAGAGATGCTGTCCCGTTGAAACCACTTCTCGCCTGTCTTGCCTGCCTTGGTGTTTGTTAGGTTTTCCATACATATTCCTTTTTTTTTTTTTTTTTTATGTTGTGTTGCATTAAAAGCCCATGAAGAGATAAGGGGGGAGTTATTGCAGTAGTGATGACAATGACACTTAATTCCAATACAGCATTGACAATGGCAAGATTAATGATAATAATAATGATAATAATAATATTAATAATAAATGACAATGATAATGGCAGTGGCGACCGCAATGGTGAAAGCAAAAGACAGCAACAACAGCAATTACAATGAAAAAATAAAAGTGAAAATAGTAACCATAACAATAACAGTAAAGATAGTAATAACAATGATGACAAACAAGTTCCAACAACTAAAATGCATTAATATTCGTGGGTTGATTAAGAAGGTGGGAGGAGTCGGAGTTGAAAACAGAGATAGGATTCATAGCTGTAAGAGGTCAGAAAGTGTTGGATGGCAGAGGTCAGTTTCAGATGCGTAATTATGAAGGGGAGATGCGTATTCCACTGCAATGAAGTCTGTAATAAGATTTTTCCAAATGTTAATGTGTAATTTATTTCTAGTTTTCCAGTTCATGAGGATAGTTTTCTTGGCGATGGTTAGAGCTATGAGGAGTATTTTAGAGTTTATAGTTTTATCAGTGATTATTGTGAGGTCCCCCAGCAAGCAAAGAGAAGGCGACAGTGGGATGTGGCAGCCAACTATAGTGGATAGTGACTGTGTGACCTCTTCCCAAAAGTGTTTGATTGGAGTGCAGTGCCAGGTTGCATGGATGTATGTATCTGTAGAATTTTGATTGCAATGTGTGCAAACTTCTGATGTGAAACCCATTTTAGCTAATCTGTTTCCCGTGTAATGTGTTCTGTGAAGTATTTTGTATTGTATTAACTGAAGATTCGCATTTTTGGACATGAGATTTTTACAGATTTGGGTCCAGAAGTTGGCATCAGGGGCTATTGAAAGATCGTTTTCCCATTTTATTGTTGGTAAGTGTATGGTCTGAAGTTGGTTTGAAATCATTTTGTATATTTTAGAAAGGAGTTTCTTTGGGGAGGAAATGTTGACCAAGTCTGATATTGCCGGTGGAAGTTCTAAATTTGTGTCTCTGATGTTTATTTTTGTCAGAACAGAAGATTTGATTTGCAGGTATTTTAAAAATTCGTTGCTCCCGATGCCATACTCCTGGGCCAGTTGCGGAAATGGTCTAAATGTGTTAGATCTGAAAATATGCTTAATGTGGGTGATACCCTTTTCCGCCCATGTGTGAAAATTCAATGTTTTTTTATTGCTTATAAAGTCACGATTGTTCCATAGTGGGGTGAGGTTAGATGGAGCTAATGTAGAATTTGTGATTTGGTGAAATTTCCACCAGGCTGTCAGAGTGGTGGCTATAGTTACTGCATTAACTCTCTGGGATCGGCGGTCTCGCCGGCGATACCAGCTCACTTTTTTCCTTATCAGTGCAAAAGAGACTCAAATTACTCTGTTAATTTTGATCTTACATATAAGTGTTGTACATCATTCGATCCTGTTAAGTTTGTATTTTTTTTGTGGAACCTCATAATAAAAACAAAGTGTTGTGCTTTTCGCCTAATAAAGAAAAATAAACATGATGCGCGTTCTGCGTTCTCTCTGTCAGTGAAGTCCATTCTGAAACGCGTCCGAAAAATCATCTGTAACTCTGCAAATACTCAGTCAAACAGGTAGGCTATACAGGCACACAGGCATGAAGCCTGAATTATCTTCTTTTAAATGAAGTAATTTATATAAAAAAAATGTTTTCTCATTTTATGTAATCTGTACGAAAAGAGAGAGATGATAGTCGTTCTCGTCTCAGCTCATTAAAGTTAATTTGACCACGCCCACGGAGCGCGCGCTCTTTTCAAACACAAATGCTCTGAGGCGATCCACGCCCACATCAGCTGCATAACCCACCGAAAGAGACTCATATTACGATGCTGTGAGGAATAATAGTACTATCTTAATAATAATCCTGGAAAAAATTACCTCAGAAGTAGGCTACAGGTAGTTTCATTTGGAGGAGCAACGGATCCAGCCGAGGAAATAGGTACATTCTTTATTTTCAAGTGCTTTGTGCTAATCGCGATATGGAATAGTGTCTGTAAACAAAAAGACTGTTTGAATCGCGTTTTTGTGTGTGAATGAATGAACCGCTTTTATCTAACTATATTCCAATACTGAGATGAGTAAAAATCGACTGAAATATGTTGAAATAAAATATTTTTGTATAAGCAACGTATTAAACTGCAAATTAACATTTATATGTCCTAATCATAAAAACGATATGTTACATATGAAAGACAAGATGTCGTTTTTACTGTAAAATACTGCCACATCAAATAAGCTTGTTGCAAAGATGTTATTATAGTGTTTGTTCGATTGTAAGCTATATTCAAACTAATTAATCCGCAACTGTGAAATGTGTATGATAAAATGTATACTTTAGTATATAATACAAAGAAAGATTACATTTGAAATATAGTTAAAATTTTAATTGTTGTTGTAATTGTAACCTTTTTATTAAAATAGCAAAAATATATGTAGGCTACATATAAATAAATCTTAGGTAAATCTTAAAAGCTCAATATAAGCCTCCTCTTTAAATTATTTGTATTGTGTTTTATTAGTGACACATTTGGGATACATTCCTAAACTTTCTGTAAAAACAGTATGATAATTAACTGCACAATTACTAGAAATTTTTACATTTGATATTATACAATTTGCAAGCACAATTTGAAAAATAAATAAATAATTGGAACTGTGAACCAATTTTGTATTATATAGGCATATATATATATATATATATATATATATATATATATATATATATATATATATATATATATATATTGTCATTGCATTCTTGTGGCTCAGTGACACACCTGAATGAAATGGTCATTAGTATGCAGCCCCATTGCGCTCATTATGCAGGCCCATTGTCTTCTCAGGTGTGAATCACAGCAGGTCACACCCCTGCGCATATTGCCTTTCCAAACAAAAAGTGTCATTTTAAAATTTAAACCAATCTATTGTTTAATGTGAATGATAAGGCAGGATGATTTTCAGATCATTTTGAAGAAAAAACTCTAGGCGACAACATCCATTAGTCAAAAGTCTTGTGGACAGATATTTAGTATGTGTTTTGTGGCCTTATTTCAGAAACTTTAAGTTTTAGTTTTTTCAACAACCACGCATAAACAATATTCTCTCAAAAATACAAAAATGTACATACATGTTGATAACACATTATGGTAGCCCTGTGTGTGCTAAATAGAGTGTAATTACACCTTTGCCAGTAATATGTTTATAAGCAACTGAAAAAAGCACAAATGTCAGAGTATGTCAAAACACCTCAAGGACCCCAAAAACACCTTGGACCCCAGAGGGTTAAAACATGTGTGTTGTTTAATTGATTTGGTGAGAAACGGTATGTCAGCTATATTTAATTCTTTGCATAGTGATTGTTCTATATCTAGCCATATAATATCAGATTGGGTGGGGTGAATCCATTTGTATATGTATTGCAGTTGGTTAGCCATTGAGTAATATTGGAAATTTGGTGCTTCTAGTCCTCCTTGAACCTTACTTTTTTGTAGTGTAGTGAGTTTTATCCTTGGTATTTTATTTTTCCAATAGAAGCGAGTTATAATGGAGTCTAGTGATTTAAACCAGGTGAGTGTGGGGTGGGTTGGAATCATTGAGAATAGGTAATTAATTTTCGGTAAAATCGTCATTTTTATTGCTGCTATCCTGCCGATTATGGAGATTGGAAGGTTGAGCCACCTGTGCAAATCGTCTTCTATTTTTTTTTAGCAGTGGTGTGAAGTTGAGTGTTACCAACTCTGACAGTCTGGAAGAAATCTTAATGCCTAAGTAAGTGATGTGATCATGACATATAGATATTGGTGATTGATGGGGTGCCACATCCCATTTGGTTTTATGTAAAGGGAGGATGGAAGATTTGTTCCAGTTTATTGCATAGTCTGATATTTTTGAGAAGGACTGGATTGTTTTAATTATTTCTTGAGTAGATGCTAGGGGTTCTTGTATATATAGTAGGATATCATCTGCATAAAGTGAGATTTTATGTGTTTGTTCTGGTGTTTCAATACCTTTGATTGCTGGGTTTTGACGGATAGCTGCTGCTAAGGGTTCAATAAAAATAGTGAATAGGGATGGAGAGAGTGGACATCCCTGCCTCGTTCCCCTGTGCAATGTGAAGCTTTGTGATGTTAGTCCATTGGTTGTGACTGTGGCCGATGGTGATGTGTATAAAATCTTTATCCAGTTAATAAATGACTCTCCAAAGCCGAATTTTTGTAACGTGGTGAATAAAAATTTCCAGTTGACCCTATCAAAAGCTTTTTCGGCGTCTAATGTGGCAATGAGAGTATCTTTCTGTTGTACTGATGAGTAGTGCATTAAATTGTATAATCTGCGGGTATTATTGGATGCATGTCTACCTTTTATAAAGCCGGTCTGATCAGGATGGATTATATACGGTATAATTTGTTCAATTCTATGGGCTAGTGCTTTGCTAATAATTTTTATGTCGACATTTATAAGTGAGATAGGACGATAGTTAGATGTGAAGGTGTGGTCTTTGTTAGGTTTAGGAATGAGTGATATAAGTGCTGTATTCATATGGGAAGGGAACTTTGCGTTGTGTTTTATTTCTGTTATTGTTCTGCTAAATAGTGGGTATAAGGTTGACCAAAAATGTTCGTAAAACTCAGCAGGGAAGCCATCCGGACCTGGTGCTTTGTTATTTTGCATGCTTTTCAATGCGGAGTGAAGTTCTTTTTCTGTGATTGGTAATTCTAGTGTGTTTACTTGTTCCATGTTGAGTTTTGGTAGAATGGTGTTATCGAGGAATTGGGTCATGTCTTCTTGGTTTGGGTCCAGATCAGATGAGTATAATTTTGTATAGTAATCTTGAAATATCTTGTTTATCTCAACTGGTGAATTGGTTAGCTTCCCTGCCGAGTTTCTGATGGAGGTTATAGCTGTTCTTTCTTTATTTCTTTTAATTTGACTGGCTAAATATTTTCCGGATTTATTGCTATGGTGAAAAGTTTCTTGACGGAGCCTGTGAATCAGAAACTGGTTTCTTTTGTTTATTATTTCATTAAGCAAGAATTTTTTTTCTCTAATTTCTTTATAGATGCTTTCTGATTGATTATTTGCATGTAAAATTTCTAATTCTTTTATTCTTTCTTCCAGTTGGACTTCTTTTTCTCTGTCTTTTTTTTTTTATGTACTGAATATGATATAATTTTCCCCCGTAAAACTACTTTCCATGTTTCCCAGAGCAGTGATGCTGACGACTTTAGAGAGTCATTTATTTCATGGAAGGATGTCCACTCTCTCTTGAAATAGCTGTCAAATTCTGGATCTTTCAAGAGTGATATATTAAAACGCCATCTGGTGGGGTGCTTTGGTATTGCAGATGAATTCCATGTAAGAGTTACTGGAGAATGGTCACTAATAATGATCGGATGAATTTTGGTTTCTAAGATATTTGGTATGATTGAATTACTGGTTAGAAAGAAATCAATGCGGGAGTAGGTTTGGTGGACATTAGAATAAAAGGTGTATTCTCTGGTGAGTGGGTGTTGTAGTCTCCAACCATCACCAAGACCAAAATCACTCATGAACTGTTTTATTGTTTTAGAGGACTGCCAAGATTTTCCTGTATGTTTTGACCTGTCAAATGATGGATTGATTACAGTGTTATAGTCTCCCCCTATAATTATTGGATCGTTGGAAATGTTTGAAAGCGAGGAAAAGAAAGTTGTAAAGAAGGATGAATCATCAGAGTTTGGTCCATAAATGTTGCCAATTGTAATTGGATTATTATTGATTGAAATGTTAATAATGATAAAACGGCCTTCAGGATCTGAAATGGTTGTATGGTGGTTAAACTGTATTTTTTTGTTTATTAAGATGCATACTCCTCTTTGTTTTGAATTATAGTGGGAGGAAAAACAGTGGTTAAAATGTGTAGTTTTTAAGCTGTTTTGTGTATATTGTGAGAGGTGTGTTTCCTGTATTAGACATATATCTGCTTGTGTATTTTTTAGGTAATTTAAAACTTTTTTTTTTTTTTTTGTGAACCAACTCCACGAATATTCCAAGTTAAGAATTTCAATTGCATGAACCTATAATGTATATTTCATAGTTACCTTGTATGAGTATTAGGGCTGACTTCTAATAGTCGAGGATTCGACGATTCGATTCGGAGAGGTCTGATTCGACTATGAACCTCATAGTCGAATAGTAGGCAAGTCTTATGAGGGGTGTGACGTTATTATATAACCGTGAGACAGACGGTTATAGTTGAACACCGTCATTAGAACTAACCGCCAAAACCGTGCTATTAAAATATTTTTTACAAACATTTTTTATCATAGAGAATGTTTAAATACTAATATCATCTTACGAGGGAAACGGAGGCGGAGGCGGAGTTGGTGCGATCGGAGGCTGCTACTGCTGGAGATGATTCGGGAGAGGTCTGTGCACCTTTACCGATCAGAGCGCGCGCTGACACGGAAAGCCAAACATTCTCTGGTAAAGCCTTGTTTATACTCGACGCGTCCGCACGAGCGCGAAGGTGCGGATGGCAAAAAAATGACGCGTTGGGTGCGCAAGACCGGCAAGACCCCATTTAGCTTGGCTTTGTGCACAGCTTTTTTTGTAACAGCGCGCGCGACGCCGCATTCGAGGATGAACGACTTCAAGCCGAATCAGCATGTAGGCTACGTCTCACCGCACCGGCTCGCAGTTTGCGCGTCTAAATTGCAAAGTTCATTGCAAAGTTTTTTGTAAAGGTTTTGTTTACTGTGTGTGATTTATTTAAAACAAAGCACGTTCATTGCAACGTTTTTTGTGTGTTAAGGATTCATTTAATGGAAAGCAAATTCACTTCTAGTTGTCTTGCTGTTCATTTTAAATAAACGTAGAGCGAGTTGTCCTATAACAGACGAACAGTTATTCAACCGAACGTCTAGCTGCTATCTAAAAAAAAAAGAAAAAAGGTACGACTATCAGTCGACTATGGCAAAATCTAACGAATCAGATTCGACTATGAAAATCCTTAGTCGAAAACAGCCCTAATGAGTATAAGTCTGTGTGTATGGATGTGAATGTGGTTGTGTGTGTGTGTGGGTGTGTGTGTGTGTGTGTGTAAATCTATAACACCAAATGACAAATAAAACAGGGAAAACATAGATACCTATAACCAACAACAGAACATATAAACAGTGAGCAAGGCTATTTAGGTGCATTTAGAATACAATGTGCGTGCGTGGTGCAAGTGGTTTAATTAAAGAATATGAAGATTATGAATTGAATATAAATTGAGCATAAACGGATTGGAAATGTAACATTGCTAGTTTCAATAATTAGTAAAGCCAGGGAGTAGTGTCTTTGTCTCTAAACAATTGTCCATCAATATATAATTTGTCCACTGTGATGATTGCTTTTTTACCTTGATTGATCATTGTCTTACGGATGGGGAAAAGAAGCTTACGTCTGCGGATGATCTCTTGTGAATATTGTTCGTTGAGTCCGTAATGAGTCCCTTTGAGCTGCCGTCCTTGTCGCTGAACCAGTACTTTTTGCTTGAAATGTTCAAATTTGGCGATGATGGGCCGGTAACGGGTGGAGTTGATGGGTTTCTGTCCTAAACGGTGAACGCGATGGAAGGTGATGTGCTCCACAGTCTCTGGTGTAAGTTTGAGCTGGTTAACCATGAAGTCCTTAACAGATTTTTCGGGGTCTTCGGTGGATGATTCGGGAATGCCGGAGAAGATTAGATTGTCTCTCATACTTCGTGACTGTATATCCAGGATGGTTTCTTGCATGGCTTTGTTCTCAGCGATGACGGAGGTAAGTTGAGTGTTTACAGTGGAAAGTTTTGCAGTGAGTGTGTTAGGGCTGGGCGATATGACCCAAAAAAAATATCACGATATAATTTTCCATATCAGTCGATAGCGATAATTATCACGATAAATGTCAAATCTTTATTTCTTTGAAGATTAAAAGCATATTTTTGTTCCTGAGTGAAAGATGTAGAAACCAGATAGTTAATTGTGGTTTTAAACTATTCTTTATTGTCAAAACATGACAAACACTTCCCAAACAGGTGAACAATTTATCAAAACAGAGGTAGATATATGCATTACTAAAATCAACATTAATAGAGTAGAATATTATTAATTTAAATAGAACAGAATATATAAAGTAAATATCTTTATAGAAAAATCAAGAACTGTAATGATATGACACTTGGCTCTGCTGACAGCAAATGCAAAATTAAAGTGCTTTAAAGATAATATTTGTCAATAAACAAAAATGTCAGCATGCCAAACCTTATAAATAAATGACATTGACAAGATAAATAAAATAAAAATCTTAACTGTGGTCAGCATTTTTTTTTTTTTACTCTACAAGTTACGGGCAAGAAAGACAAGCCTGTCTACAGTTTCAGGTTTTAAAGCTGCCCTGTGACAGGTCACAATGTTCCCTCCTGTGCTAAAAATCCTCTCAGAGGGGGAGCTGGTAGCAGGGATGCACAAGTAGCGCCTAGCTAGTTGGCTCACTTTAGGAAACTTTTTGTCATACACCTTCCACCAATCCAGGGGTTCTGTTTCACTGTCTGCATCTGGACCCATGAGATAGTTTTCCAGCTCCCCCTCCACTGACTGCATGTCACTGAGTCCTGTGTTGCTGGGGCATGGCTTCTTAAAAAAACTGCCCAGTGACTTCCTCTGCTTCTTTACAGGAAGAGCTGCAGCAGCAGCGCCTCCCTCTGCCTCTATTTCTTCTGTTCCGCATGAAGCCTGTGAAGTGGATGGGCATTGGTCTCCCTCCATTTTCAGAATCTCAGTCACTGCTCTTGTTTTGATGGCTTCAATCTTGTCTGGCCTGATATATTGAGTCTTGAAGCGCGGGTCAAGCAAGGATGCCATATCAAGCAGTTCGTCTGTTATCTCATCATCGTACTTCTCATTGAGATATTCTATGACTGCTGTCTTTATGTCCTTTGTGAGCTGTGTGTCATCATCAGAGGGATTCAGGAGCTCTGTTCTGAAGAGGTGCAGCACAGGCTTAAGGTAGGACACACTCACATAAGATTCACCAGAGAGTGAATCTGTGAACTCAAGAAGTGGCTTTAAGGCCTCATTCATTGACTCCAGCACTTCAATGTCCTGCCAGGTGGGCACCAAGTGCCTGGTTTTCTTGTCAGCAATGAGTACCTGAGAGATAGCCTTGTGCTGCTCAATCATCCTTGCCACCATAGTAGTATTAACATAAACCATGTGTCACTTTTTGACTGATTTATGACCCTCATGGCTGACAGGGGATGAGGGGATCCATGTGTCTCTGATTTATGATGGGTCGCTGACAGGCTCCGGTATGTCTAGGCTGCGCGACGCCATGTGACATCCTCCTGCGGTGACATCCTGGCCGGAGGTGTAAAAGAAAGGTGTCTGGCCCTTGGCCTTCCGGGTTTATTGGCCGTCTACCTGCGCGAGATAGGTGTTATGTCGTTGTGTATTCTGTCTGCTGGGGAGGCCCGTTTTCACACTTCGCCAAAAGCTGCGTGTATAAATGTGTGTTGAACGCGAACTCAGTCACTGAAGCGTACTAGTGTCTCGTGTCAAGCATCACCGCTGTTTATCCTCGTTCTCAAACTATTTTCCAAGCCATATTGTGTTGTTGGAATCATGAGTGCAAGAAGATGGAAGCCTGTCTTAACAGTGAGTGTTTTTTATTATTTAGCAACATTGTTAAGAAACATTATTTTTGTTTACGAGCGTCGCTGTTCTATTGCTTACTTTAGGCTTTATCTGCACACTTCAGATGGTGACAGTTTGAGTCTCTTCGATCTAGTAGATGAGCTTAACTTCCTGAATCAAGCGAGTGGTACGTATAATTATGTTTAAATGTTGTGTGTGTGTGTGTGTGTGTGTGTGTGTGTGCGTGTGTGTGACGGATGATGTTTTGTTTTGTTTTCGCCAGGAGGCGTGGCTAGACCTAGCACAGCTGCTGCAACGCACAACGCTGTTGCCTCTTCACGAGCGATCACGGAAGCACTTGTGCCAGGTATTGTTAAATGTTGTTACACCCGTGTTTGAACAGTGTTGTGGCTGTGTGAAAATATCTTATCTTCTCTGGGTTTTTTGTTTTTACCAGGGCCGAAACGCGTAACTATCAAGGCCTTAGTACATGCACCACAGCGAGGCAGCGAGTCTGCTAATGTTGAAGTTATTCCCCTGGGTAAGTGCTTTGTAATTCGGCTTTATCAAACAATGTTATGCTGCTATGGTTTGTTGATTTTATTTTAAAACTTTAACACATATATTTCCAGATGGTTTATCAAACGTTGTGAGCAATGTCGGTGCGTCTGAATGTGCGAATGACCCGGATAAGGCTTGCTTGATGGGCATAGTGGCAAAACCGAAAAATAAGTTGAAACGTAAAGCTGCAGTGGTGTCCCATGCGGACGCAAAAGCTTCTGCTGATGGGTCATCGAGAGACGTACCACAGACATCTGTCCCGAAAAAGCCAAGACGATCAGCTGTTAAAAGTAAGTAATGAACAAAAGCTGATGGATTGTTTTCTGTTCACACTAAATCAGAAAGATAAATATTGTTTATTTGAATGTAATAGTGAGAGGTCGAATGTGTTTGTGGATGTATAATGTGCCAATACGCTAGTTTAGAACTGTTGTTATCATACATTTGCATTAATTGTTGGAAAAAAAAACATAAAACACAAAACCTGCATATCTCTTAGAGTAGGTGATTATTTATAATTTTAGGTGACACCATTGGAGAACTGTGTGTAAAAAAAAGTGTAGACATGATGATTTTAGGCTGCTGAGCCATTCCATATTAGCATGGTCTTGTTTGATTGTTTGTTTATATATATATATATATAGAGAGAGAGAGAGAGAGAGAGAGAGAGAGAATTTGACACTACGTATTGTTTTTTAATGTTACATTAGTACCAGACTGATTTTTATTTTATTTTTAGTCTTAGAAAATATAGTTAATATTAATATTACTGTTATCATTATAATATTAACACACATTTGTACTAACTTTTTTGTTTTGCACCCTTTTCTACTTCTTAACAGAGGTGGTCGTAGTTCCCGATATAAATGATGTTCAGAGCTGGAGTGAGGGTCTGATACAATCGTGGGACGGCTGTGTATTTACAAACGACCCTAAAGAAACACCGCAGTCTGTTCCATCCAGCGAACGGGTCGTGGTCGTGGAAGAATCCGACCCTGAACAGCTGCCTTCAAATCAGGAGGCTTACAAACAGGAATCACAACCCGTTATAGACAATCAGCACATAGCCGGACTGATACAGGACTCTGTCAAGACCGCATTGAATGCCTTCGAGGTACGTTTTGACAAACGCCTTAATGCCATTGAGAGACGTTTAGATGCTTATGAGTCAACACAACAACAACAGGGAATTTGGCTTAAACAATGCATAGCAGCGCAACGGTTGCATAGTGGTACTGTTCAAAAAGTAGCCAGAGAACAAGGCCTGACTACAGAATTGTTAAAGCAACTGGTGCTCATGCTTAAAAAGAAACTTGGGTGAGTTGACAACGTTTTATATATATATATTTTTTTGCAATACTATGTTTTTTTTTTTTGTTTTTTTTTTTTTTTTTTACATTTGTCACACTGTGTGTAATTTTAGTCTGACTGTATAGTTGTTGGTTAGGTAGTTTTTCATTCTATCTTTTTTTACTGTATGGACACAGGGTTTATTATCCATAGTTTTTAAGGTGTGGCTACATGTGATTTAAATAAATAAAATAAAAAGATCTGATTTAAAAATGCCTAAACGTTGTCGGGAGCCAGATGGTTTTGATCAGGGTCCGGTAGCTAGGTTTAGACGAAACGATGGTAGCGTGGTGCCCCTCGAACAGTGCAGTAACACAGAAACATTGCTCTATCTAATACAGACTGTGGAGGATATGAAGAGGTCTGAGTCTTCAACTGGTACGTTGGTAGAATTATTAAACATCGTGAGATCAATGTCCGATGAGGATCCTGACCCAAATAATGATTTTGAACATGTTGTAAATACCCAACAAGCAGGAGAGGTGTTAGAACCTCCTCCAGAACCAAATTCTGCATTTGATCATCTTGTGTCTTTTCACCAGTCAGGCGAGGGCCCAGGTACACAGACACATCGCACACTCAACCCTGAAGCGCCCAATATGGGTCTCACAGATAGAGATATAGAATCACTTGTAACAGTAGGTGGTGATGTTAGTGGGTACACGGTACTGCCACGAGCACGGTTCAATGGTCTGGAAATCCACAGGCTTATAAATTTGCGAGAGATATCTTCGACAGATTTAGCAGCCTACACAGTGTTTTTACATGACACACTTTCTGAAATTGTGGAGTTTTCCAAACTGTTAGGCGGAGACGGGTGTTTAATCAGCATCACGTTGAGGGGGTCGAGTTTGACATCAGATGTTAGTACACTTTTGACGGGTAGTAATGGTTATAGTGTAGATCTATTTATAAACGATCTTGAAAAAATAATGCAGAGCAACTCTGACGTACAGTTTGATGAGCGATTGAATTTAAGACTGTCGATAGCGAGAAGTAAACACGGCGGTGTTTATCGAAAGATCCGTGATCTTGCCCACAATGAAGTGATTACCAAAAACAGACTTAATCTGTTCTGTCCCACGAACATTTCAAACAATCTTTGTTTTGCAATCTGTCTGGCACATTTCCTAAATCCACAGAAACCACACGTAGAGCTTGAGTCTGTAGCATCTTCAATACAGAAGTCGGCTGGCTATGGTGATCAATACAAGATAGCGTTTAATGACATCAGACGGTTTGAACAGATGCTGAGCGTTAAAATAGTTGTCTTCTATCGGTCTGATACGGGTGTTTTGGAGAAGTATACAAACACAGACGATCCGCATCCTAAAACAGTATTTTTGTACCTGCATGACAATCATTATTTTATGATTAAAAATCTACGTGCATTTATTGGCACCCCATACGTGTGTGAGTTCTGCCACCGAGGATTCACCTGTAGGAGAGATCACAGATGTCGGTACATCTGCGATGTCTGTAATGACCCGGAATGTCATAAACAACCCAAAAAGCCAAAACATTGCGGCGACTGCCTGCGCTACTGTAAGTCTGACTATTGTTTCGAGATGCATAAAAAACCACCTCGGGGTATGCAATACGCGCAGTACGACGTGACTAAATATTGTGGTAAATGTAATAGACGTTACCATGTCAGCGGTACTAAACCCAAACCCCATAAATGCGCTGCAGATCGTTGTGTGCACTGTGGTGAGAGTTTGGTCACCGATGGTATGCATCAGTGTTTTATCCAACCAGTTAAGCCGGAGATGCCGAACGATCGTTACATTTTCTACGATTTTGAGACCCGTTATGAAAATGGTAAACACGTTGCCAATTTTGTATGTGCTATCACGTTTAATGGCTGAAGGGACCGATTGTGTGGATCGTCTCGTTAAAAAATTCAGACAACCACGTTACCTTAATTACACATGGCTTGCGCACAATGCATCCGGATTTGACAATTTCATAATTTTGGAATTCTTTACTAAGATGGGGATTGCTCCTAAAATCACAATGCAAGGTTGCAGGCTAATCTTAATGTATGACACAGCTTTCAAGCAACGTTTTATTGATTCGTACTCATTCATACCCATGCGTCTGGCCAAGACACCCGTTGCATTTAATCTGACTAATGCAGAGAAGGGGTATTTTCCGCACCACTTTAACCGCGTTGAAAATGACAACTACATAGGCCCGTACCCTGACAAGAAATTTTACGGGTATGCAACAATGTCGAACCAAGACAGGGCTGCGTTTGATGATTGGTACAATACCATATCTGACAAAGTGTTCGATTTTAAAAAAGAACTTGTGCTTTATGGTAAAAACGATGTCGTTTTGCTGAGGGAGGCATGCATGAAGTACCGCGACGAATTCATTTTGTGTACAGGCCTTGATCCATTTAATTACACCACTTTGGCAGCAACATGTATGGCCACATATAAAACACACTACATCCCAAAAGACACAATAGCTCTGACACGTAACAATGCGTACACCAACCAGAACAAAACATATTCGAACATTTCAATTGAATGGCTCGAATTCATCCGAAAATCACGGGGCATAGAAATTCAACATGCTTTAAACACTGGTGAGGCGTCATTTGGGAAATACTATGTGGATGGCTTCTACGACGATGGCTACGTGAAAAAAGCATTCGAATTTCTCGGATGTTTCTTTCATGGTTGTGAACGATGTTATAACCCCAACGACCTAAACCCTTTATCAAAAGTGCCTTATGGCGTTTTGAGAAGACAATGCGACGACAAGATTGAAATTTTGGAGCGTGCGTACGGTCTTCAGGTCGAGGTGATTTGGGAATGTGCATGGATGCGCGCTAAACAGAGTGATGTTGCAGTTATGGATTTCATGTCCACATACAAACACGCTGAAAGATTGAAACCCCGTGAAGCTCTATTCGGCGGCCGAACTAACGCATTAAAACTGTATCACAAAGTTGCGGAGGGCGAGCGGATTAGGTATGTTGACTTTACATCACTATATCCCTACTGTCAGGCTCGAAAATGTTACCCAATTGGGCATCCGGAAATAATACACAAGGATTTTCAAAACCTTGAAGATTATTACGGACTCGTCAAGGCAACAGTCCTTCCGCCACGGAAGTTGCTTCACCCCGTACTGCCTTATAGGACCGGGGGTAAGTTAATGTTCCCGCTTTGTAGGACATGTGCTGAACAGCAGAACCAGACACACCCGTGTGTGCATACTAATGAGGAGAGATCAATTCATGGGTGCTGGGTTAGCATTGAACTGTTAAAAGCCGTTGAGAAGGGTTATGTAGTGACAAAAATCGATGAGGTCTGGCATTTTCCCCAACGCTCTGAAACATTGTTTTGTGATTATGTTAAAACATTTTTACAGTTCAAACAGGAAAGTTCAGGTTTTCCAAAAGACGTTGTGACCGACGCCGACAAAGAATCTTATGTTAGAGATTACTTTGAGAAAGAAGGGATTAAGCTGAATCTGGAAAAGATTGAGTTTAATGCTGCACGCAGATCCATTATGAAGCTACTTCTTAACTCTTTATGGGGCCGGTTCTCTATGCGCGAGGAGTTACCGACAACCGAAGTACTAACAGACCCTGAACAGTTTGCCCGATACATTTTTGGCACTGAGTATGACCTCAAGCATTTCTCATTTGTGTCAGACACTGTTGCAATCGTTCAGTGGGCTTACGCAAATGGGAAAGGGACCCAGACTCGTGACATTAAAGTCTTTCTCGGGGCTTTTACAACAGCCCATGCACGGTTAGAGCTTTATGATCTCATGGACAGGTTGGGTGATAGACTGCTTTACTGCGATACAGATAGTGTTGTGTTCACGTCTAAAGAGGGTGAATATGAGCCCCCACTGGGGCCATATCTTGGTGACCTTACTGATGAAGTTGGGGATGGAGACCATATAGTGGAATTTTCGGCAAGTGGTCCGAAAAGTTACGGGTACAGAACTGCTAAGGGTAAGGTCTGTATGAAGGCCAAAGGCATCACACTGAATGCTGTAAACTCCGAGACCATTAGGTTAGACACATTAATTGGGCATGTCGATCAATATGTGAGGGGGCGGGGTGACAGTAATCACATTCTCGCGTACACCGACAGTATAGTGAGGAACAAAAAGCAGTTCACATTGCACAACAAGTCAGTTGTGAAAAAATTTAAAGTCGTATACAACAAGCGTGTACTGCTACCCGACCTAACTACGCTACCATATGGCTACTGACAACGTTTTTGGGCACCGGGGTGTGGTAGACCCGGATGGTTTTGATTTCAGATTACAACATCCTTTTTCATGTGTGTTAAGCGGTCCTTCTAGCTCAGGAAAAACATTTTTAGTAAAAAAGTTGTTGGAAAATGCTAAAAGTGTAATTTCTAAAAAAATTGAAAACATTGTGTACATTTATGACTGCTGGCAACCTATGTATGATGAATTGTTGAAACTGTATGATATTAAATTTATTGAAGGTATACCGCAGACTCTGAATGATGATCGCTTGTTTCCCACCAACAAGACCAATTTTGTGATATTGGATGATGTTATGAAAGATGCTAGCAGCAATTCAGAAGTTGAACGTTTGTTTACCAACTATGTGCACCATAGAAGCTTGAGTGCAATATATATCGTACAAAACTTATTCTTTCAAGGTAAATCCAGTAGGACTATCAGTTTGAACACTAATTATTTGGTATTGTTTAAAAACCCTAGAGACAATACCCAAATTAATGTCTTAGCGCGGCAGATGTACCCCAGGAACACAAAATACTTTATGGAGTGTTATGAAAATGCTACCAGCACCCCTTTCGGGTATCTATTGATTGACTTTAAAGCGAAAACACCAGAACAGTACCGTCTCAGAACAGATATTCTGTCACAACATCCAGTTGTGTACATTCAGAAAAGAAAACATTGACAGAGAGATTTGAAAATGTCTGCAAGACTTTTAAGAAACCTACCTCTTTTAAAATTGTTATTAAAAGCCACGCCTAAACAAAGACGCGTTATTTTAAAGGCGGCTGCAGACGAACTCATTGTGACATTGTGTGAAGTAGCTCTTAACGTAGTCCACGGTAATATTCCGCTAACACCACAGCAATATCAGAAACTGAAGAGAAGAAGAAGTGAGATCAAAATTGTTGCAGATAAAAAGGTTGGAGTTAGACGTAAAAGACGGTTAATCAACCAACAAGGAGGATTTCTACTACCTTTGTTAAGTGCGGCAATCCCGTTTATAACCAGTTTGGTTACATCTAAATAAGTTTGGTGATGGAGTATGCCGAGAAGATGTTTTTAGTACCGCAACACCAGTTGGATAAGCTGAAATCCTCTAACACCCGTGAGTCTATACAACAGGTTGTGGAGAATGACCTGGACATGACTATAAGAAATATTTTGCACAGGTCTGATCTGGATCACCATGAAAAAGCTAAGATGTACACAGGTGTTTTGCAGCGGTTTTTAACACTCACTAGACAAGGGGATAGAGAATCCGGTACATTAACATTAAGGCTACCACAGCCTAGTAATGTTGAAAAAGAAGACCCACCCGCACCAGGCCATGTGCGTGCCCATGACGATTTACGTGATTTTGCAGATGAGATTTTAAAGAATATTCCACAGAGGAGTGTGAAAAATGTTCGTTACATTTTAGATAAAATGTCTAAAACTAAAGATGTTACTTCATGGACTGAGTCGGGAGAGTTTGTGTTTAAAGGCAGAACAATCCCTGGTTCACACATGCTTGACTTAGTTAAAAGCGTCACGGCTCCACAAAAGATTGTTGACGAGCGGAGACCTGGCGGGTGGCGTGAATTTCTGGAGGCTTTTGCTAGTTTAAATTTGCCATACTCTGTGGTACCAAACCACAATGTCAGACATGCAATTAACTCTTTCAAAACCAAATCGACCACGTCTATAACAGGATCATCTAAGAGGAGTAAGAAACAGAAAGACCCGAGTCGGTGGTTAAGTTTTTAAACTAACAGTTTGTATGTATTGTGTTCTCAATTTCTCTCTTTTTTTTTGAGAACTTATGATGTGATGTATGTGTAATAAAAGTGGGGATAAAGAAACAAAATTCCGTTCTTTAGTTGTTTTTATTAAAATATTAAGCATGAGACATGGACATTTCACCCATTTGTACACACTGAACACATTTGAAAACATTTTCACTACATGGTGCTTGTTTTAGTTTTCTCACAAATGCTGACACCTTTTTGTCATTTTTAATAAAATCGTTGGTATACAATTTCATCACATAATCATAATCAAATCCCTTTGCCATGTGGTAGAGAAAGAACACACAATGTTGTCCACATGTATCTGATGAAAAATCTTGGACTTGCACAGTTGAATGTAGTACTTGACTAGAGTTGAGCTTTAAAAAGTTTTTGATAATCAGCGGAAAACCATGATAATCTGGTTTATTACCGAAGCTGTCGAAAAAACATCCTACACTATCCTCATTTATGTAGATAGCCAACCAGTGTTCCCCTGGGAGTCCTGAAGGATGTGTATTGATCAAAACCATTGCTGGTAGTTTTCTTAAAGGGGTTTTTGGTAGGTAGTCACATGGTAGAACTCCGAGAAAATAAGTATCGCATGAAACCTTATCCATGACAGCCGTAAGCTGTACAGTGTTCATTTGAATGTATTAGTAGTAATCAACCAGGACCTGTCGGCGATTTGACACTTCAATCAAACTATCAAACAATGCATAAACAATTAAGTTAATTGTACGTGGTAGCGGCTGTCTAAAACGGGATTCTAGTCTAATATTGCCACTTTTGATAAGCGATACGTGCTGGCTACACTCCTGATCTGGTGTGAAATTGAACGCATAGAGTGTATAGCCGTGCAGAAAATCCTCTCTATCGATACATAGAGGCTGGTTTTTAAGATGCCTTCCAGAAGCCAGCGCTAGCTGGTAAAACTCCCGCACTGCAGAACCATTTTCATATTCAGGTTGCAGGGGCTTCGCTGGGTACTGTTGCCCATCCAGATAAATGGCCAGAAATTCTAAATCATAGTTTTTAAACGCAAATGGGTTTTTATTATAGGCACCCACAAATGCATCATTATCAACCATAGCTAGAACCAGAGATTTTGGCAGAGTTCCTAAGAACAAGTTTTCTTGATTGCAGACACGTGAGCCTGCAGGTATTGAAAAGTTTTTCAGACACACTCTGTCGATGGGGTATTTGGCTGTGGTTGAGAGTAGGGCTTGTGCATGCCCCAGTCTCACAGCTGGCGACACAGACACTTTTTTCACAAATAGCGACGCAGACATGTTTAGTTTATAGGCTGTAGCGTTGCTTCTCATCAGGCAGAATTCATCTTTACCTCTAGTCATTCTAATTTTAAGATCTAATCCATTAAGTAATAGTTTTTCCTGAAAGAAGATATCACTGTGAACAGGTGCGAGTAGTTCGACCACATTACTAGCGTTGGTGAAGGCTGCTCTCTTTGTCAGCCCGCGATTTCCCCCAGCCGGGTCAGCCACATCCATATGGCCCGCAGTGTCCAGGTAAAAGAGCCCTGCTGAGAAAAGCGTTTCAAGGGCGTCTTTACCATAATTGGTAAGACATTCTATCATCACAAGCGGTATGGGTATGTGCTAGAACTCTGTGATATAAGCCGATCTCCAAGCGACACATCCACTTGTGAAAAAATCGTAGATAGGTTTTCTCTCTTTTTTTTTGAGAACTTATGATGTGATGTATGTGTAATAAAAGTGGGGATAAAGAAACAAAATTCCGTTCTTTAGTTGTTTTTATTAAAATATTAAGCATGAGACATGAACATTTCACCCATTTGTACACACTGAACACATTTGAAAACATTTTCACTACATGGTGCTTGTTTTAGTTTTCTCACAAATGCTGACACCTTTTTGTCATTTTTAATAAAATCGTTGGTATACAATTTCATCACATAATCATAATCAAATCCCTTTGCCATGTGGTAGAGAAAGAACACACAATGTTGTCCACATGTATCTGATGAAAAATCTTGGACTTGCACAGTTGAATGTAGTACTTGACTAGAGTTGAGCTTTAAAAAGTTTTTGATAATCAGCGGAAAACCATGATAATCTGGTTTATTACCGAAGTATCGTATCGCTTATCAAAAGTGGCAATATTAGACTAGAATCCCGTTTTAGACAGCCGCTACCACGTACAATTAACTTAATTGTTTATGCATTGTTTGATAGTTTGATTGAAGTGTCAAATCGTAGATAGATAGTTCACAAGACCTACGGGATCTCCGTCTGCAATATCCGTCCCATCAGCATTAGTGATTTTGAGGCGCAAAAAAAGTAATGTGTTGTTTAGATCTATGTAATCCTCCCCATTCCCCGCAATAAAAAATTCCAGCGGAGATGTGTCGGATATCGCTGATAGTGGTGGAACTTCTATATAAGTGTTTTTTTCAATTGCTGTTTGAGTTAGTGGTACAGTAAACAGATCCAGTTCAGTCTTTAAACATTCTTCTGACATGTTGTGTAGTAACGCCATGATTTAAAATATTGTTTTAACAGAGCTCCTTGATCTTTTTGAAGCAGTACGCTTAGCTGTCTCCTTGCGCTTGCGTTTTACAACTGATGTTTTCTTGGGAGGTTGTTTTGTTTTCTTCTGCTTCTGGCCACTCCTCCGCACCCCTGGCGGCCTAGATGCTCTTTTGCGAGCCATTACCATTAGTCCGGATCCGTCTTGAGCATCATAGTTGTTGTTAAAAGATCTTGATAACGTATTACTAACAACGTCACTTAGTATGTTTTTTGCAGCTGATTTAAGATGCGGCTTGGCTATGCTAAATCCTTGTTTTAGTAGGGGTATAGCCATTCTAAAGAGCCCCCGAAAAATCCCCCCCAAACCGGCCCCATACATGACTCCACCTCCTGCATACCCGAGGAGCCCGCTGCCTGCCTGATTCTGGTAATAGGCAACGTAACGCATAGGGTCAACATTGTGATTGTTGAAATATGCCATTTTAAACAAAGTGTTTTACAGGCCTGAAGTGAAGTTTGATGCACACTTTCCCGTAAGAAAATGGGACGTGCTGGTTCTGATCGTCCTTCACTTCTATAACAATATCTGCGATGACTGATTTGTTGATAGACGCGTAGTGAAGTTTGTGGTATCGAACACTGACTGTGCTATTGTTGTCCCCTGTTATTTGTACACACTCCAGGAGCGGTACAAAAGCATCACCCATGGACTGGTAACGGATAATGTCCGTGTAGATTTAAAGAGTATAGAAACCACCGTGTATGTCCGACTGATGCATTGCATATGTTACAATATCCTTTTCATAATTAGTTTTTTCAGGGTTTGTTTTTTGCAGAATAGAATCTCCTATAGGGACGCCTGGTTTCAATCCTAAAATAATGGCTAGTTTTCCATGGAAGGTCATTGAAATGTTAGGTTTTGCTTTCAGAAATACTTTGTTTTTTACGCGGTCATAACCGAATTCCCCCTGAGGCGCTACTAAATCATTTATTACACTAACTAGGGATGGGACATTGTCGTAATACCCTGTTTTTATTGGTGTGCGTAGTTTCGATAAGCTGGTCTTCTTCACATCTACACCATGGCGTAAGCTGTTAGTGTACTTTTCACCATCGGTCGTGGTGGGTCCAATGTTTATCTCGAAAACGGCGTCGTTGCTGTTAAAGGTGTACCAGCTTCTAGGATATTCAATTTGAACAAGCCCCACCTCCCATTCTCCTTTTATATTTATAGTGGTAGCCAGTCTTGTTCTATAATTAGAGATTTTATTATTAGGGTATACAGACTGCGAAGCGTTGCAGGGTAGTGTGACATAAAATCCACCCTCAGCCATGTCTGGTTTTTATACAACTGTGTGCATCCTGTGTGTGTGGTTTGTATTTATGGCTTCTGTACATCAACTAATTCTTTCTGGTCGATCCATGACGCAAACTTCGCTGGCCATCCGAGCCACTGTACCAGCACTAACGTTTTGCGACCCTTCGTCTTCTTATCTAAAAATTGTTCAACTTTAAATGTCTTGTTTTTACTGACAAATATTTTTTGCAATTCTTCCGCATAAAAAACGCCGTCGATAACATCCCCGTCGTAATCACTCAATCTGTAAACAGGGGGTTCTCGTGGGATACACGCTGATATAGTAAAATACTCTTGTGTGTAGTTTTCCTCATACCCTTTTGCAAACGGTCCTCTGACTTTAGAAATTCGAACCACGTCACCAATCTTGTATTTAAATACGGGGTTAACACTATGAGGTCTGGTATCACCATATAGGTTATGCAGCACCACAGACTCGTTTTCTTTCCCCACATCAATCGGCCTCATCTTGATGCTTCTGTGATGGCTCGCATTATATCCTTGTGTAATGTCTTGAAGTATGTCGATGTAACGTTTGGAGTTTGTAGCAGTTAAATATCTCCACATTCTACCTTTTAAGGTTCTATTAAACCGCTCAACAACACATGCCTTTAATTCTGTGGCTGTTGCGAAATGGGCTATATTGTACTTTTTTGTTACATTTTGAAAATGTTTGTTAAAAAACTCCTTTCCTTTATCTGTCTGTAATTTTTGTGGTACGCGTCCCTCTTTCAGTATGGATTCAAAAGCTTTAGAGACCTCTACACCACTCTTGTTTTTTAAAGCCCTTGTCCATGCATATTTACTAAAGAGATCGATGCATGTCAGCAAAAAATGGTTGTTGTCATTTACCGGGGCATATGCAGACAAATCGACTAGATCGGCCTGGAACTCCATGTCGATACCGTAGACAAAAACCCGATTCCATTTGTATTTTAGTGGGGCCGTTCTGTGTAGTGTATATGCATCCTCGCCAGCGAGCCAGTCTGAAACCTCTTTATCGGTTAAACGAACACCCGTTTCTTTTAAAACAGCTTCTTTTAAGCGTTTTTTCCCCCCTAAAGAACCAGGGTTAGAAGGTGTGTAATAAGTCTTTTTCATTTCTTCTGACATGTTTCCACTTCACGCTCCACAAAAAGAATAACACAGATGGTTTAAGTAATTTGGGTTTTCATTTCTTAAACAGTAAAAGGAAACAAAGGTATCATACAGCATCAATGTAGTGTAAAAAATGTATACACATCACAATGTTTTTTTCAAGAATGTAATCAACCAGGGTTTCAATAATTTCACAAACATCAGCCTGATTGTTTCTTGTCAATATGTCTACACATAGATCAGTCACATATGTACACAAGCACAATATATCAGCTATTCTAATACAGCTGCCGCATTCAGTCATCAGGTCTAAAATCTTTCTGATAGTCACACAAATTGGTTCACCAGCATTAACGCATAAACGCATCAAATCTGTCCATTCATTTGACACAGTTCTTACAACAGACATTTGTTTCATGAGGTTTGTAAAACGATTGGTATCTACAGCACATCTGTTTACAGTAACAGATACATTGGCACATTCATTAATAATCTTATACAACAAGCCGGTCATCTCACATCTAATACGATGTTTAAGTAGACACTTTGCCAGACCTGTTGCAAAACACGTATTCCCCATGTCGGTGTTACAGTCACTCAACTTGGACAATACCTTTCCAGCTGTCCACAGCGTCATAGACAATTTGTTCGCTGCTGACGTCCACAACTTTCTCTCTGACTTCACGAAGCTTTTCCACAATGAAAACTTCGTCACGCAGTTCATGTAAAATAGCCTCCACTGAACCTTGAATCCTCTGGGGGTGAACCCTTAAACCACAACGGCTCAATGCTTGAGCAACGATGTGCTTAAGGTCCGGTTTCACCAGATTACGTGTCAGTTCCTCAAAGTAGGCGTCAAAGAAATAGGGACCCGGTTCAAACAGGCAGGAATGTCTAATCTGACTGGGGTGATCCACTTCACAACCCAAACAGATTTCTTTCAGCTTTTTGTTGATGACGTGTTCCAGAAGGACCACAACAGTCGCTTTTATGATTTTGAATCCGTCCGAGCGGATACAACTGTCTGTGTTGTCGATTCCAGCAAGGGCCGCAGCTCCAGCTATTGCACCAGTGTTGCCGTATGGTGTTGTAAGGAAGGTCATGTTGTGATATCCAAGATCCATGCAAAATTTATCCAACCAACTGTTGTCGCAAGTTTGTGGGTGGGGCTCCAGCGGCGTAGCATTGTCATCAGGCATCGCTGGGGGAGCCTCAGGGTTGTTGGTGTAGCAGTAGACTGTTGTAGATTCTTGAGACATGGTGAATGAATGTAGCAATTGTACCGATCTGCAGGCGTTTTTAATGGCTGTAATACGTGGGTGGGGTTAAGAGGCGGTCTTCAGCGTTGGTAACGCCCTGCTCAGGGTGAAACAATTTAATCTTTACAGAACTGTAACGGTCATACATGTCGCACCATCTAAACATCTTGTCAATGCATGTAAATACGTTGTCAAGCGTACGAACATCTTTCCACTGAAACAAAAATTTCATGTCGTAGCACAAGTGATGCTCAGATTCACGAACAGGCCACGCACGTTCGCAGAGCTTTGTCTTGTCGTTGCAGCAGAAAATATAAACACAATCGTCTGGTAACTTTTTACTATGGTCCCCGACCACACGAAATCTTGTGTCAGGAATTGAGCCATCCCACTCGGCTACGTACAACGGATCATCACCACAGTCGTTCAAATCTCTCCAAACGTAGTTGAAAAACAGAAACCAGTCCTTCTTGTGGAAAATCACACATGGGGTCTGTGATGTAAAATCGTCTTCAACATCTGCTGTGTAGAGTTTCACAGTACGCATCACCTTGTCAAACACATACCTCACCACACGACCACCAGACATTGAGAAATCCTGTTTCACAAGAGCACTGTCTTCATGAAGAAATCTTGTCAAGCTAACATTTAGCTTTTTCCTTGGAGCAAAAGTTAGATCTTCTCTCATTTCAACAGGTCCTCTTGTCGGCGAAATACACATAACCTTTCTAGGGGTTTTAGGAGTTCTCGGAGTAGCCATTGTATCAGGAAAGTCGTAGAATGTCTTCTGTGTTCAACAGTGTAACCCCTAACCTTATTTAAAACTGCAACAAAAGACGTAGGTAGTGACGTAGTTGTGAAAAAGGCACACCTCATACCATAAAAACTACAATGGCAAGTTGCGAGGTGTGAGTTCATTAACCCAGTCGTAAAAACCAGTCAAAAATGTAACATCTGTTTGATCTGTTTGTTTGTTTGTTTTTAAAAGTCCCCGGACATCGGCACGGATGATGTCACATGGCGTCGCGCAGCCTAGACATACCGGAGCCTGTCAGCGACCCATCATAAATCAGAGACACATGGATCCCCTCATCCCCTGTCAGCCATGAGGGTCATAAATCAGTCAAAAAGTGACACATGGTTTATGTTAATACTACTCACCATCTTTTGACGGGAGCCCCACCTGGTAGGTGACTCTGTCACCAGCTTGTGCTTCGGTAGTTTAAGTTCTTCCTGAGCAGTTGCAAGGTCTCTCTTCTTTTTCCAGGAGAAGGAAAAGGCAGCCACTACTTTTTTACAAAGCCCAACAGCTCGATCCATCCTCTTGTCCTTCCCCGCTTTTTCTGAGGAAGGAAAGGAAATAAAGAAAAAATATGAGCAAAGAAAGTATCTGAGTAAGTCCACAATATTATATTAAAAAAACATCTGAAGTTCTAAACAGATATATATTATAACAGAATATTCATATATTAAATATTCAAATAAGCATATGTTTCAGGTTCAAATATTGCTTCATGTTTGTAATCACTAACCTTTAAGAACAAAGGACTAATAAATTAGTATTGATTTGATTCTTTTAAAATTTTACTTTTTTATCATCATTTTATTCATATTTATTATTTTTTTAATCATATTTATTACAATTTAAATCAGCATATTTTTCAGTTTTAAATATTGCTTCATGCTTATAATCACTAACATTTAAGAACAAAGGAATAATAAAATAATGATTTGATTCTTCTTAAATTATTTTCTTTTATTATTATATTATTACTTCTACAGCAGTTTTGTTACTAAATGGAGAAGAGAACGGAGACTAAAACTTACCAATAGCCAAGTGTAGTCGATGCCCAAAACACTGAAGTCGAGTCCATTTGTTGAGTGAAGTGGCTTTTACCATGTTTGCACCACTATCAGTTGTGATGCACACTTGTGGCGAGCCCCAGGAGGCGAGTGCTTCAATCATTCCTTGGGCAATAACTTCACCTGTATGGTCTTCTGGAAAGTAAGCCGTTTGGAGGCATTTACTCTGAAGATTCCAGTCTTTGTCAATAAAATGAACAGTGAGGCTCAGATAAGGCTCAGATGTGCGACTAGACCACATATCAGAAGTAGAGGCGAAGAACTGCACATTTTGCAGCTGGCGCTCTACCTTCTCCCTGCACTCCGTGTACATTCGGGGAATCGCTGTCTGTGAAAAATGTTTTCTGCCAGGTAGCTCGTATCTGGAGTCAAGGACGCGGACAAGCTTCTTAAATCCCTCATTTTCGTCTTTTGCAATGCAATAAGCAACTGCTTTTGTGATGTCTTCGTGTCTTTTGTTTTTTTTGTCGTAAGGCACGGCGTGTGAAAATGATGACATGATACTTTGCTGAGTCGCATTGGTGCTTGTAGATGGTCGACGGCTACTAACACTTATTTGGGATTGGGACTGTAATTTCTTAGCTTCCTCGTGTTCTAATGGGTGACATTGTTTTAAAGTCCCTGTAAAGGCAATTTAAAAAAAAAATTCTAAACACGTTATAAATGTTAGAAATGTATTGCTAAAACATATAACAAAGACTGAACTGTGAAGTACTGAATTGTGGAGTTAGACCGTTAAACAGTTTTTCACCATTGATATTTTACGGATTTTCTGGGCGGGGCTAAAACAGGGCTCGATGACGCACTGGAGCCCTTGAGCTCCTGGACACGCCCCTACTTGATGACGCTCTGAGGCCACTGAGGCTGGCCGCTCCTAACAATATAGAGCACATTCACATCAGTTTGCCGCTCAATCGCGAGTTACTGTCAGTACTATTATTAGTAACACAGCCTACAGATTGCTAGCTACTAGCTATGCCTTCGTCACGGAAATGCGTACTACCTGGATGCGATCACCGGATCACGTACAAAACAGATCGGTGTCCTTGTTTAAATTTCCGAAAAACGATTACATCAAGAAGAAGTGGATTAATTTTGTGAAGAGCCACCTTGATGGAGAGCTGAGGATCACCGCCAAAACCCGCCTCTGTAAGTGATCATTTTACACTAGATAGTTTTATAAACTTTCGTCGGAGATAACTGTCTGGGATTCACTGATAATCCGCTGTTACTGGTGAATGGGGCCGAACCGACTCCCGCCTCAGCCTTCATCCTCCCGTCGCGCCGACAACTGGTGCCATTCGGCAGTGCGTACCCACCGTGCGAGCATCCATTCCGGCTGTAGAGTTGAGTGAGGCGAGTCGACGACGGCAGCTTTCCCGCGAGTGGGCGTGGTTTCAGCGCAGCCAGTGGACACGCCCCCAGCGTTTGAGAGCAGAGATTACTGCTCATTTTTTCAAGATTTTGATAGCTTATTTTATGTACTTGCTGGCTTTTTTTATCATTCAAATTTGGCTGGGTGACTAATAACACATTTTTCTGTGGTGTGACAAACTCAAAACACATACTTAATTTTGACTTTACAGGGACTTTAAATGATGAAACAAGTTTGAGGTATTGCCTGTCTTTGATGGCACTAGTCGTCTGCACAGTTTGCAGTGCACGTCGCTCTGTTTTTTGTCGGATCGCAAATAGCCAAAATATTTCCAAACCACTGAAGTTGAGTGACCTTTCTTGTCAACGATGTCTGTGTCCTCCGAGCTGGTCGTGGGCGTTGTATTTTCTCCACAATCGCTCATTTTTCTTGCTCCACTCAACTCCTCCAAGCCTGTCAGCAATTGTGTGTCTCTCAATAACACCGCGTGCGGCACTGGGAAGCCCGGTCTGAAAAACGCATGCGCAGCATTACGCATAGTGCGTAAGCATTATATCGAGCATTTATCGAACTGTTGTTATCGTTTTATCGAGGAAAATTATATCGCGATAATTATCGTTATCGTTTTATCGCCCAGCCCTAGAGTGTGTCCACGGAGCTTTTCAGTGATTTGTTTTCTTCTGTGAGCGAATCGACTTGTTGTTGACTGTATTCCAGGCTATGGCGGAGGTTTTGAAATTCTTTATGTAGTACTTCGATTAGTGAGAGTCTAGAATCCAAGTTAGATAAGCGCTCGTTGATTGATAAAAGTATGTCGGAACAGCAGTTTGTTTTGGTAGGAGTGGATGCTGGTGATGTTGGTGACGGCGGTGAATCGGTTGATGAGGGAGAATCCGAGGTGCGTGGTTTTTTGGCTTTGCGTGATCGGCCCATTGTACAGAGTCTGTTGAAGTGATGGTCAATGTAATCCTCCAGTTGGTCCAGGTCCGAGTTGAAATCCAGGTTTTGAATTAGGTTAAAAGCGGGTGATGTTGTTACGGAAAAAACGAGAGAGAGAGAGAAGAGAAAAAAATAAAAATAAAATTTGTTATCTTTTTTCTAGCAGCGGCGCGCTGCCATGTTGAATTTTCGCACCCAACACACACACACACACACACACACACTACGTCAATACGTCATCACCCCTACCAAACAATAAAAGAGTATCTTTTCACGAGTCATTTTCACAGAATCCCAAAAACTTCCACCCTGGCGATCTAACTTTTTTGAGAGATAACGTTATTTCATTTTTTTAATTTTACAGTTATTGTCAATACCGGTATATGGTGAAACTCCTAGTCTGGTCCTTTTCCATGCTGCAAAAAAAAAACATGTTTACCAGACTAAAAGCTAATTTTTTCACAGATTTCCGGGAATACAACAAAACAAAAGCAAGAGCAATTGAAAATTCTACCAGAGAGACTGTGGAAAATATCACAAAACAATCAAACAAAATATAGATGTCTCAAATAATGTTAAATCAGTAGACTTTTTTAAAGTTGTTTTCTTCTTTGAATGCTAAAAAAACCCTCATTGCTCACACTTAAGCCTTGAGCATGCCAGTAACAGAGGACAAGGCCACACTTAGACACACACACACGCATGCGCCGTTCATCCTTGAATAGATAACCTCACCAAACACATCAAATATCAGTCTGCTTTGATTGACCTAAATGGCAATGTAACAGCAAATTCAATAATGATGAGCAACTCTAGGTACTTGTATGACAACATCTAATTAATTAAACGTCTCTCTTCCTTGCTTTCTCACATACTCTCTTTGTACAAAAAAATAAATAAAAAATAGGCCATTTAGAGAATCTTTCTTTTCTCCAATTGTGTTGGCCAAGGTTAGATTACGAACATACCCTTGTATTATCTCATGCAGAATAATTCAAAAATCGATCCAGTCAATAGCTGTGTCCCAATGTGAAGGCTGCATCCTTCGAAGGCCGCGGACTTTGAAGGATGCAGCCTATCCGTCCTTCGAAGGACGCAAGTGGATTAATCCACTGTATTAATACATTAATACATCTTGTGGATTAATCCACTGTATTAATCCACAAGATGTATTAATCAAGATTTATTAATCAAGGATGCATTAAATTGATAAAAAGTGACAGAACTTTGATCAAAACTTATATAATTTCAAATAAATGCTGTTAATTTACACTTACACCATTCATCAAAGAATCCTGAAATAAATCATGGTTTCCACAAAAGTGTTAAAGGATTAGTTGACTTTAAAATTAAAATTACCCCATGATTTCACCCCAAATTTACCCTCAAGCCATCCTAGGAGTATATGACTTTCTTCTTTCAGACGAATACAATCGGAGTTATATTAAAATATATCCTGGCTCTTCCAAGTTTTATAATGGCAGTGGATTGCAATTCATCCATCCATCATAAACGAACTCCAACTGCGCTTTACACTTATGTTCGTTTGGCCGGAAGCTAGTTATTTTTACTTTGTGTAAGAAAAATATTAAAGGGGTGGTATAATACCCTTTTCACAAGATGTAAAATAAATCTCTGATGTCCCCAGAGTGTGTATGTGAAGGTTTAGCTCAAAATACCCCACAGATATTTTTATATAGCATGTTAAAGTTGTCACTTTTTGAGGGTTAGCAAAAAGGCACCGTTTTGTGTCTGGCCCTTTAAATTCAAATGAGCTGCAGCTCCCGAAACAGTGGGCAGAGCTTCAAGAGTGTGTGTGTTAGCAGCTCCGATTACCTTAAGCAGACACACACTAAAATGTCAGAAACTGTTCTGCCTTTTATGTTTAAACCGGAGTCAGACAAAGATGGAGAGACTAAGAAGAAGTGACAACATGTAGAATGCAACAGGACATCTCTGAATGGTTAGTTGATGAATTTATGGTGCTGATGTGGAGTTAACTATTTTCAATTAGCATATTCTGTCAGGATAATCTATAAATCGCTCGAACTGTTGTGAGATGCACACAGAGTGACTTTCTATTGTATGTGAAAAGACGGATGCTACAGTTTGAGCTGACTCACAAATGTGCTTGACTACAACAGCTCTTCTTCTCAACATGGACTGCGTGTTCCCGGGGGCTGGGTTTATGTAAATTTTAGGGTTAGTGATGTCACTAACCCGGGAGGAAGCTCGTGTAGTTCCTACCAGCCGTTTGTTGTAGTCCTTAAAAAACGATTTCTTTAAAAGCAAATATCTCCCTTTGCCTTGAACTTTGAGCGTTGTAACTTTGCAGATGTTGTTTATGCTCAAACAGCAACATTACACACTAACTAAACTTAGAAAAGTGAAATCATAATCAACCACCCCTTTAATATTTAAAACTTTATAAACTCATCGTTTTGCTTCAGAAGGCCTTTATTAACCCCCCAGAGCCGCGTGAAATTCGTTTATGATGGATGGATGGATGCACGTTTTTGAGCTTCAATCTGTTGGTTGCAATCCACTGCCATTATAAAACTTGGAAGAGCCAGGATATTTTTTAATATAACTCTGAATGTATTCGGCTTAAAGAAGAAAGTCATATACACCTAGGATGGCTTGAGGGTCAGTAAATCATGGAGTAATTTTCATTCAACATTTTCAACATTGATAATAAGAAATGTTTGATGAGCACCAAATCAGCATATTAGAATGATTTCTAAAGGATCATGATTGGTAATGATGCTGAAAATTCAGCTTGCCATAACAGGAATAAATTACATTTTTAAATATATTGTATAGAAAACTGTTTATCTTAAATTGCAACAATATTTCACAATATTGTTTTTACTGTATTTTTGATCAAATAAATACAGCCTTGATGAGCAAAAAATAAACATTTGAATGGTATAAGGTTTCACTACAATATAAATGTTAAGCAGACTTTAGTTTACACTGATTGTCAGTCTAGCAGTGAGAGCAGTAACAAATTGAGCTAGGCTTAGTGTAAAGGTTTTAAATCACAGGCAGAATGGCGTATAAATAATAGAATGATGCTAAATGGAAGCCGTGTGAAGAGCGGACAGAGTGAAGTGGTGTATACAGTGGCGTGAAGGAGGTGTGCAGCAGTAGGGCTGTGAAAGAGCGCTGATGCACTTTGTGTGCATTAAAGCTGAAATCAAACGCCACAACAGGATGCCTCCTGAGAGTTATGACAATGATATCTTCAAACCACCACTGTGACATGAGGTTATATTCTCCTGAAGACATTACATGCAGATCTTTTCATGCCGTTTCTCTCATCTGAGATTGCTTTTCATCTTTTCTGCCCTTTATTTTTCACAACAGAACAAAGGTCTGTGAAGATGTCTTAAATTGGGATAATGCCATCAGTAGCCGCGTTTCCATTACAGATTTGCACAAAACTTTTGGAATATTTTCTAAATGTCGATAAAAAGCTATGGCGAAATGACGGCGTTTTTTTGACAGTCCATTTTATTTTGCTTTACAAATTCGCTTCCATAAATTCAGTGGTTCAAATTCGACAGAAAATTCAACATTTGACATCCTGGAGCGGCAGGAATATCAGTAGATTGACGATTGATAATCTCCATAGCTGTTGCAGTTTTGCAAAATATTCCTTTTTCGAATTGCCTGAACAACCACCTCCTGCGAGTGTAAACACTTTTAAAGTAAAAAACGATATTTGGGAGAAATTGATGTGCTTCCATTTGGCGTATTTTCAATTTCAATTTGCGCAGTTTGAAGGGTAATGGAAATGCAGCTAGTGACAGTCTGTAAGTATTCAATTGAGGTTCAGGCCTATCAATGAACTGAAGAATGGAGGCCACATAATCCAAAATAAACATTAAAAAAACAAGCAATAGGAGAAATACATGCCACTTACATCGGTCTCTTCTTACTATGGCTGGGGCGAATCTTGGCCACTTTTGGGTACATACCTGCTACTATCACTGCTCTAAATCAGCTTCTCATTCTCTGAGTAACATAAATAATGAAGAACATTGGTTATGTTAGATGTAAAAATGTGAATAGGAAGATAGACAGAGCGGAGAGAAAAACAACTAGAAACTAATTTTTACATCAAAATTGTATCTGCCGAGATTAACTTATTGTGAAAAGATTGATTAAAGAATTATATTTAGATCTATTCCCTTAGGTTGCATCGCTGAACATTGTAGCTGATCATAATCATGGCTGTTAAGCGCACGATTCCAATCATCTCGCCATTGAATCTCGTATTCACACTTACAATTCCTCAATCACAACTAACACAATGTGGACACAATGTAAATTAGAGATTCATTGTGCATTGTAGACAGCAGCTCTGATTATAAGGCGAGTTTTGGCGAGAGTACAGAACTCTCACTGTCACTGAACAGCTCCAGCGATCTTAAAGGGAGTGTTTCTTTGCTCTCTTTCTCTATATAACCTTACCACAATTTAAATAACACATGATTTCCATGAGAGTAACAGTGTCAATTTGACTAATTAGTCAATGGCTTGATTTACTACACACAAAAAGTAATCAATGAATTTTGGTATGTAAGCCCTCCTGTACAGTCAGACGTTGTTTGTTGTAAAATCATTTATCACAGATTAGGCGATAGAACACTGCTACTGTACATACATGATGCGGCATTACTTTCAGGTCCATATCTTTCAGTAAGTCTGTTTGTAAATTGTGACTGGTTTATCAAAGAATCCAAAGAGAAAAGTACCAAACAGACAAATAATGCACTATTGACATATTCACATAATTTCAAAACAACAACAACAACCACTTTACTGATCATGTTGTGTTATTTCTCTTGCCTGTCCATATTCACTAATGCACCAGTGGGCAGGTCAAAGAGGTAATGATGACGTCATAATCATCATTGATCTGTGTGCAGGCCGTATTTTGCCACTGTATTCATCTCTATCGTGTTTTGTGTTCTAAAACTTTCTGCATGTTTTTATAGTACAATGATTTCTTATGTCAAAATATCATGGAAAATTAGATTTTACAGATTAAATTAGATTAGACATTTACAGCATTAATTACTCTAAATCTATGTAATTTTTTTTTAATAAACTCATAAATATTAACATTTCAAGTCAAATAATGTTCGACACTATAGATCATAAAATACTCTTGGATCGACTACAAAACTACACTGGTGTTCAGGGACAGGCATTAAGCTGGTTTAGATCGTACTTATCAGACCGTTACCATTTTGTCTGTTTAAATGGGGAAAAATAGAAGATAACGTCAGTAGACTATGGAGTGCCGCAAGGATCGGTGTTAGGCCCTCTGCTATTCTCAATATATATGCTGCCACTTGGTAATATTATAAGAAAACATGGAATTAATTTCCACTGTTATGCCGATGACACTCAATTATATATTTCATCACGACCAGATGAAAACACTAACTTATCTAAATTGACAGAGTGTCTTAAAGATATAAAATGCTGGATGACGTGTAATTTCATTTTTGAAAAAATTGTCGTACACAATACAAATGCATTAAGTAATGTTATTAAATGGAATCTTTTTGTGAAGTGTTACCTAAATATTTTTCTGGGATCAATAGTGTCAACCAATGTTCCCTCTAAGCTGCGCACGTGCGCGGCCGCGCACTTCTGATGCCTTGGCCGCGCACTTCTGAAGCGGCGGCCGCGCAGAAAAGATTAAAATGTCACGCAGAGGACTGACGCGAAATGTGTGAGGAAATCCATTTGATTGTAGTTTAAGTGAGAAATAATTTCAGTGCTCTGGTCAACCGCTATAGAGTGAAAACTGGTGAATGCAGTTTACAGGTTTCATAGAAAGAGAATGATGTGAGCGTGTTTGATTGGCAGTGAGTCGTGTGTGCGGACCAAATAGCTCAATATGAGAGGCAACGAGAACCGCAAAGACATGTGAAATAAAATCACATCATAATGTTTTAACGAAGAGTGGTTTGATTAAAGTGGTGGAAATAACGGTTGATGGACACAGAACGGTAACAATTACACACCCACCTCCGTGCAAATTCAAAATACATCATTAGTTTTAATAGATGTTTTTGTGTGTAGGGGAGTTTCAGGGATGGTTAGATTATAAAAGAGTTCACATTCACTTTTCTTGAAAATATTTAGCTATTAGATCTATTTAAATGCTTCAGTTTGTTTTCATATAATAATATAATATGTAAACAAATTGAAGCATTTAAACTATATTATATCACTTCAAATACTTCAATTCGTTTTTTTTAAATATTATATTAGGCCTATATTTTATTATATTATAAGTAGTGCTGGGCAACGATTAAAATTTTTTAATCGCGATTAATCGCATGAATTTATTGCGATTAATCGCATTGTTACGCGCAAGAGTGAATAATGAATTCTAAAGTACAGTGTATTGCGCACTTTTGATTTAAATGTACTGCTACACAAAAGTGCAATAACATGGTTTGCAAAAACTTTAAACAAATAAGGTGCTTTATACCAGCAGTATTCCCTTTACACAGTAGCAATAAAATATTTATTGTAAATCTCAACTTAAACATTAATGTAATTGTCACAGGTCGGGAGGGTCGACTGGGTCTACCCCCTCCCTTTGGAATGTACCACTGAGGTGCAAACCAGAAACCAGGCGGACAAGGAAAGTAAAAATGTAACAGGCTTTATTGATTAAAAGAATTTGTAGATCCTAATTAAAACTCCTCCTTCCTCCTCAGCATCCAGTGGCCGCCGGGACGTCGGCCGGGCAACAGGCGAGGACTCGGTCCACTCAACCCCTCAGACTTTTCGGATGCCAAGGCTCTCGGCTATGAAGGGGACGTGGATTGGACAGCAGGTAAGTACTCTAAGCACGGCTTATCCTTCTCGGGCTCTAAGTAGAATGTAATCTTCTCGATCTCTCAAGTGTAGGAAGTGTACAGCGGTGAAGAGGGGCGTCGACTGGACAGCAAGTAGGTACTCCAGGTACGGTTGGTTCTTCCCTAGACGGTGGGTGCAGAGAGCTTACAGCTGTGGAAAGGCGTCGACTAGACAGCAGGTGGGTACTTCGAGTACGGTTGGTTCTTCCCTATACAGGGGATGCAGAGAGCTTACAGCTGTGGAAAGGCGTCGACTAGACAGCAAGTAGGTACTCCAGGTACGGTTGGTTCCCCCCTAGACAGTGAGTGCAGAGAGCTTACAGCTGCGGAAAGGCGTCGACTAGACAGCAGGTGAGTATTTCGAGTACGGTTGGTTCTTCCCAGTATAGCAGGTACAGCAACTTGCGGCTGCAGAACGGCGTCCACCAGCCGTAGGTGAGTATTTCGAGTATGGTTGGTTCTTCCCTATACAGGGGATGCAGGGAGCTTACAGCTGTAGAAAGGCGTCGACTAGACAGCAGGTGAGTGTTTCGAGTACGGTTGGCTCTTCCCTGTACAGTAGGTGCAGAAAGCTTACGGCTGTGGAAGGGGCGTCGACTGGACAGCCAGTAGGTACTCCAAGTACAATTGGTTCCTCCCAGTATAGCGGATACAGAAGCTCACAACGGTGAAAGACGTCGACCGGACAGCAAGTGGGCACTCCAAGTACAGTAGGTTCTTCCCCATACAACGGGTAACGGAGAGTTTCGGAGGGCTGGCGAGAAGGAGGGCACTCTCCCCAACAGTGATGATGGAACAGAATGCAGCAGCTTTAGACGGGGGACACTCAGAACAGCAGATAACTGGATTTCCTCCGCTCTTCAGAACAGCATCAATGATGAATCAGAACACAGCAAGCTTTAAATTCCACCTTCACTTAATCTCTTCCTCAGCAACTCCAAACTGCAACACAGGGCAAGGCCGATGGGCACGTGACAGAATTCGGTATAGTAAGCATGCAGTAACTTCACTTCAAACGCAAACGGTGGGGCACAGCATCAACACACGTCACTCTCAACCACTCTGTGAAATATAAGGCCACAGCCCACCTCCTTGTTCTGAACAGCGGGGACAGTAAGACGGAAGAATATATAGCGACCTCAATCATGCATCACAACAGCTGTCTTCTCGTTACGGTGTCTAGACTCCTTTTCCTAGATCGCTTCTCTTCACGTATAGTGTCTTTGTGCATAAATCACATACCGTACGGCCGGTAAAAGGTTTGCACTTATCTCTACCCAAGAAGGGGACTTGATATTTCCAAGGCGACTTCTCCTCTGCTTCTCTGTTCCACACCACCCAATCCTTCGTAGCGGATTCCTTTCCGCGGGTCGATCTCACCAGCCGATTTGTCCCACAGAAACTCTCAGCCCACCTCGACGGAAACAAAGTCAGGACACAGCAACCGAACACCGAACACAGAACACTGCACTGAACTGAACTCCCCTTGGTCTCCCAAAGCTTGGTTTTTATCTGTTTCAAAGCACTGTGTGTCCCAATCATCAAACAGCCCCTTGATGCGCCGCACCTGCTGTCACTCTGTCATCAGCGGCTGCTGTTGCCATGGTAGCGATGCATACAAGGCTGGCTGGGTGTTCCGTTGAAAGCGCTCCGGGTGGAAACATTCCTCCGTGGAATATATAGTTCCGCTGCTGGTTCGTCACCTTGTGACATAATCAAATCAAATATTAAAACAAAGCTATGCCACTGCCAGGGCATTACCTTTTATCTAGCTTGTTAAAACGAGTCCAGTTTTCTTGTTTTTTTTTTCTCAACAGGTATTTTTTATCAGGGAGCAGCAGAAACAGTCTATGTAGTCAGAGGTCATGACCACTACTACAGATATAAGTCGACCAACGTTACTTCTCTGATAGTAGCTTAGGTTTGGTCATGACATGGTTTCCCACGTACACTAAGATTACATTAAACAGATGTAAAGCCCAATTTATACTTCTGCATCGAACTCACGCCGTAGCTACGTAGGCCTACCTGCTGTGTGTAGCGCGCGTACCCTGACGTGCACCTCTCCAAAAATGTAACAATGCGTCAATTCTACGCCGCAAGCGCTGTGATTGCTAGAACCGCTCCCTCCCTCTGCATGTGTAATTGCGCGTCAAGGGGGGCAACGACGCAGAAGTATAAATAAAAACCAACGCGTAGTCTATAGCGTAGAGGCTCCGGCGTAGATCCGACGCAGAATTATAAATCAGCCTAGACTAGAGTGAGGTGAAGTAGTCGAGCACAGGTGCAGCGACAAGCGGGTGCGTTCCTGTGAAACTGTTGCGGTCATGCTCGTCTCACGCACGCGCCCGCGCCCTCCTGTTGCCGAAGTTGAATTGTCTATAGCCTAACTTTTTGTAGCTACATGACGCGCAGCACAAATCATTGGAATAGAGACTGATCCTCGGCTCGCTGTTTGTGAGTTTCCACAATCTAAATAGTTATCAGGACGTCATCAACAGGATGGAATTTACATGGCAGAGCATCTCCGCTAAACTAAATGCAGGCCTATCAGGTAAAGTTATGTATAATTTTAATTTAAGTTAAAAAGGCTACAGCTGCTTAGCGCACAGAGGCCGTTGCCATGGTTACTATCCATAGAGCGCCTGTCATTCACTCGTGGAGCGCTGTCTCCCTTTCTGTTCACCTGAGAGAACCTGCCAAAGCCTCTCCACTGCTTGTTTGGGTGGGTTATTTGCTGGCTGACCAACATCCCACCCCTGATCCATGGTTTGACTGTAGGCCTATGTGTATTCAGAGCCAGTGAGCAACGGATTTTCAAAATAATAATAAAAAAAAACTGCGTTAACGTGCGATAAAAAAAATTCGGCATTAATTAATAAATGCGTTAACGCGATAATAACGCGTTGACTTGCCCAGCCCTAATTATAAGCCTAAATAAAGAATCTCACAAGGGTATTGTTTAGGTTATATTAGGCCTATATTTTATTATATTATAAGCCTAAATAAAGAATCTCACAAGGGTATTGTTTAGGGCTCGTTGCCATTAAAAAGTTTGAAACCCCCTGCTAAAGAAAATATTGGAAATTCATAAGCAATAAACAATCATTTAACTTTGATGGTTTAATGCTTCCTGTACACAATTAATTGACTGTACAAAAACACTTTATGGTTTTCCCAAACCATCTCAGTGCAACAGCTTACTTTTCTTTCATACTATATTCTATTATTGTAAAGAATTGAACTGTCCTGCAGAAGATTTTGTAAATTATTTTTCATAGGATTTCTTGGCAAAGACTGTACAGTTAACAGCACTGTAAAAAAAATCAGGTAACCTAAAATGTGCTTCATTTAGTGACTTCTTAATTTGTTAAGAAGCTTGTTTTTCGAAAATATGATTTAATACCAATAAGTTACATCAAGGGTCAAATAAAAATAGAAATGGCACATTCAAGTTAAAAGTTACAACTGAATGTTGAAACCATTGTGTTTCTACGTATGCTGTACAGGTCAGGTATAAAGAATATTTTTGCTCAGGTGGCGAAAAATGTCCGCCCAATAGAAAAAAGTTTTGCTCAGCAAGAAAAAAAATTACAGGGAACATTGGTGTCAACATCATGTTTGGATTTTGGTTAGAAAAATAGTAGCTCATCGCTCCTTAAAAATCAGCACTCTCAGACAGCTCAAATCTTTAAAGGTACAAGTGTAAATGGCAGTCGAAGAGTCTAGGCAAAGTACCTGAGTTGATGTTAGAGCTGCAATCTTTAGGGTCCTTACTATTCACAAAGCCAGCTGCCAAAAGATGCTCCGCAAACTGACCCTTCATATTCTGAAGCATCTGGTGGGAAGGAGCAAAATGGGTTTCCATTTATCAAGTGCATATCAAAAGGTCAATTTCGTCTATTATGTTTAACTAATGTTTGATTGGTAGAGTGCACACTGACCTGTAGCGTGTTTGCAGACAGGAAGTTTTCCCAGCAGTATTCCCTCTCAAACCTGCCACCCTGTCTCTTAGCATCCTCCCAGCCCTAAAATAACACCATCCAAAAACACCACTAATGCTCATTTGCGAAACATAATTCAGTAAAATTGTTATCAAGTTGGCACAAATGATATCCGACTGCATCAGTCAGGCATCCCTAAAAATAACATTAAAGAGGTCTATGAGCCTGCAAGTACGATGTCAGACACTGGCACCCTCCCCGCTTACCATGGCGACAAGATACATAATAGACTGTCATCACTCAATAGTCTTAGAGCTGGCATTTGACTAACTGTGGCCCAGGTCAGGAAGCAGGCAGGCTGGCTAAACTGACCATCTGCTAGCTGTCTCACGTCACAGAAGTCAAATAAATCTCTCAATGTCATGTAATAATAATTCATTACATTTATATAGAGCTTTTCTAGGCACTCAAAGCGCTTTACATGGAAGGGGGGAATCTCCTCAACCACCACCAATGTGCAGCATCCACCTGGATGATGCGACGGCAGCCATATTGCGCCAGAACGCCCACCACACACCAGTTTATTGTTGGAGAGGTAACAGAGTAATGAAGCCAATTAGTATATATATATGTATATATATATATATGGGGGATGATTAGGAGGCCATGATGGAAAGAGGCCACTGGGCAAATTTGGTCAGGATGCCGGGGTTACACCCCTTCTCGTTTCGAAAGACATCCTGGGATTTTTTTGTGAACACAGAGAGTCAGGAGCTCGGTTTAACGTCTCATCCGAAGGACGGTGCTCTTTGACAGTATAGTGTCCCCATCACTTTACTGGGGCGTTAGAACCCAATGTAGAGACTCTTTCACTTAGATATCATAACATAGAGACTGTGTCTGTTCCCCCAAACTAGTAAATACCAAAACCCCCCATGATGCGGCATTACTGTCAGGTCCGTATCTTTAAGTAAAAGTCTATTTGTAAATCTTGCATTGAACTGTGACTAGAGGTCCACCAATTCATCGGTTTTGCCGATATATCGGTACAGATAGTTGATTGGTGGAACTATCGTTATCGGCAGAAATCCATACCAATAGTTTTTCCGGGTTGCGTCCGTTGCTGGAGAAGGGTGGGCTGAGAGCGCTGAGAAGGGTGCGTTGTCATTGCACAGTACGAGAGCGCTGAGAAGGGTGCGCTGTCATTGCACAGTACGAGAGCACTGAGAAGAGTGCGTTGTCATTGCACAGTACAAGAGCGCTGAAAAGGGTGCGTTGTCATTGCACAGTACGAGGGCGCTGAGAAGGGTGCGTTGTCATTGCACAGTACAAGAGCGCTGAAAAGGGTGCGCCGTCATTGCACAGTACGAGAGCGCTGAGAAGGGTGTTGTCATTGCACAGTATAAGAGCGCTGAGAAGAGTGCGTTGTCATTGCACAGTACAAGAGCGCTGAGAAGAGGGCGTTGTCATCGCACAGTACAAGAGCGCTGAGAAGAGTGCGTTGTCATTGCACAGTACAAGAGCGCTGAGAAGAGTGCGTTGTCATTGCACATGTACGAGAGGGCTGAGAAGGGTGCGCTGTCATTGCACAGTACAAGAGCGCTGAGAAGAGTGCGTTGTCATTGCACATGTACAAGAGCGCTGAGAAGGGTGCGTTGTCATTGCACAGTACAAGAGCGCTGAGAAGAGTGCGTTGTCATTGCACAGTACAAGAGCGCTGAGAAGAGTGCGTTGTCATTGCACAGTACAAGAGCGCTGAGAAGAGTGCGCTGTCATTGCACAGTACGAGAGCGCTGAAACGGCGAAACGGTATACAAAATACTACAGTCCATGTTGCCATATCATTAGAAAGTAATTAATTTGTTGACTAGATGCTGCATTAGTGTTTTACCTATGAAATTTACGTATGTTATTAGGTTATAGCTAAAGAAACCTGTAATATTTTAAATGTTTAAATTATTTTCTCTAGAATTCGTTCTGTAGAACTTCTCATTTTAATATATTCATAGTTATATATTTATGTCATATAGCACATTTCAGTTCAGCACTGTTTTACTTGGAGTGTTATGTTTTTTTTTTATATCCAGTATCCATTCAAAAAAATATCGGTTGATTAATCGGTTATCGGCACGTACGGTCAAACCTAAATATCGGTATCGGTAAAATCCACTATCGGTCGACCTCTAATTGTGGCTGGTTTATCAAAGAATCCACAGAGAAATGTACCAAACAAACAAATAATGCACTTCAACATATTCACAAAAAAAACAAACAAAAAAACACTTTCCTATCATTAAGTCCCTTTGGAAGATAAAGTTATTTACTGATCATGTTGTGTTATTTCTCCTGCCTGTCCATATTCACTAACACACCAGTGGGCAGGTCAAAGAGGTAATGATGACGTCATAATCATCATTGATCTGTGTGCAGGTCGTCTTTTGCCACTGTATTCATCTCTATCGAGTTTTGTGTTCTAAAACTTTCTGTATGTTTTTATAGTACAATGATAGCCCTTCATGGGCAGCAAAGACCTTGACAGAACAAGCCCTCGACAAAACAAGCCCTCAGGACAGATTCTCAGTGACTAGATGAGCCCTCAGCACAGATCCCTATGGCTAGCTGTGAATGTGTCATGCCAGGACCAGCTGGGAGCTAACCATTAAGAGTGACTTTTTAATGAAAATAAACTCTCTAGGACTTACCCAAAATTCATTGACAATAGTGAGATGATCACTTCTAGAGTTTTGGGAGAGTATTTTTCTCCTGTGGTCCGCGATCTTCTTCTTTCCCTGAGATAAACGCATCCATCAGTGAAACAATCCCTCATTAGAGAACGCCCTCTGGGGCTGCACATGTGTTTATGTGAAAGTGTGTGTTTGTATTTACCAGTGGTATGAAGAAGGGATCTTTAAAGCTAAGGCTGGCCGCAATGGTAAGCACAGGATCCAAACAGCCAAGAAGAGCCCCAAACAGAATCATTTTTCCTATGTGAGGCTCTACAGGCATACGGGCTAGATGAAATCCTAATGGAGTCAGCTCTTCACTCCTGTCCAGGGCGTTCTACAAGATACAGCAGAGAAATGGTTTGCTTATCAAACAAATACATTCAAAGTATTGTGCTACTGCTAAGCTCTTTGATTTGATTCATTACACTTCTTAATTATACAGCTTTCTGGAACACTTTATTCTCATTGGTCAATCACAGCATTTCACTGCCAATTGATTTTGTACTAATGGTATAATAGGCTATTCCAGTAGGGGTTCAATCTTCAGCTGGCTGGCAGGAGCCGCCACTGGCAGGTCACATGACCTGTCAGTGGCTGGCTAGTTGTCTGGCAGTCTGCCTTTAGCAAGTTTCAGAAACCATTGATTTTTGAGTTTTTGTGTTTTGTGTTCCTCTCTTTCTAGCTCATTTATTAGGAATCTGTTGATATGATTATGTTCTTTAGTATGATTGATGTTTTGGGGACTGTTATCCCAATATAACCAGTCAAATGGCCGTGATCAGACTGGCAGCTTACAGACGCTTGCTCGACACTCATCCAGTCAGTCGCGGCTCATAGTGCGAGTATAACGCGTTGCCTGACACTGTCGCTGCATGGAAATAAATTGTTTTCTTATTATGAATATAATGTCATGCCTTTATTCTTGTGTATGATTGATGTTTTGGGGACTGTTATCCCAATATAACCAGTCAAATGGCCGTGATCCAACTGGCAGCTTACAGACGCTTGCTCGACGCTCATCCAGTCAGTCGCGGCTCATAGTGCGAGTATAACGCGTTGCCTGACACTGTCGCTGCATGGAAATAAATTGTTTTCTTATTATGAATATAATGTCACGCATCTATTCTTGTGTATGATTGATGTTTTGGGGACTATTATCCCAATATAACCAGTCAAATGGCCGTGATCAGACTGGTAGCTTACAGACGCTTGCTCGACGCTCATCCAGTCAGTCGCGGCTCATAGTGCGAGTATAACGCGTTGCCTGACACTCTCGCTACAAGGAAATAAATTGTTTTCTTATTATGAATATAATGTCATGCCTTTATTCTTGTGTATGATTGCTGTTTTGGGGACTGTTATCCCAATATAACCAGTCAAATGGCCGTGATCCGACTGGCAGCATACAGACGCTTGCTGGACGCTCATCCAGTCAGCCGCGGCTGAACCGCGAGTATAACGCGTTGCCTGACACTCTCGCTGCAAGGAAATAAATTGTTTTCTTATTATGAATATAATGTCACGCATCTATTCTTCTTTGCAACTGCACACTGTGTGTGTGTTGAATAATAGTTTAAGTGCGAAAAGCAATGGCCTATATTCTTTTTTTTTATTTGTAAATATATTTTTTTATATATTTATATTGTCCTGGTGTCAGAAAATGGTCTGACACCATATTGGTGAATTAATACCAATAACATGAATCTTTGTCATTGCCTTGACCATTTTCTGACACCAGGACAAAATAGAGATGCTTTTAAATAATTTGATAAAAGAAAGCTTTTTAATAATTCAATAAAAGAATGCCAACTTTAACGGTAAAATCACTTAGCACAGACTGTATACACTTGCATGTGCACATCATGGTCAGACATTGAGGAGTCTGTGCGCGTGTGTGTGTGTGTGTGTGCGTGTGTGTGTGTGTGTGTGTGTGTGTGTGTGTGTGTGTGTGCGCGTGTGTGTGTGTGTGTGTGCGCGAGAGAGAGAGGCGCGGGTGAACTGTGTGTGTGTGTGTGTGTGTGTGTCTGTGTGGGGAGGGGGGAGGGGCTCTTCGAGTGATAGTTAGTTTAAACACAAAATTATACATAGGGCCATACTGCCCTCTTGTGTCCAAATTATATTTATATATACATATATTTGGTATGTGACTGAGGACCTACAGCTTTTAAATACGGACGTCCACATTGATAGTGGTGGCGCTTGCAGAGCGCTCGAATGAATTCCTATGGAAGTAGAAATTAACTAACCGTTCGCTCAGCTCTGCTCGCTCGTAGCCATGGACGCGCACCGTTATGAATGCCAGTGCAGCCGCATACTTTTTAGTGTCACTTTAAAATTAGTGCAATAACGGGGCCGATTGCTTGAATTGTGAGTTCAATAGTCTATTATTTTTCACGGAAAACACAACAACAAAAGAGTACAATGATAGATTTGCCTAAATAGGGGCTTTTACATAAAATAGCCTATTCTATTTTTAGCCTCATCATCTTTTTAGTCAGCTCTTCACTCTCGTGATTAATGAAATTTGACTCCTGTTGCTGATATTTGCTGCAACTTTCGTTCAGCTCACAATTTAGTAAGCAAACACGCTTCAAATGTGTTTTTATTTTATTTTTGTGTATATATACCGGTATGTGTGTATATATATATATAGCTTATGTTTCAAATATGAGTTAATTAACAATCGTTGGAAAGAAAGATACTTTTAATATCACTAAACCGTCATTAGGTGTCGCCAGGCGACCGTCTTAATGAGCGAGTCATTGATTCATTCGTTCAAACGATTCGTTCGAACGGCTGAGTCATTCATGAATGAGACAGATTATGGATTGGTCGTTGAATCTTTGAGTCAACCGATTCGTTCAAAATGCTGAATCATTTAGTAATGAGAACGCGTTGCTGTGAGATGCTCGATGGTTCTGCTGTGATCTTTGTTTAACTATTTTCGCTGCTGAAACAGAAAAAAAAGTCAATATTGCTTTTAAAATGTAAGTGATTTGATGTGTGTGTGTGTGTGTGTGTGATTGTGTCTGTTACAGTGATTGTTTAACCCTTGTTAAAGTTTAGGCCTTGTCTTTTTGGATATATATCTTTTTATATTAAAAAAATAGCATACAACCCATTTATTTTAAATGTAGTGTTTGCTTTAAATTACATTGAGATTTGTATGTTTGGTAATTGAACCTGAATGAATTTTAAATGAATGTGCTATATTTCAGGTCATATATTTGTTTTCTTTAAAATTTAAACTAACACTAACTTTATTCTCATCTGAATGATAGATTATTTATTTATGTATAAAATAAAAACACATTTGATTTTTCTTTTTTAATCAATGTAGAATGTGTAACTGAAAAAATAAACAGATTAGGGCTCTGTTCGAGGACAATAAATGAAAACCAATGCAATATGATGAATGTCCAAAAGAATGTTTGCTTTTAAACTATGTGTGTGTGTGTGTGTGTGTGTGTGTGTGTGTGTGTGTGTGTGTGTGTGTGTGTGTGTGTGTGTGTGTGTGTGTGTGTGTGTGTGTGTGTGTGTGTGTGTGTAAGAGATTTTGGTTGGGTGACAGTTGTAGTTTACAGTTTAACAAAAGCACAATGTTGTGTTTTATTGCGATTGTACACAAATATAAGTAAACACTTTGCAGTTTGAATAATGTCCTGTATGAACAAAAGGACGGAGTATGTTTTTATGTCTACATTGTTCAATCACGCCTCACACACACACACACACACACACACACACACACACACACACAAACTATTTTTCTAATCAGATCAGGCAAATATTCTGTCTTGGCACACTTCATATAACTTTCAAACTTGTGTACTTATTTCATGTGTCCATTAAGTCCATGAGACCGTAGGGTGTCTCATTTTTCATTTTAGGTTTCAGAAGGTTGCTCACGCATACTTTGTGGTTGATATGTGCCCTCAATGCACACTTTTGCAGAGCCCACACCAATGCAAGCTCTACAGCACACATCTTCTCAAAGGTCAAAGCGGAGTTACGTTATTGCCCGTCATGCACAGTAACCCTAAAGGCACCGGGGTGGCGGTGCCACCGGCTTGTTTATATATATATATATATATATATATATATATATATATATATATAGCTGTGAGCAGCGATGAAGGGCCAAAGCCGGCGGCACCGCCACTCCGGTGCCTTTAGGTAACTAAAGGGGTTGCGGTGCCACCGGCTTGGGCCCGTAATCGCTGCTCGCAGCTATATTTATTATTCTTTTTCTGTCAACCTTTCGGGCACTTTTGGGGCTCTTAACGTGCTCGAAAGCTGGTACCCGGGCGTGGCAGGGGGGCTCGACAGCGCCCCCTGGAACGGGGTCCGAAAACTGGGTCTATAAATCAAACACGCTTGCTTGTAATAATTTGAAACTTGGTACACATATAGATCTCATCGGTTCATATATCCTTCATGCTCTTACTTTTTACGCCAACCCAACAGGAAGTCGGCTATTTAGGGTTGTTTGGAAACGCATACTCTGGCATTTGAAACACTTCTCCTAGGGAATTCATTCAATCATCGCCAAACTCGGTGTGCATGTAGTCAAGACATTGAGGATCCCAAATTGCGAACGGATTTTTGATATCTCGAACGGTTTGGCCGTGGCGAGGAAACGAAATTATGGCGAATAATGGAAACAGGAAGTGTGTTATAACTTCTTCATACATTAACTGATCTTGATGAAACTTCAGTAGTGTGTTCGTCGTAAGAGGCCGATCACATGGATGTGACTCTTGTGAGTTAAAGTTATAGCGCCACCAACTGGCAGAAGGAAGTGTGTCACTTTCAAAATGCTTTGAAATCACCCTTTTTACCCGATTTGCTTCAAACTTCACTACTATAATGTAAACACACGGCAGATGTAGACCTGTGAATGGATTCTTGATATCTTAGATACTGTTGTCGTGGCAACGCATCAAACTTTAATATTCTTTTTTTATGCTTTTGAGACTCTTAGCATACTTGAAATTGCATGAAACTCGACAGACACATTGCATTTATTAGCCAGTAGACATGTGCAAAGTTTCAGAAACGGGCGTGGTGAGGGGCTCAGTAGCGCCACCTTTTGTCAAAAGTGGGGGGATTAATTTTATCTACAGTAATAAAAATCTGTATGTGTATTGTTCTCCTCGAGCCAGACAACTTTCTAATTTACACTCAATAGCTCCAACCAACAGGAAGTCAGATATTTTGGTTTGAAAATTGTCATTTTATGTCTCTCTCTCTCTCTGAGCCTACGTCTCTGTGTGTGTGTGTGTGTGTCTGTGAGTGTGGGGAGGGGGAGGGGGGCTAGATTAACCATTTGACTGCTGTGTGGTTTGGCCTGCATTAAAAAAGAAAATAAATGTCTTACGCCTTGTATTTTTTAAATAAGTTGTATTAATAAGTAAAGGCATATAACCAGTTGAATTGTAGTGCATTGAAAATAGTTTTATATAATTAGTTTATTAATTAAATTAACTTGGTCCATAAACTTCGTCAGAAAATTTGGTCCATAAATCAAACACACTTGCATGTAATATTATGAAACTCGGTAGACATATAGATCTCATCGGGCCAAACAACTTTAAGCCAGCCCAACAGGAAGTGGGCTATGTTGGTCTTAATGTGGATGTTTTGCAAAACCAGGCTCTACATTTTTACCCACTCCTCTTACAGTTTTTTCTGAATGCTTAAGCGCTAATCGTGATTATTGTAGCACAATTTCTAAAACTATTAATACGTATAGCAAAACCACTCACTGAGTTTGCAAAACTAAAAGCACAAACACTGCTTTGTACTCAGTTTGCAATTTTGTAACACACACTTTGCAAAACTGTAGGCACAATTCACTGCACAACACTCTTTTTGCAGAACTTTAAACACAACTCACTGCATACACTCAATTACCAAATTTCCAACACACTCCTAGCAAAATTATACACATGTATGGCTATCATTAACACTATTTTGCCAACTGTCTGGCACACTTTCACATGTGAAAACTGTTTTAGATAATTAGTTCACTTTGCAATCAGCCTAAGCACTATAAATAAGCCACAGGTAAGCTGTCTGTGTGGAGTACAATGGAAGGAGCAGTAAGAGTGAGAAGAGTGAGAATCAGAGGAGGCCGAGGGAGAGGACGTGGAGGTGAAGAAGTTGGAGGAAGAGGACGTGGAGGTGAAGAAGTTGGAGGAAGAGGACGTGGAGGTGAAGAAGTTGGAGGAAGAGGACGTGGAGGTCAAGAAGCGAGAGGGTTAGAGGAAGTTAGAGGAAGAGGACAAGGAGGAGCAAGAAGAGGACGAGGAGGCCGAGGGAGAGGACGTGGAGTTGAAGAAGTTGGAGGAAGAGGACGTGGAGGTGAAGAAGTTGGAGGAAGAGGACGTGGAGGTGAAGAAGTTGGAGGAAGAGGACGTGGAGGTGAAGAAGTTGGTGGAAGAGGACGTGGAGTTGAAGAAGCGAGAAGGTTAGAGGAAGTTAGAGGAAGAGGACAAGGAGGAGCAAGAAGAGGACGAGGAGGCCGAGGGAGAGGACGTGGAGTTGAAGAAGCGAGAGGGTTAGAGGAAGTTAGAGGAAGAGGACAAGGAGGAGCAAGAAGAGGATGAGGAGGGGAAAGAGGAAGGGTAAGAAGAGTAAGAAATAGAATAACTGATGACATCAGAGGTACAATAGTGGACCATGTCATCAACCATGGGATGACCCTGAGGGAAGCTGGCCAACGGGTTCAGCCTAATTTGAGCCGCTACACTGTGGCAAGCATCATTAGGACATTTCGAAATGAGAATCGGTAAGTACTTTGTAGCACTGCCATACTCTAATGAGAAACACAACAGTACCATACATGCAAAAATACTGAAATTGTTACTTTACAGAATCGCTAGACGTCCAGATGTTGGGGGCAGAGGAAGAATGTTCACTCCAGAGCAAGAGACCCATATAGTGAACATGGTGATTGCCAATAATGCAATAAGACTGCGCGAAATACAGCAGCGCATAATTGATAATGACACCATCTTTCAAAATATACACAGTGTAAGCATTTCTGCACTAAGTCGTGTACTTGCGCGCCACAGAATAAGAATGAAGCAAATTTACCGAGTTCCTTTCGAGAGAAACACAGAACGTGTAAAGCAACTGCGATATGACTATGTGCAGGTAAGCTATAGTGTCATTGGTTCTGAATTTGGAAGTGCATACTGTAGTGCTGTGCATGGGCCTGATGTGTTGCATTTGTTTTGTCTTGTCCAGAGAGTGATGGAACTAGAAGCAGATGCCATGGGACATGAGCTACTTTTTGTAGATGAGGCCGGTTTTAACCTCAGTAAAACCAGGAGACGTGGCAGGAACATTATTGGACACCGTGCCATCATCATTGTCCCAGGACAACGTGGTGGTAACATAACCATGTGTGCAGCTATAAGCCAAAATGGTGTTGTTCACCATCATGCAACCATAGGCCCATACAACACTGCACACATTATTGCATTCCTGGACACCTTACATGACATGCTCACTGTTCAGAGACCAGAGCATACCCGATATTTCATCATATGGGACAATGTTAGTTTCCATAGGGCTGCTTTGGTCCGCAACTGGTTTACAGACCACCCATTCTTCATGGCACTCAACCTCCCTCCATACTCTCCATTCTTAAATCCCATCGAGGAGTTCTTCTCTGCCTGGTGCTGGAAAGTGTACGACGGTCATCCTCATCAACAGGTAGCCCTTTTACAGGCAATGAAGGAGGCATGTGGAGATATTGACCAGGCATCATGTCAGGCCTGGATACGGCATTCAAGGAGATATTTTCCCCGGTGCCTTGGAACAGGCCCGGGGTGGGTAATCGGGAGAATCGGGAGAATTCCCGGTGGGCCGCTTCACTTTTGGGCCGGTCGAGGAATTTTTTTTTTTTTTTTTTTTTACATTTTTCACGTTGTCTATCTTCTCTTAAAGGCTACACACGTTTCGCATTCACACCGCAGCGCGCAGCCTCTGCATGGGTTGTACCATTTAAGGGAGTTCTCCCCTCCTCTTCCAAATAGAGTTGGTTGGGTCCATAGCCCGTCTTTTTCAAAACGTTTTCTCAGGGAGTAGGCCCTATGTAGTAGGCTACCGATAGCTGGGCCGGCCCTACCGTTACTGTACGCGTCAGGGAGGAGTGATGGGAGAAAGAGGCCAGGAGGGGCTGAAAAAAAGAAAGGCATTGGAGGAGGATGCTGCCAAATGTGCCAAGCTTACAGATTATTTTCAAGAGGACAAACACAAGTGGCAACAGGTAAAGAGAGATAGGCCTAGTAATGATTAGCATTAGCAACGTAATTATTCGGCAAATACTGTTGTAGCGTTGTCAACCTATTCACAAGCAAAATATTAAATGTAATTATTAAGGCGAGACACGGCAGACTGGTCAATTTTGAGATTTTGGGATATTTGTCTTCTTTCAGACTTGTGGTGAAAAAAAGTCCGAAATAGACATTTAGGTCTTTAGCTTACTACACTTTGTCTGTTTGCGTCTGTAGATTTCTCATAAATTCATCAAAAGTTGGTGATCTAAATCATCCGCTGCTCAGCGATCGCTGTCTGCACCCTGTCATCACACACACCGTTAGAAAGCTCTCTCTCTCCTGGGGCACGTTCAAGTTCAAAACGGTGCGCTACGGTTTCCGGGTTGAACGTCATGTTTCCTGGAAACGGCGTGCACCAGTGTGCAACGGGGTTTCGTTTGAGATGCGTTTTCTCTTGTTTGGTGGGTGTGTCAGAACTGCAGTCCAATCAGCAGCAACATCTATATAACGCACGCTGTATTAAAGTAAACTAGCACAATGGGTTCAAGGAAAGTTATTTACAAATGTGTTCGATGCAGCTCGGTATGCAACAACTGAGGATATTAGAAGAGTTTTATTGTAAAAATATAGGATATCAACATAATGATGTAGTTGTTTATATTTTTAGCTTCATTGCAAGTATGACATTTGGTATAGAAATAAACAATGGTAATTAAGTGCTTTTCCTAAAAATGAGAAAGAAAATACAGGGTATTAAAACATTATGAACTACAAATAAAGTCAGTAGGTGTTTCTCAATGTCAAGGATACTTCTTTGGCAGGACGGGTCCTTCCAAGTCATTTCCTTAAGAGGCTAGGCGAGGCTCCTCTTTAGCATTCGGAGAACACGTAAATGGAACAGGCTAGCAAGTGCACGTCATTGCGTCATTACGTCAGTGAAAAGGTCTGCTTTCAGCGCTGTTTAAACACACTTGACAGTCCTTTTTTTGTCTTGTCAGCCCTCATAGAAATAAATAAATAAAGTTAGGGATAATGTATAGCGAGGCGGTTGTTATAGCAAATACAACCCCGCGAACTCTAACGCGAAGCGGAGGGTTCTTGAATCAGCCTGAAGGGTTTGTATTCGCTACACAACTGCCTCGCTATACATTTTCCCGCTTATAACATGGCTACCTACCAAATAAATAAATAATTTGACACAAAATTTTGCTTTAAAAAGGTGTTTATTAATTTAAAAACGATTATATTGCCTGAGTGAACAGAACTGCGTCCATAGCAACATCTAGCAGTTAAAACGCATGCAATGGTAAAATATGTGATCAACAAAAAATGCTATATGAAGTAAAAATTACAAGGTGAATCACCAGTAAAAGGGAACAGCTTTAAATCCCCCCCCCCCCCAGAAAAATCAGTTGAGCCCATATGTTCAATAGTTTAACAAACATTAAAAAAATGGCAACATTGAAATTATACTTAAACCTTACATTTGAAAGCATTTCCCCGTTATCACTCCGACTCCGCTAACGTCCGACATTTTATATGTTTTGAACAAGATAGCAAAGCTGCGCATAGGATTGTGGGTGATTTGAGAGCGCGAAGTCTACACATATGCATCCTTTCCTGTGTATGGGATATTTTCAGAACGAAGGACTCAGTCCTTGGTTGAAATTCTGAGGATCCTCGACATTGGAACAGTCCTTCGACGGATGTCGATGACGTAGCATCCTCGAAATACTGGCTTCCGAGGATCCTTCCTTGACATTGAGAAACACCTAGTATGTGAGGATAAATAGATGTGCTTTAGTCTGAATTAGGTAAGATGTGTGCTTCCATTTCAGTTTCCACAAATCCCTTCACTCGACTGGGATGCTCTCTTGTGTTCTGGGCGGCAAGTGCAGTAACTGTAACATCGGGCATATTTTGTAGTATTAAACACATATTTATACCGACTTCATCAGGCTCCGAAAATTCTTCACAAAGAACACAAAGAATGGCCTTTCTCAGCTGCCATAGTTGCAACTCTTGCGTCATCAGAACAGTGCGTTCAACGCATCACCGTTTCTGTTTAAAAAACGTTGTGCAACGTTTTGTCGCTGAACGCAGCCCTGTACAATGCTGTCGGATCCAAATATGGTCATTTCCTTTTTATCAGCAACCAATCGTGAAAGTAAAAGGGGGGATTTAACTCTAAATGCGCAATCTCATTGGCTGACGCTAAATCTTTAAAGCCTGTTTTCTCAAAATGACTTTTCTCTCATACTCCAAGTCTGAAATCTCCACTTCAGTAGCACCTATATACACCAAACCGTCCAGGCCTGTACCTAGTTATATTATGAAGACATTTACTGAGGGATTTGTAAATATATTATTCCTAGCCTGATTTATATAACATTTTATTCCAAAAAAACATGGCAAAATTATTTTTAAGGCTATTGACAGTATATTCTGATTTACAGGATAACAAAAGTCCATAAACCCCTCTGTAATTTTAAGAAAGAGCAGTATATGACGGTACATGATAAACCAAAATGTATTGTTTGTTCAGAAGTGGGTGTAGTAAAGGAGTAAATTACCACAATTTGATACCCATGCAGAAAAATGATAATGACCATGATATTTTTTGTTAACTTCTCAGCTTAAGTGAATTATTATTTAACCTTTACATTATTGTTGAACCATGGTATTAATAAAAACTACACAATAGTAAGAGCTGAAAAGTTGCTTCATCTATCCAATTTCCTCCATGGAAAAAGTGGGCCGGTCTTGGGCCTGAAACTCCTGGGCTGAAAACTGGCCCCACTCCGGCCCTGCCTTAGACTGGAGGATATCGCATGCGATGTGGACGAAATTTTGTGGCCGGACCCAGAAAGACGACATGATGTAGGCTGATTTTTTTTTTTTTTTTTTTTTTTTTTTTTTGAAATTACTATTTTGTGTTCTGACTTTGTCTTGGTTTGATGGGTGTGAATAAACACCAATACTTGAAGTTTGGATCCTTGTATGTTTACATGACACTATGACAAAAGTATGACCTCAAATTGACATCTGTACACAGAGAAAGCAAAAGCCAGATGTGTTTTGTATTCATACCATCAGTGTGTAGTTGGCACATTGTGTGCTTAGTAGATGATGGCTTGTGTTTAACACCAAAAAAACACCATTTTTACGAAGGTGTGAAGAGTTAATCTAGCTGTGTTCGCTTTTGCAAGAGAACTACAATGTTTTGATAATTGGGTGAAAGGTTTTCTTATTTGTGTGTAGAGTTTTGCAAAAATAGCCAATAGTTACAAAAAATGTGCTTAAGCAATCAGAAAAAACTGTAAGTGGTTTATTTTATTCCCACCAAACTTTTTCAACATGATGAAAATACATTAAAGAAGCATAATTGTGAATATCTATTGAATATCTCTAATTGTTTTGCTATGGCGAGGGATTAAAGTCATGTAAAAAAAATAAACACTAAAAGCCTCATATCTTCTAAAAATGTAATTATACACCATTTATTTCTAGATAAAATTATACAAATATCAGAACTAAACCCATTTTATTCTTGTTTTCAATTTAAGAATAATGTACAAGTTTAAAAACAGCCAGGATGCACTATTCAGTTAAAAAATAAATATATCAAATAATACATAGGGCTATACTGCCCTCTTGTGTTCAAAATCAGGTAGGCCTGTTGTATTTAAATATAGGTAGCTGCTATGTGACTCCGAGAATTTTTTCTCACCGGTTATTTGACGTGTAACACCGGGGGCTTTTATATCGCTAAGTTAAAAGTGAAAGTAAAGTAAGGACATTTATAGTGGTGGCGCTCGCAGTGCGCTCGAATGAATTTCTATGGAAGTAGAAATGAAAAAACGTTCGCTCTGTTCTGCTCGCTCGTCGCCATGGACGCGCACCGTAATGAATGCCACTGCAGCCGCATACTTTTTAGTGTCACTTTAAAATTAGTGCAATATCGGGGGCCAATTGCTTGAATTGTGAGTTCAATAGTCTATTATTTTTCACGGAAAACACAACAACAAAAGAGTACAATGACAGATTCGCTTAAATAGGCGCTTTTACATAAAATAGCCTATTCCGTCATCATCTTTTCAGTCAGCTCTTCACTCTCGTGATTAATGAAATTTGACTCCTGTTGCTGATATTTGCTGCAACTTTCGTTCTGCTCACAATTTAGTAAGCAAACACGCTTCAAATGTGTTTTTATTTTATTTTTGTGTATATATATGTGTGTGTACATATACAAGATAACAAGTAGCCTATTCTTTTTCCCTTAACTTCCTTTTGATAATATTACTCCCAACAGTATGATTTGAACCCAGAACAAGTAGTCACCTATTAATGCAATTACAAAACACTCAAATGTAACTCTCACAAACAGTACTCACAGAATACTCACAGAACAGCTATTCATTATTTTTCTTATAATGCAAAGACACATATGATGTGCTAGCAATGCGTTAAATCACGTTACATCACATAGTCCTGAGTCCATGCAGGCGCATGCCTACTCCGAACAGGCCGTGCAACTATAGGTTGTTCACTCCCTAACGATTCAGTGTTCCCAGAGTCAAACAATGACAGTTCACTTGACTCATCTGACTCTGTTCTACTTGGAACAAGTGCGGGTGCCAGGTGAGATGCATTCCAACATCGTCCATCAGACAGTCTGTATGTGTATAGTCCTTTCTTACCCACAACCTTTAGGGGTTTCCCAAATTTAGACTGGGTCTTTGGCACAATTCCTGGTCTCTTTACACGAACATAAGACCCACACTGAAATGAGACATGCTTTGCGCTGCGTTTTCGGTCACTGTACTGTTTACTTTTTGCCTGTTTCTCGCTCACATGCGAAGCCAGCTGTTGAGGTGAGAGCAGTTTACCAGCAGGTGGCAAGTGAAGACCAGAAACGTTAAGTTTGGTTAACATGGGTCTCCTATGCAAGAGTTCAGTTGGGGTGGACTGTGTTGTGGCATGCGGCGTTGCGCGGTATGCCTGCAGAAAGTCTTTGGTGAACTCCTTCCACCCTCTTCCCTCCAGTGATGCAGTTTGTAAGCTATCCTTCAAGCTGCGATTGAAACGTTCAACTTCCCCGTTTGCTCTAGGGTAATACACAGATGATGTCCTGTGTACGATTCCTCTGGCTTGCAGGAATAGCTTGAACTCATGTGAAGTGAACTGAACTCCATTGTCAGAAATCAGCTCTTTCGGGTTCCCCTCCCTACTAAACACAGTAGACAGGAACTGTATCACAGACTGGGTGGTAGGATGTGAGACAAACGCTATCTCAGGCCACTTACTGTAATAGTCCACCAGAGTGACTACAAAGCGACAGTCCAAGGGTGCTGCGTCAAAAGGACCCATGATGTCTATGGCCACTTTCTCCCAGGCGTCAGAAGGATAGGGTACAGGTTGGAGTGGTGTTATGTGTGTGACAGCAGATTTGTCATGTAACTGGCATGTAACACAAGATTTCACAGCCATTTCCACTTGTGCGTCCATACCAGGCCACCAGTAGAGTTCTCTCAGCCTCCTTTTCGTCCTCACAATGCCTTGATGTGTGTCATGCGCAAGCGCGATGAACTTGGGCTGGAGACATTCTGGAACTAGGAGGCGGCTGGTCCCCCGCACCACACATCCATCCTGGAGTGAAAGTTCATGCCGTATTTGAAAATATGGCCGTAAAACACAATCCAGTGCCTTTGCACACTTTGGCCATTTTGAAGTGAGCAATCTGCGTAGCTCGGCTTGAATAGGACAAGAATTGCATGCTGCTTTGAACTCAGAGCTGGTTATTGCCGTGATAGTGGAAGTGAGTGCTACAACTTCAACATCATGTTCCAAACTAGGTTCAGTACTAGGCAGCGGTAAGCGAGATAAACAGTCTGCAGTCACATTCTCACGCCCTGGTTTATACTGAATGTCATAGGTAAATGCCATCAGCCTAGCTGACCATCTGGCTATGCGCATACCTGCTCTGCCTTGACCCTTAGATGTTAGAAGAGTGGTCAGTGGGCTGTGATCTGTCCGCAGTATGAAGAATCGTCCCCACAGGTAGGTCCTCCATCTCTCTGTGGCCCAAACACATGCTAGTGCTTCTTTTTATACAGTGGAGTACTTCCTTTCTGCTGCCGTAAGGGTGCGTGAGGCAAATGCCACAGTTCTCTCTGTGTTGTCTGCATGCAGCTGGGTAAGAACACCTCCTACTCCATAGTCTGAGGCATCTGTGGTCACAATAGTGGTTAGTTCTGGATTGAAAAGTGTGAGGGCAGCACTATTCACGATCAGACTTTTTACAGACTCAAAGCTATCCTGAGCCTCAGGTGACCAAATGAACGGAACAGAGCCGCGTAAAAGCATGCGCAGTGGCTCCACCACGGTAGCGAAGTTTGGTATAAATTTAGAATACCATGACGTAAGACCCAGAAATGAACGAAGACTAACCTCGTCAGCAGGAGGTGGGGCATCTGCCACTGCAGAGACATGTGAAGCATCAGGCCGCAATCCCTTCTCAGACAGCGTGTGACCCAGAAATGATAGTTCTGATTGTCTGAAGTGACACTTTGCGGTGTTCAGTTTGAGTCCTGCCTTGTTAATTCGCTGCAGCACAGATTGTAGGTTATCATCGTGTTCCTCAAGTGTTGATCCTGCGACCATGATGTCGTCTAAGTAGCAATGAGCTCCAGACTGACCTTTAAGGATTTCAGACATCATCCTCTGGAAGCAGCTTGGAGCTGAGGCCAGTCCATATGGAATCCTTTTGAAACGAAATAACCCATCATGCGTAATAAACGCAGTAAGGTTCCGACTTTCCTCGTGCAACTCAACCTGATGGTAAGCACTTTGGAGGTCTAGTGTGGAAAACACCGTAGCTCCGCACAGATTTGCGAACATCTCCTCCATATGCGGAAGAGGAAAACTGTCCACAACAATGGCTTTATTAGGCTCCCGTAAGTCGACACAAAGCCGAATACCCCCGTCTTTTTTCCTGGTGACCACTATCGGTGAGACCCACTCAGATGCATCCACAGGCTCGATTACGTCCTGTTGTACAAGCTTCTGTAATTCCTTGGACACCTCGTCACGGATTGAGAAAGGCAAGCGCCTCAGTTTCTGCTGAATGGACTGAACCTCAGGCCGAATCTTGACACGATGTACAAATCCTCTTGCACATCCCAATCTGTTTTCGGAACTTGCAGCTACAGACGAAACAGACTGCGCACACTGAGCTGTACTGACCTGGCCATCACATAATTGTAAACACAGTCCCGTAAGAAGATCTCTGCCCAGCACAGCTGAGCCCTTTTGTACAATGTATAGGTCTGCAGTAGTGCAACGGTCACCGTATGACATACTGGCTGGCAAACATCCTTTCACATCAATTGCATCACCCCCAAAACTTACTAGACCGAGTTTCGGTGGTGAGAGGGGTGCTTGACTGAACGATCCAGTGTAAATTGACATTGGTAGTATAGACACAGCTGATCCAGTATCTACCATTAGCTGAATGTCCCGTTTTTGTCCTGTGCTTACGCGTATTTGTACTGTACACATTATTTTACCACAGTCACGAGCAGAATGTTCAACATTTAACACAGTCACTTCAGGCACTGTAATTTCACTCACCCGTTTGTTTCCACGGCATGCCTTAGCGTAATGTCCTTTTTTGTTACAGTTCCTGCACACTGCGTCCTTAGCAGGACATCCGGGAAAATTAGCTGCGTGTTGCTCAGAGCCACAGCGGTAGCAAGTAAGTGCACGGACGGGTTTGGATGGTCCGCGCATCGCGTCGGCTTTATGTTTGCTCCATCGGGGCCTGTTATGTTGTTGAACTGCTTGTACTGAGTTGTCGGATGATGCTATCATCGCTTTGGCCTCCGCTGTAGCAATTTCAATTTGCCGGGCGACAGTCACAGCTTTTTTAAGGTCGAGTGGTACTTCCAACAGCAGCCGTTCTCTGACGCGCGTTGAATTAGTCTTTTCAACCAGCTGATCGCGTATCATCTCATCCTCCATAGCGCCGAATTCGCAGGTAGCAGCCAGTTCACGGAGAGCAGCGATATACTGGTCTGTGGATTCGCCCGCGCGTTGACTGCGTTGCCGGAAGCGATAACGTTCAGCGACCACGTTAACTTTAGGAACGAAAAAGTCCTGGATTGCACTCAAAGCAGAAGCGTACGTATCATCTCCCTGTTGACTCACAGTCAGAGTGTAGAACAATCTTTGCCCTTCGGCTCCGAGGCAGTGTATCAGCAGAGCACGCTTCCTAGCATTAGACAGCTCCTCTCCCAGGGCCATCAAGAAATTGTCAAAAGTTTTAATCCATGCCGTGAACGGGATCGGCGGCTCTCCCGGTGTTTGCAGGAACGGGGTGGGTTGGCTCAAACTCAAAGCCATCCTCGTCGCCAATATGTTGAGTGCCTCGAAAATAAATGTACTAACACCGTTATTGAACTTAACGTGTACTCCTCTTTATTCTTCCACATGACATGTCCTTCACTTCTTTCTTTTACATCTGTCTTACACACCAGAGCTCCCTCTAGAGGTTTACTATAGAACACCACAGATACTTTTAAACATATCACTAAACCGTCATTAGGTGTCGCCAGGCGACCGTCTTAATGAGCGAGTCATTGATTCATTTGTTCGAACGATTCGTTCGAACGGCTGAGTCATTCATGAATGAGACAGATTATGGATTGGTCATTGAATCTTTGAGTCAACCGATTCGTTCAAAATGCTGAATCATTCAGTAATGAGAAAACGCGTTGCTGTGAGATGCTCGATGGTTCTGCTGTGATCTTTGTTTAACTATTTTCACTGCTGAAACAGAAAAAAGTCAGTATTGCATATAAAATGTAAGTGATTTGACTTGTGTGTGTGTCTGTGTCTGTGTCTGTGTGTGTGTGTGTGTGTGTGTGTGTATGATTGTGTCTGTTACAGTGATTGTTTCACCCTTGTTAAAGTTTAGGCCTTGTCTTTTTGGATATATATATTTTTATATAAAAAAAATAGGCATACAACCCATATATTTTAAATGTATTGTTTGCTTTAAATTACATTAAGATTTGTATGTTTGGTAATTGAACCTGAATGAATTTTAAATGGATGTGCTATATTTCAGAGTTTTCCTTAAAATTTTAACTAACACTAACTTTATTCTCATCTGAATGATAGATTATTTATTTCTGTATAAAATAAAAAAGAGATTTTGGTTGGGTGACCGTTGTAGTTTACAGTTTGACAAAACACAATGTTGTGTTTTATTGCGATTGTTCACAAATATAAGTAAACACTTTACAGTTTGAATAATGTCCTGTATGAACAAAAGGACGGAGTATGTTTTTATGTCTACATTGTTCAATCACGTTTCACACACACACACACACACACACACACACACACACACACACACAAACTTTTTTTCTAATCAGATCAGGCAAGTAATATTCTGTCTTGGCACAATTGATTTAACTTTCATAACTTACTTATTTCATGTGTCCATTAAGTCCATAAGACCGTAGGGTGTCTCATTTTTCATTTTAGGTTTCAGAGGGTTGCTCACGCATATGATATGTGCCCTCAATGCACACTTTTGCAGAGCCCACACCAATGCAAGCTCTACAGTACACATCTTCTCAACAGTCAAAGCGGGGTTAAGTTATTGCCCGTCATGCACAGTAACCCTAAAGGCACCAGGGTGGCGGTGCCACCGGCTTGTTTATATATATATATATATACATATATATATATATATATAAATATAAAGGAAATACAGCCACCTGAGAGGTCAACCAGGCACTCGCGCTGGAGTATTTACGTGTCATGTTATCATAACAGTCCTATTCATTTTAAACATTGTGGTTATCACCAATACCGGTATATTGCCACACTCTAAATTAACACGATGTCGATATTTCATGCTTTGAATATCACGATTATCGTCAACACCGGTATATTGCGACACCCCTAGTTGTCACAATATAATACCACTTTACACGTCATCCATTTTATGTGATAATTGCAGGCCTTCACACTTGAACATGGACGGTTCAGCACGTGACCCATTAACACTCACTCATATACGATGCAAACTCAAATAAACATAAAACAGTGTTACAGCCAAACTCATCTTAACAGCATTTCATTATATCAGTGGCTCAGTGGTTCATGTGGGTTGTCTACAAACCGGAAGGTTGGTGGTTCAATCCTCGGTTGCACCTGACCAAGTGTCGAGGTGTCCATGAGCAAGACACCTAACCCCAGCTGCTCCCGACGAGCTGGATGGCGCCTTGCATGGCTGCCGTCGCCCGTCGGTGTATGAATGAGTGAGTGAATGGGTGAATGTGAGGCAAATTGTAAAGCGCTTTGGTGGCCATTGGGTCTGTGAAAGCGCTATATAAATGCAGTCCATTTACCATATTCTCTTCTCAATAACCGCTATAGAACCACTCGTTATACATAAATCACGTAACAGTTCAAGTTTTTACTTACATACAGTATAGGATTTTTAGTCCAAATGACATGTGTAATGAGTGAGCGATCAGGCATCAAGAGCATGTACCAGAAGTAAAAGAAGGCCCACTCTCTCTCTTTTTTTACCGTCAGTTAACATAAGTAATATATGCTTCATTTTACCTTCTTTGCTATTGACATATCCGACCAAACTACAAACTTTACAGCAATATCTGTGAAAAAGGAATGTGCTCTCGACAAGCTCTCACATCTGTGCCCCTGCACGCTCAATCCACTCCGCGTTTCGCTTATCAGCTCAGTTTAACGCATAGCAGCTATATAGGCGTAAATATTAAATTTGTTTAACATTCTGTTAATTCAATACATTTACTTAATAGACATCCTTCTCTGATATATCCATTCTGCTCTCTGTTTGCTCTGTTGTCGGTGTTTCTCTGTCACAAACACTGTACTGTACACACGCTGCGGCCATCAGTTGTTGGTATCAGAGCATTATAATGAGTACAAGTACACGAGCACAGTATCAAGCCTGATACTGATACTGGTATCGGGGCATTCCTACTGGTAACCTGGAGGAAATGACTGAGGTGCCCTTGAGCAAGGCACCTAACCCCCAATCGCTCCCTGGGCGCCCAGCAAATTGCTGCCCACTACTCTGGGTGTATGTGCCCACAGTTGGAAGTTAGTGCACACACATTAGGAGTAGTAAGTATTGAATACACACACACTGCTCCTAATGTGTATTCACTAACTTCCGGGTATGTGTTACCATACTTGGCCTTCACGTTATGTCACTTTGTCACATTATTATGGCGACAAATCAATGCCAATAATAACCGAGCGCACAACTGATGTTGGCGCGCGCGGTAAATGACTTCCGCGAGAGGATAACAGATCTACACGCGAGGAAACGGGAACTCGCAAGCTCATTCAAAAACGCGCGCCCGCATGACATCTCCTCTGCACGCAATACAAGCCATCGCGCGCGTGCATGATCATTCCCCAGGCGCTCGCTGCTACAATGCATTAAATCACATTACACATTAACAAACAAACCACAATAAATAAAACAAATTAAGTGATGTCTCATGTCTCAAGTCAAGTGAATTACAGGTCATTGGACAGGCGTCCAATCACAACTGACTTCCGGAAAAGGGGAAGTAACCAATGACATTTGAGGTTATTAAAACAGTAAGTCCCGCCCCTCGACTGCCAAAAATAAAACTGTTCGAGCGAGCAAAAGCAGCAGGCGAGAGCAGATCGAGCGCGAGCGCGTGGGGAATGATCATGCGCACGCGCGCGATGGCTTGTATTGCGTGCAGAGGAGATGTCATGCGGGCGCGCGGTTTTTGAATGAGCTCGCGAGTTCCCCGTTTCGATCTGCTCTCGCCTGCTGCTTTTGCTCGCTCGAACAGTTTTATTTTTGGCAGTCGAGGGGCGGGACTTACTGTTTTAATAACCTCAAATGTCATTGGTTACTTCCCCTTTTCCGGAAGTCAGTTGTGATTTGACGCCTGTCCAATGACCCGTAATTCACTTGACTTGAGACATTTGACATCACTTAATTTGTTTTATTTATTGTGGTTTATTAATTAATGTGTAATGTGATTTAATGCATTGTTAATATAGAATAGATTCTTCCCAGATACTTTATTAACCGGAAGTCTTACTAGTGATTGCATTGTGTTGTTAAGAGATATTTACAGACTGTAATGACGCATATCCATGGTTCCCTTTCGAGAGGTCTCTCCTATTGCATAAGTACCTTACGCTATGGGAAAACTCCTTTTCTCGAGAAATACTGAAGTCTTTATGTAAAACGCATTGCAGCTGCACAGCAGACAGCAATGAGCGAGGCAGCTCGGTCATTGGCTGTGCTGCGGCAACTTGCTCGAACCAATGACGGGGCGACTCTGAACGCGCGACCAATGAGCGCGCTTCGCGCCCGCGCGCGTCAGAGCCCGCCAAGATGGCCGTGGCCAAGGGCTATATATTGGGCGCCCCGTCCTGAGAGTTCTTAGATTTAATCTCCTTCAGCAAAGACCTTCTCTTCGCTGGATCCTCTGGATTTCTGGAGTCTTTTCGTTGCCGTCGACAAGCCTACAGCAGGACTGCTAAGAGGACGCCGGCACCTTCAGCCGCCTTCGAACGCCTTCTGCTAAGCCATCCGGCGCGCATCATCACATATCCTTTTACAAGCAAGTGTTCGCCCCCGCGACACTATTCAACTAAAAGAGCAAATTAAGGCGTTGTTTCAAATGCCTTCCTGCGCCTCGTGTCGAGGCCTTCTTCTGGACGGGGACCGTCACATCATTTGCGCTCACTGCCTGGGTCCGGACCACGCAGAAGCTGCTCTTACTCGAGGCGGATGCCCCGAGTGTGACTCCCTGAGCCTCACCGAGCTGCGCGCTCGCTTCGCCGCTTTCGCCGTGAATGAGCCCGCCACCACCGTGCTGCTGTCCCCTCTGTTTGAGCCGCGCAAGAAGAAGCGCCGCTCACAGAGGCCGCCAGAGCACGCGGATTGTAGTGACGTCACGCCGGGCCAGTGCTTCACCACCACCCGAGGACTCCCCGCCGCCAGTCCAGTTCACGCAGGCGGACCAGCACCCCTCCTACAGAGCAATGGGTCTCGTCTCGTTTGGCGCGTCAGGGGACGACGACGAGAAGGATGACAGCCTTTCTATCGACGCTGCATCCATCAACGTTAGCAGGCACGAGCATGGGCACCAGCATGAACTCGGAGATCATCCGTATCCTGTCCAAGGCCGTGGAAGACTTTGGGCTCGATTGGTCTTCTCCGGAAGAGCCCGGCCGCAGCCGACTAGACGAGTGGTTCTTGCAGGGGCGCCGGCAGGCCCCTCAGCAAAGGCCCCTCCCCTTTCTTCCCGGAAGTTCACGACAAAGTCGTGGAAAGCCCCGCACTCTGCTCGCCTGAAGCCTTCTTTCTCTTCGTCGCTCTCCTCTGTGGACGGCGCGAAAGAAAGAGGCTACGAGGGAACTCCGCCCCTCGAGGAGGCTGTGTCACTTCCTGCCTAAGCGCTCCAGCTCGTCGCAGAGCCGCCAAAAGCCGCCTCAGCAGCAACGAGTCAGGACGGCACCCCCCGTCTCTCAGCACAGACCTGAAACTGACACTCGACCCCGCTCGCGCTCCGCCAACAGAAAGCAACTGCCTGAGCGACGGGGACCTCGGCCCAAGATTGTGCTGAACCCGGAGCCTCGTAAGTCTTCCTAGCCATAGGGAGAGAAAGAGAGAGTGCGTGTCTCGCAAAAGCCGGACCACTCACTCCAAAACGTTTAAAGCATTACCCAGTCCCCTTACAGGCGGCTGGAAATGCCTGTACAGCAGCCAATGGGTCAGCCGCAGAGCTCGCTCACCTGCAGACAAACGCCGTTTTAACGGCGACACACAGAAATCACATAAAGAGTCATTTTCTTCCTGTGTCACTAAGGGGTCACGTGTCCACACTAAAGTGCGCATTCCCACATATCAGTACTGTCCAAACAGCAGTGGTGGACAGTAACGAAGTAAATGTAATTCGTTACTGTACTTAAGTAGCTTTTTTGCGTATATGTACTTTACTCAAGTATTTAAATTTTGGGAGACTTTTACTTTAACTCCACTACATTTCAAAGTCAAATATCTTACTTTTTACTCTACTACATTTTCAAAATCAGTCGTTCCTTTTTATTTATGAGTGGATAAAAACGTAACTGGTCAAACGAGCCACCAATCACAGTACAGCGCGCGTGCTTTGTTTTGAACTTGCCTAAGTTGGCGGTATCTACTAAGCGCGAACCAGAGCCGTTAAATATGAGAGTTGCGAACATAGATGGTTGTGACAGTGATCTCGCCACCGCGCGGTCACGTTATTCGTGTAGCTCTCAATAGTTCCAAACAAATCGCGTTGACAATGATTTTAAGGATATTGCTTACGTTGCCACTAAAATGACTTGCATATAATAGCTTTTTTTCTGGGGAGTAGCCTAGCAGAAACACTGCATTAATACGTTTTTGTGTTTCATTTTGGAGGGAAATTGGCTGCTCCCATAACATAGAATATAGAATATACACTATATACATACAGTGTGTGTGTGTGTGCAGGGGCGCGGCTAGAAATTTTGGGCCCTATGAAAGAAAATGAGGTTGGGCCCCCTACCGCACCCATTCCATTAATAAAATCGATCTCTGGGGGCCCCAAAAGTGTGTGGGCCCTTAGAATCGTCCTAACTCCCCCCCCCCCTTAGCGGCGCCCCTGTGTGTGTGTGTGTGTGTGTGTGTGCGCGCGCGTAAATATATGTGTGTGTATATATATATATATATATATATATTTAATGGCGTTGTGCAGGTTTATGTGAATGTATCATAACATTAAGATGTTAATAATTATGACCATAGGCGCTGGAGAAAAATATATACAGTAAATGCTGTAAATGTTTTATACCTTATGGGAACAGTCCCCTTCCCTCCAAAATTAAACACACAAAAAATGAATTCAATTCAAATATATATACACATATATATATATATATATATATATATATATATATATACTGTATATATATATATATATATATATATATATATTATATATTTATATATATATATATATATATATACACTATATATATATCAGACTAATTAATGTCATTTCATTAATAGATTGGTGTGCCAAGAGTGACATTAGTCTTCACTTAGACTGAGTTAAGCAAGAGTCTTGTGACAAATTATAATAGGACATTATAGCCATACAAAAAACAAAGTACTTGGATACTTAAGTACATTTGAAGGCAAATACTTTTGTACTTTTACTCAAGTGAATGTTTAAAGGCAGCACTTCTACTTTTACTTGAGTAATATTTTACCTTGAGTATCTTTACTTTTACTCAAGTACATGGTATGTGTACTTCGTCCACCACTGCCAAACAGTGCCAAATACTTCCCCAGCTCAAGCTGGACGCCCCATACATGTAGATCGTGTGCCTACTGTCATGTATGCACCACTACACATAAGCATTGTTCCCACAGTTATAAACACTTCCCCAGTAAAAGCGGGAAATACTATAAAGGTAGCGCGCGTGCCTGCTGTCATGCACGCACCCCTACACACAAACACTATATACATGGCCAAAAAAAAAACGCCACGAGCGGGAAGCTTTATGAAAGTGGCGCGCGTGCCTACTACAGTCTATGCACCCCCACCCATAAGCACTGTCCATACGGTTTCAAACATTTCTCCAGCTCATGCTGCGAGCAGTACAGATGTAGCGCGCGTGCCTGTAATCTCACACGCACCCCTGCACTCGGCACTCAACAAAGCTGCTCAGCGCGCGCCCGCGCCTCTGAGAGCTGTAAGCTCAGTGTCAACGCAAGGCGATTCGCCGTCGGGGCCCATACGTCACTGCGACACGCCCCCAGCCAGTATACAGCCCATATCGGTGCAAGCGAAAGCTTGGGAAAATATCCCCGACATACCGAAATGGGTTTTGAACATAATAAAACACGGTTACTCGCTTCAATTCGCTCGTAGACCACCCTGCTTTTCAGCGGTGGTCGAGACGAAAGTGAGAAAAGATGTTTCGCATGTTCTACGCACCGAGGTGCTCAAACTGATAGAAAAGGGCGCTATAGAAACTGTTCCTCCCTCTATGAGCGAGGCGGGTTTTTACAGCCGCTATTTTCTCGTCCCGAAGAAGGATGGTGGCCTCCGCCCCATCCTAGATCTCAGACATCTGAACAAAGCTCTAATGATTCGCTCGTTCAGAACGTTAACAACCAAACATATCTTCACGCAAGTTCGCCCTGGGGATTGGTTTCTATCAGTGGATTTGAAAGACGCTTACTTTCACATTCCAATAGCGCCTCATCACAGGCCATTTCTGAGATTCGCTTTCGAAGGACAGTCATACCAGTACACAGTACTACCATTCGGCCTATCATCGGCCCCCCGTACATTCACGAAATGTATGGATGCAGCACTTTCCCCCCTGAGACAGCGGGGAGTGCGAATACTGAATTATCTCGACAATTGGCTAATCCTAGCACAATCAGAGAGTCAGTTAATAACACACAGATGTTGGATTATTAGCCATCTAGAATGCCTGGGTCTAAGAATCAATTTTGCAAAGAGCATGCTATCCCCCAGCCAGAATATTTCTTTTCTGGGAATAGTGCTAGACTCAGTGCAGATGACGGCGCGCCTCTCATCAGAGCGCGCGCTCGCTATTCGGCACCTTGCAACATCGTTCAGAGCGGGCGCGCGCGCCCCGTCAAGCGATTTCAAAGGATGCTCGGTCTCATGGCCTCGGCATCAGCTGTACTCAAGCTAGGATTGTTGCACATGCGTCCTCTCCAACGCTGGCTCAAGAGCCGTGTCCCCACTCACGCGTGGCGCTCGGGCCACTTTTTAATCAGAGCGAATCATGGCTGCATAAAAGCCCTGACTGAGAGCAGCGCATGTGCCAGGCGTTCTGAACCAGGGAGCGGACATGCTGTCCAGAGACAAAGTTCTCCCAGGAGAATGGTCTCTCCACCCCCTGACGGTTCAGTGGTTATGGCAAACCGTTGGCAGAGCAGAGGTCGACCTCTTCGCCTCCAAGGAAAATGCGCACTGCCCTCTTTTCTTTTCGAAGAGCACAGACGCGCTCGCCCAGGTCTGGCCGAGCCGCCCCTTGTATGCCTTCCCCCCGATCGCCATGCTACCTCAGGTCATCAGTTGGGTCAAGGAGGAGAAATGTGCAGTTCTCCTGGTAGCCCCACTCTGGAAGAACCAGACGTGGTTTCCAGAACTGATGCAGATGATGCAATCAGCCCCATGGTCGATTCCGCTGAGGCTAGACCTCCTCAGGCAAGCCAACGGGATGATTCTTCATCCCCGCCCCGATCTGTGGGCCCTCCATGCATGGCCCCTCAACGGGTTCCCGGGAACCTCCCAAGTGGAGTGTTGAGAACCATCACTGAGCCGCGAGCGCCCTCTACAAGGCGCTTATATGCCCAGAAATGGAAGGTGTTCAGTGACTGGTGTAAGGCCAAGAACCTGAATCCTGAGTCGTGCGAGGTACCGAGTGTACTCGCCTTTTTACAAGAGCTTTTGGAGCCAGGCCGCACCCCCTCCACGCTCAAAGTGTATGTGGTTGCCATAGCGGCATCACACGATCCTGTGGAAGAACGCACACTAGGGAAAAACAACCTAGTTGTTCGTTTCCTGAGAGGCGCCAGGAGGATGAATCCTCCACGCCCCCCCTCAGTGCCGATCTGGGACCTGGCCACGGTCCTGGACGCACTCAAGAGTGCCCCGTTCGAACCTCTCCGAACCGTGCACCTTAAACAGCTCTCGCTCAAAACTGCGCTCTTGCTGGCACTCGCCTCAGTCAAGAGAGTGGGCGACCTGCACGCACTGTCGTCAAGCGCTGCCTGCCTGGAATTTGGACCTAACGACACCAGAGTTGTCCTTAGGCCAAAACACGGGTATATTCCTAAAGTGCTCTCCACACCCTTCAGAGCACAGGTTATATCTCTGGCTGCGCTATCGTCTCCAGCAGACGAAAGCGACGCTAATTTACTCTGCCCAGTCAGGGCGCTCAGAGTATATTTGGAACGTTTTGCCCTGTTCAGACAGACGGAACAATTATTTGTATGCTTTGGCGGCCACACTAAAGGTCTCGCTGTTTCAAAGCAGAGAATATCGCGCTGGATAGTTGATGCTATAGCGCTGGCTTATGAAGCCAAGGGCCTTCAATGCCCCTTAGGCGTCAGAGCTCACTCCACGAGGGGTATGGCCTCCTCGTGGGCGTGGTCGAGTGGGATACCTATTGAAGATATCTGTGCGGCGGAAGGCTGGGCCTCACCGTCAACATTTATCAGGTTTTATAACCTACAGGTCCCCTCATTGCATTCCAACATACTATCAGCCTGATTGTAGTATAAACTGGAGTGTGTGTATGCTGAGCATTATCTCCTCCCTTATAAAGTCTGTCTCTGACTGACTTAGAGGGTTTTTTCTGCATATCAGTACATATGTGCTTGTGTTTTTACCACTGGGCGCCCCGTCGCGGGCCGCTCTACATTGTCCCATTATAAAGCACGCCGTTGGCCGGCTCGTTGGGTAATTACTTTGCTTTTACGGCTCAGGCATCTGCCTCTGGCTATATAAAGTCAGCACGCACGGCGTTTTACATGGTGTCCCCATAGCGTAAGCTACTTACGCAATAGGAGAGACCTCTCGAAAGGGAACGACTCGGTTACTAACGTAACCTCGGTTCCCTGAGAGGAGGGAACGAGTATTGCGTAAGCTGCTGTGCTTGTGATTGGTCAGTTCGCTTTAGTCGATTGAACCTAAGAACTCTCAGGACGGGGCGCCCAATATATAGCCCTTGGCCACGCCCATCTTGGCGGGCGCGAAGCGCGCTCATTGATCGCACATTCAGAGTCGCCCCGTCATTGGTTCGAGCAAGTTGCTGCAGCACAGCCAATGACCGAGCTGCCTCGCTCATTGCTGTCTGCTGTGCAGCTGCAATGCGTTTTACATAAAGACTTCAGTATTTCTCGAGAAAAGGAGTTTTCCCATAGCGTAAGCTACTTACGCAATACTCGTTCCCTCCTCTCAGGGAACCGAGGTTACGTTAGTAACCGAGTCGTTTATTAGCATTGCAAATGTACCCACATTTTTATACATTTTTACGTAATATAAGTGGTTCATTATGTTTTCTATTAAATGTAAAAGGGGTTCTGGCTTCTCAAGTACACAGCATGAATTATAGCTTACAAATGCCTTTTCAGAATTTGCTATTGAATACAGAGGAACAAAATTAAACCCAGCAAATTATTAAACCCAGCTTAAAACCAGCAAATTAGATATTAAAATATTATATAGTGATCTTAATCATCTAACTTTTTGTAAGCTAATAACCTAATAAGAGAAAGTATGAGGCAAGTACACAGTATAAATGATTACACCCCATCTGAACATAACATTTGAAAAAAGAAAAAAGAAAAGAAAATGTGTCCTAGATATAAAGAAAAATGTCTGAATTTGTTGGGTTTCAGAGGGGTGTAATCATTCATGCTGTGTGTATCTTAACTTGAGAGGTTATAGAGGTATATTTTCTATTAACATTTAATAGAACATATAATGAACCACTCAAAATTGACATAATAGTAATACACAGGGTGATAATAAAAAGCTTACAAAACAACTCTTGCTTATTGATATAAACAAGTAATGTATCTTTCATCCAAAGCCCTTGTTATATTTGCAACTATTTAATGGACACTTTTTACATTTCTGAGGTTTTCAGAACCAATATAATTTTGGTTGGGTAAACGTAAATAGTGGTGAATGGGAGTATAGTGGTAATGTAGGTGAAGGTGAAACTCTAAAAATGCGAATATCGTGCAAAAGTTCATTTATTTCAGTAATTCAACTTAAAGGTCCCGTTCTTCACGATTCCATTTTTCAAACTTTAGTTAGTGTGTAATGTTGCTGTTAGAGCATAAATAATACCTGTAAAATTATAAAGCTCAAAGTTCAATGCCTAGCGAGATATTTTATTTAACAGAAGTCCCCTTTCAAAGCATACAGCGAACGGCCGGTTTGGACTACATCCCTCTACTTCCTTTTTTAATGACGTAACTAGAACAGTTTTTTGACTAATCTTCGCCCACAGGAATACACAGGAAAGGGGGCGTGGTCTTGTTGCGCTCCCACGGAGAAGAAGCACTTCAGCTGCGCATGCATCTCCAATTTATGGTAAGAGGCGTGACCTTTCCGGGCAACATGCGATAAGCTGCTGTCGAATCACAACACAGGAACAGCTAGCACAATCAGAACTCGTTACGTATTTCTGAAGGAGGGACTTCATAGAACAAGGAAGTCATCAGGCCGTTTTTTGGACAGTGAAAACAGCGGTATACAGATAAGTAAATTGTGTGAAAAATACTGTGTTTTTTTACACGCGAAACATGAACACACATTATATTGCACACTGTAAACACAATCAAAGCTTCAAAAAAACACGAAGAACGGGACCTTTAAAAGGTGAAACTAATATATTATATAGACTCATTACATGCAAAGTGAGATATTTCAAGCCTTTATTTGTTATAATTTTGATGATTATGGCTTACAGCTTATGAAAACCTTTTCACAATATTCTAATTTTGAATTTGGGGTTTTCTCACTTTCTCTCATGTTATCTCACTTTGTATGTATTTCTCTTATTAGGTTATTAGCTTACAAAAAGTTAGAGGATTAAGATCACTATATAATATTTTAATATCTAATTTGCTGGGTTTAAGATGGGTTTAATAATTTGCTGGGTTTCATTTTGTTCCTCTGTATTCTGTAGCAAATTCTGAAAAGGCATTTGTAAGCTATAATTCATGCTGTGTACTGTATCTTTTACATTTAATAGAAAACATAATGAACCACTTATATTACGTAAAAATGTGGGTACATTTGCATTGCTAATTGCCAGTCTGTAAATATCTCTTAACAACACAATGCAATCACTAAGACTTCCTGTTAATAAAGTATCTGGGAAGAATCTATTCTATATTAACAATGCATTAAATCACATTACACATTAACAAACCACAATAAATAAAACAAATTAAGTGATGTCTCATGTCTCAAGTCAAGTGAATTACAGGTCATTGGACAGGCGTCCAATCACAACTGACTTCCGGAAAAGGGGAAGTAACCAATGACATTTGAGGTTATTAAAACAGTAAGTCCCGCCCCCTCGACTGCCAAAAATAAAACTGGGGTGCTTCTCAATATCTCTCCTCGATCCTCCGTCCTCCATCCTATGACCCGGAAACCGATCGAGCTCAGCCATCTTGAAGGACATCTCAATTCTCTAATTGCACCGCGAGGAGGCGAGGATCGAGGAGTGAGGAGGCTTCCAGAGGAGCTATGAGCGAGGATGCACAGTTGCATGCTTTGCGGAAGTGTTTTATCGACTAAACGTGACGCACGTATACATTCTCCTCCCCCTTGACGTCGGTCACAATCATTTTAATTTATACTTGACCTTTGCAGTTTATATAAACCACACATCTCACATATTTCAACAGGGTATCTTGCTTTATTATTATTTATTACTAATTTCTTAAATAACCAAACTTCAACAACTTAAGGGCAGATCCTTTGAGCGTTGCTGATGACGCAGTGAAGTGACGCTCGAGTGGTCAAGTATTCCAAAGTATAAAAAACTTTAAATTCGATTCCTCCATCCTCATTTTCTTTCCTTGCAGCCTTCCCTCGCATCCTGCAGGGGGTGGAGCTGAGACGCAAGGAAAGGAAGCGAGGAAAGGAAACGAGGATGCACAAATAAGAATTGAGAAGCACCCCTGTTCGAGCGAGCAAAAGCAGCAGGCGAGAGCAGCGCGAGCGCGTGGGGAATGATCATGCAGTTTTTGAATGAGCTCGCGAGTTCCCGTTTCCTCGCGTGTAGATCTGTTATCCTCTCGCAGAAGTCATTTACCGCGCGCGCCAGCATCAGTTGTGCGCTCGGTTATTATTGGCATTTATTTGCAACAAGGACAAGTGCAAGTGGAGGTCTGTGCTTGTATATTGAAGGCTGATCAAAGTAGAGTTGAGTTGAGTTTGACTGGCAGACAGAAAGTCTGGTTATATACAAAAACATTTTTACACGAATGTGCGTGTTTTTCTTAGAACATGGCATGTGCATGTTACTGTATGAGGGATGTCTGATGGTAGTAGCCTGATTAATTTACTAACATTGTATATGATTTGTTTGTCTTGAATTCTGCATCACAGACATTAAATCACACTGATTGTACGATCCAATAAATACTCAGATTTTTTTTTAATTAGATTGGCTATAACTGTATTTAAGATAATGCTGTTAATGTAGCTGCATATACTGTATAGTGTTATAGTAATGAAGTATGTACATCTACTGAACCCTTAATCACATAGCTAAATAAACTGAATAGCTATCTTCATGTGAACAATACAGCAAAAGACAGATTTTGTATGAATTACATTATATTTGTGGTGAAAACACAATCAACTGGTTGGCTTGTACTTTCACAACATATTGAAAAAAAAAGTAAAAGTAATATTTATTTATTTTTAAAAAACTTACATAGAATTCCCTTATAATTTTCTTTTTTTCTTTCTTTCTTTCTTTCTTTATTTATTTAAACAGGAAAAGATTAAGAGCAATCGGGCCTGACTCAGTATAAAACTGATTTTCAGCAGGTTCCTGTTCTGCAGAACATGAATACCTCAAACACAACAGAACTCCAAGACCATACAATAACAAACACACAACAAGCACACAAACCACGATAGTAAACATGCATCAGCAGGAGGCCATAAAGCCATCTCAGTGGTCACAGATATACCTGTCCATCAGATGGCGAGCAAAAGTTTGTTTAAATAGTCTTATTGATGTTATAGATCTGATGTGCTGTGGAGTCTCATTCCAGGCTCTAGTGAGCAAATTAAAGAAAGATCTCTGTCCATAGCAGTTCCTAAAAGCCGGTATAGGGAGAAGTCCATTTGCAACAGATCTCGTAGTGCGTACGAGCCTTGAACTGAGTTTTGGAGCCAGCGCAGTCAATCCCGCAGTAGTATGACCATTTAAAATCTGATAAAAAATGTTCAAACCATGGCTTATTCTATAGTTCTGAAATGTCAAGGCATTACTCAAAGATAGTGCAACACAGTGGTGAGTCCAGCCTGAAAGCCTGTTGTGGATCTTATAGGCTCTATTGTAGAGTCTCGCAACAGGTTCAAGTATCTAATTTGTTGTGAGTGACCAAACAGGTAAACAATACGACAGAGTGGACAATATAATGGCATGAAGATATGTTTTAGAAACAGAATGCAGTAGATATGGTCTAATTTTACTATAAACAAATAACTTTTGGTTTAACTTTCTGATTAAAATTTGGACATGGTCACGATAAGTAAGATGTGAGTCAAGAGAGACTCCCAAATACTTATACGTGGATACAATTGAAAGTTTTTGATTAGAAAAGGTGATGAAATTTGATATAGACAGTTGTTTCCTAGATGAATAGAAATACATACATTCTGTTTTCTTAGTATTCAGTGTTAAATGGTTATCCTGGAGCCAATCATGTAGATGCTGTAGGTCTAAGTTAAGTTTGTAATTAATTGTATCAATATCTGAGCCAGACAAAAAAATGACAGTGTCATCAGCATATAATAAAGTACTAGAAACATCAAACACAGTAGGAAGATCATTAATGTACATAAGGAAAAGCAAAGGACCTAAGATGCTGCCCTGTGGAACTCCCATAGAACACACTCGTGACTGTGATGTTACTGAGCCGATTCTTACAGTCTGAGATCTGTCACTTAAATATGATTTAAACATATCTATTGTAGAGGAGGACAAATGAAAAGAAAAAAGTTTATTTAACAAAATTTGATGATTGACTGTATCGAAGGCTTTTCGAAAGTCTATGTATATAACTCCAGTAACCTGACCTTTATTTAAAGACGCCCGTATCTGCTCAGTAAAAAGTAGCAAAGCCGACATAGTCGACAGCAGTGGTCGAAAACCATACTGACAATCACTGAGCAGGTTATTGTATTCAAGGTGATTAATTCATTGATTATATAATGTTTTTTCAAGTAACTTAGAAACAGTTGGATCCTCAGACTTAAGAATCGGGGTGATCTGGGCTGTTTTCCACATGGCAGGAAAAACTGATTGCCTAATACACAGATTAACTAAATGATGGAAGAGCGGAATAAGTGTGAGTTTTAAGAAAAATCATATTTGAATTATTTGCATCACAAGCATGAGAAGCATTCAAAGAACCCAAAATGTTAGTTATATCACTTTGTGCAATTTCAGAAAAGGAGAATTGCTGAGATGCTGCCGGTACTGATGGGAGAAACTGAGGAACATGAATCCAGAAGATAACCTCTGAACAGATACAACAAAATACTCGTTGAAAGAATTAGCAATTTTATCATGATCATTGAGAAGAGTACCATTTATGGATAGTTGTAAACTGTTATTATTTTTTAATTTATTTTCACCAGTTATAGATTTAATTGTTTTCCATAATGTTCTTGGGTTGGAAACCGTTCGATTAATTTGATTTTCAAAATATAGCTGTTTTGCTTTGAATAATTCAAAATTGCACTTATTTCTGAACTGTGTGAAAATATGCTTAGCCTCAGGTGTTTTTAATGATCTGTATGCTTTCAAATAGGTGGCCTTCTTTTTTAAAAGCTGCATAATGTCCGGAGTTACCCAAGGTATTGTATTTTGCCTGATATATATTTTACAAGTAGTAGTACATTTTTGACGTATTGTCTCCACTCTTTTATGAAAATTTGATAGAACATGATCAGGATCTTGCAAAGACATCTCATTACTCCAATCAGTATCAGCAAATTCAGCATTAAACTGAGACAATTTTGAATTTGGTACTTTTTTAATGTAACTATTTTTATGAGATTTTGGCTGTTTAAGACATTTCCTAATGGCATATATTAGTGAATGATCAGAAACTGCTGTATTTATTACTCCAGATATACTATAGAAGGTTGATTAGTAAAGATGAGGTCCAAAATAGAATTTCGTGTTTTGCCAAATCTGGTGGGATCTTTGATTAGTTGATGAAGACCATGTTTTATGGCAGTTGCTTTCAAAAGTTTAGATGAATTATCGATCCAATTCAAATTAATGTCACCTAGAATAACAAGCTCCTTAGTTTTTACAGATTTTATTAAGTCAGAAAGCTGCAGTAAATATGCAGTTGGACAAACATTTGGAGGCTTGTATGTGACAATAATAGTAACTTTGAGGGCAATAGTAAGAGTTGATTTGTACAGTGAACAACTAATTGAAGTGACTCAGAAATTGTTGATAGTTTTACTACAGAATGTGCATATCTATTATTTACATAAAGAGCAACACCGCCACCAATTCTATCAGTCCTGTCTCTGCGATACAATGAATAATCTTCAATCGAGAGAAAGGAATCAGATATAGTAGGGGACAGCCATGATTCAGATATTGCCATAACATGAGCCTTAGAGCAGCCTTAGAGCCATTTATGAAAAATAATCAATAAATGACATCCCCAGAAGTCCCTGCATGACACATCACATTTTCTTATTATTTTTGTTATCATTTATGCATATTATGCTTTTGTATGTATTACATGCCATGCTGTTAATGTTTATAGCATTGCTTATGGTTGTGTGTGTTACTGTGATGATGTTCTATATTTGTATAGCAACACTGTGCGCTGGCTAAACATGGATATAGCTACTGTTTATAGAAAGGACTAATTTGATGAAATGTTATCATATGTATTATTATAGTGGTTATTAGTATATTTAAAAAGTATAAAGTAAAAAGTAAATTTTGGGCATCAGTTATTAAATATATTATTATGAATTACACCACCATGGCGTCCAGTTTCTGGCAACCTCAGCTGCCATATTTCCCCGTAAATTGAACAGGATTGTTTCATAGAAAACATTATGTGTTCAAACGATACAAGCCTACATAAGTATTCTGTAATACAAATGACCTATACGTAGCCTATGATGTATTTGTAGCGCTGCAATTCTAATTGAGCTATTCTAACAAACGTAGTATAGCTATACAATGTTAGATTTTAGACAAAGCGCACGTTCCTCGTCCAGCAGTGACAGATGAAGGAAGGTGGCTCCACCCCTGTACTAATATCTCCCTTCTGAGAGCGCATACTGACTGAAGAGATGTGCTGCACGAGCCACAATTAACCTACGCGCGCGACACATCTATCCACACATGCTCTGAGAGCAAACCACGTCACAATCGTGCAAGTTTAAACGAAAAAATGGTTCCATTATGCATTACATTTGTTGAGCACAAGTGCATAAAGACCAACGGATGGGAGATTATATGCACTTCGTGGCGCACTGTCGCTGGAGGAAACTTTCACGCGCTCGGTCTGATCACCGGATCCTCTTAGAGGGAATGAGACGAGTGAAGTCAGGAAAGTTAGACTGAAGGAAAATGTCGGCGACACGTGCCTCACCTTTTTCGAACAAAACCAGCCAATATGAGGACGCGGTCGAGGGCAACTGGCACCTTCTCTTTGGTTTATCCTTCGCCATCGCCACCGTCACTTGCCTGGGAGGTTTGTACTCGCTTATGTCGCTGCTCAGGATGAGGACTAAGTCTTCCCTATGTCTGATAGTAGCTTCTTTATCCATAGACGACCTGATCAGCGTCGTGCCGCTCACGCTCTTCATGATCTTGCAATGGAGGAGCGGAGACGCAAACCGGCCGGGCGCTATGTGCACCCTGTCCGGAATCCTGTATGTTTTCCAAGGATTGTCAAGCAATATGAAAGCCTGTCTCTTAGTTGCTTACACTTTCTACGTGACAAAGCGCTTTGGAGTGTATCAAACCCATAACCGACCTCTCTGGGTGTTTGTGGCGGTGGTGGCGGTTTGGACGGTGAGTCTCACGGTCAGCGTCCTGCCTGTGTGCGGCTGGGGTCGCTTCGCCCCCGCTTCTCTCGGTTGTCTCCCGGAGAACGACAGCCTGTACGTGCTGCTTCTGTTCTCTGTTTACTCACTGTGTTTCTGTGGGCTGGTTATTTGTTCGGTTCCTCTCTTCTGCCAGCTCATGTGCTCCACGGAAGCCCTGAGAACATTTTACCCGAGCTATTTTGAAATTGCCGGGTCGGCGCCGCTGTGTGAGATCCCCTCTCTGTCACGGGATAGCTTGGATAAAAGTTTGGGAGCCTACAATGAATTCAACTCGAACATTGCCAGTTTTAAGAACAAAACGGAGACGTATTCACTGTCATATTCTCCAGCAACCGGTCATTTCCAGAAAGATGGAGCTCAGAGTGCACGTTATTCCCCAGTGTTTTTCTCTCAAAAGCGCTTCTCGATGATTCTTGCCATGGCTCGAATGGTTCTGTGGATGCCAATGATGGTGAGAGCTAAAAGCAATGTTCGGACATGTTCACTTGAAAAAACATTTAATTGACTTCCAAAGTGTCTCAAAATATTGACAAAAATTGCATTATAGCCTATAGTAAAGTATTGTTACACTGCTAAAACGAAACGGTAGCCTACAGAAGGCCACATTTTGGGTTCCTCTAGACTAGACAAATAATCGGGGTTGACCAACTTTTTTTATGATGTTCACACATAGTATTTAATATTTGGTCTACTGATAAATCCCATCCCATTAGTAGTAAAGTATGGATTATTTTTTATTTCATGTACTTATTTACTTATTTAATTTCTAGAGAAACTACTCAGACTTTTACATAGCACAACAGCTTTAAATAAATATAATGGAATAATAAATAATATTATTTTTTGTCAGTATCATAATGCATGTTATGGTTTTTAGTCTAATGATTGTTAATTATTGTTACGAAAAGCTTGAAATAAAACAAAATTTAAACATTGATTCTTCGTATCAGGTATTAGACAAAAAACAATCACCCTATCTTTGGATTTCTACTTCAGACTGCTATACTGATGGAACAACTCTGGAGAACCTCAACCTAGCATTGTATACTCAAGCAACTTCAATAAATATTTTAAGTCCCTCAGAGCCTTTCCAGGCCCCTTACAATGTAGCTACTAGAAGAACCATTGATAACCGGGTTTAGAGTTCTAGCAGGAATTTATGGGTTTCATCATGTAAGTTCCTCAGAAAGCTGGCCTTTTAAAGAGTGCCTTTAGATTCTCATAAAAGTTCTGCTATTTTGGGAATCTGAGAAACCCCATAAAGTGCCTCAGATATCTTTTCATATTCACAATGCGTAAGAAAAACCTTTCACCAGCTTAAAACGTGTTGTTGAACTGGATTCATGGATATATTTTTATATTTAACCTGTCACTGTAAATGTTTATTTTCACTTATTTTTCTCTCTTCATTATTATTTGGTTTGTTCAAAAATGCTGGAATGATTGGTTATTCACCTTTATTTTTTCCACTGGCATACATTACCCTTGCAGACCCAGATCCTGGTGAGTCACGCTGTTCACATGCACAGCTCGTCCTTGGAGACTTTCTGTTTTTTCCTGACCTTGCTCTCCACGGCGGTCACCCCTGTGTTCGTGTTTTCGGAACGCTGGATCCATCTGCCTTGTGGCTGCTTCATCAACTGTCGCCAAGGCTTAAGTTCTGAGCTTTCCACCGGTTGGTAAACTGATAAAATACTCCATCAACCTGACATATTTTTGTTGATTATATTTATTGGTTCATAAAAAGAACCAGGTGGTTTATTTTAAACAATCCATATTAAAATACCTTAGGTTGTTCAAATTATGAATATGTATATGTGTGTGTGTGTGTGTATATATACATATATATATATAATCTCATTTATGTGCCTGTGAGAAACAAAACAAAATTACCTTTCCACATTGCCTTTATCATCGATCTGTTTATTACAGCGAAGAAAAGGAGATTTGAATTCAACCTCTCCTTCCAGCAAGGCTATGGTATTTACAAGATCTCCCACGGCAAGTCACCATCCATCGAGAAACCCTCTTTTAACAGTTTATACAGCTGCGATTTCTCTGAAAGCAGAGCCGCAGTGGTGGACAGCGGTCATATTGGTAATTTCAGCACCGCGGCAGCAGAGGACAGCTCCCTCCACAGCGAGCTGCTGCTCGAGGAGAGAGTGGATAGCCAGCCTCAGAGCTCCACAGAAAGGGACAGGCCATGCAATGTCTCACCTCAGGTTTCAACCTGCGATGGTGAGGATCTTCACCTCGACAACTTGTCAGTATTTGACATTCCAGAGAGGAGGCTGTCCCACGAGGAGTGTCGTAAAATAGAGTTGACTGACTGGGAGTGGTGCAGGAGTAAATCAGAAAGGACTCCCAGACAGGTAAGATGACACTTAAATTGACAATAAATTTAAGGGGTGCAGTTACTTCATTTTTGTTGTCAGGTAACAAGAAAACTATAGGAACAGGATATTATATCACAGAGTGGACCTCTGAAGACCCACATTCTTGAAAATATCAGATAATTTTATCTATGACATTGCAGAATATTCCAGTTTTTTTTTTTCTTTAATAGTAACAAGAACTTTTTAGACTCATTAAATCAAAACCTTCTTCAAGAATGGTATGTTTTTCAAAACCATTAATACTTTTCTAATAATATTGCAAAAGGATTTTAAGATCTCTAACATCTCGATCTCGATCTTTAACATCTCTGACATCCCAATTTCTCAACTTTGATTTAATTACTATTAATTGTTACCTAATTATTTAATTAATTGTTGCCCTTACTTTATTAATTGCTTACAGTTGAATGTCATATGTGTTCAAAAAAGTTTAAAGTCTGCATGAAAATCTATTTTGTAAACGCATGTTATCCACATTTTTTTAATGTAAAAGTGGATGCAGACATTTTTTTTTTTATATGAATGTGCAAGGCTTCTGGTGTCAGCCATTTTCTGTTATTTTAGCTGTTCAAAAACAGCTAAAATAAAAACGATATAAATACTGTTCGTTTTCTCACACAAACCACTCGTTTCGTGTCTTAGGCCATCAATGTGTACTTACATTTATGAGTCATTAAATCATGTTTAATTTGGCCTTCTCTGTGCATGCTCTTTGAGGAAGTGACCATAGACCTGCATTATATGACTGACAGACAAGAACGGTTTGACCTAAAAATATCAAAATTGAAACTACTGCGGAAACAAAGACACCTACATCTTGGATGCCCTTGAGGTAAGCTAAAACATACCAAAAATTAATTTCAAAGTGAACTATCCCTTTAAGTGTAAAATACCGAACTTGTCCTTTAAGGCTGCATTTACACTGCAAGTCTTAAAGGGGTCATATAATGCCATTTTTGTACAAGCTAATATGATTCTTTAGGGTCTAAATTAAAAGTTTGTAATATACTTTAATTAAAAATTCTCATTAGTATTGTAAGAAAACACTTATTTTACCTGGTCAAAAACAGCTCTGTTTTCAGCACGCCGTTTCAGTGCATATGACTTTAAATGATAATGAGCTTTGCTCACCCCGCCCCTCTGTTCTGTGCGTACACCATTTGTAACTCAATAACACAATAACCATAACGCGTTGTTCAGTATAAACGTGGGATTATGAATTATATTGAGAACGTCATACATAGAAAACATGCCGTAATGTACCCTGAGTGTAAACCTTAGACGCATTCATTGTGAAGCGTGCAGCTAGTGATTTGCAAAGATTAATATATTAATATAAAGTTTAATAAAACGTTACACTCACTTCCGTTCTTCTGGAGATTCAGCAGGAACACGAATATCAGGTACCGATCCTTTTTTCATGAGCAGCTTCTTAGCAAATCCAGCTTTATACTGATCCTCGTCTATAAAGCAGTCTGGTGTGTGAAATGATTCGCGCAAACATGAAAGCATTGACGTTGCTCGTGGGGAATATTCCCTTCGAAAACAAACACAGCCACTGCGTCTTCAGCGGTTCGGATTTAGGAACATTAAAATGACTGCTGTGTTCGTTATTACACCCAAGAACAGAACACCACAATCGCTTAGACGCCATTCTGCTCATAGACAGTGCTCCAGCATATCAACAATGACTGCGCCGGTCCGCGCCGCGCAGACTATGATTGACAGCTCCCTCATGAGCGAGGGCGGGTCTGTGTTGAAACTAGGGCTGACTTCTAATAGTCGAGGATTCGACGATTCGATTCGGAGAGGTCTGATTCGACTATGAACCTCATAGTCGAATAGTAGGTGTGACGGTTATTATATAACCGTGAGACCGACTGTTATAGTTGAACACCATCATAAGAACTCTATAACCGCCAAAACCGTGCTATTCAAATATTTTTTACAAACATTTTTTATCATAGAGAATGTTTAAATACTAATATCATCTTACGAGGGAAGCGGAGGCGGAGTTAGTGGTGTGTCGGAGGCTGAGTGCTGGAGATGATTCGGGAGAGGTCTGCAGTGTTTCCGCTACATTCATTCTGCCGTGGCGGGCCGCCACACCTAAAATCATCCCGCCACGGCTGCAGCTTCTCGGTCCGATATTGTATGTGTTATTGTTAAGCCCCACTAAAGGCATACAAAACATTGTAAAGCACCATAAAGTTTTCGCACTATATTCCAAGACTTCTAAAGTCATTCAATAGCATAATGTGAGGTAAAAATGTATATTTAAGTCGTTAAGTTAAAGTTAATGGAAACTCATCTCTCCTCAGTCATTCTCCATTCAGCATTCAAACAGCACGTCACGTTCGGGTACGACAGTAACACGACGACACTCTCTTCAAGATCAATGTTCCCATTATTATACTTTATTTGTAAATAAAGATCTATAGTTTGCATAAAATTACCTTATCTTGCTAGAGTTTATAGCGCTTTCTAAATCATATTCCTTTCTCCCGGGTGTCTGTTACTACAGCACTAGAGTAGAGAGCACTATGAATTGTTCTTCATGCGCACTGTAAGTTAACTGAAATTTAAAACTGTTAAAAGAAAAGGCTCAATAAACTGTTGCATAGATATAATACATTAAGCATAGATAGATATAATCTCTTCGCTTTGAACTTTTCAATGCGAAGCGCTGCACGCTGTGACTTCGCGTTGCTTCAAGTGCATCATTCTGCGCACGGGATGCGCATAATCGCTTTGCCGCTCTTATTGGCGCCTTTCATGTTATAATGCTTAGGGGAAGTTTAAACACCTGGGATAAGGGGGCGTGGCCAGTGGGAATATCACTCATGGGCCACGCCCCCTCCCCTAGCGAAATGGGCCTGCCACCACGGCTGGAAAAAATCCTAGAGGAAACACTGGGTCTGTGCACCTTTACCGATCAGAGCGCGCGCTGACACGGAGTAAAGCCTTGTTTATACTCGACGCGTCCGCACGAGCGCTAAGGTGCGCACGGCAAAGAATGACGCGTTGGGTGCGCAAGACCGGCAAGACCCCATTTCGCTTAGCTGTGTACTGTGCACAGCTTTTTTTGTAACCGCGCGCGACGCCGCATCCGAGGATGAACAACTTCAAGCCGAATCTGCCCGAGCATGTAGGCTACGTCTCGCCGCACCGGCTCGCAGTTTGCGCGTCTAAATTGCAAAGTTCATTGCAAAGTTTTTTTGTTAAGGTTTTGTTTACTGTGTGTGATTTATTTAAAACAAAGCATGTTCATTGCAACGTTTTTTTTGTTGTTGTTAAGGATTCATTTAATGGAAAGCACATTCACTTCTAGTTGTCTTGCTGTTCATTTTAAATAAACGTAGAGCGAGTTGTCCTATAACAGACGAACAGTTATTCAACCGAACGTCTAGCTGCTATCTAAAAAGAAAAAAAAAAAAAAAAAAAAAAAAAAGGTTCGACTATCAGTCGACTACGGCAAAATCTAACGAATCAGATTAGACTATGAAAATCCTTAGTCGAAAACAGCCCTAGTTGAAACGCTGCTGTCAATCAACAATCGTGGGAGGGGCGTGCGAGCTTGTGACGTCACAGGCTCGAACGGCTCGATTTGAGGCAGGGGAAAACATATAAGGAGATTAAAACAAAACCACTGGATGGATTTTTATCATTATATGATGGTTGTGTACAGACACTGCCAACACACATTTCAGTACAATCAACTTGTAAAAGTGCATGTACCATTATATGACCCCTTTAATGAACAGATCCGATCTTTTGACCATATCCGATTTTTTGCCCCGCCTGTTTACATTCACTTTTGAAAATGACCTTTCATGTAGTGTGAAACATAGCTCTAAGTGAATAAAAACATCCTGCAAAGTTTTAAATCTGAAAGTGCACCGTATATAAAGTTATTGTCTTTCAAAAGTAAGAGTCGACTCTGAGTCAATGAAATTAATTGTTTTTCAAACGAGTCATAAGCCGTTTCGTGATGATGTCAAAACGAAACATTAGCATATTGCCCACCCACTTATAGCATGCGCAGACACCGGGGAAAACTTGAACCCTCAAACACTTCAGCTGATTCCTGTGGATACTGGATAGCATCATGTTGAGAAGACGGCGCTGTGCTCTACAATGTGAAGGTAAAGCCAGTTATTTTTCACTGCCCAAGGATGAGCATGTGAAGTATCAGTGGTTAAAATTCATCTTTACCATGATATCACAGCAGTATAATCCTAAACTTTTGCTGTGTTCCCTTTATTTTACTGACAACTGCTTCTCAAATCTCGGAGTTCAATGCAGGATTCGCAAACCGCTTGCTCTTGAAAGATTGTGTTAAAAAAAACGTAGTTTTGAGTTTTATATTGTGTAGGTCTCCTGCTAACTGGTCAACTCAGGTTATCACTGTCTTACTGAAATACCTCTGCTAATCAGTTGTGGGCCACTATTACCTATAACTGTCTTTTAATGCAGATAATACGTTACTTTGAGGAAATATTTGGTTTACCAACGAGCTCGGCTAATGTATACATTGCACATGCACTGTTATTGATACAGTTTCCAAGTGTTCACCGTGTCCGCAATATATTAGAAAAATACTCGGTAAATAAATTAGTACAAGTAAAATAATCGGTTTGTTGATGGACATGCACTTGTTAATGCTGATAGTGAGGAATTACAGTTGCAACATCTCATAATGTACCTCAAACTAAGTAGCGTATCACTGAGAAACGTCCTGCTCAAGTTTTATTATTATTATTCATTACATTTATATAGCGCTTTTCTAGGCACTCAAAGCGCTTCACATGGAAGGGGGAATCTCCTCAACCACCACCAATGTGCAGCATCCACCTGGATGATGCGACGGCAGCCATAGTGCGCCAGAACGCTCACCACACACCAGCTTACTGGTGGAGAGGAGACAGAGTGATGAAGCCAATTGGTATATAGGGATGATTAGGAGGCCATGATGGAAGTTGTCCTTGCGATGGAGGTTTGGGTTGAATGAATAGTTCTTCCAATGTTTCATCATCGGACTTGCACTCGCATTGGTATGGTAAAATCGACGTCATTGTTCGTTACTGTCTTTAGTTTACGGTGTTGGAAGCCTCAGGACAAGCAGAGCTGACGTTATGGCAATGGGCGTTTTTGTTTTCGACGGGTAAGCCAATCACAACAGACTGAGCTGTCTGGCCAATCAGAGCAGAGTTGCTCACGGAAAGGAGGGATTCATCTGACGAGTCGTTTGAGAATCATTGAAAATTTGGTGATGTGCAAATGTATATTATGAGGAAATGAAACAGTTTTTTGACCTTTGATGCATGTAAACCTGTTGTTGGAGACTCCAAAACAACATTAGGAAACTTTAAAATAGCATAATAGGGGCACAAAAGCTATCTTTGTGAATAAACTTGTCGTCCTCGCCTTGTGGTGGCTTGGAATTCAAAGAGGAATCGGATATGTGTGTTTAGACGTAGGTCTGATGTCCAGATATCGGATATGTATCTGATTTAAAACCACATTTGGAAGTGGCTCAGGTCGGATGCGAAAAAATCGGATCTCGTGTGGATTTTTGTATTTACACGTGTGCAACAAATTCCGATCTGTGTCAGATGTGAGTAAATTCGGAGATCGGATTTTCTGTTCCTGTGTAAACGCAGCCATAGGGTATCTTAAGAAAAGTGATGCGTTTGTGTAAGAAAAATATCCATATTTAAAACTTTATTAGCTATAATAACTAGCTTCCGGCAGATGACAATACGCATACTGCGCAAGTCGACTTGCGTCACAAGAGTAACCCCTGACGATTGGATGGATGCACTTTTTTGGGCTTCAAATTTTGACCTCCCATTCACTGCCATTATAAAGCTTAGAAGAGCCGTTTGTATTCGTCTGAAAGAAGAATGTCATATACACCTTGGATGGCTTGAGGGTGAGTAAATCATGGGGTAATTTTCATTTTTGGGTGAACTATACCTTTAAAACTCATCTTTGATCACCAAAATGACATATGTAAAAAAAATATATATATCCTGTGAGAAAAATGTATTCATGCCTTAAAATAGCTTGAATGTAACTACACCCTTGCTTCATTTAGTATGGGTCCATGCAAATTAGCCCCGCCTCCACTCACTCGCTCAGATCGTTGGACGTCGTTTGTCTCTGCAGTGAGCACCACTTGCAGAGATCCACTCTCTCAACTTTACTATAGTAAACGTTGCACAATGGCAAGTGGAAATACTGGTTTAATTCAGCCATATTTGTTTGAACCAGAAACTGATTCAGAAGAAGTCGAAGAGTGAATTATACAGATTAGTATACAAGTCTGTATGTATCAGAATGGTGATGCGTTTAATGTATCGCTCTCTACAACGTCGGACACATAACGGTAATTAATATGATTAGCCTTTTGCTTGACTATGTTATCAAACAGATAATAATGTGTTTCTAATGTTACACAAACCATGTTACCTTTCGCCAGCTCAGAGTCAGACAGCTCCCTTCTAAAAATCAGCATCCTTAGAAACGCTTTTAACAACTTAGAACGTCAGTGGAGAAAGGCATATAGTTCATCGTAACATCGTAATATACATAAATTACCCACTATATTGCTAAATGTACCCGATTTTCATATCCTAACCTGGCTTCTCTTGAGGCTTCTCTTGAGACTCCCCTGCTTTGCAGCATAGTTAATAATATGCTAAAGCCCGCCCACACGTTGACGTGATTGGTTACAAGGTAGTTACTTTGAAACACTGGCAATTTCTTTAGACTCTTTTTTTCACTGCAGTTTTAAGGATACAATACTTAGTAATGGTGTTGACTTATGAATTTGCACATGGTTTATCTTAAATTATATTAAAAACACTACATAGACAACATTAAAAACTTGATTTTCACCACAGGGGGTCTTTAAGATAAGGTGGAGAGATCTTATTGTGAATGATTAAGCAAATTATTTAATCAAATGCCGTAACTTTTTTTTTTTTTTATGGTAAAAAAAAAATCTGACTTTTCTCTGGTGATTTATGCTCACATTCATTTTTGAGTGTAATGACCACCAAAAAAATCTAATCAAACACCGATGACAAAACAGAATAGAACTCCGTTCTACTTAATATTTTTCTTTTTTGATCTGTTACATTCGGATGTACATCACAATATGGAAGAAAATATCTGTTGCTACTTTCGTTTCGTTGCAACTTTAAGTAGCCTAGATAGTCTATCACAGACAGCACATCATTATGAATGATTAAAGGAACACTCCGACTTTTTGGGACTTTAGCTTATTCACCGTATCCCCCAAAGTTAGATAAGTCCATTAGGGCTGACTTCTAATAGTCGAGGATTCGACGATTCGATTCGGAGAGGTCTGATTCGACTATGAACCTCATAGTCGAATAGTAGGGAAGTGTTATGTAACCAATAGGGGTGTGACGGTTATTATATAACCGTGAGACCGACGGTTATAGTTGAACACCGTCATTAGAACTCTATAACCGCCAAAACCGTGCTATTAAAATATTTTTTACAAACATTTTTTATCATAGAGAATGTTTAAATACTAATATCATCTTACGAGGGAAACGGAGACGGAGTTAGTGGTGCTTCGGGGGCTGAGTGCTGTAGATGATTCGGGAGAGGTCTGTGCCCCTTTACCGATCAGAGCGCGCGCTGACACGGAGTAAAGCCTTGTTTATACTCGACGCGTCCGCACGAGCGCGAAGGTGCGCAACTGCGCACGGCAAAAAATGACGCGTTGGGTGCGCAAGACCGGCAAGACCCCATTTCGCTTGGCTGTGTGCACGGCTTTTTTTGTAACAGCGCGCGCGACGCCGCATCCGAGGATGAACGACTTCAAGCCGAATCTGCCCGAGCATGTAGGCTACGTCTCACCGCACCGGCACACAGTTTGCGCGTCTAAATTGCAAAGTTCATTGCAAAGTTTTTTTAAGGTTTTGTTTACTGTGTGTGATTTATTTAAAACAAAGCACGTTTTGGCACGTTGTTGTTTTTGAAGCCAATTTGTTCCTATTTTATGTGAACTTTTCTGATGTTTGATATATGTGTGATATGTTTTGTTCATCTGGCTTTAAATGAATAAAAGGTATTTGTTACACATGTTTAGTTTTGACATGTTTTTCTTTTAGTTTTTTTTTAGCTCTTTTGTTTGAAATGGAAAAAATCTAGCTGCTATCTAAAAAAAAAAAAGTTCGACTATCAGTCGACTACGGCAAAATCTAACGAATCAGATTCGACTATGAAAATCCTTAGTCGAAAACAGCCCTAAAGTCCATACATACCTTTTTCATCTCCGTGCGTGCTGTAACTCTATCTAACGCATCCACCGCTAGCCTAGCTTAGCACAAAGACTGGATGTAAATGGCTCCAGCTAGCATACTAATCTAGAATATAGTTTACGTATATACGAGAATATAGTTCCCAATATTTATACGGTTAAAAGATGGCTGTGTCTCATATGACCTTGTTATTTGTACACTCTGTGACTATACAAATCACAACATGTAAATAGGAAAATGTTTGCGTTATTTTGTCACTTATTGGGATTAGTATGCTAGCTGGAGCCATTTACATCCAGGGTGCTTCTCAATATCCCTCCTCGTCTCCTCGCTCCTCCGTCCTCCATCCTATGACCCGGAAACCGATCGAGCTCAGCCATCTTGAAGGACATCTCAATTCTCTAATTGCACCGCGAGGAGGCGAGGATCGAGGAGTGAGGAGGCTTCCAGAGGAGCTATGAGCGAGGATGCACAGTTGCATGCTTTGCGGAAGTGTTTTATCGACTAAACGTGACGCACGTATCAATTCTCCTCCCCCTTCACGTCGGTCACAATCATTTTAATTTATACTTTACCTTTGCAGTTTATATAAACCACACATCTCACATATTTCAACAGGGTATCTTACTTTATTATTATTTATTACTAATTTCTTAAATAACCAAAATTCTACAACATAAGGGCAGATCCTTTGAGCGCTGCTGATGACGCAGTGAAGTGACGCTCGAGTGGTCAAGTATTCCAAAGTATTAAAAAAACATTCCTTCGATTCCTCTGTCCTCGTTTTCTTTCCTTGCAGCCTTCCTTCGCATCCTGCAGGGGGTGGACCTGAGACGCAAGGAAAGGAAACGAGGAAAGGAAACGAGGATGCACAAATAAGAAATGAGAAGCACCCCCAGTCTTTGTGCTAAGCTAGGCTAGCGGTGGGTCCGTCAGATAGAGTTACAGCACGCACGGAGATTAAAAAGGAATGTATGGACTTATCTAACTCTGGGGGATACGGTGAATAAGCTAAAGTCCCAAAAAGTCGGAGTGTTCCTTTAACTTTATTTGCAAGAACTTTTCTCCCAATACAGTCTTGGTGTCACAGTTACACTATGTTTAGTTTGTTTTAGTTTTCATGGACATTCAGTTTGTTTTCATTAGTCACATGTCTACCTTTGTTTGATTATCCCGCCACTTCTTTGTTACGGTCACGTCATTATGAGTTTGACGTGTCAACTTTGCAGTCAGCTTTATAGACTGCAATTTTTCTGTTAAGCCTTCATCATCGCTGCTTCCAGACAACATTAGGGACTATATAGACTGTTATTTATTCATTTCATTGACCTGCAGGGACTGTGTCATTCTCACTGTGATCCTGTCAAGTTTCATGTTACCACCATCACCGCAAAGTTCAGCCAGTCCTCCAGCCCCGCCACTACTGGAGGTTTACAGCCCTGTGACGTTGAGCCGCAGGTCGTGTAACCACCAGCAGCGCCAATGCAAGAGGATACTGCGGCTCCTCCTCCGGCCTCTGTTCCCTTCTCTCCATCTCAGTCCATAGACCTGTCAGCTCAGCTTTGGCTCCTCCCACCTTCAGCTCCACCGGAGACCCTCGGCATTGCGGGTCCACTGGGTTCCCTCATCCCGTCGGCTCCCCCTTGGTCAGTCGTCACTCTACTTCCATCACTTCTGCATCGCCTCTGTCCTCTGTCACACTGGCTCCGCCTCAGCCCTCGGGTACTCTGGCACCGCCTCCGACGCTTGTTGCCCCGGCATCACCTAGGTCTCCAGTGCCAGCGATGTCGCTTAATTCCATCGGCCTCATCTCCTTCGGTCGTCCCCCAGATGTCAGCAGCCATAACAACATCTTGGCACCTCCCTCCCTCGACTCCGCCGTGGGCTGTCGGCACTGGTGAGCTCTGTGTCTGTGCCATCGGACTACCTCCATCTTCGCCACCAGGGGATCATCGTCGTCCACTTACCACCATTCCTCTGTCACGGCCTCCTGCCACCATCCCTTCACCACATCCTCTTGCCATCCCTTCGCCACCCCCAGAGCCCCCACCTTCCCCCTCCTTGTCTGCTGTTATGGTTGCACTTTTTCGGAGGGGGCATAATGTCACAGTTACAGTATGTTCAGTTTGTTTTAGTTTTCATGGACATTCAGTTTGTTTGCATTAGTCACGTGTCTTCCTTTGTTTGATTTTCCTGCCACTCCTTTGTTACCATGGTCACGTTTGTTTGTTTCAGCTGTGTATCGTTAATTACCTTTAATTGTGTCAGTACTTAAGTTCCTCCTTTTCCTCTGTTTGTTGTCCAGTCACTCTTATTTAGGGGCTGTTTACATGACACCGGTTTTAACTAAAAACGTGAAACTTTTTATGCGTTTTGGCCGTTCATTTAAACGACAATGGCGTTATGGGTGCCTGAAACCGCAAACTTTTGAAAACAGGTTCCAAAGTGCAAGTGCAAGGGTAAAGGGTCTCTGAAGACAATGATGTCATGCACATGCGTATTACGTGTTCAGTCTATAGTATTTCATCGCCATCTAATGGCCTGGCAGCAGAATAAAGCGTTTTTAGTCTTTTTGCGGATCCGTGTAAATGGGGATCGTTTTGACAACGGTGTCGTCCGTGCGTGAAAAACTCAATGGAAAAACTTCTCCGTTTTAAGCATATTGTTGTCGTGTAAACGTAACCTTACTGTGTGTTGCTTTACCTGTTTGCCTGTCATTTGGATTCTTATGATTAAAACTTTGTGTTGGAACTCTCTTCTTCATCTTCGTCTGTTTGCCTGCCACCACCTGTGACACCTGGTGCTCTCAGTACTACTGATGATTGTTTTTCTTCTGGCACTTCTGAATTATGCTGAGAACATTAAACCAGATATTAACCACCACTGCAACCTGAAATGGTTATTATTAAATATTTTAATCACTTCTAGACAGCTGTATTGGCTATATCTCTGATTTATTTAATGTTTGCAAGGGCAAATCATAAAGCTCAGATACACACTGCTCTGCATGAGCTGGACAGTGCTGGAAGTGAAAGGATTATAAATATTGAGTGTTAATGGAGCTGATGAATTAATAACAGAAAATAAATGGCCCCATGCTTTCCAAAACAGAGATTTATCAATCATAATAGAGCCATGCAAAAAGGCATTCAATTAAAATTACAATAGTGTTAATGACTAAAAAAATCCCTCCACCTGGTCAAATTATTATGTAGAGTATTTTCATAACAAACAAACAAAGAAACCTTTTCTGTGTATTTCCACATTAACTTTATTGTCTCAGAAAAACAATGCACACGGTAGAGACATTGACATGATTGACTGCTGTTTTTCGTAGAATTGCCTTGCTGGCTTGTTAAGGCATGGCCTCACCAGTTCACTGTTTCAGTATTGCTTATGGGTCAATTGCAATGGGTCACATCAGATTTAAGTAACAGTCTTTCAACGAACTAGGCTTCCGAACATCACGTTTAGGTCTAGTGGTATGAGTGTATGTAGTTGAGTTGTTGGTGTGCATGGAAATGCAGTGAGATGGGAAGCATTCCATGTCTTTCCATAACTAAGAACGTATACATCCACCCCAAGTCTTTTGGCAACTGTGAGAGCATCAGTAAACTTTCTATGTCCCTCAGGAGCAGATGGCAAAATAGACAGCCTTGTGCGCATTTGCCTGCTATAGAGGAGCTGTTGCCATACCAGTTGCACCAAGTGTCAAGGTTGTAAAGTATCTGGTCAGGTTTTGGGGAATATGTATTCAATAATTAATAATTAATAATTATTCATACGGGTTTGAACCAGATAATTATACATGTTAAATCGCCCAAAGAGGGAGAATATGTGTTACCTGCATCTGCATTCATAGATATACATAGACAATTAACCACAAAGGATTATAATCAACTGCATATCTACACACATTTTACAGACAGGTTAAAATTAGCTCAATTGTATATCAATACTTAATCAAAACGGATTATAATTAAATATTAATATATCAATTATGTCTATCGTAGATCGATTGTCAGAATAATATTTGAGAGGATTAATTTATGATCGAATCATCTGCTTGTCCCGCAAGCCTGATCAGTCGATCTCCATCAAACCTCACAAAATGATCTTACTTTATAGACTTTCAAGGGAAGCTGTTCCTCTGGCCACGAGGATCAACTTTCCTGTTTAATAACGATACCTTTTTATTTATTTATTTTATTTATTTATTTATTTAACAGGGACCATTCAGTCAAACATAGTCACAATACAAAGCCTGTAACTGATGCGCAGCATATAGAGTTTGTAGCTAATGCTAATTTTCAACTCCTGTCCCTGGTTGGGCATTTCTAAGTACATTATAAATAGATACATACAAATAGAAAACATTCACATTTCTTCAAACACACACACAACCAGAAAAATAACAATGGTTAAAAATGGTTACATTTTTGGTTTGCCTTTAGCCACAACTTAATCCTGAAAGTGAACTTTTTCAAGTCAGATATGACCTTAATGTCAGATGGTAACGAATTCCAGAGTCTAGAGCTCTTAACAGAAAAGGCTGTCTGTGCGAAGCTTGTCCTACAGTATGGTATTGTACAGTTATGATTTGTGATGCTTCTGGTAACTCTTTTGCTGTTTTGTATTTGAATAAATTTACTAAGTGGCTCGGGTGCTAAATTATTAATACACTTGAAAATTAATTAAAAAAAAACATAAATCACTGATGCTTTCAAAGCTTAATATATTATATTTCTCGAGGATGTAACAGTGATGGTAACGGATTGGCTTTTTATCCATAATTTTTATTGTTTGATTGTAAAGTGAACCAATGTGTTTTATTGCAGACGGAGCTGCTTGCGCCCAAACTGTCATGCAGTATGAAAAATGCGAAAAAACCATAGCATGCATGTACACCAGGGCTGCCTGGTTTGGTATGTAATTTCTGATCAGTTTAAAACAGTTAAGATTACTTTGTATTGTTTTAGAGATTTTCTTTATATGTTTAGCAAATTTAAGTTGAGGATCTATGACCAATCCAAGATATTTAAATTCTGTAACAGATTGAATTATTCCATTTTGTAAATTAATTTGAAATCTTTCACTTAGATCAAGTTTCTTAATAGAAAAACACATGGAGACTGTTTTTAAGTATCAATACATTTTTAAAGCACGTAGCTTTGGATCGTACATTAAAGGGACTTGTATATGAGCGACACAGACAGTCAACCAAATGAATAATGTATTTAATAAAGGAGTACACTACGTATAGGGTTACTAACGTTACAGGAATAAAATGTATATACAACAAATAACAACGGACAAACAAGATACTGAGAGAATCTGAAAGTGAAAGAAACAGGGAGAGAGTGAGAGAGAGAGAGAGAGAGAGAGAGAGAGAGATCCGTAAGGATCACAGAATGGCAAAATTCACCTGGACATTTAAACCTTTGAGAGACAACACGGAAAAACACAATCTTAATGCTCTGAAAGCTCGATAACACGAATATACTTGCATAAATGGTTCTCTCATGTAGCTGACATGAAGAAGGCATGTGTGTTTCGGTCCTGTTGGCGTCACATGTTCGCTCGGTTCTGATCTCATGAAATGGCGTATGTATGACACGCCAATTCGTATTTCCATTTTTGGCGTGCTATCAACACGCATAATCGCTTTTCAGCATGTTTATCAAAGCCGTTGACTTAACGTTACATTACTGTATATATAATACATATATGACCTACCCCAACCCCGTCCCTAAACCTACCCGTCACTGGGGTTAATACCATTTATGAGTCTTCCCCTACCATCCTAGGAAAATAAATATCGCTCCCCAGATGTAGATCTAGATTTTGCTTCGTTTTGCTCGGACATTTAACGGCGTGTACATACACGCGGGATCACTTGGACATTTAACGGCGTAGACATACACGCAAAAGATGACGGTTCTTTTCAGCGTGGACATACACGCGGATAGCTCAAAATGCGTATAGATAACACGCCACTTGACTTGAAAGTGGCGTGTATGTTTACGCAAAGTCATGATGTCATGTTGCGGTTCTTCAGGGGCGAGCGAGCGAGCGCGTGAGTTCGAATGTCCTTTTTTGAGGTGCAGTTGCCGGCTGGTTTCAGCTAAGTTCATTTGCCTCGCAAGAAGGAATGAACAAAGGAGAATTCGAAAAAGGGAAACCAAGACTTAAACAAACAAACAAAAGAAAAGACAAGATCCCCTGGGAGGGGATCACGAAGACAAAGGAGTTACATCGAAGCCACGCGGAGACGAAGGAGAAGAGAGAGTTGAGCTTGGTGCGTCTCTTTAAAGCACTTCTGTTCACGCCTTCTTTTGCGTGAACGAACCAATCACCTGTGAGGAAAGTGCACGCGAAAAGGGGTTCCTTTGTCTTGTCAGGACGGTCATTTAAATGTTTTATGACCGTGGCAGAATTCATTCAGAAACACTCCAAAGATGGTAAAACATAATAAAATACATTTTACGGTTTGCTCACATATATATATGGTTTGATCAGATCAAGAGGATTCTGAAGGTATGAAGAAAGACATGTAAGGAGGATAATACTGCACAGTTACATGAAAAGGCATAATTTCCAAGCATTTGTAGTTATTATAGAACTACAATACTATCACAGGACCATAGGACCTGAGCAACAGACACACATACAAGCATATCAAAAGATATCTCAGTAAAGTCTTTAAATGAGGGGAGTTAATGAAAAATCCATGTGTGTGTGTGTGTGTGTATGATTGCGTCTTCAGGAGTGAATCTGCGTGCATGGGGCATGCAAAGGGGAGGGGGCTTGGAATTCTTTTGAAGCCAGGGGAAGATCCAGCGTCGTGTGTCTGTTAAGACTCGAGGTGTCATAAAACTTGTCACCAAAATCATCTATGGTAGACTGGCTGGAGCCTACGTCTAATTTACCTCCATGAGTGCAAAGTTTAAAAGCTTTTTCACATGTTGGACTGCATGAGTCACGCTGACACGGTCCAGATACCCTACAAGGTACACCTGCAAAAAGTAATTTACCAAGGCTTAGTACCTAGGCTTAGGCTCAATCCCAATTCACCCCTTGCCCCTACCCCTTGGCCCTACCCCTCCGTTTTGCGCGTTCACGTCAAGGGGTAGGGTGTACCGTTTCTTGTTTAGATCGAGGGGTAGGTCTAAGGGGTAGGGCTACATAGCCCTCGAAGCGGAGATTTTTCAGAGGCACACTCCAAACGGAGGGCTACGAGAAAGTTCGCAGAATACATCGCGAATCACCGGCGAGATGGCTTCACAAACGGTTAAACATTTAAATTTAGCGCCAGATGACACCACCGTGCACTTTATTTACTCCTATAATAATGATATAGTCATTTAAATTAAGAAATTGTATAATAAATTACCTTTCCGAAACAGAAAAGACATACATTTCGAGGAAGGAACGTTATAAGCATAATGTTTCCTCAAAGTTAAGAGCAGCTGCGCTGATTGTCAGTCGTTATCATGGAGAAATCCTGTAAAAACTCCGTAACGGCAGAGCCATCGCCGATGACTAATGACGTACCGGGTCCATGAAGGGTTGTTCCATTTCGTAGGGGAATATTTCAACCCCTTGGCCCTTGTAACTCTGTCAAGGGGTGAATTGGGATTGAGCCTTAGTACCTAGTTATTACCCAGTTATTGCAATTACAATAATAAATACATAGTATGTACATGGGAAACAGGACTGTAAAATAAAGTGCGACACTATATTTCAAAGACAATAAAAATACTTATGAAATTGCATATAAAGATGTACTGAAGTCCTACGTAAGTAGGTCAAAAAACACTCTTAAAGGGTTAGTTCACCCAAAAATGTAAATTCTGTCATCAATTACTCAACGAAAATACTCTGCAAAAGAGCACTTTTCCTCTTCATAACCAGCCGGGCCAAGGCATGGAAAGCCATCCCTGGTGTGTCACGATGGGTTATGAACACGGTAGAACAAGGCTACTTGCTCCAATTCGCTCGCAATCCACCCCGCTTCGCGGGCATAGTTGACACTTCAGTGAAGAGCAACGTGTCTCACGTCCTCCGCACCGAAGTAATGAGTTTACTGGAAAAAGGGGCGAAAGAGGCAGTGCCTCCAGCCCACAGCGAGTCAGGCTTCTACAGATGCTACTTCCTTGTTCCCAAAAAGGAGGGTGGCCTCAGGCCAATCCTAGATCTTAGACATCTGAACAAAGCCCTTATGAAACTGCCTTTTAAGATGTTAACTCTGAAACAAATCCTCACACTAGTTCGCCCGGGGGATTGGTTCTTCTCAGTGGATCTGAAAGGTGCTTACTTTCATATCCAAATAACCCCCCGTCACAGACCGTTTTTGAGATTCGTGTTCGAAGGGGTGGCTTACCAACCCTACAGTTCTGCCGTTCGGGCTGTCCCTGGACCCACGCAATTTCACGAAGTGCATGGATGCAGCACTTTCCCCCTTGATACAGCAGGGAATGTGCATCTTGAACTACCTCGACGACTGGCTCATTCTGGCCCACTCGGAGACGGAACTGAACTCTCACAGAGAGCTCCTTAGCCATTTGGAATGCCTGGGACTCAGAATAAACACAGCCAAGGGCTCTCTGCTTCCCAGTCAGAGGATCTCCTTCCTGTGTGCAGTTATAGACTCGGCTCAAATGAGGGCGTGGCTGTCAGGCGAGCGCATTCTGGCTATTCAGCAACTCGCGAGCTTGTTCAGAGTGGGAACCAAGTGCCCCCTCAGAACCTTTCAGAGGATGCTAGGCCTCATGGCTGGGTATGCTTCAAATGCGACCCCTGCAGTACTGGTTGAAACCACAGGTTCCTCCCCAGGCATGGCGCTCAGGCCATCTTCATATCAGGGTGGACCACGGCTGCACCAGAGCCCTGGCCCCTTGGATACAACTCAGCTTCTTCGAGTAAGGGGTAAGCTTAGGGATAGTCTTAAGAAAGATTGTGGTCACGACAGATTCCTCCAAGACAGGTTGGGGTACTCTGTGCGAGGGCAAACCGGCCTCCGGCTCTTGGACGAGCTCAGAGGGACGGTTGCATATCAACCGCCTAGAAATGCTGGCGGTTTTGCTGGCCCTCAAAACCTTCCTACCACACCTGGCAGATCACCACGTCCTGGTCTGGACGGACAACACGACAGTGGTGTCCTATATAAACCGCCAGGGCAGGCTCAGGTCTAGACGTCTGTACGAACTGGCCAGAAGTCTCCTCCTATGGGTGAAAAGCAACCTGCGATTGCTGAGAGCGACGCATGTGCTGGGCAAAAATGAACCAGGGAGCAGATATGCAGTCCCGGGGCAAGGTGTCCCCAGGGGAATGGACCCTCCATCCCCAAACGGTTCAAATGATCTGGGATGTTTACGGGAGGGCAGAGGTCGACCTCTTCGCCTCCGAAGACAACTCTCACTGCCCAATATTTTTCTCGAAGGGCAGGGATGCGCTGGCCCACGAATCGCCCAGCCTTCCCCTGTATGCTTTTCCTCTGGTCGCGATCCTTCCTCAGGTCATAAAAAGGATCAGGGAGGGCAGACACACAGTGCTACTTGTGGGTCCCCTTCTGGCAGAACCAACCTTGGTTCCCCGAATTGATTCAGCTGCTCACAGCAGCCCTGTGGCCAATACCCCTGAGGGAAGACCTTCTTTCCCAGGCGAACAGGACAATTTGGCACCCCCGTCCCAAACTATGGGCCCTCCATGTGTGGCTTCTCGACGGGAGCTTGTGGACCTCCCAGCGAGAGTCCTGAGCACAATTAGCGAGGCTAGAGCGCCATCTACAAGACGCCTCTATGCTCTTAAGTGGTCTGTGTTGTCCGGCTGGTGCTCAACCAGGAACCAGAACCCTACTTTATGTGAAATCTCTGCTACTTTCATTCCTCCAAGAGCTGCTGGACGCGGGCCGTACCCCATCCACGCTCAAAGTCTATGTGGCAGCCATCGCAGCCTTCCATGCCCCGGTGGCCGGCCAGTCGATAGGGAAAAGCGATATGATTGTTTGCTTCCTAAGGGGAGCAAGGAAGCTTAACCCTCCACGCCCCCCCTACAGTGCCCTCCTGGGACCTATCAACGGTCCTCAGGGCCCTCAAAAGGCCTCCATTCGAGCCGCTACAATTGGCCGAATTAAAAGCACTCTCGCTCAAACTGCATTACTGCTAGGCTTAGCATCAGTCAAGCGGGTGGGGGACCTACAAGCACTCTCTGTCAGCGCTTCCTGTCTGGAGTTTGGTCCGGGTGACTCTAAAGTCATCCGCAAACCAAGGCTACGTGCCCAGAGTGCTTTCAACCTCCTTCAAAGCACAGGTAATTACGCTTTCTGCTCTTCTCACGTCGGAAGACAAGCAACAATTACACCTACTCTGCCCGGTTCAGGCTCTGAGAACTTATGTGCAACGACCCTTGCTTGGACCCTTGCTTGGACCCTTGTTCAAGCATCCAAACTTGGGTCATAGAACATGTCGTTACGCTTAACATAGCACGGCATGATTGGATTGGTTCCCCATAGCGTATAGCTACGCAATACGACTGACCGTTCGAAAGGGAACGACTCGGTTACCAACGTAACCTATGTTCCCTGAGATAAGGGAACAAGTATTGCGTAGACGGCCGTGCTATGGCACACACGTCTCGGCGTTCGTCGCTTCAGTCGATAAACCTGAATCTATGGCGAAATCGAGCGACTTTTATAGGCGGATGCCCCGCCCATTCTAGCGGGCTCTAATGTCAATACATTTTATTTATAAAGCACTTTTCATTTGAGAACAAATCTCAAAGTGCTACAGCGTACACATTACGAAAGTAAAACAGGGGCAAGAATAAAAACTTATAAACAGTTAAATTCATCTTTAGATGTAGCTATTTTTAAATAAAGTCTTTAAGCCTTTTTTAAAGACATCAACTGCCTGTGGAGCCCTCAGGTGGTCTGGTAATGAGTTCCACAGACGAGGGTCAACAGAGGAGAAAGTACGGTCTCCCATGGTCCACAGCTTGGTTCTCGGGGGATGGAGGAGATTGCCATTTTGTGAGCAGAGGTTTCTGGTTGATGTTTGCTGGATAAGAAGTTCCTTGAGGTAGGGTGGAGCATTGCCATGGATGCACTGATGGGTGAGGAGAGTGATTTTGTAGTAAATCCTGTCCGAGATGGGGAGCCAGTGAAGTGCATGCAGGATGGGGGTTATGTGTTCATATTTGCGCACTCTCATCAGGATCCTTGCAGCACTGTTCTGTATGTGTTGCAGTTTCTGCAGACTCTTGCTAGGGATTCCAATGAGAAGTGCGTTGCAGTAGTCCAGCCTGGAGGAGACAAAGGTATGGACGAGTTTTGTGGCGTCGGAAAGGGTGAATGTGGGATGGAGTTTGGCAATATTCCTGAGGTGGAAGAAGGATAATTTGCACAGATGTTTGATATGGTTGTCAAAGGTAAGATGAGGGTCCAGTCTTACACCGAGGTTGGTAACTGTTGATGAGAGAGGGATGTCTTTTCCAGAAAAGGTGATGGAGGTTATAAGGGACGACTGGACCTGATGAGGGGTGCCGACAAGAATTGCGTCAGTTATGGACATGTTTAACTGAAGGATGTTCTGACTCATCCAGGCCTTGATCTCCTCCAGGCAGGTGGTCAGTAAGACTGTTGTGGTTGAAGATGAAGGCAGAGCAGCAGGAGGGGTTTGGTTTGTTCTGAGGTAAAGTTGTGTGTCATCAGCGTAGCAATGGAAGGAGATTCCATGCTGGCTGATGATGCAGCCAAGGGGGAGCATGTAGAGGATGAAGAGGGTTGGACCGAGTACCGACACTTGAGGAACACCACATGGGACAGCATGTGGGTGAGATTTCGCTCCTCCCAAGCTGACGTACTCTGTCCTTCCAGAAAGGTAGGATGTGAACCAGTCCAAGGCCGAATTTGATAGTCCTATATCACAGTGTAAGTGGTTGAGGAGGATGCTGGGGTCGACAGTGTCAAAAGCTGTGGTTAAGTCAAGAAGGATGAGAAGTGAGGGAGAGCCAGCATCGGCTGCCATCAGAATGTCATTTGTGACTCTGACCAGAGCTGTTTCTGTGCTGTGTGCGGACCGGAAGCCTGACTGAAACTTATCGTACAGGTTGTGATGTTGAAGATGGTCCTGGAGCTGAGCGGCAACTGCTTTTTCCAACACTTTGGAAAGGAATGGAAGGTTGGATATGGGCCTGTAGTTGGCAAGGTCTTCTGGATATAAAGTGGGTTTTTTAAGAAGTGGTGTAATAGCAGCAATTTTGAGGGTGGAAGGAACATGGCCAGACCGGAGGGAGTGGTTTATTGTTTTTGCGATAAGGGGACTTATGGCAGAAAGATTTGATTTTATCAGGACTGTGGGAAAGGGGTCCAGGGCACAGGAGGATGATTTCATTTTTTGATGATTCCCTCAATTTCAAGTTGTGAAACGTCAGAGAAACAGTAGAGAGAGTGGGGGAATCCAGACTGTGAACTGACAGAAAGGGCAGGTAGTGCAGGGGGACCAGTGAGATGCGATCGGATGGATTCTATTTTAGTTTTAAAGAAAGTGATAAAGTTGTTGCAGCGTTCCTTTGTGTTTCTGTGTTAGTTTGTGTCTGAGGTTTAGGGAGATGGTTTATTGTAGAGAACAGCTGCTTAGAGTTTCCAGGATTGTTGTTAATGATGTCTGAAAAGAACTGTGACCATGCATCTTTGAGTGACTTGTTGTTCTCTATAAGCTAATCTGTGTACAGTTAGTGCAGATGCTTTGAAACAACGCTCAAGGACACGGCCAGCTGCCTTTATTTTCTGCAGCTCCGAGGTATACCATGGGGCTAAGTGTGCGAAGGACACTGTTCTGGTCTTGATGGGGGTGTGAAGATCCAGAAGTCTGCAGAGTGAATTATTCCACTGCCGGGCCAGGGCCGGGCCAGAGCTTACAGCGAGCCGAGCCGAGCCGAGCCAGTGGCCTCGGGCCTCAAGCACCGGGCTTGCGTTTCCACTGCCGTGCCAGTAGCCCCACAGCGCTGCCCTAAACCCCGCCCCTAACACGCCTTTCTGGATCAAACGTCATACAACCCAACCCATTTCAGCGGGTATTATGAATTTATTTATTTTTTAAGTTAGGAAGATAGCATGTATATTAACTCACCGGCCGTGGCTGCAGCCTGCAATAGTGTCCAGATTGTCTCGCGAGTCGCCACTAACAGAGGGACGGTGACCCAGCACACCGTCCATCAAGTCGAACCATGGAATTTGGAAAGTTCCTTCTCTGAGCTCCGCTTTGTCCATTGTGCGTTTGAATCGCCTTGTACAATACTGCGCCCGCAACTTTTTTTTTTCCTGAACTTGAAGCGTTGCTCGCTGAATGCTTAGCTTAGAAAGTTCAGCATCGATGTATTTTATAACGTCTTCGTTTCTTCACACGCCGTCAAATTGACGTTGTACCCTTTCTTCTGCCCAAATGCTCAGAAGAGCTTTGGTATCTTCGACAGACCAGTACAGGTGATTCACCATTTCGAGCAGCGATTATTTTGCGCGATATAAAAAAGTGAAATGTGCATCTTGCTTCAGATCATAACGTTCCATAACACCGATAAACTCCGCCTTTTACCTTGACCACGCCTCTAGCCCGAACTGGCCCGCTTTGGCCCAAGGTATTCGACGGGCCAGAAATCCTGGCCGTTGGCCCCGAGTAAGCCCCGATCACGCCCCGGAAGTGACAGCGGAAACGCGACTGGCTCTGGCACGCACTAGCACGGCTCGGCCCTGGCCCGGCAGTGGAAACGCGGCTATTGGCAGAGGAGAGATGCTCAAGATCCAAGGTCAAGGTGTCTGGGTCGATGTTTTTGATGTTACGGAAACAGATTTGGCGTTTGGAGTGAAGGGGCAAGAATGCCAATTCCACCGAGATAAACTTGTGGTCAGATACGCCAAGATCATGCACTTGCAGGTTGTTAATGGAGGCATAGTCAGTGATGACCAGATCAAGTGTGTGCCCTCTGGTGTGTGTGGGGACATCAACATGCTGTGTAAGATTCAAACAATCTAGTAATTGTAGGAATTCAGCAGCAGAGTGGCAAGATGGGGTGTCAACATGAATATTCATGTCTCCCAAGTATTACAAGGTTGGCAGATGTGGAACAACGTGTTGTGAGTAGGTCGTGCATCTCATCAATGGTTTGGGTGGCCGGTACATAAGTAATATTGTCATCGGAAAAGGGGGTTTGCATTTGAAAGCTAAGCATTCAAATGAGGAAAACTCAGGTAGTGACAGGGTGGACAGTATGAATTCAGTTCGGTGTATTATCACAAGGCCACCACCACGTCCAGTACTACGATCTTTCTGCAGGTAGGTGTAAGCAGAAGGATAGGCTTCATTTATGGCAGAATAAACCTCTGGCTGATGCCAAGTTTCAGTGAGGCCACTAGACCCAGCAGTGACAGCACTCTGATGACGTAACAGGGGTGCGACGTTGCGCACGGATACTGCAGTGGGGGCGTGGGAGATCAACAGAAAAAAAAAGAAAAAAAACAGCCGTTGCAAAGGCGTTCAAGTGCGTGAATAGCGGTTAGCGCTCTGCCTTTATAAAGCGGCATCGAACGGCAATCGTTCATTTTCAGACCGTTGACTTGACAGTGTTGGAACAAGCTCAACGTACAAGTTGCTCGTCATAGAAAAGCACCTCTTCAGCGGACCGAATCACTGCCAAGCTGCCATTGTGAACTCGCCACTCCACTGCTGTGTGTGTTCCGGTGAGCAGACGAACAAGAAGCTGAGCTCTAAAGGCACTGTCAAAAACTGTTTAGCGCTTTTATATATTGTTCATCCAAAGCATCACTGAAATATTTAAATGTTTTTTGATAAGTGCATCATGTGCATCACACACATGACCAGCGTTGGTCAATAGTGAGCCTACGTGTGACGTACAACACAGAAGCGTTGCGCTGTTACACTACGTGAACTCACTCAAGGCCCACAGAGAAGGAAATTAATAGTTAAATAAAGTCGTTATTTTTGGGGGGTTTTGCGCACAAAAAAGTATTCTCGTCACTTGATAAACTTAAGACTGAGCCACTGTAGTCACTTGGACTATTTTAACGATGCCTTTAATAACTTTTCTGGGCCGGCAAGTTTCAATCCTATAGAAGCCTATGGAGGAGTGATCCAGCTCTCAGATTTAATCAAAAATATCTTAATTTGTGTTCCGAAGATGAATGAAAGTCTTACGGGGTTGGAAAGACACGAGGGTGAGTAATTACTGACAGAATTTTCATTTTTGGGTGAACTATCCCTTTAATATAAGCTATTTTTAGACTAATGAGAATGATTTTTTTCCCTCTGGCTCTGCCTTGGGCTGCCGAGTCCACCATGGCCCATCAAGCAGTCGGCTCCACCCTGGCTCCTTGTCCCCATTGCTTCACCTGGGGCCGTCGACCTTTCGGCTCCACCAGGCTCCCTCGTCCCTCCAGCTCCGCCTTGGTCAGTCGTCACCCTGTCTGCACCACAGCCTTCAGCTGCGCTTCGCCCCTCCACCCCTTTGGCTCTGTCAGGCTCCGCCTTTTTTTTTATATGATGTCATTACGTTGCTGTCTTCCTGTCCGCCAATAGCTACATTGCTGATCATGGTTTCTAGTATCGATATATCTGGCCTTTCCAATGAACCCAAGAACGTACAATAATCTCAGACAACTTAGTCCAAATATTTTTTTAAAATCCATAAATATGTTTGAACCAAATTAGTCAGAGATCAGTTATCATGATTAGAAGATCTAGCATCTGTCACATCTGTACATCTCAGATGTATTAAGTTAGGTACGAAGAATGGACCCCTGGCCTGGTCTCAACTACCGATAAAAGACTACTTACCCGCTCTTACCTATTAGATCTCCTTGTGATTCTCTAGCGATTCTTTTTTTCCTTGTGATACTCCAGCATTCTCCTGTAAGATACTCTTTGGACAATTATACGTAACTGTCTACTCCCCATAATCCTGTGAAGAGGTGTGTACTCTCTCTACTATCATGCTCTTGTCACCATTGCTCTGCTGTCACCCTGGTAAAGGAAAAGAGACTTAGTTAGTTCATATTCATCTGCTCATTATTCTGACTGTGCCATTACTCACCTGCTTTCTGTTTAATTCATCACTGTCAATAAATACATGTTGTATTATATTATATTGTATTGTATTGTATTGTATTGTAATGTATTTATAGATATTTGGGTTTAATTTCGGTCTCCGAGTCAGGTGTTCCTGACAACCCACTGGGGTGGTGCAGCACAGAAGCCTACGACTGTCACTGTGTATCCGCCACAGAAAGCAGGAAGCTAGATCACGACTTAGACCTTCAGATCCTCCAGTGGTGATGACCCAGAGTAGGAGGAGAGGTCAGAACTGGCACAGATTAACCTGGGGCAGATCACTATTTCACTATTTTATATTGAGAACTCCGGCCATGTTTACTCTTGCAAAAGGTCATCTGTGTAAGATTAATTTGAGTTGCTCTGTAAATAGAGATAAGTTCAGTGAAGCATTATATGTATGTAGGTGTGATGCAAGATTCATGTGGTCGAGTATCTCTACATCAACACCCCTCACTGCATATAGACCAACTCGCGGGGGAATTATGGGAAACTAGGTCACTCGCACACACAATCATAAACATCATAAAAAGTCTGAGCCTTTTTTGCATTTGCCATTTTCTCTGTCTGCTTTTCTGCCTCAACTCTGATGTGGTTATTATCCTTCATCGCACCAGTGCCTCTAACTCATCCGGTGGGTGAACTCACATGCAAGTCATACCCTTACCCCAGTCACACTGTGTCTGACCTCTGATAAGCGTTATTTCATTTGAATGATATGCTGCGTTTTGGGCAAAGCCTGCTGGAGGCACACATCTTATTGTTGACATCTCATTTCTCAGCCTTTATAATGTAATGAGAGAGAAGAAATGAAAGGAGGTAGGAAGAGATCCTTATCTACGGCTGCTGTGCTGAATGGTCAGATGAAATCAGCTCTAAATGCTTGAATTATTCACAGTCCTCAGTCAAGCATGGCATTTCAATCTATTACGCAGCCTCCTTGCCGATTGTCTCTCTTTATTATGAAATGATAATGACAACTCCACTAAACTCAATTTCTCTGTAGTGTAACGTTATATGACTGAAGTTGCTGAACGGAGAAAGATGGCACAATGGAGCTATGGGTGTTTATGGTCCTTGACGTAATTTGACCAGAGCTTTTGTTCTCAACGGGGCTGATATATACACAGGGCTCATTAACTCATGGCACATGTCTGGCAAAATGGAATCACATTCATCTGCCTGCTTTTTAAATGTCATTGACTTTGTGTATTTTTTTACCTTTGAAATAATTCTGATAATTTTATGTCTCCATGTCCAGATTAGTATCATCCCGTGAGGCAGATTTTATACTCATTAAACATCATTGCACTGGACCACATTAATAAAATGTGTTGCAATATGCATTGACAATGTACAAGCTGATTTTATGATGGAAGAATGTGATGTTCCTGTAATGGGTAGTTGCAGCACCGCTCAGATCTTTGTCACATTCTGTATAAACTGTATAAAATGTTTTCATTATATTATAACCAGGGGCATTACCGGTATGCACCTATACTTTTTGAGGGGGGCACCAGTGCCAGTCCTGGCTTGATTGGTGCCTTTAGGCAAGATAGAGAAAAGAGAAAAAAACACTCCTCAGTTCTTTATATACACTTAAGGCAGGATGGAGGGCTAGCATGAAATTGTATCTGGGTTGAAATCCCACGTTTTAATTTTTTTTTCTAGTAAAACAAGCAAATTGTAATTGAACATGAACCAGTAATTACATTGTCTTTCACCATGTCTTTCTATTGAAAAAAGTCATGAGTTTGGAGCAACATGAGTGTGGGTAGATAATGACAGAATTTATAGTTTAAAAAATTATCTGCAGATGGTGCTACTTTTTTTTTCTAATTATGTTTACTGAATTTTCATTATAATACAAATATAACAAGACATCACAAAAAAATACAATACAATACAATACAAATAAAGGAACACCAATTACTCAGATTTGTATATAAAAAAGAACTACACCATAATAAAATAGATTAGAGAATTAGAGAAAAACAAAACAATAACATATTTCAAAAAGATGCAGAAGAGGACAAAGGTTCAATGTCCAGAGAGTTATACAGTTACAATATTCCTTGTAATATAATAGGGCGAAGAAGAGTTTCCAAATAGTCCAGATAGCTCCAGCGAATCAACTCAAAAATAACCCTATGCCAACCTTTAAGAGATGGAGATTTATCACTGATCCAATTAAAGGGTTAGTTCACCCCAAAATGAAAATTCTGTCAGTAATTACTCACCCTCATGTTGTTCCAACCCCGTAAGACTTTCGTTCATCTTCGGAACACACATTAAGATATTTTTGATTAAATCTGAGAGCTGGATCACTCCTCCATAGGCTTCTAAAGGGATCGAAACTGGCAGGCCCAGAAAAGTTAAAGACATCATTCAAATAGTCCAAGTGACTACAGTGGCTCAATCTTAAGTTTATCAAGCGACGAGAATACTTTTTGTGCGCAATAAAAACAAACAAAAACAACGACTTTATTCAACTATTCATTTCCTTCTCTGTGGGCCTTGAATGGGTTCACGTAGTGTAACTGCGCAAAGCTTCTGTGTTGTACGTCACACATAGGCTCACTATTGGCCGACGCTGGTCATGTTTGTGATGCGTGTGACGTACACTGAAAATACATAATTTGTTTGTTAAATAAACATGATTTATCTATGTTAAAGCTACATAATTTGTGCTTGATTTTAGTGTTTTTCAATTGATATATTCAATTCAATTCAATTCAAATTTATTTGTATAGCGCTTTTCACAATACATATTGTTTCAAAGCAGCTTTACAGAAAGTGCATTCCAGAAATGTACATAGAAGAATATAGTTAGTTAATCATCATGTATTAATTTAGGGCATAACATATCGCCGGCGTTGAGTCGTCTCTTCACAGGCGTCGAGTCGTCTCTTCACAGGCGGCGAGTCGTCTCATCACAGGCGTTGGAGCATCTGAAGTCTCCGTGAGAGGCTGGATACAAACTGGAGCTGATGAACGCTATTTACCTCGGGACTAGCGTCCCGAGATAACAGCAGAAAAGCAGATGGGAAATAATTAGCGTAGCTGCTGTTCATAATATTAATGCATTCGATCTGATTCAACAGTGGTATAAAAGGTAAACATTATGTGAATGCTTGGCTGAAGAGATGCGTCTTTAATCTAGTTTTGAACTGGGAGAGCGAGTCTGAGCAACGAACAGTATCAGGAAGGCTATTCCAGAGTTTAGGAGCTAAATGTGAGAACGCCCTCCCTCCTTTAGTGGACTTAGATATCCTAGGAATGACCAGAAGCCTCGAATTTAGTGATCTTAACGAACGCGATGGATTGTAGGGCGATAGAAGGTCCATTAAATACACAGGAGCTAAACCATTTAGGGCTTTATAGGTCAGTAGTAGTACTTTGTAATTGATACGGAACTTAATAGGTAACCAGTGCAGAGATGATAGAATCGGTGTTATATGATCATATTTTCTTGACCTAGTAAGAACTCTAGCGGCTGCATTTTGGACTAACTGTAGCTTGTTTATTGAAGATGCAGGACAACCAGCTAATAAAGCATTACAGTAATCTAGTCTCGAGGTCATGAATGCATGAACTAACTTTTCTGCATCAGAAACAGATAGCATGTTACGTAATTTAGCAATGTTTCTAAGGTGGAAAAAAGCTGTTCTTGTAACATACGAAATATGATTTTCGAAAGACAAGTTGCGGTCTAGTATAACACCAAGGTCTTTTACTGTAGTCGATAAGGTAACGGGACATCCTTCTAAATTAAAGTTGTATTGTAAGAGATTTTGTGGGTAGTTTTTTGGACCAATAAGTAATACCTCAGTTTTATCTGGATTTAGTAGCAGGAAATTACACGTCATCCAGCATTTTATATCTTTAAGACACTCTGTCAATTTAGATAAGTTAGTGTATTCATCTGGTCGTGATGAAATATATAGTTGAGTGTCATCAGCATAGCAGTGGAAATTAATTCCATGTTTTCTTATAATATTACCAAGTGGCAGCATATATATTGAGAATAGCAGAGGGCCTAACACCGATCCTTGCGGCACTCCATAGTCTACTGACGTTATCTTCGATTTTTCCCCATTTAAACAGACAAAATGGTAACGGTCCGATAAGTACGATCTGAACCAGCTTAATGCCTGTCCCTGAACACCAGTGTAGTTTTGTAGTCGATCCAGGAGTATTTTATGATCTATAGTGTCGAACGCAGCGCTAAGATCGAGTAGAACTAGTATTGAGATACAGCCTTGGTCAGAAGCTAAAAGTAAATCATTTGTAATTTTAACTAGCGCAGTTTCTGTGCTATGATGCGGTCTGAATCCTGACTGAAATTTTTCGTATATCTCATTTTCTTGCAAGAAAGAACACAATTGAGCGGACACAATTTTTTCTAGTATTTTAGACATAAATGGAAGATTTGAAATGGGTCTGTAATTTGCTAAGTTATTTTGATCTAATTGCGGTTTCTTAATAAGAGGTTTTATTACTGCCAGCTTGAATATTTTTGGAACATGACCTAAAGATAAAGACGAGTTAATAATATTGAGAAGAGGCTCTTCCACTACAGGTAACACTTCTTTCAGTAGTTTAGTGGGTATTGGATCTAATAAACATGTTGTTGGTTTAGATGCAATGATAAGTTTATTTAGCTCTTCCTGTCCTACAGTTGTAAAGCGGTGTAGTTGTTCTTGAGGGACGATAATTGAGGCTGAATCACAAGACACCATAGAGGATTGTACATTTACAATTGTATTTCGGATGCTTTCTATTTTCTCATTGAAGTAATTCATAAAATCATTACAACTATACTGTAACGGAATATTTTGCTCTGGTGATGTCTGTTTATTTGTTAGTCTAGCCACGGTGTTAAATAAAAACCTTGGATTATTTTGGTTATTTTCTATTAGTTTGCGGAGATGCTCTGCCCTGGCTGCTTTTAGAGCCTTTTTATAACGTGACACACTGTCTTTCCACGCGATTCTAAAGACCTCTAAATTAGTTTGTTTCCATTTACGCTCTAAGTTACGAGTTTCTCTCTTGATAGCATGTGTAGTACTATTGTACCATGGTGCTTTAGTTTTCTCTCTAACCTTTTTCAATCTAATTGGTGCAACAATATCTAATGTACTAGAGAAAATGGTGCTCAAACTGCTGGTCATTTCCTCTAGTTCATCTGTTTGTTTGGGTTCACTGAGCAGCTGAGATAGATCAGGTAAGCTATTTGAGAATCTATCTATAGTGATTGGAAGGATTGTTCTGCCTGGTCGATAACGCGGCGCAACATGACAAATTTCAGCAGTACGTATTATACAAGTTACCATGTGATGATCGGTGAGATCGTCACTTTGCGGTATAATATCTATATCGGTTGGATTGGTTCCATATGATATAATTAAGTCTAGTGTATGATTTAGACGATGAGTGGGACCACTGACGTTTTGCTTGACCCCAAAGGAGTTTAATAAATCTGTAAACGCAGTCCCTAACGCATCATTTGTGTTATCTACGTGTATGTTAAAATCTCCAACAATTATTGCTTTATCGACATTGACCAATAGATCTGAGAGAAAGTCTGCAAACTCTTTTAGGAAATCAGTGTAGGGCCCTGGCGGTCTATATACAGTAGCCAAGGCTAGAGATAATAGGGATTTCTTTCTTACATCTAAGAGCGTAACATTTAGCACAAGTACTTCAAACGAATTAAACCTGTGACCTGTTTTCTGAGTAACATTAAGAATATCTCTATAGATTGTTGCAACACCGCCGCCACGACCGATCAGACGGGGCTCATGCTTATAACAGTATCCTGGCGGGGTAGACTCATTTAGACCGAAATACTCATTTGGTTTAAGCCAGGTTTCAGTAAGGCAAAGTACATCGAAGCTATTATCTGTGACCATTTCATTTACAATAACCGCCTTAGGTGTGAGCGATCTAATGTTTAGAAGACCTAGTTTTAGAAAATGTTTTTGTTCACTGATATTTAGATTTTCTGGTTTAATTACAATAAGATTTTTCATAGATCCTACACTAGATTTATTGTTTGGCCTCACTAGACGAGGAATAGACACAGTTTCTATATAATGTTCTACACTACTTATATCAATTAAGTTGGGACAGCAAAGACTGTGAATTGGACTTTGACTTACTAGTCAGATGGTGTGCAACGTCTTGGAGATGTTGTCCGACAGAACAGCCGCTCCGATTCTGCTGGGGTGCAGGCCATCAGCACGGTAGAGCCTAGGTCGCTCCCAGAACAGATTCCAATTATTTACAAAGAGCAGTTTCTGTTCATTACACAATGACATTAACCATTCATTTAGAGCAAATAGTCTACTGAACCTTTCTTGTCCTAGTCGGTACGTGGGAAGCGGTCCAGACACGATGATCGTTGCCTCAGGCGCTGTGCTGCGTACGGTCTCGATCAGGCTCCTGTAGTCCTTCTTCAGAACCTCCGTCTGCCGCAGCCTGATGTCGTTCGTTCCCGCATGGAGGACAACGGCTCCGACGCGCTCGTCACCGTTCAGGATCTCGGGAACCTGTGCGGCGACATCAAGAACACGAGCACCAGGAAAGCAGTGAGTGCGCAACTTACCCTTACCAGAGGTAGCGCGGACATGACGGACCATGGAAGTGCCGATGATCACGCCGTCGTCGCGTTCCGACTCGTGAAGAGGGGAGAAGCGGTTCCGGGTGGAGATCTCGAAGACCGGGAGGGGCGGAGAGGTTCTTGCTCTGGTCCTGGCTCGTGTCTTCCGCTGTGGGATCACCCAGGGTCCATGGTGTTGTGTAGGTGCCGGAGTGAATGAAGCCAGAGATGATCGCGTCCTATATGCTGTGGTTTCAATTAAACTAACCTGATTTGTTAGATAAAGCTGACTTTAATCCAATTTTTTAAGTACATTAACTACATTACAGTACAGTTTAAAAAGCAGTAGGACAAGCAAACACAATTCTTGAATCAAATCGCTGTATTCTTTAAGTTACAATACAATTGTCTCACAGTAAGTGCTGCAGAAGTAAGCTTTCTCCGTGTTAAAAATAGTTTAAATTCCATGAACAATGACAGCATATCAGTTATACTCATATCATTTTAAGTAAAAGACAAGACACAGTCAAAACATGTTGTGGAAAAGGTGAACAGTAATGACCATTCAGAAACAGTAAAATGCAACAGAACAGTAATGAGTATCAAGTAGTCCAAAGCTTCCCTTGACATTTTTGTTTTCGATTTTTAAAAGCATAAGACGAATTATTTTTTAACAGTACAACAAATTTTCCACAGTAAGTGCTAAAGAAGTAAGCCTTCTCTGCTTGTTAAAAATAGTTTAAATTCCATGAACAAATGTCAATGAACAATGACAGCATATCAGTTTTACTCAAATCACTCTACTCAAATAATCACTATACTCATATACTCTAAAAAGGTGAACAGTAATGACGAGTATTAAGTAGTCCAAAGCTTCCCCTGGCGTTTTTGTTTAGCTTCAAGAATTTTCATTTCTGGGTGGAGTGTCCTTTTAACCAATAGCTTTAACCAAAAAACTATGCACATGTTAAAACAACCACAAAAAAAAAAAAAAAAACAGTGGTCGTATCAAACAGAGTAAACTTTTGAATAAAGCAAGTTCTTTGTGAGTGTGTGAACTAAAAAAGAAATGGTCCTTATTCCAAGAGGTAGGAAACCTTGTGTCCGCCTGCCGTACCATGGAAACAGCTCACATAGAGTCTGTTTCTGAGAACTTGAGCTTTCTTGGATAGAGTGCAGCCTTCCAGCTCCATGACTATCTTCTGCAGTACCTCAAAGGTACTTTTCATTTCAGGTGGGTAGTTGAGATTTAAAGCATACATTAGACCAAAAAGCATTGCCGTAGCTAATGCAAAGTTATCCAACCCTTGCAAGATGTTCTGGCCTTCAAGGACAATCCCGATGTCGTCAGATCTGTCATGGAATTTGAGAATGTAGGTCTCCTCTGTGGATTTTTGAATGAAGGCTTCGTCACCAGCCTGCAGAATGCACAGACAAAATGAGATTCTACAGAACACCGGGCACTGCTCTGGGAATATTATAACAAATGTAATTTCAATCATTTAATAATGTAGATATCATGAAAAATGTGAACTTGTATATAATGGGAACCAGACAAGACCAAGACAGACAGATGACTGATTACAGATTACTGTTAGACCTCAGTTCTAGGATTGTGGATGGTAGTACTACAATTTTAGAGCCAAGATAGCCAATTGTGCAGTGGTCTGCAACCTTATGGTAAGCAGAGGGATAATCACAGAATGGTTTGTTGTATCTGTGCTCTAGCGCAGGTTAAACTATCACTTTTAGTATTTGTTGCACCTAACTTAATAAAACATGCTATGTGACTGTGGAATGATTACCTCAAAATATATGTCCATTTCAAGGGACTTTATTTAAATTAAATACATACACCACTTCAGCTATTATCACGGGCCAATGGTTATCCCTCCTTAGCATGCATGCCATAGGTTGCAAACCCCTTCAACAACAAAAGGTACAATTTATTAAATTGTATATTTTGGCGAATGTCTTAATTACAGCTGCACGATTAATCGTTAAAAGATTGCGATCTCGATTTAAACACCCACGCAATCCTATTCCTAAATGACGATTCCATTATGCTCGAGTGTTGATGGCGAGTGACTATCAATACCGCCACACATGTTTTGGATGAAAAGAGGAATAGACTATCTCAGAAAAAAAATGCAGAAAAGTTCAAATTTATGAAGAGAATCCTGCCTTGCCTACTTAAGTAGAACATAGGAAAGATGGTCACAAACACACTTGCTGATAAAAAAAAAAAGGGGGGGGGGGGGGGGGGGGGGCGGGGTTGGGGACACTGACATTCTTGATTGAGAATGAGCACTCAAGTATTACTTATTAATTCTGATCAGAACATCCCTACCTGCAATTGTTCTTGAGATCAGATAAGTAATAACAATGTGTTGTCTGTGGTATATTTCCACTGCAAAACAAGAAATGCCGCAAAATAACGGCGCAAATTTTGAGCCACTGAAAATTCTGTCATTTTATAATTAATGATTCATATTAAAAAATACATTTTTACCCCCACTGATCTATATAAATGACTGGATTGCTCATGGAATCCTAAACTCCCAGCAGGTGGTTAAGCCACCAGAAGTGTTCGAGTGGCCATATTGCTATTCCCAACTGAACTGACTTAATATGCTTTTTACGTCCAGCCTAGTCTTACAACTGGGTGTGCGTCCAGATGGTGCAACCAACCCCAGTTCTCTATTATAGATCAGTGTCTTCCCCAATAAAATGTGTATACACAAAAAACTAAATCCTAACATACTTGAGCCATGGGTTCCATGATGGTCTGCAATCTTCTTCCCATCTGCCCTCCTTTGTCAGACAGCAAATCGATCTGTGACAAAAATCTGGACTGTAGGGACATGGTGGTAATACGCTTAAATTCAGCATTAATCTGAAAAGAAAATAAATAAAATCAATGCATTTCAAAATACAGTTGAAATGAAATTTGTAAAGGCATACACTGAAAAAGGGTTAAAAACTATTATCATTAACCATTAGCAGGTAACGTGCACCACAGGATACATATTCTTTAGTCTCTTGTTTAAGGCTCATCATTATATTAAAGACATACACTAACATCAAAGAGAGCTGGCCATCTTGCCCTGAAGTCTTGGATCATGGGTGTGTCTCGAACCACCTCAAATCTTCTACATGAAAATGTCTTGTCCATTTCTATCCTAACCACCTCCCTGTTGTTGCTTTTCTTCACATCTGAAAGATAATAATTCATTATGAAAATAATTACTATTTTTCTTTTTTTCATAAAAAAACAACAACAGTGGCATTATGTAAACAAACCAGCATTTAAAGGGTTACAATTCTGAACATTAATAAATGTTTGGTCATTATGGTTAGAGCTGATCCTGGTTAAAAAAAATGATGTCAGTGAAAGTGGAAAAAATATATAAATCTATATTATTTTTATGACAGTTTTTGGACATGGACATTTTTGTCCATAGTGAAGTTTTAATTGATGCACAAGAGTTAATGAAATCATAGTCTTGTGAAGGTTAATAATCACATTAGGCAGTATCGCGATATACCCCAAAATATAAGATGCCTTAAAATTATCGTTTGTTATACCATTTAAGGTAGCCTATTGAAGACTTTCTTACATTTAAGAAAACTGATCCGTCCGTTTTACAGTTCGTACACATCTTTTTTAGTCGCAAATGCGAGTGAAATGGTTGCACTGTCGAGCCATGACTTGGATAGACTTAATGATAATTCCGATAGCACGTGAAGATCATTAGCATTAGAGAGCCAAGCATGTCACTGCAACTGGAGCTAGCTTCAGTTGCCATAGAAACCATTTCGGGTTTACAGAGTCGCACAGTATTGGCTGGGCTTTTATTTTTACATTTTACTTTATTACAGTTAAAACCATGTAAGACTTTGGTGCGGATTTGAAATATGTCAGTAAAATTTGAGTGTGGCAAGCATTTTATTAGATTTCAGGATTTTCCAATCAGGGAAATTAAGTCGATTAACGTTAGACATTACGTTCTGCAACATCCCCTCCCCCACCCCCGTCGGCGCAACTCACTCCCTGACAGGATTTTCCCATTTGTTCCAATTAAGGCTGCAGAGTGAAATTACTTTATTTGAAAGAGAATTCGCAATAAACGCAGAATAACAAGTAACGTTATGTTCTTTGTGATCAAATTTGAAAAGGTATAACGTTACAGTTCAGCCAGACAGCATTTTAACATTCTGTAAGTAATCCCCTCCTCCACCTAAAATTCATTGGCACCACTCACTCCCTGACGTGAATTAGTTGTCATACACAGAACAAATACGAATAAATATGTCTTAATGACTGTACACAATTTGAAAAACGTTAATGCAAGTCATGATATTAAACGGGATACTATTACCGTTAACTAACTTAACGTTACCTACATTTGCACTAGGCCTAACTTTTGCCTTTCCCTCAAATCAGTAAGGCAACTTACATTAAAAACGTTCCCTCAGTGAAAATAAGTTCAAAAGGACTACAAACTGTTACTCAATGCCATTTTAGTTCAAAATGTTAATTACCTTCAGACTGTAGCGTACCACCACGATAACTTGCAGCTTCCACCTTCCAAAGCGAGAGAGAAAATGGCGGACGGGCAGAGCAGTTAACTGAATTTCATTTGCGTGTTCCCATGGGGGCGGAGTTTCCAGAGAAAACATAATTAATTTCTTTCATTTCAACATGATTCATTCTAAAAGGTTGAACATCCTTCAACATTAAATGAATGGCACAAGACTAAAATATGTTTAGATGAGAAACATAAAATAATCATGTAGGAAATACGAAATGCATTTAGGCAAATTCAACAATCTCCCCATTGCCATTTTTTCAGTGTACAACCTAGAAGCTTTGCGCAGTTTCACTACGTGAAATCTCGAGGCCCACAGAGAAGGAAATGAATAGTTGAATAAAGTCGTTATTTTTGTTTGTTTTTTGTGCACAAAAAGTATTCTCGTCGCTTGATAAACTTAAAGATAGAGCCACTGTAGTCACTTGGACTATTTGAATGATGTCTTTAACTTTTCTGGGCCGGCAAGTTTCGATCCCTTAGAAGCCAATGGAGGAGTGAGACAGCTCTCAGATTTAATCAAAAATATCTTAATTTGAGTTCCGAAGATGAACGAAAGTCTTGCGGGGTTGGAACAACATGAGGGTCAGTAATTACTGACAGAATTTTCATTTTGGGGTGAACTATCCCTTTAAGTAAAATATTATTTATGGTAGCAAAGGATAGAATATTATACAATTTCTTATTAGCATATGAAACAATGCGTCCATTGGGGATACCCAACACCAGTGAGACTGGGTCAAAATCCAACTGAATATTAAAGATCTTTTCCAATTCCCAAACCATGATTGCAGTCTGTTACATGACCACAGAGTCATGTGTTAAAATACCTATTTCAGTTTTACATTTTAAACACATTTTTAAAAAATGTGTGCTATTAGGCGAAATATGGAAATTGTATTTCTCTTGTACATGTACAAACAGATCTTTTCTTGATTTACCGCGAGTACAATATTTACCATGCCTAATATCAATCTAGCTCACTGCAGTGTGCAACAAGTGTCTCATATAATAGCCGCCGAGTGAACACACAGGGTTGCATTATAACAACTTTCGACACACTCAAATGTATCTAATTTGATAAAACAGCTCTGCGTTACCCCACATACGCATGACCGGAAGAAGCAGAATCGGCGTCCGCAGCATAATAAAAGCTCCACTGCTCTCGAGCTGTGTGTTGTGCTTGTCTCTCAATAGCAATCGCTCCAGCGGCCTCGTTCCACTCCAACGGCTTTCGTAACGTTAATAAATCTTTAAAACATTACCTGTTATCCATGAATATGATTTCTGCCCAAGTCCCATCGTATTCTCCACCGGCTGTAGAGATGTGGACAACAACTCCCATGATTCCGCAAAATCAAGCCAGCCTTTGTTTTGAATGAACGGCCTCTGGTGGCGAAAAGTTACATAGTTTGCCTTTAACTTGTAATACTCAAATTTAAGTTTTCAGTTGATTTTCTTCATCAGTAATTAAATGGAGGACCTTATCACTGTAACTATTCTAACTACACTATTTCAATATTAAAATTATTTTACATTTTAAAGCAGCCTTTCAACTTAAGTTTCTTTTTTTTGTGTATCACATTGTTTGACTTGAGATGACAGCATGTCTATTTGTCTTTTTATTTCTAAACAGAGATCCACGGCTGGGTTAGCCATTCCATTATGTGCCTTCCAGGGCACCATTTCCCTCCATGCCCCCACGGGCAAAACACTGTCCCTCTCCACCTATGAAGTCAGCAGCGATGGCCTAAAGATCTCCTCCAACAATGCGAAGAAAGTTGAGGTGTACCGTTCCAAATCGGTGGGTCATGAACCTAGTGCAGAAGAGCCCAACTCCAGCACTGGGGGTGGGGGAGTTGGAGACACAAATGTAAAAATCCACCTGGAAGTTCTGGAGATCTGCGACAATGAAGAGGCCATGGACAGCGTCTCTATTGTCTCCAATATCAGCCAGTCATCCACACATGCGCGTTCGCCTTCGCTGCGCTACTCTCGTCGTGAGAACCGCTTTGTGTCATGTGACCTTGGCGAAACAGCCTCATACTCCCTGTTGATCCCCACAAGTAACCCGGACACGGACAACATCAACATCCACATTCCGGATACGGTAGAAGCGCACAGACAGAACAGCCGGAGACAGCACCAGGAGACTGGAGGTTACCAGGAAGAGATACAGCTGCTCAATGAAGCCTATAGGAGGCAGGCAGGTGATCAGGGGAACTGACATAACAAGATATACCAGGCTATGCCAATGGACTGAGAAGTCCCAGGTATAAAAGTATAGAATGTTTGGATGAAAGATTGTGACAAAAGCTCATAGTGTTGCAAGTTCAGGGTAGATTGAAGCACCCAGACCTGAAAATCTGATTACCATCTAAGCACAACTTGAGTAGCAGTTGATCAGAGGTTGCAATGTGAAAATACAGTTTTTGAATTAAGCACTGGAGAATAAGGCTGAAGTCCTTAAGTGGTTGAAAGTGATGTCAAATAAAGGTTATTGGGTACGAAGAAGGAGGAATGGACTCCCTTCTCTGATGTTCTTTCATTTATTGAATACAAATATAAGTGCGTAGACAGAGGGGCTTGAGGAGAGGGTTGAATAAAGAAGGATAAATAATGTGTATGTTCGTCTGTTGAGATGGACAAAGAACGGGTTTCCAAGGGCGTGTGAAGAAAGAGAAAAAGCTAAAATAAATACATTTTAGTATTCTATCTCAGGCATAGACCATATGAAATACTGAAATAAAACATGCCAAATGTGTACATCGCTAAATATTTTGGGGGGGGGGGGGGGGTAGCTTTTTTTAATTATGTTGTTCTGCATAACACAGTCAATGTGTATTTACTCAGTTATCTAGTGTGTGGGACTGTTTAAAGGAATATTCTGGGTTCAACACAAGTTAAGTGAAATCGACAGCATGGCGTAATATTGATTGCCACCATATAAATAAATGTAATGTTTTGTAATGTACATTTTTAAATACTCAGCCACAAGATGTAAACAAAATGTGCTAGGATTATTTTAAAGTAGAGCAAGTTAAGCAGTGTGAAAAATAATGTTAGAAAAAAACTTTAAATTTATATCCAATTTTACAACTTTGTTGCCATGACAACATAACACCTAAGAACCTAAAATGACTGCAAAAATGACAAGAACAACACGGAAGCTCAAATAATACACACATTTAATATAAGAATTAATGTTAGTGCTTTTAAAAAAATTACAACCTTCACATATGCGTCTAAATCCTCCAAAATTGGGCTCTATTCACTTTCATTGGAAGAGCTTCACTGTAACCTTGATTATTTTTTCTTTCTTTCTTTTTTTAAAGGAAAACTAGGAAAGTGTGGAAATTAATTAATAAATATCATGCCAAAAATGCTGTCAAAAAAGCTTGATTTAAATTAAGCCAGCAATATACCTTTAGTTGCAATCTTAGTATGAGTTTATATGTAAATGCTGATAGCTGTATGTATGCTTGCTTCTGTATGTTGGTATTTGTACATCTTTTTTGTAGTACTAAAGCCCTGAACTTACGTTCTGCTTACATTTCCGACTTGACTGTTGAAAAAAGCAAGAGAGAGATTCTGTCAATGGAACATTCCACAAATGTAGATGTGAGTGTGATGCATGGGCCTATTTTATGTGTTAATGTGTGTGCAAGTGTGCAAATTTTTGAGACACTTAGGAATCCTTTCCCCCATTTTCAGTGCACTGCATTTGCAATCAGAAATGCGACCCTGGCCACTTGCTTTCATTTAATACTGGCCTAAATTCAGCTCTGAAATGGAACATTCATGGATGATTCAATAGATCCCAGTAAAATGCAGGCATGATTACGCTGTTTTTCATTTGAGCTCTGCCATATCAGTGTGTTGAACAACTATTTAAAAATGTGAAAATTAAATACAAAGGCCATTCGTGGAGGCTCGTGTAGCTCTAATAATTATTTATAATTTACTGTAGACATTATTTCTTATTATTTTAAAATGTTAAATCAATGTGTTTTTAAATATATGTATTGTATATTCAGAATAGTAGATTATTTGTCTTAGCCTTGTGTTGTCAAACAAAAAATAGCTGAGGCTTAATGCTACAAAATATTTTCATCTATTCAGTGTTCTCATTAAAGATTTATTCACATAAAATATCCTCATTTAAGAGTGTAGATGGGTTAATTCCCATTTGTATGCCACAGCTCTTCATTGAACTGTCTCCCATGGTCTTTATATAAATGATCCACATCTGCAAATGAGACAGAAATCCCCATGTCTGGATACTTAATGATGTTTTTGAGATAGGAAACGTCTCTTGCAAATTATAACTTACATTTTATGTAACGGCAAAAACAGCTCGATATCTAAAGCCTTTAATTAATGTTTTTTTTTATTTTATATGTTATTTAGCAAACACATGTCTGTTTCACGTAACGTGGTAGTGGAAATAGCACAAAGACGAAGGGAGTATGATGATAGTCTTTAATGACTAAACTCAGGAACCAGGAGAAAACCACACTTAACATTAACGAGAACAGACAAAGACTGCGGGAGAACACAGGGTCTAAATACACAGAGCAAACAAAGGAACTTAATGAACAGGACACAGGTGAAAGAAATGACTAATCAAACAGCTTGGGGAAAAGTCACAGGGAAACACGACACAGAGCATACATGTAACAGTCTGGGAGAAAGTGTTTATTAATTGGAAATAATGATTAAAGCTGAGAAAAAAAAATTGTCATGTAGCCTAAGTGTTCATTTAATATCCACATATTATAGTAAAAAAAAAAAACACTATTTGCTTTATGTAGGGGAGAGACTGGGGCCAGTTGTCACACAGTCGATATCAGTAATTTAAAAGGCTTTCCATTTTGAAAAAGAGGTGCACTTAATTGTATTAAATGTGCACTTGTATTCTACTTAACTTTTTTTAAGTATTTTTTTTTAAAACTGCACTTGCAGATAATATAGTATTAACAAAAATAAAAGGCCACTTAAGTGTACAAATTTATAGTTCACCCAAAAATTTAAATTGTGTCATAATTTACTTAGCTTCAAGTTGTTCCAAACCTGTATGAGTTCACAAACAACACAAATCAACTTGAATTGCTCTGTTTGTAAGAGAGGCATGTTGCATTGTCTTGAACTGTTGCATGTTGTGTGTGTGTGTTTTGTGAGTATAGTATAGAGAAAAGGACCCACAATTTGAGAAATTGTGTAAGCAAACTGTAAAAAAAACCTGTAATATAAATTATCTATAATAAAAGCTATAATACATTTACATTTAATTGCAATTAAATACCTGAAGTGCCTGAAAAAATTACATTCTGTTAAGTATATTCCTTTAAAGTAATACTTTTTTTAAAGGTGCAATGTGTAAAAATTTTGAGTATCTATTAACAGAAATGCAATATGACATCCATAACTATTTCCAGTGGTGTATAAAGAACTTACTAAATAAACCGTAATGTTTTTATTACCTTAGAAGAATGAGACATTTATATCTACATAACCGCGGGCACCCCCTTCTATGAAGGTCGACATATTGTGACGTCATGTTTCTACCGTAGCCGACAGCGAACAAACAGCGCTACAGAGCGCGTTTCGTCAATACGTTGAAAGGGATGCAGCAGAAAGCTAGACGCTAGCCATAAACACCATGAGTAGTGACTTTTCCCTTGTCAGTGGTGTAAAATATGTAGTTGGATTGTTTCATGTAACTTAGTTCTTCTCCCTCGCTGTGTTATGGCTTTGCTATGTGGGGATAAATGTGCTGGTTACGTTCGTGAGACAGCTGATTAGTACTCTTGTCATTGACCGTAAAACAGTATGTTACAGGAATCACCAACCCGTCGATCGCGGTCGACAAGTCGATCTTGGAAGCATTTTAAGTCGATCGCGAAGAGTTTTCAAAATCAGAGAAAAAAAGCGTATTGTGTGTAGTAAATGGTGTCTAGGGGATGCGGAGGCGCGCGCGCTGTTACAATCATGTCATTTTTGCCGCGCGCACCTTTGCGCTCATGCGGACGCGTCGAGTTTAAACAAGGCTTTACGCTTTAACCAGCTCAGCCACAGTAACAGCTCATATTTAGCCAGCTAAACTTTTACTACCCTGTTAGAAAAAATATATAGTTGCATAGTTTCATGTGGTTCTTCTCCCTCGCTGTATTATGTGTTTGCTATGTGGGGAGAAATGTGCTGGTTACGTTTGTGAGACAATCAGCTGATTAATATTATTATATTATATATTAAGACCCTTGATCCTCACCTGACTATGGCTTTGTAAACTTTATCCATGATGTGGTTTATAATGGACTGTGGTACAGAAACAGTGACAATGTTACACACTCTTGGCTTACACGGCTATTCTCTGCTGTCTCAGACGACGATATGTTTGTGCCGTTTTAGCCACCGTAGCTTCTTCGAAAGGGAGGGGTGAGCAGTGGGCTGAGCCCAAACTCGCAACCGAACCGCTAGATGTCGCTAAAAATCACACACTGTACCTTTAATAGCATGCTAAAGTGTACTTCTTTTTCACAATAGAGTAAATTTAACAGAACATTTTTCTTTTCTTAGAACTTTCTTAATTAGAATATTTTTGTGAATTATCCTATCAAAACAATTTTTTTATTAATCTGGGTAAACATGTGAAGAAAAAAAAATACATTACAAAATAAACCAACTTTGAGTAACATTAGTAAAATGTGTGACATCTAGCCCTGCCCCCATTTACTTATTTCCACATTCAGAATCCTTGGATGGATTTCCCTGAAAGACTCTTTTACAAGTACCTTTATTATCCAAAGGACTCTCTAAATCTTTCAGAAATTATATAAAATATTATCACGTCTCCTAGGCACATTTTCCCCTGCCTCTTTTGCACCTGCAGACAGCGGTTGCTGAAGCCACAGGGCATTGGAGGGACTGCGGGCTGATTTGGAGTGACCCATCACAAGTTCACAGCAGAGCTGCTCTTAAGGAAATGAAAGCTCTCTTTCCTCCATTTGTGTTTCATCTCAGCTACTGCCATTTTGAAGACTGACACACCCCCTCAGTCCCTCCTCCCTTTTACAAACAAGGCAAGTTCTTTACAAGAGCATGCCATTCAGATTGTGTTTTTATGCAATTAACTGTCTGTGAGTTTGAGTTATATCTAAAGCTATCTGGAGATGTTATAGAGTGACAGGTTACTGGAAATGGGGGTGTTAAATCAGCAGAGAGTGACAGAGGCGGTGATTAAAGAGTAAAAGTCAGAACAAGATGCTCCTCGACATGAATAAAAAAGATTTTGTGGAGCAACCTGTACTGGACAAGATGTTTATTAAAAAGGTAAGGACACAAAAGAGAAAAGGGAAGAAATAAGAGATAAAACAATACTTTTGTATTTGCTAAACAGAGTGTCATTTCTTAGCAGCAAGCTCCTATTAAAGGATTAGTTCACCTCAAAATGAAAATTTCCTGATAATTTACTCACCCCAATGCCATCCAAGATGTTCATGTCTTTCTTTCTTCAGTGGAAAAGATTTCAGGATTTTTCTCCACACAATGGACTTCAATTGCAACCAACGTTTTGAAGTCCAAATCAATTCAGTTTCAAAGGGCTATGAAGTGCTTCAAACGGCTCTGGACGTTCCCAGCTGAGGAAGAGGGTCTTATCTTGCGAAATGATCAGTCATTTTCTAAAAAAAATTAACATTTATATACTTTTTAACCACAATTGTTCGTCTTGTGCTGGTCACGTCATCTATCTAAGTTATTTGTCTGTGTACTCTGGTTAAAAAAGGCAGGGAAGGGCGAAAAATTCCATCTTGTTTTCTCCTCCAACTTCAAAATCGTCTGACATCTTTGTTTTAATTTACTATTATTATTATTTAAAAAAATCGTGAACGTTTCCAACGTGATGACGTAATCCCTGGCGCGTCGCAGACCAGCACAAGACGAACAATTGTGGTTAAAAAGAATATAAATGTTTTTTGTTTTTTTTAAATGACCGATCGTTTCGCTAGATAAGACCCTCTTCCTCAGCTGGGAACGTGCAGAGCCGTTTGAAGCACTTCATAGCCCTTTGAAACTGCATTGATTTGGTCTTCAAAACGTTGGTTGCAATTGAAGTCCATTGTGTGGAGAAAAATCTTGAAATGTTTTCCTCAAAAAACTTAATTTCTTTTCCACTGAAGAAAGAAAGACATGAACATCTTGGATGGCATTGGGGTGAGTAAATTATCAGGAAATTTTCATTTTGAGGTGAACTAATCCTTTAAGTCCTGCTTACCACATCTACCACATTAATCCTTCACCGACAGACATGTGAATGTAAGTAACACAAACGCGCACACTCTTCACAGCCTGTCACATCCTGCCAAAGATATCAATGTCAGAGACCCCAAACTCCCTTGTCTGCTTAATAATGTAAAGACTAAGCTTCAGAGTACCACCATAGGTCTGTGGGTGGAGTGTAAAGCTATTGGCCTGTGTGTGCAAATCTTATTTCTTTTAAAAAGACAAGTTTAGGCCATGAATTTACATGCTGTAGGCTATGTTAATTTTGTAGCAGCTGATGGTCAGCTATAGCACACACTAGCTGAAGTTGATCTTTGAAGTTGATTCACCAGGGAAGACTAGCTGGCAAATCAAAGTGAAGACACCTGTATCCAAAACATGTTTTTAATAATCTGGGTGAACAAGTGAAGAAAAATAATAATTTAAAAAATAAACCAACTTTGAGTAACATTTATCAAATGTGTGACATCTAGCCCTGCCCCCATTTAATCTAGTTATTTCCACATTCAGAATCCTTGACATTAATTGGATCGATTTCCCTGAAAGACTCTTTTACAAGTACCTTTATTATCCAAAGGACTCTCTAAATCTTTCAGAAATATATTAAATATTATCACGTCTCCTAGGCACATTTTTTGCACTCTTTTGCCTCTTTTGCACCTGCAGACAGTGGTTGCTGAAGCCACAGGGCATTGGAGGGACTGCGGGCTGATTTGGAGTGACCCATCACAAGTTCACAGCAGAGCTGCTCTTAAGGAAATGAGCTTGTGAGCAGCAGCTATGTTATTCTTCATAGCAGGGATAGCAACAGTTGCTAACAGTCTAGAACAGTGGATCTCAACCAGGGGGTCAGGGCCCACTAGGGAGCCTCACTATGACTTGAATTATCTAAAATAAGACAAAACAAGCATTAAAATGAGCTAAAACAACTAAAATCAACAACTTCTTTGAAGAACCATTGCTCCCTGTCTTGGAAAACATGGGTATTGTGGAAGCCTGTTAATAAAATCTTAAAGTGCCCTTATTATGCTATAAAGGCTCCTAATTTTGTTTTGTAGGTCTCCTACAACACGTAGGATGCATAAAAAAAAAAAAAAAAAAAAAAAAAAACATTTCTCATAATAGAAAATTCTCATTTTCGCATAACCACATTGTTCAATGATTTTCAAACGACTCGATGGATGAATCAGTCTCTTTAAATCCCTCCTTTTCAAGAGCCTGCTCTGCTTTGATTGGCCAGATGGCCCAGTCTGTTGTGATTGGTCTACCGCGTACAGCGCCTGTCGGAAGCTGTCATTACCATAAATGAACGTCAGCTCTGTCCGGACTCCGGAGGCTTCCTACAGTTCAGTGACTGAACTGTAAAGACAGTAACGATGACGTCAATTTTACCATATCAATCTGAGCGTGAGTCCAATTATGAAACATTGGAATAACTATAGTTATTCAACCCGAACCACCATCGCAAGGACGACTTCAATAGGACGTTTCTCAGTGATCCGCTACATTATGAGACGTTTCAACTGTAATTCCTCACCATCAGCAAAGAGTAGTTCACTTTAAAATGAAAATTACTCCATGATTTACTCACCCTCAAGCCATAGGTGTATATGACTTTCTTTTTTCAGACGAATACATTCGGAGTTATATTAATAAACACCCTGACGCTTCCGAGCTTTATAATGGCAGTGAATTGCAACCATCAGTTTGAAGCTCAAAAAAGTGCATCCATCCATCATAAACGAACTCCACGCAGCTCCGGGGGCTTAATAAAGGCCTTCTGAAGCAAAGCGATGAGTTTATGTAAGAAAAATATTCATATTTAAAGGGGTCATATAATGGTACATGCACTTTTTCAAGTTGATTGTACTGAAATGTGTGTTGGCAGTGCCTGTACACAACCATCATATAATGATCAAAATCGAATCGGTTACCTAACGTAACCTCGGTTCTCTCTAGAAGAGGGAACGAGTATTGCGTAAGCTAGCTTACGCTGCGGGAAAGATTCATCTTTGCTGAGATATTGAAGCCAAAAAATTATTTCATAATTTTGTATCCATACACAACGCAGTTCCTCTGCGGCAGACCTAGAGCGGGCTAGCTAGCAGCTCATTGGTTCGCTCAGAGAGAACTGCTTAAGCCTATGGGAGAGCGGGGCTGAACCCGCTTCCAATGAGAGGCGCCCGCGCGCTCATTGCGTCATGACCCGCCAGAATGGGCGTGGCCATGGTGTATATAAGGAGCTCTCCCAGGCTTATATGTTGATTTATTTCAGCGTGAAGCGAAACGCTAGTAGCGCAAGCACGGCCGGGAACGCAATACTCGTTCCCTCTTCTAGAGAGAACCGAGGTTACGTTAGGTAACCGATTCGTTCTCTTACGAGAGGTTCTCTCGTATTGCGTAAGCTAGCTTACGCTGCGGGAACACCTGGCCAACGCCGTGCGCGCTACGAATCCACTCATGAAAAACCCAGGGATATACCGGGGGAATTTTTTAACGTGGAGTGAATGTACAAAGAGGCCGCAGAGCGGGCTCATGAAGTGTACACATAAGCATGTATGGGGCCAGCAGAGCGGGCACATGAAGTGTATAAGCATTACAGGAGAGCACAAGGGGCGAACCGGTTGTGAGGGACCTCCAGAAATGCAGCTTCTTAGAGAGCTGTTTGTCAGACAGCTAGTAATTTTGCCTGCAAGGCGGGAACTTCCAAGTTATAAAACCTGACAAAAGTGGACGGGGAGGCCCATCCCGCGGCCACACAAATGTCATGAATGGAAATTCCACAGGACCATGCCCACGATGAGGCCATGCCTCTAGTGGAGTGCGCCCTGATGCCCAGAGGGCAGGGCAGGCATTTAGATGCGTAAGCAGAGGCGATAGCGTCCACTATCCATCTAGACAGTGTCTGTTTTGAGGCGGCCAGACCCTTGGTGCGCCCCCCAAACGACACGAAAAGCTGCTCAGCGCGTCTGAACGCGGCAGCGCGCGTAGTGTACAATCTCAGAGCCCGCACCGGACAAAGGAGATTGGCATCGCGCTCACTATCGGATGAAGGCAGAGCCGATAGGGAGATAATCTGAGCCCTGAACGGGGTACCAATCGCCTTCGGGACATAGCCATGCCTAGGTTTGAGAATGACAATCGAATCATTCGGTCCAAACTCAAGACACGCGGCGCTGGATGAGAGCGCGTGAAGATCCCCAACGCGTTTAACTGAGGACAGAGCCGTCAGGAAAACGGTTTTGAGCGAGAGGTATTTCAGATCCACAGACTCGAGCGGTTCGAACGGGGGTGCTTTCATAGCTTCAAGGACTATAGAAAGATCCCAAACCGGAACCGACGGGGGCCGCGGAGGGTTCATCCTCTTAGCTCCCCTGAGGAAGCGGATGACTAACTCGTCTTTGCCCAATGACTGAGCGCGTCGGGGTTCCGCGAACGCCGCGACGGCTGCCACATAAACCTTGAGAGTGGAGGGGGACCTGCCCTTGTCCAGCATCTCTTGAAGGAAAACAAGCAAAGACGGCACTTCGCACGACCGTGGGTCCAGCTGTTTGTCGGTGCACCATTTTGAGAACACAGACCATTTAGACGCATAGAGCCTTCTCGTGGAAGGTGCTCTAGCCTGTATGATAGTGTTTCTTACTCCCTCTGGCAAATCAACGAATAGTCGTTGATCACCCATGCATGTAGCGCCCAGCGCTGTGGATGGGGGTGCCAGATCGTGCCGCGAGCTTGAGAGAGGAGATCTGCTCTGACTGGGATGGGCCACGGGGCTGTCTGTGACAGCTGCGTGAGCTCCGGAACCCAATTCTGACTCTCCCAACGCGGGGCTATGAGGAGCACCGAGTGGCGTGTGTCCCTGATCCTCTGAATTACCTGTGGTAACAGAGCGATCGGAGGGAATGCATAGAGCGGGCGGCGAGGCCATTCCTGGGCTAGCGCGTCCTCGCTCTTCGAGAAATATATTGGGCAGTGAGCGTTCTCTTCTGACGCGAAGAGGTCTACTTCTGCTCTGCCGAATAGTCGCCACAGTAACTGGACCGTCTGTGAGTTCAGGGACCATTCTCCTGTGGAGATGAGGTTCCTGGACAGTATGTCTGGACCGTCGTTCAGATGGCCCGGCACGTGCGTCGCTCTGAGCGAGAGCAGGCGGCTCTGAGACCAAACTAGAATGCGGTGCGTCAGTAGACAGAGATTTCTGGATCTGACACCGCCCTGACGGTTGAGATAGGAGACCACGGCCATATTGTCCGAACGGATCAGGACGTGGTGTCCCTGGATGCGCGGGAGAAAGTGCGAGAGCGCGTTCTCGACCGCCAGCATTTCCAGACAGTTTATGTGTAATGGGCTTTCCTGAATCGACCAGTGGCCGAAGGCCGGTGAGCCCTCGCAGACTGCACCCCAACCCGTGTTGGATGCATCTGTCGAGATGACTTTTCGGCAGGAAAAGGTCCCCATCGTGACGCCTAGACGAAACCATTCTGCTACTGTCCATGGCTGCAGCGCCGTGAGACACGTTTGCGTAACCCTGATCAGCTGGCGACCCGTGTTCCACGCGCGGTGGGGTACACGGCTGTTCAACCAGAACTGAAGCGGGCGCATGTGCAGAAGGCCCAGCTGAAGTACAGCGGAGGCTGAGGCCATGTAACCCAGCATCCTCTGAAAAGTTTTCAGAGGCCTGCGGGTGCCCATCTGGAACGAGGCGGCTAGACGCTGAACACTGCGCGCGCGCTGTGTAGACAGGCGAGCCGTCATCGTGACCGAGTCCAAATCTATTCCTAGGAAGGAAATCGATTGACTGGGATGAAGGGAGCTCTTTGTCCAGTTGACAGAGAGGCCCAGCGTTTCCAAATGGTCGAGGAGAACTGCGCGGTGCGACAGAAGCTCCGTCTGTGATTGGGCCAAAATCAGCCAGTCGTCCAGATAATTCAGAATGCGCAGCCCCTGGCTTCGCAGGGGGGCGAGCGCCGTATCCATGCACTTCGTGAATGTACGGGGCGCCAGAGATAAGCCGAACGGGAGAACGGCGTATTGATAAACAAGACCCTCGAAGGGGAAACGTAAGAATGGCCTGTGACGGGGATTTATCTGGATCTGAAAATAGGCGTCTTTCAGGTCTAGAGATATGAACCAGTCCCCCTGGCGCACCTGCGCGAGGAGTTTCCTGGTAGTGAGCATCTTGAACGGTCTCTTCATGAGCGCTTTGTTCAAAGACCTGAGATCTAAGATCGGTCTGAGGCCGCCGTCTTTCTTGGGAACCAGAAAATAACGGCCGTAAAACCCCGACTCGGTCATAGATGGCGGGACTCTCTCTATCGCGCCCTTTTGCAACAGCGTCGCAATTTCTGAGCGGAGCGTGCCGGCGGCCAGCGGGCTGACAGAAGATTCGAGCTGCGCGCGCGCACGAGGCGGGCGGCGGCGAAACTGTAGCAGGTAGCCGTTCTTTATAATGCTTAACACCCACGGGGAAATGCCTGGAATGGCTTCCCACGCTTTGGAGCATGCGGCTAGTGGCCGAATGGCTGTATTGCCCTGATTGCTGCACATAGCGGGCTGGACACAGTGTGTGGGCGCGCTTTGAATGTGTGTGGCAACGGGATTTGCACTCAGAGAGGAGTCTATGGGCCGTGACACAGAGCGAGCAGAGAGGGGACACGTGCACGAGCTCGTGGGCGTGTTTATGTTCTCTGATATTAGAGCGGGCTGTGCCCGTTTCATGTGATGGGGCTCTGATAGAGACACGGGATATGTTATGCTTGTGTGTATGGGTGAACACATGATTGTGGGCACATTTTCTACACAACTGGCAAAATTTCTCTTTTTGAGATTTCTCTGGGTAGCCGTAAAAACGGCTTTTTGTCGCTCGCAAGCGGGCTGGGACACCGGCTTGTTTGTGGCGGTCAACACTACAGCAGTCGGCGAAATAACGGGGACTGGCAGAGGGCGAAGCTTTGACGGCGGTCCGGCCGCAGCGGGAGAATCACTACTTACCCGAACCCGACGTGCATAAATTATTTTTTTTGAAGAAAAACCCGACCCGAGACAGACCCGATAAAATTAGACCCGAGTCCGACCCGACCTGACGGCATTTCCTTTAGAACCCGACTGGACCCGAACGTAAACGGCATTTACATTGTGCACAGCCTGCAGCCCTGCGTTTCTCAAAAATGCACTTAACATAGACGTGCAAGTGAAAGCGCGCTGAAGTGCTAAAATGTCAATCACACATCACTGTAACCCATTACGTCCTATAAAATTTGGCATAATGTTATTTACCGGTCCATACGAGGATTAGAACCACCATTCGTTTTCCCTGACATTTTTCGCAATTTCTGTTATCGCCTCCATGGTTTTCTGACAGTGTCGCGTATTTTTAAAATTGATTGACAGGCCTGGCTAAACGACAATTCAAATACTTGCATTTAGTCAAACATCCATCCACATGATGGCGCACTAGTTCTTCTTGGCAAAGGGAGGGGTTGGTTTATGTGGAGCGAGCAACTTAAATGCAGAGGCAACCGTGCTTATGCTTATAGCCCATTTGCACGTAGAAGCGCGGATTCGCTCTCTCACTTAGAAAAAGTGAGAGAATGGTGTCATAGAGTTGTTTTAAATACTGCAATTTTCTTAAATGCCCAACATAGTTTAAAAGAATTCGGGTCTTCTCGGGTCCATTTGGAAAAGGCATATTTATTTTAAATTACCCGAGACCCGAGGCCACTAATACCGAACCCGACCCGTGTCCGAGACACTCGTCGGAGTTTTGGACCCGAACCCGTTCGGGTCTCGGGTCGGACCTCGGGTTTTCGGATCCAAGTGGACCCGTGAAGACCTCTAGTCCACACTCCAGTACAGTAGGTGGCGGTAATGCACCATTAATGTTGGATGCCATCCGCCGTTAAACAACAAAGAAGAAGAAGAAGAAGAAGAAGAAGAAGTCAGTTTGTTTGGAAGAGGGAAGCATGGGTTTATCCTAGCACCTCCAGCAACACTCATTGGAGTCCTGATTGAGAAACTTTGTTTCCAGTTCAATATGGACTCTTTAAACGTTACTTTATATTTTGGGGTTTGGATCCGTATGAGTTGCTAAGGCTCTAATGATATGGACATAAAGTGGATTCTACCCAATGGATTGTTCTCACCGCATTATCTTGTGGATTATCAAATATCCTAACTACAAGAATGTGACTCAGTGGGCTATTTTGTTTTTCTTGGATATTTGGAAGAGCACTTGAAGGGCTATTGGGACTTGGACATCATCCTAAACTTTGACTATTTCAACTTTTATTGTAGTGATTACTACTTACCCAAAGAATCACTCAACTACAACCTTGAACTGATTAGCTTAGATTTTATTTTATTTTCATTGTCATTCTTTTTCTATTTGATTAAGTCTTACTTTACAGAACATCTGTCTGGATACTGCTTTCATTCGTTGGACTGGTTTCATTTAAAGTTCATATAAATGCATTGTTCTGTTTATTTCTTTTGGGTTTCCTAAACCATATATAAAGGTATACAACGTTAATTCCTGTCTTTATTGTTTGTGGCTACACACTGGGAAACATTAAGATATATATTTTTTCAGCAGCATTAATTTCTTAGTTGGTGGGCCCCTCCTATTATTCAGATATATACAGTATATATAGCTGCATGCTATAAAGGGGACAGTGGTTATACACATAAACATTGATCAACCCACCACACACATCAGTTATGGTAAATGGAAGCTCAAGCCTGTCCGCTTGACGTGCAAGAACCAATGAGGTTCATTCTCGTGTGTTATACACGCAGCATGTTTGAGCTTCTGCAAGAGCCAATGAGGTTTGTTTCTGCACATCAAGCAAGTACGGTTGACCTGTTTATGTTCGCTGATCTATGTTTACATATGAAATTATTAATAAAAGCATAAATTCAATCTGTTGATGACATTTTTTTTCTTAATTTTTTGGTGAACTAACCCTTTAAAATTTTTTTATTTTTTATTTTTAATAAATATATACATATAAAGAGTATACATTTTTAATTTGAATATTGTTGTGGACAATGTGGGTCAAAAAGCTCTAGAACTATATGTTTCAAAAGGATAATCAATGCTATTTTTAAAGTTAACACATTTTCTTGAAACACAATTCAAGGTGTGAGTGTGTGTTTGTGGTAGAATGTGCAGAGAGAGAAAGAGGAAGAGAAAGAATGGTGGGTGTAGGTTGATTTAATAATGTAATACATATTTCATGACTGGGTCTGGAAGCTTCCGCAGGATAAGTCCTCCGCACCTTCCCCTCTCAGTTCTCCAATGCCACAGGGTTCTAATTAGCTCCCTGCCTTTTGTTAAAACAGTCGCTGTTTCAGCTCCCTGTTAATCTCTGACTGTATGCTCTGCTGCCTTTAAACAAGACATTGTTGACAATATGAGGAGAGGCCAATTAGAGTATAAGCATTAGGACAATTGCCTGAAGTCTTCATGCTCAAAGGCAGTAAACACACAGCTCCTTTTTTCTGATACTGTATTTTTTGCTGTGTGATACTGCAGGAAAGCAGGAGACAACGAATTCTCTTAGACTTGAAATGTTTCTATTACTACACCACCAATGGAGATGCTAAGTGAACATAATTAGTGTTCCTGGGTCTTGAGATGAACATTAAACCTTCATGATACTGCCTTCTCTGTGTGGGAAAACTCATTCGCATTTTTTTTCCTCTGGAAAAAGTTTTTTTTCAAGAGGTAGGCTATACGTTTTCCCTCCATTTGGTTACATCATGTTCAACCACAGCGGTTAATGATTTTATTCCAGTTGATAGTGGGATAGAACAGGATTTTTCATGGATGTTTCAGTAAGGTGAGGTGATCCTCTGATGCATTCAATCACTAGCCTACTAAGACATTTACATGGGTGAGTTTAGCCACTGACTCACTGAATTAAAATATTTTTTTTGTCATAGTCTATCCTACATACTATACATTGTCAGATCCATACTTATTTCGGTTATTATGTTATACTGTTTGACTGCTTGTTCACTTTGTTGTTCCCTGATTATTCATCTGTATATCATTTGTGTTATTTGTCAAAATTATGTAAAGTGTCCTTGGGTTTTTGAAAGGCGCTATATAAATATAACGCATTATTATTATTGAATATCTGTTGGCTGGTTTTGAGCACTTTTCTGCTTGTCAGACTAGACCCATTGAAAATAGAACCCCAATGTTAGGCTTGATTAAGCTGTTTTTTTTTTTTTCAGGTGAATAATATAATATTAATAAGAATAGAGATTATAAATAATAAAACAGGTTTACGTATATTTTTTTTATGATTTTTTTTCTGTCATATTAACTCTACCTGTGATTTGATTAGGATTTAGATGAGTAAAGTCAGTAAAAAATAAAAAAATAAAAGTCACAGCAGCGCCGCTTGAAATTTTTATTTACAGCGCATGCGCAGCCAGCACCAATCGGATACCATTGCGTCAATAATAGTCGCCTCGGTTTTACCTTTTCGTCATATGTGTACGACATTTCAGATATTTGAGAAAATATCGTTATGTTGGACTGTACGTAGTGATAAATGACAATCAAAGGTATCATAACTCTTAATCGTCTTTAAACCGGTATCAGAGTTGCAGCAGCTGCTCTGGTTCATATGATCGCTTAGTGCAGTTATTAGTCCGGCGGCATGAATCGTGGGTACGGTAATAGACGCGGTCGGAGAGAAGGGGGTCGGCGGTTCGGAGATGGAGAATCCAAGTGGGATGGAGGGGCTGGATCCAGTGGGGGTGCAGGATACCCGAGGAGCTCCGACTGGGACTCAAGGGAAGAGCAAGGACATGGAAGGGGACGAAGAGGAGGAGGAGGAGGAGGAGGAGGAGGAAGAGGCAGAGGCAAACATCCACCCCATTTAAAGGGTCGAGAAATTGGACTGTGGTATGCCAAATGGGGCGGCATTAAAAGATCTGAGGCAGAGAGGAAATCTGTGAGTAGTAGACGGTTACAATGATGTCAGATTGTTTGTTTATAAAATATGTTGAATTATAGTACTTGGTAATGTGTTGTCTGAGATTGACAGCTATATGAGTCAGTGGCATAATATTGATGTTTGTGAGACATTTTATTATGGGCGAAAAAAATTGTACACAACATTTCTGAACTGAAATAAACACCTTTTTATTATTAACCTTATGCGATCGTGGCTGATTTACATCACCACTTGGTCAAAGTCATTCTGAAAAGGTGTAATAAAGTAAGATTTTGTAAGAAATTCATAATTGAGAACAATTTATGTTTGTTTACTAAACAATTTTCAAGCATTTATGCAAAAGTCTTTAGATCTATTTCAATATAAACTAAACTAAAGTTTATGAGTGGTACCATTTTGTGCAACACTATTTAAAACAGTCTGGGAAAATGTTTATTTGACCAATCAATATCTATGATATGATTATGCATATTTTAAGACTGAGAATGGTTGTGTCATTTTTAGAGGGCAGTTGTTCAGATGGATGAATCACGAGAGCAGCACATTACTCAGTTGCTGAATTCTGTCCAAAGAGATCCGGGCAGAGACGGCCATCCCTCCACATCTCAGAGCTGGAGGGTGAAGGAGGAGCCCAGTGGCCACAGGTGCAAAACAATATTGTACAATCATCTGGGTCTACATAGTCATTGAAATCATGGACATGTCAAGGTATTTTAAAATTGTGTTTTCCATAATTATGCTTAAATAATTGTGTCTGCATTCTAGTTACTTTGACGGAGATGATCCTCCGGAACTGCAGAACATTGTGAAAGTGCCAAAAATTGAGCCTAAAGAGCAGAAACGGGAGGATGAGCTGGGAGCAAATGTGAAAGAGGAGCTTAATGACGCTGACCTGGAATACTTATTCCAGGATGTTGTGCGGACAGCCTCCCTGGATGAGGAGCTCAAGAAAGATCAGGAGAAGAAAAAAGATAACGCTAGATACATTGATATGCTGGTGAGACGGACAGAGAACTATTCACTAAACCTTCATGTGTCAAAAAAAGAAAAGCGCTTTTGCCCACAACTTTGTTTTAATGTGGCATTTCCTTTTTCAGAATTTCAGAGAGAAGCTACCTTCTTATGGGATGAGAGAGGTAAATGTCACCTTTTGTGATTCATATACAGTTATATCACTGTAAAATTAGCTGTAAAACACTAGCAGTGTTTAAAAGTGACATATTTAAAAGTTTTTTTCCTCAAAAAAAAAATGTGTCATGCCTTAAAATAGCTTAAATGTAACTCTACACCCTTGTCTCATTTTTTATATGCGGTTCTATGAATATGCAAATTAGCCCCGCCTCCATTCACTCACACCAGCTCAGACATCCGCTCCTTGACAATCACACGTTGTCGTGATTGGTTACGAGGTAGTTTGTGACGTCAGAAACACCAGTGATTTCAAACTGCATTTTTTAGACTGTCTTTGGTTCACTGCAGTTTTAAGGAGAAAATACTCAGCAATGGTGTTGACTTATGAATTTGCACATGGTTTGTCTTAAAGCATATTAAAAACATTACATAGTCATACAAACAACATTTAAAAGCTTGATTTTCACCACAGGGGGACTTTAAAATATACCGATAACCACCACAATAATACAGCTGGCACAATAGAAACCCACATGATGAATCAGAGTTAATCTTAAAGTGGTCTGTTCATAAAACATGGTCAAGACTGTGCACAGGCTCATACACTCAGGGGAACACACAACACTAGAATAACGCAATAAACATGAACTAAATAACGTAAAATGTAACACAAAACACACTAATGTATATAACTGATAACAAAAATAAGAAAGGACAAAATTATTTATAAAAATGTAATCATATGTGATGTTTAACTCTGGGACTTCTGGGAATGTCCTTTTTTTATTATGGTAATTGATAGTTTTTACTATCAGTATTTTACAGTAAAATGTAATGGGATGTTACATTATTTACAGTTTTTCACCGTATATGTAAGGTAACTTAACGTTTTTGTACTGTTTTTACTCTAGCATAAAAATGCTACAGTAAAGTATTTTTCTGTAAAATGTAGAATTTTTTTTACAGCGTAAAAATTATGTTGTTATGTCTCTTTTAGACTTTAGTTTTAATGTGAAGAAGCATTTTAGTTCGCTGATCACCCAGTGAATTTTACTATTTTTAGTTCTCTCATGCATCATTCGGTTTTGTCTTACTGTAGGAGCTGGTTAAACTGATCAGTGCTAACCAGGTACTGGTAGTCAGTGGAGAGACAGGCTGTGGTAAGACCACCCAGGTCACTCAGTTCATCCTTGATGACTTCATCCAGAGGGGCATGGGCTCTCTCTGCAGGGTGGTTTGCACGCAGCCACGGCGTATCAGTGCCATATCGGTAAGTAAAAGCATTATTCAATTTTAACATTGTTTTTCTCTAAACTTTTCCACGGACACCCTTGCACTCTCTTAGTTTGAAAACCCTGGCCTGTGTTAGATAAGAGACATCAGAAATGTGCAGTGCTGGTGATCCTCCAGGATAGGTCACATGATCTGTCAGAAATCATTCTAAGATGCTGATTTGGTGCCCAAGAAACATTTCCTATCAATGATGAACATTTTTACTGCTAAATATTTGTATACATATTTTTTCAAGATTCTTTGATTAATGGAAAGTTCAGAAGAACAGCATTTAGCCCTATTTGAAATAGAACTCTTTTGTAATATTATAAATTTGCTGTCACTTTTGATCAATTTAATGTGCATCGTTGCTGAATAAAATGTATTAATTTCTTTAAAAACCTTTGAACTGTATTCTATTCCTTTTCCTGATGATTTTTTTTATATAACACCATGATCTCTAACATGGGGCAAGTTGTGTCACTGGACCAGTGACAAGCCATATAGATGCTTTCAAGTTCAGTATACATTGCAGAAATGAAATATTATTAGGCCTCTTTGTTTTTGTTCTTTCTTCTTTCACAACTTCATTAAAAAGCAGCGTATCTGATCCCACTCTTCCTACCTAATTTGTAGAGTGTCTGTGGTCCCACTAAAGTATTTTTCTATTTAAGGTGTGAGGTTAAAAGTAAGTGCTTTTGTTTAGGTTGCAGAGAGAGTGGCTTCAGAAAGGGCAGAGCCGGTGGGGGAAGGGAAGTCCTGTGGGTATCAGATCCGTCTGCAGAGGTAAGTGAATCAGATCTGCAAGTCATTCTTAATCCTGTAATCCCCATCCCGGTTCTATGGAGACTATTCTTTTATAGCCGAGTTCTGGCAGATGGGTGAATTCTGTTTTCTCCAAGTTTAATTTTGCCTGTCAGAAAGTTTGAATTTCTCTTTCTCAACTGGCCTAGCCTGGTTGCCGACTGCAGCTTTAAAACAGCTGATTCGAACGAGTGATGTTCGACGGCGGCATCCATCTTTGTAATGTAGGCTACAAAATCTGCTTCAAAATCCCAGCGCTGTCGCCATCGTGTAAAGCCCGCCCCAACGTTTCTGATTGGTGCCTCGATTTCAACGGATTGGAAATGGGCTTGAATGAGCTCTTTGCCAGACTAACTTTCAGAGCAAATCTAAATTTGCCGGAAGTTGTCTGGGTTTTTGTCTGGGTTTTCCCTGGCCAGAAACCCTAACTAATTTATGATTTGTATACACACATAAATTCTTATCTTGGTTTGCCTTAGGCTCTATAAAGCAATAATTATTTTTTCAGGTTTGTTTAACGATATTAAGACCAATTTACTGTAACAATTTAATTAAATTAAATTTAACAATTTAATTCAAAGTCAGAGTCAACTTCATTGTCATTTTTAGCACATTGCATGGCAATGGTTAAAAACGAAAAAGTTCCTTCAGGGAACAACGGTGACAAAAACATAGTGATAGTAAATATAGATAATTCAATTCACATTTATTTGTATACCGCTTTTCACAATATACATCGGTTTAAAGCAGTTTTACAGAAAATGCAGTCCACATTACAATTTAGAGTGATCTCATCAGAGGTAACTGTCTATGTGTACATATACAAATCACAGTTAGCTAAAAATGTGTTAAACAATGTAATAATTTAAGGCAGAAACCATAGGTAGAGACAATAGGTATACAGAGTAAGACGGAGAATTAAATAAGGCAATATACATAAAGTGTAGCAGCATTGAGGTATAAGTTGTAGTGTTGAATTATTGAACTATATAGTTTTGAACTAAACAGTAGCAGTTGTTTAACTGTTAGATATGAAGCTTGTGGATTGTGATTTGTATGACAATACAAAAAATGGAAACCCACAGATGTTTTACACTAAGTCTCTCAGAGACGTAACGTTCTGGCCTTGACTTTCTGGCATTATGATGAGCTGAACAAGCCTTAAAATTTTCTTCTTTAAATAATTCTAACTGGAAATACTGTATGTTTTATAATGAGAGGAAAAGCTGATTATTTTTTAGAAGAGGTAAAAACAATTAATTGATAAATTTGATAAATGAGGCTGCTTTTGTACAATACACAGATTGTTTTTGTTATGATTTTTCTTTGTGCTTCCTTAAAGCTGCAGTCCGTAGCTTTTCCTCTTTGTCGCCATCTCTCTGTTCGAAATCTGTAACTGCAGTGATTCGCGGAATTATCATCTTTACGTGGGTTGTAAATCGGCATGAAACAGCGCGGATGAACACAGTGTTTTGAGGCGAGTGGTGCTGTCAGTCACCGCGCTGTGTGGATACTGTCATTCAGAATCACAGATTCACTTTTTGAAAGTTTGACCAACATAAGAATTTTCATAAGAAAATGTCTTCTGAACAAGTAAGTAACATCCATTTTTTTTCTGACCAACTAAGGGGGAAAAAGCATTCGACATGATAAGCTTCGTTAGATTTAATCAACGCGATTTACAGCAACCGTGCAAATTATAGCCTACTTTGTTCTCAAATTGTTCATGTTAACAACATCACATCAGCATTGCGTGACTAATGTTAAATTTAATGTGTTTTATGGTTACCTGTGTAGTTCAGAATTCATATTCTCCATAATAGCAAAACGAGAAAGGCACAACAAAGGAAACTCCATAACTGTGTGAATTAAGAAAACGTACTGTTACACGATTGAACTATTGAAATGTCTTAACTTACTTGTTCAGCAGAAAAAAGCCGTCTCTTCTTCCGTTTTGAACCCCTTCAAAACACGGAGTTCACGCACTTTTCAAAAGCCCCGCCGATGTTTAAATCCTTGTGTTCGCATGAGACGGTTTCTTTCTCTTTCTCTAGCCACCTTAAATCCGAAGTACGAAGTCTTTTGGGTTTTATAACTGCTGAATCTCCAGTTGACACTGATGATTGTTGTTTGGATCTTTCTGGATCCGCCATAAGTTTAATTATGTAAAGTGCTGCGAGAAAAGCCTATACATCTAAACATCTCGTCACGCGCAGTATAGCCGGCTAGCCGAAACTCCTTCTTTATGTGTACGGGTGTGACGTAATGACGCAAAGACATGCTCGAATTTCCCGCGGAAACCCACCAGTACCACTGGAATTAAAATCATTATTACAAGCTAACCGTTTTGAATCTAGCTATGGCAAGCAGATAGTTTTGACCACTGGCAGAATAAGTTTTTTTTAATATAATTATTTTGGATTATTTTTAACTTAAAAAAGCTATGGACTGCAGCTTTAAAGAGGTCAAATCCTTTTCTATTTCCTTGAGCCCTCTTTATAATGTTAGTCAATATTTATAATTTTTCTTCCTTGGGTTCCCTGGGTGACTCTTTGAGTCACAGCACTTACTCGCAGGCTGCAGGTTTTCTGTTGGGTTCAACAACAGGGCCGCAAAACGCTCTGTGTCGAAATGTGTACCTCGAACTGTTAAGATCAGACTGATCAGGGACAGGGACCTTGTTAAAAATAAACTTCAGCCGTTCTTACTTTGAGAAGGCTATTCAGAGATTCCCCACAGATGGGTAGGCAGAGCCCAAACATTTTCTTATTCTTATTGTTAGAATAAATACCAACTCTAATAACAGTATTGTTTTCTGGTGTTTAGTAATAATATCTGTCCTAGTTTTCTCCTTGAAAGTCCTTTTCTCGTAGTTCACCAACACTGGGTGGAGTTGATGTGGAAATGTGCGAGGTCGAGGTGATGTGTGTGTGTGTGTGTATTCATCCTTGTGGTGTTACATTTGTGCAGGTTAGTTTCAGTCAGACTGATCTCATGAAATGGCGTATGTATGACACGCCAATTCGTATTTCCATTTTTGGCGTGCTATCAACACGCATAATCGCTTTTCAGCGTGTTTATCAACGCCTTTGACTTAACGTTATATTACTGTATTATGTACATATAAATATATGACCTACCCCAACCCCGTCCCTAAACCTACCCGTCACTGGGGTTAATACCATTTATGAGTCTTCTCCTACCATCCTAGGAAAAGAAATATCGCTCCACAGATGTAGAATATAGATTTTGCTTCGTTTCGCTCGGACATTTAACGGCGTACACATACACGCGGAATCACTCGGACGTTTAATGGCGTAGACATACACGCAAAAGATTTCGGCGTGGACATACACGCGGATAGCTCAAAATGCGTATAGATAACACGCCACTTGAATTGAAAGTGGCGTGTATGTTTACGCAAAGTCATGATGTCATGTTGTTTCAGTAGTCATTTTGGACTGGTAAGAAAGTTGAGTTCTGAAATATACACTGTTCTCAAAATATCAGTTTTCTTTCAAAATACTGAGGTTGATTTGTCATGATATAATACATTTTCTTTTTTTAACAAGCTGGAGGAAAACTAAGTACTAAACCTTTTTTTTTCTTTGAGGAAAGGAGAGATGCAGGTTAAGTGTGCCTATATATTTAGTTTTTTTTTCTTTCTTTTTTTCGTGTGTGTGTGTGAGTTTTCATTCAAGCAAGATAAAAGTGGATTAGGCAGCGAGGTCACTGGAACATGTTGTGTCCGAGAGCAGGTAATTGCCTCTCTTCTGAGGGGAAAGATAGAGGACTGATTAGAGCTTGCTGCCAAATATCTCACAACTCTTCTTCTCTCAGTTCCTTTTTTCCCCCATTTCTTCCTTTTTGTCTCATTATTAGTGGTGCCAAGACGAGCATTACTATTGCAATAACTTTTGGGTTAAAGGGATAGTTCACCAAAATAAAAATTCTGTCATCATTTACCCATCCTCTTTTTGTTCCTAACCCAGAACATTTAGTTTATCTTCTAAACACAAATGAAGGTATTTTTAATGAAATAACCTTAGTTTGAAATTAGTTTTTTGTCCCTTCATTGAAAGACAATTTCAACAAAACTTGTGCCTAATTCCTCCTACTTTTCGCCTACTGTTTTTCGAATACTTTGTATTCAGACATTCTACTTTTTTGGCGAAGTGTTTTTCGCATACTACATAGTAGGGAAGTATTTGATTTTGAACGCAGCTCATGAGTTTAGGGGTCTTATCCATGCCTTATGAAGAGACATAATCACTTTATAAGATGAACAGATTTAGTTTAGTCTTTTATTCATTTTTTTTTCATTCATTTCTCTTTATTTGAAAGGGGACCGTGTACATTAATCAACATTGAAACAATGTAAATGTACCCGAGTTAGCTCAAAAGTGCTAATTTTCATCGGTAGTCCCCCAGCCGGGTGTAAAAAAGGCAACCTTAAAGATAACCACAGGTATAAAATCACAAAAATAAAATTACATACAACACATTATGGTTAAGAAATACAATTCATATAAAATAAATATATAATGTTTAAATGCACACAGAAAGCAATAGTGCCCACAAGTTTGGCTCTCTACAAGCCATTTTTTTGCATTCTTTTTGAATGAAAAGAATGACAAAGACTCTCTGATGGTTTCGGGCACTGTGTTCCATTGCTGCGCTGCTCTTACGGAGAAAACAGCCTGACCAAAAGCTGTTTTTCTCCGGGGGATAATGCAGTCTTCCCTCACTGCCCCTCTGGTTACCCTAACCCAGGGGTAGGCAAGTTCAGTCCTAGAGAGCTGCTGTCCTGCAGAATTTAGTTCCAACCCTAATCAAACACACCTGAACAAGCTAATCAATGTCTTCAGGATTACTAGGGCTATAGGCAGGAGAGTTTTTTTTCAGTGTTGGAGCCAAACTCTGCAGGACAGTGGCTCTCTAGGACCGAACTTGCCTACCCCTGCCCTAACCTCACTAGATCTAAAATGTATAAAGTCACATAGTGGAGGAGGTGCTAGACCATGTCTGATTTTAGAAATTAAACATATGTTTTTGAATTTAATGAGATTATCCCAAGTAAGTAATTGATATTTCCTCAGAATACTACAGTGGTGGTAGTGGTATGGTTTTTTTTATCCAGTATTTTTAATGCTTGTTTGTATAATGTTTTTAATGGTTTTATTGTTGTAGAGTGAGTATTGGACCAGCTTATTAAACAACATGTTATGTGGGATAAAATCATAGAAAAGAAATATAATTTAGCAGCTTCTGTTGAATGAAAGTCTCTAATGAATCTGAAGTTCGCTAGACTGAACTTAATCCTATTACTAACTTTTTTTATGTGAGTTTTGAAGTTGAGGTTTGAGTCTATATGTAATCCTAAATATTTATATTCTGTGACGACCTGTAATCTTTCTCCAGATATTAAAATTTCAGGTTTTATATTTATATTATTTTTTGAAAAGAACATGGTTACTGTTTTGGATATGTTCAATTGCAGACAGGATTGCTCTAGCCAGGTTGAGATCAGTGACATGGCCTCTGTTAGTTTTGAGGCAACTTCCTCTGTGGATTTTCCATAGGCCAAGACAACAGTGTCGTCTGCATACATCAAAGTGTCACAGTTCTTACACAAAGATGGTAAATCATTAATGTATAAACTGAAAAGAATTGGACCTATAATTGAACCCCGTGGAACACCAGTTGATAATAGTAAGGGGGTAGAATTATATTGGTCAATTCTTACACTTTGTGAACGAGATAAAAGGTATGAATTAATGAGGCTAATGAATTTTGGGGAAAAATTAAATGCATGAAGTTTATGCAGTAAAACTGAATGGTTAACTGTATCAAATGCTTTACGAAGATCTAAAAAGATCTAAAAAGTGCTCCCACTACCCCTCCTTTGTCCATATTTGATTGAACCTTTTCCAGAAAATAACATGTTGCTGTGTCTCTGTGGAATGATTAGCCCTTAAACCAAACTGCATTAAGTGCAAGGGAAAAGAGCTGCAATTAAGATGATTGGTGATTTGTTTAGCAACCAGTTTTTCAAAAACTTTAGATACTGTTGGCAAAATGCTAATAGGTCGGTAATTAGATGTAAGAAGGGAGTTACCACCTTTAAATATAGGAATGACACTAGCAAGTTTCCATGACTCAGGAAATTTCCCCTGATCTAGTGACACATTAATGATATGCGTTAGTGGACCCAAAATTGACTGACCTATTTGTTTTAGCATGAGTGTGTCCATCCCATACACGTCTTTTGCTCTTGAAGACTTAAGCTGTGTAATTACCTATTCCACATCAGATATGGATACAAATTTTTGATATAGTGGGGGCTCAATTAACAAATCTGAACTAATAACAGGTAAGTTGTTATTTCACAAGGAAACTTTTGGCTATGGTATCAACAGAATCAACAAAATACTCGTTTAGTGTCTGTGCCACAGCAGATGGATCCTGCATAAGCATCCCATTGTTCTTTAGTTGTATTGAGTTATTACTAGAAGGAAGTTTTACCTGTTAGTTTATTGATCTGTTCCCAAATCGCTTTTGAGTTTCCATGACAGCTTTTAATCATTGTAATAAAGTCTGCCTTTGCTTTTCGTAGTTGTCTTGTCACTTTATTCTGTAACGAAGCAAATTTTTGTCTGTCACAAGATAGTTTTGACTTTATGGCTTTTTTAAGGGCATTGTCTCTGTCTTTCATTAATTGTTTGATATCATCACTGAGCCAGGGAAAATAATGCTTTCTGTTTTTGTGTTTAATTGTCACTGCAAATTCATTAATTTTTGTTTGTAAGCATTCAGTGAATTTCTGACTAGTTATTTCCAATTCATTGTCCAATAATAGAGTGTCCCAGTTCATATTTCTTATTGCTGTGTGAAATTGTTCTTGTTTGCTCCTTGGAATGCCAATGAACTCCTTTTTTTTCCAGAATAAGCTGCAAATCGCTTTCTGGTTAATTTTCTTGTTATCAGCACCATGTTATGATCTGAGAGACCAGTTAACATATTGAACGATTTTGTGATCCGTTCCGGATGATTGGTGAAGATTAAGTAAATTAGGGTGCTACAATTGTTTGTGATCCGTGTTGGTCCTTTAACCATCTGGACAAGATTAAATCCATCCATAATTTGCTGCAGTTTTTTCCTTGTACTGTTATCGTCCCAGTGTAGATTAAAATCACCCATCACTATAACCTCCTTTTTAAAATCACACTGCTTTAACATTTCCTTGAACTTATCATAAAAGTCTATGTTAGCAGATGGTGGTCGATATAAGACTATTAATGTGAGAGACATCTGAGGTGCAAGAGATAAATTTAACCCAACACATTCTAGATCAATTGGGGTTTTCCACTGGATTTCACTGCACTGTATGTTATCTCTCACATAGCTCATTACCCCTCCCCCTTTGGGATCAGCTCTATCTCTCCTGTAGGAGAACTAAAAGCGCAGCAGTATGGGAATTTTTATGCAGCCAAGTTTCGGATAGGCAAAAATAATCCAGATTTGATTCAGTCATCATGTGGATAATTTGATCGCTTTTTGATTTTTAGCTTCGGATATTTATATGTCCGCCAAAAAGACCTTTTGGTTTGACTTTTTGATCCCAGATTATGCGTGCATTGTTTACAGTGTGAACAACCTTCCACTTCCGGTTCATGTGTATTGCTTTATTTACTGTAAAGCGTTTGTGGATGTTAGCGGTGCTCACCACGCCGGCTCCGTGAATTCGCCTATAAGCACATTTATATTTATACCGCATCAAATATGCTAAACATGGAAGCTCAACCGTGTTTGCTTGATGCCAAAGCAGGATAATATGCAAGTACATGAAGTTTTATGTTTTAATATTGTTTTTAATATACTTATAACTGAGTGATTGGTTACCAACTTCAAAATCCACATACCCTTAAAATAATGTATTACAAACCTATAAATCTGTTAAGGAAGACCCTGCTAGTGTTAAAACAGGAGTTTGTGAAGGGGACGAAGACTTCAGCTCATCAAGTGGCTAATACCCCCTTCACACAAGTCACACACTTGACATCCTTCTGGAAATGAGAGAATGAAAGCGGAGAGAAGGGTGGGTACTGAGAGGTGAATCAGTGGGGAATTGGTATGGAGTTAATATTGTGCCATAATTAAACAAAAAAATCCAGCATTTTGCAAACAAACTCGATCTGCTTTGCAAAAGAAAATTTGACTCGCAAACAAACTCGATCTCCTTCGCAAAGGAAAATTCGACTCTCAAAACTCGATCTGCTTTGCAAAGGAAAACTCGACTTGCAAACAAACAGAAAGTAATGTGCAAATACAAAGGTCAATTTAAGCGAAAATGCAGTGGAGTAACACTGTGTTTTGCAAATATAAATAAATGAGCCTAGATAATATTTTACAAATAAATACAAACCATCCTACAAATTGCATGTAACCTTTGAACAAATACCAAATCTAGTGCATACAAATGCACATCTGTCTGTTATGATTGTGAGACCCTTGGCTTTTTATGAGATCTCTCAGCTCGATTTTCTCACAAATGTATCCAGGCAGATTTTCTCACAAATGCAGTTGAGCAACTTCCTCTTCTAAAACAGTAGATGGCGCTAAGCTCGGGGATTAATTTAGCGCTAGTCTCCCGGGAGAAGCACTGATTTGAAACGCGTGCTTGCCTTTGCCTTAGCTGTGGAAAATGACCGGTGAACAGGTGTGTTTCTCTCTTACTTTATCTAAAATGAACCTTTTTGAGGTTTTCTTTTGCAAAATGTTTATTACATATCTAGACAGAAATCCACATTAGCACTTAGTAGCATTTCACTCTCTCTAGGATAGGGGTATCTATAAGCTGAAAGCTCTGCCATCATATGTTGCTTTTTTACATTTTTTCTACATCGGACGCGTGCAAAATGACTAAATTAGTGATTATGTCTACACTGAACGAGTCTATTTCTTTCGTTCTCCATAAATTAATGAGAACATTTCATTTTAATTGAAAGGAGGGTTTCATTTGTCTGTCCAAAATAATAATTTGGGCACTGCATACCAGGCTTGTGCAAAACTCAGAATTTCAGAATTGGCCTCCATTCAATTCATGAATTTGAATTTGAATTGGAATGACAGGAAGTCGAATTAAATTCATGGCAATTCAAAGAAATTCCACACAGTCATAAAGAATGAAAGAGAAAGAGATTCAACAGAAAGAATGTGTTGAATCTCACATACATTCAGTGTTAGGAAGGTTACTTTGGAAATGTAATTGCTTACTGTTATAAGTTACTCATTATAAATGTGGTTTGGATTACTTTATCAATGTAAAGCGATTTACTATTAATTTGATTAGTAACTAATTGAATTACACATTTTACCTCATACAACTAAATACAATTACATTCATTTTGTAACATACTATTTTGTAATTACATTCATTTTGTAACATACTATTTTGCAGAGGTGGGGGACTCGAGTCACATGACTTGACTCGAGTCACAATTTTCAGGACTTGAGACTTGCTTGATTAAAGTATGAAAATGACTTGACTTGACTTTGACTTGAGAACAAGTTACTTGAGACTTGACTTGAAGTGGAAGACTCGACAATGACTTGAACTTATAATAAACAAACAGCAATAAAATTCATTTAAAAAAATAATTATTGTGACGTCAGCACGACTAATCAGCGTCTGTGACTTTAACGCTGCTCAATTCAAACTGCGCCAAACATGGCAGACAGTAGTCGAGCTCCACAAATAGTCTCGTTTGGCTATAAGGATTTTGAACTGGACCGTGCCAATAAAAAAGGATTAGCCAGATGCAAAATATGCAACGCAAGAATATCCGACACGACAACCACAACGTCAAATTTCATCCGACATTTCAAGAACCACAAGAAAAGGTAAGAAAGTCATCTCTTTATAGTGAGTTTTACTAAGATCTATAACGATTACTAATGTAATGAATTAATCTTTTCTGTTTGTCATAATTTGGCCTTGGTTGCATATTATGTTTTTTTCGTATTAGAAATGTGACCATTATCATTACTGATAGGCCCTACGTCTCGTAAATAAATGTATTGGGGAATTTGACTATAACTGTGGCGTAGCCTGGATTTTAATGTTGATGGGCATCTTAAAATGAGCGGGCCGCTCTATATTACATGTAGGCTATAATGTCTGTATTAAATGTGCGCATTTTCAAGTGTTTGTGGACTGCGTGTGGAAACTAAAAACTAAAGCATTGCGCTTATACCATACTGCATGACAGGCTAACATGGAGGCGCCGATGTGATCACTAGCTCCTAAACATTTCTAAGAGTTTTTTTTTTTTTTGGTCATACAGACCAGAATAATTACAGCGTAATTACATATTAGGCAGTTTTTCAGTCACAATAATTAGTTTATAAGGTTATTAGCCCTTATACATGCTTAAGTTTTACATTCTATCAGTAACTTACATGAATTTAACTTTCTGTGTCTATGTAAAAAACATATGAAAATGTGACTGCTGGAACCAAAACTTTATGTGCATACATCAGTAAATGATCATCACTTAAATTAATTTATATTTACAATTGATTTTCCTTAAATTACAGTATTTAAAAAAAAATGTAAAGAATGTTTGTGCATATGAAAATAAATTTGTTTTAATGTTTACAGTTAATGTTTACAGTTTTCCCTGATTGTTTTTTTTATCCATGCAGATATGATGAATATCTCAAATCCAAGATACACTGCAGCGATCTACAGCAGCCATCCATGTCACAGTTCATTGTGCCCCAGACTGCTACATATCCAGTCAACCACCCTTGACAAAAAGCCATTACAGAAGCAATAATATCTGATCTGATCATTAATTGCAACATGCCCCTGTCTATCACTGACAACAAGCACTTCATTCATTTTCTCTCCATTATGGACACAAAATATACTGCAGTGAGCCGCAGAACCATCACCTCAAGACTTGACACTGTGGTGTCTGAGAGACAATCAAAACAAATAAGTGAAATGGCCACAGTTGAAAATCTGTCTGTCACTGTGGACATCTGGTCAGACAGAAGAATGAGAGGCTACCTTGGCGTCACCGCTCACTGGATGAACACTGGAGCAGATGCTATAACGTTGAAATCTCATCTACTAGCTTGCAACCGGTTCAAGGGGTCACATACGGGAGAGAGAATTTGTGAAGAATTTGAACAAATATGTGATCGGTATAAAATTAAACAAAAGATTGATCATATAATTTGTGACAATGCAGCTAATATGAAGAAGGCATTCACCACATGTTTTCCCAGTTCAGCTGAAGCAGATGAGGATGATGATGACTGCCTTGATGATGCAGAACTTTGGAATGCCCTTCCAGTGGATGAGGAGGAGAGGCTGAATGAGACATTGACCTCCAAAAGTCAGCATAGACTACAGTGCTTTGCGCACACACTACAATTGGTTGTTGGTGATGGTCTTAAAGAGACCAGGGCTGTCAGTTCGGCTCTGGCCAAAGCGTCGCGGATCAGTTCTCTGCTCCACACAAGTACTTCTTTTAAGGAGGAATTTGAGAAAGAATTTGGCCAACGTGGAGTTCCTGCTTCTGTTGTTACTCGATGGAATTCGACTTTCCGACAGCTGAAGTCCTTGCTTAGCTGTGACTACCAAACTTTGTGCAAGGTCTTGGATGTTAGAGAGCGCAGAGAGACTATTTTCACTCTAAGAGAGTGGGCTCAGATTAAAGAACTGGTCAGCATTCTGAAGCCCTTTGCTGATGCCACTGAGCTCACTCAGGGAGAGAAAGTTGTAACCATAAGTGCTGTGATTCCCTGTGTTAATAATAATAATAATAATAATAATAATAATAACTTCTACTTATATAGCGCCTTTCATGGGACCCAAGGACGCTTTACATATAGCTACATAAGGAATAAAGAATAAGGAAGAGAATATAATAAAATAAAATAAGTAAATAAGTAGATAATAATAATTAATCAGTCCTGGTTAAATGCCTTTGTAAAGAGGTGGGTTTTTAGAAGGTTTTTGAAAATGTCCAGAGAGGGAGCATTTCGGATGTCTGCTGGAATGGAATTCCAGAGGGTAGGGGCTGCGACGCTGAAGGCTCTGTCCCCAAAAGTCTGCAGTCTGGTGTAGGGGACAGAGAGCAGGCCCTTGTCAATGGACCGCAGGTTCCGTGAGGGGATATAGGGATGGAGAAGGTCCAGTAGATACCGGGGGGCAGTGGCATGAAGAGATTTATACGTGAGGAGCAGGATTTTGTAGGTGATGCGAAATTTGACCGGGAGCCAGTGTAGCTGGGTGAGGATTGGTGTAATGTGCTGCCAAGACCTAGTGTGTGTTAGAACCCTGGCAGCCGAGTTCTGGACGTATTGTAGTCTTTCCAGAATCTTACTGGGTACCCCATACAGGACACCATTGCAATAGTCCAAGCGAGAGTTGATGAAGGCGTGAATGAGTGACTCAGCCACAGGGTCTGAGAGTGATGGTCGAAGTCTGGAAATGTTTTTGAGGTGGTAGAAGGCAGATTTAGTAATGAGTTTGATGTGTGACTGAAAGGAGAGGGTGGAGTCCAAAATGACACCAAGATTGCGGACTTCCTTGGAAGGAGAGATGGAGCAACCATCCACTTTGAGGAGTAGACCACCTACCCTCGAGAGTAGCGGCTAGGGAGCCACAACCAATAGCTCTGTTTTGCTGCTGTTCAGCTTAAGTAAGTTAGATGACATCCAGGTTTTTATTTCATTCAGACAGTCAATAAGCGATGGTGGAGGGAGCTGAGTGGATGGTTTGGTGCTGATATACAGCTGTGTGTCATCAGCATAACAGTGGAAACTAAGACCATGGTGACGTATTATCTGGCCAAGGGGCATCATGTAAATGGTAAAAAGGAGGGGCCCAAGCACAGAGCCTTGAGGCACACCTTGTTTGACTGGGGCCGGGGGTGAACTGCAGTCTCTAAAAGTAACAAACTGTTCCCTATTTGAGAGATATGACTGGAGCCAGGAGAGTGCTGAGCCGGTGAGGCCAACACATTCAGATAGACGTTTAAGAAGGATAGCATGGGACACTGTGTCAAAGGCTGCTGAGAGATCTAAAAGGATGAGGATGCTGATATGTCCAGAATCAGCGGCGATGAGGAGGTCATTGACGATTTTAATAAGGGTAGTCTCAGTGCTGTGATGGGCTCTGAAGCCAGATTGAAAGGGTTCATAGAGATCATAGTGAGACATGTGGTGATGGAGTTGGGCAGCAACTGCTCTTTCAAGGATTTTACTCATAAAGGGAAGGTTGGAGATCGGACGGTAGTTATTGAGGTCAGCCGGGTCCACACTGGGCTTTTTGAGAATAGGGGTAACTACAGCTGTTTTGAAGCCAGAGGGTACCAAGCCAGATACCAGAGACTTGTTTATGATATCCACCATGATGGGACAGAGAGTAGGGAGGCATGCCTTGACCAGAATACTTGGCATGGGGTCCAGTGAACAGGTGGAGATGTTGGCTCCGGTAACCAACTTAGCGACTTGAGCCGCATCCAGAATGGAAAAGGATGAGAGGCAGTGCTGTGTCAAACATGTAGCAGGGGAATTGGCGCCATCATGAGTGTGAGTTATGGGTAGGGGATCATGAGGAGGCGGCAGTTATTGGTGGATAGAGTCCACTTTTGCCTGAAAGAAATCGAGAAAATTAGAGCCAATATTAGGAGTGTCAAAGGGACAGGGGGCATCATGAGGACGGAGCAGCCGGTTTATGGTGGAGAAGAGCTTTCTGGGTTGCTTTTGCTGGTTACCAATGAGAGTTGAGTAGTAGTGTGTTTTGGCCTTGGAGAGAGCTTCTTTATAAGATCTCACATGGTCTTTAAAGGCCTCAAGGTGGACAGTGAGGCCCGATTTTTTTTATAGAGCCTTTCCAGCTGGCGACCAGTGGCCTTCATGGAGCGAAGTTGGGTAGTGAACCAAGGGGCAGGACGGGAGAAAGAGACAGTTCGAGTCTTGAGGGGAGCAAGAGAGTCCAGGCTGAGAGACAACGCTGTATTATAATGTGTGACTAAGCTATCCACCCCGGGTTCTGGGGGATCTGTGGCCAGGTGGGTCCCAACAGTTCTGGATAGTGGTGATGTATTAACAGACTTGATGTTCCGAAAAGTGTGTTGCCTGGGCAAAACGACTGGAACATAGAAGAGGACGGCACTGTGATCCGAGATAGCTAGATCAATGCATTGCAGCTGGGAGGGAGTGACACCAATGGAGCACACCAGATCCAGTGTGTGACCTTTGGTGTGAGTGGGACCTTTAACATGCTGAATGATGTTGAGGCAGTCCAACAGTGACAGGAATTCAGCAGCAAAAGGACAGCTGCTAGAGTCGACATGAATATTGAAGTCCCCGAGCAGAAGTGTGGAAGGAGACATGGAACAGATGGAAATGAGTAGCTCTGATAGCTCGGCCATGAAGATGGTTGTTGTTTTTGGTGGGCGATAAACAAGGACCACCTGAAGCTGAGCAGGCCCAGCCAATGTAAAACAAAGACACTCAAATGAGGTGATGTTAGGCACTGCAAGTTCTTTCACTGGGATGTCAGCTCGATGTATAACAGCCAGACCACCACCACGGCCCGTCGAACGAGGCTTCTGGATGTACACATAGCCTGCTGGGGTGGCTTGGTTGAGTGTCATGAAATCCTGCTGATTTTGCCAAGTTTCTGTTAAGCAGAGAAAATCCATTTTTCTGTCAGTAATGATGTCATGTACGAGTAGTGCTTTATTATTGTTTAGGGAATGAGTGTTCAATAACATGAACATTGCAGGCCTGTTAATAAGTGCTAAGGCAGGCAGTGTAGAAGAAGCAATATCAACACAAACCAGAGACCTTAGGCTTAGATTGACAGAGCGCACGTGAGGTTTGTTGTGATGACGTCGTTTCACTGCGACAGAGCGTCTGTCCGACAGAACAGTGGGAATAGCATGATCCACGTAAACAAACTTACATCGGGAGCTTCTATGTACATAGCGGGGGCGACGCAAGAGTTTGAGTGATTTGATGGTATCAAGGCAGTTTGGTAAGATGTTACAGAAGAGATTCAGAAGTTCCAGGGAGGAGTATTTAATTAACGACATGTTGGTGCGAGGAAGTACCAGCTAGCTTCGCCACAGCGGCCGGAGAGGATGCATCCAACACTCGACCACGTCAGCAGCAGAGACAAGACAGAACAGTCAATAGTCCAGGTTTCGTGACACAGAGCTATCCAATCCGTGGAACCAGGAAATATAATCCAAAATTGTCCGTCCGTGGTGGATCACCAGCCCGAGCAAACACCCAACAGCCAGCCGACATGAGTGAGTAACGTTAGACAAGCCGTAGTTGCGCCGCGCAAACAGTTGGCAATACAGATATTTGCAGATCCAAAACACACATTATCCTAGTTGCCTGATCATCAAACACAAAGAAGCATAATAACTCAAGTTTTGTAGAAAGAAAGAAAGAAAAGAAAACTGCGATTAGTGAAGCGGCGACAGACACGCCAGCGTCCTCACTTCTCACATTAGGCAAGTACAAGTGTTCTCTCCCTCAACAATCACTTGGAAAACCAGAAAGAAGGAACACAATACTTGGTCAACCTAATCCACAGTCTTCAAAGATCACTGCAAAGAAGATTCAAAGGCATCTTTGTCAATGTAAAAATGTCTCAGCCAGAGACCAATGAAGGAATCCTGCCATTCTCTGATCCTGTTTATGTCAAAGCAGCTGTTCTTGATCCAGCCTTTGGGGTTATGTGGATAGAGCACGATGTATTGGTTGATGACAAGCTGAAGGAGCAGTTGACCTTGGAAGTAAAAAGTAAGTGATATAGGCTAATTTTAGAATGAGACGCCATACTTGTAAATATTACATTATTAGTAGTATTTTTTTTTTTACAGAAATTGGAAGTGCTGCACAATAAACCATTAAAAGTTTGCAATGTTGATTTAAACACCAAAGTAATCTTATTCCTAAATGACAATGTTTAAAGTACGATCACAGCAAACATTAAATTCTGCGTTGGCACTGCTGCTGGCCCAGACAGAGCAGTTATCATGTATAAGTATTAAAATTGAAATACAGATACTGTGCAGTTGAAAAACTGTTACAATCATTCAAACCATCACAGAAATACTGAGATAAAAATTTGTAGTTCGGATATACACACTTGTGTCTACGCGATTTAAAATTAGCGATTTACTTAGTTACTTACTCAAGTTGCTTAAATTAATTTGATGCTTCAAATAAAGCTTATGTCAGTTTAATGATTAATTCAAGAGATTCTTCAAAAACACTGATTCATCCAGTAATGAAACAAGTGAAGCCTTTATGAGTGAGACATCGAATCATTTATTCAGTTTCTGACAGCTTAAAAAATCTTTTAAATTAAATATTTTTAAATAGACTACAGCAATTAACATTTTGTAAGAAAATTTAGTAAATTACATGAAATTTATTTGTAAATAATTGTTAGATAATTGTTTATTTAGAAAAAAATCATGATTCTCAATGTATCCAGAATCATGCAGCTCTAGAATATTGTGTAGGTTTATTTGTAATTTTACATTTTTGTGTTTTAGATCTGATTCTCCAGGAGGCAGAGCATACCAATATGGAACAGACAGGTCATGGAGATGAAGAAGAACAAATCAAAGGTGATGAAACTGGGCTGTTCTTATACCATTATTATCATGCGGCCCCATCGTTCACAGCTTAGTGCCACTGTCTTGGCAAACCTTATTTTCTGTAAATGCAACACATTTTAGACCGTTTCAATTAAATTGAATTAGACAGATTGGATTATACATCTTAGACTCGATACATCTTAGAGTCTAAACGTTTTGTGTAAACAACACAATTTTATTTTATTTTTAGATATTAATGTAGCACAGATATGCATAAGATTCATATATAGCATAATAATAGATACATAATATATGTATACAAATTAATCTTTTCTGTGCAAAAATAAATATGTATCGAAAAAAATTACCTTTATTTTAGTACTGTGACTTGACTTGAAACTTATCAGGACTCGACTTGACTTGCTTAGGGTGAACCCTTGACTTGACTTGACTTGCTTGATTTATCTGAACTGTGACTTAAGACTTGACTCGAGACTTGATGGTTAAGACTTGAGACTTGCTTGGACTTGACCATGTGTGACTTGTCCCCACCTCTGCTATTTTGTAATAACATAATTCCATTACACGTAACTAGTCACTCCTCAACCCTGCATACATTTTAGTCGAGTCCCAAAATATATAAATAGCCCTGGATAAGATGCAATAGGCATTTTTGAGGAAAAGTACTTCAAGTGTTGTTTCTATATGATTTTTAGGTGCTGAATCCATTTCTGCCTTATAACAAGTTGTAAACATCACTGTTTTGGCATAAACAACAAAAACAAAATGGCTGCCAAAAAAACACACATTTGAATGCATTTATTGCAGTTTAAACATTAAACATTAGAACTAAACTGCATTCTCAGAATATTTAAACATGTAAACAATGAAAAAACAACATTAACATGAAAGGGACAGTTTTTAATGTTTAAATGGCTGCTGGAACAAAATCAAGCAACAATACTGTGATCGCAGATATTCCAAAAGTTATTTGTTCATACAAGTATCATTGGATTTTCTGCATTTGCAAGATGCAGTGCATGGATTAGGCTTGCAGCCGCATCGGGCTGTCTTGCACCCAGTGGTCCAGGCACAGGTGATTAACTCCTCACAGGCATCTGGAACTGGGGGTAGTGACATGAGTTGAGGAATAAGGGAATTCCCCTCTGTCTTCCATCCCATGGTTTCAGGGGGTGGCAGAACTGGCTGCTGCAAGTGGGCCTGCCGCCAGACCAAAGCCTGGAAGTGAGAGCGCTGAATGTGGAAGTAGAGAGCGTCTGGTTGGGGGCAGTCGTTGCTGAATGTGGAAGTAGAGAGCGTCTGGTTGGGGGCAGTCGTTCCTGGCACTGCGTATCTAGGCCTATAGCACAAGTGCTTTTATTAGGCTTGCTCTTTATACGCAAAAGTAATACGTGCATCTGGTAGACAAAAAAAGTGCGTATCATATGTAGCCTACGGCGCTAAATTGCTTATTGGATGCACGTAAAAGGTCATTTATACGTAAAAGGTAATTTATGCGTATAAAGAGCACGCAAAGCTCGATCCGTCACATTCTCTGCTCCCTTTCTGTGTACAGTTTATTCCAGTTAATATAATTTATTCATCATGCTGATAAGATTGTGTAGTCTTCATTTTCTAATGCGTAAAAAGCATTAATATAATTCATAAATGGTTCTTAGGTTGTTTTATCTGTGTAGCCAGAATATGATGTGCAGTTTACCAAAACACAAAAAACATTTTATGTTGCCTATTCCTATTGTAGAAGTTTGAGTGGAATTTTATTTACTGAATGAGATTGATCGGTATTGGAAACACAGTTGTTTTCTTTACAGAACTACATAACAGTTATCGCCCTTACATTTTCCCCAAAGATAAGTTAAGACGTCCTATTTTGTATTACTAGAAATAAATTATAGCTGTTAAATATATTTCCATGTGTGTCACTCATCACAGTTCCTGGTAGTTCATGCAGTAAATGGCTGAATCAGGTGTTTAAAAAGTAAAAAGAGCTTTACGCTGGGTCTTAAAGGCAGGGTAGGTAGAAATCCCCAAAAATACTTTTTTCCAAATTTGTTTAAACTGTCTTTATATATCAATGCATAATTAAAATGTAAGTAATCTGGAAAAGAAATGATAAAAATCGAGTGTCTGTAGTCCTCTCAGGACTGCAATAAACACAGCTCATTATTCCATTCGGGACAAAAGAAAATATTGGCTGGGGCGACTGTCACTCTCCCTCGCTACCATGGATACCACCTCTGCTGATACAGGAGCAGCCCAAATGCGCGCACCCGTTTGAAGAGGCACGGAAGCTAGTAATAACAATTATGGCAGAGAAAGAACAGTCAAAATTCTCAGTACCTGCATATACAGGCAGCGAAGTCAAACAAGTTAAAAAAAGGAAGACAGTATTTGAAAAGGCTATGAACAAAAAGTCTTTGGATAAATCAAGAAATCATACGAGAGTCAATATCGGCGTGGCTTTCCAGCGGTGGCGACAACTGAGGGATCTCAAGGGGCTGAAAAGTGACTCCATGATGGCATTATTTCTGCTGGACAGGTAATCTCGCTGTTTTCATTTTGATGGCTTTTATTTTTTCATGAAGCATGTATCACTAGTAGGGTTGTGCGATGTCTACCAATTTGGCATCAGACGATGTGTACAGTGAAACATCGCGATGGACGATGATATCGGGAGGAGGGGCGGGGCTAACATTCTAATTTTTCACTTAAGCAATAAGCCCCGCAAAGCCGTGTTTTACAGTGGATTTAGAACAGCTAAGGGGCGTAGGCACAACGCGGAGATATTTTCCTCTACATCTCATCAGCAATTTTGATGTCGGCACGCTCTGCAGCAGCTGAGCACTGAGGAGCGAATGTACAGTGACGTGACAGAACTGCCAGATTCAAACTGCGTGCTTTCGCGCTGTGGCTGCGCTGAGCCAGAGACGGACGCGCTCAGCGCTTGTCATATATCACAACTATTCAGTGTTTTTAACCACATAATGTTTATTTTAGGTTTCAGACATTTAAATGCATATCATTTATAGCAAAACAATACATTTATAGTTTGTAAAATACACAATGGTGTGTCTATGGAAGCAGCAATTACAACCCATTGAAATATATTTGCCGACGGATTTCATTCATATCAGACACACAGTGTAAGTAACTATAAAGTTAACTATATTCTTCTCCCAGTTCACCGGCCATGTATTTCGGGAGAAACTGATGAATTCACGTGCTGTAATAAACCCAACAGACATGAATCTCTGAACTGCGGTCCGAACAAACATTACGGCGCCCATCTCGCGTTACAGATCAAAATCATTTATAAAGGTTTTTTAAACAACAAAACAAACTCACTTACACGTATTTGAGAATCGGAATAGAACATAGTTGATGACATGGTAATCAGGTTTGTTAATATTTAGAAATAAAAGCGCTAACGTTAGATCTGTCATACAGCGCTATTTTGGCTGTGGTGAATCACGTGCCAAGCATGACGCGTCACCATGGAAACATGGGGGGGGGGGGATCGCGATGCTGGCTTAACAGCGTGATGTCTGTCAGCCATCACGATGGACGATGATATCGTCTATCGGCACAACCCTAATCACTAGCACACGTAGCTACCTAATATAGCTACCTAACGTTACGTAGCATAACTAACGTTACACTGGCTTAGCTATGACAGTGTAACTTTGGTGTCGACTGTTATAACGTTACTGTTAGTGAGCCATGGTTGAGACGATAAATAATCAATAGGCCTATCTGCAGTTGAAAGCTGTTTTGTTTAATTTCGCCAAATCTAACTTTAGGTTAAAAAGTTTAGGGGATCTATTTTTATAACTAGCTTTACCCTCTGCCAAAACTTTGTTCCTATGTTCACCGTGAACTCTACCTGCTCCGTTTTTTCACGTTTGGTTTGTTGTTATATGATCTACATATGTTTACCTATGTCTTTATGTTGTATCTGTTTGTATTATACAATGTTGTGTGTGTGTTATATTATCTTGTGTCTGCAATGCAGTTGTGAGAAGGTGTTTGAGTGTATGTTACTCAGTTTATCTGTAAACAATACATCAGAGCCAAAAAGTGCTTTCATCGTGGAAGCTCTTACATGCAAAACACCTGTATATGTTATGAATCTTACAAATTCACCTTCATCACAGTGTAACTGATAGTAACGGCAAACGTGTATCAATGAAGCTATTTATAGCTTTGCCTTATATTGAGTTTGATTCGGTTACGAGCTAGTAAAATATTTTAAACTTTACCAGTATCGATATGCGAGCTTGATAGTGTGTACTAACAGCCATGTTAATTGTTTATATTCATACTGATAAAGTTAGTTATTTTATTACTTGTGATTCTGACATGATGTCACTACATGCACTGCGCTCCTCTCTGCTCGGCGCTGGTAAACGTGTCCGACTCTTCCAGCTGAGCGAACGGCCGGGATCGCGCGTTCATGTGTTTTGGGGGTGTGGCTTTGGAAGGAGCCGAGAAGGGAGGGGGTGGGAGTTAATGGAATAATGAGCTGTGTTTATTGCAGTCCTGAGAGGACTACAGACACTCGATTTTTATAATTTCTTTTCCAGATTACTTACATTTAAATTATGCATTGATATATAAAGACAGTTTAAACAAATTTGGAAAAAAAGTATTTTTGGGGATTTCTACCTACCCTGCCTTTAAAAAAATGTCCTGCTTTTTTTCACTCGCACAATCACATCCCTGTTTACACCATAGAGTTTGCAGAAAAACTGTTCTGCATTCTGAATGGTGTGGTCACTCAGTTCAGGACCTTCGCCAAGCCCCGTTAGTAGATGTGAATACTCTATGAAAACTTCCCAGCATGTCTTCTTTGAATGTCCTGCAATGTATGAAGTTGAGTCACTCCCAGTGAGTGCATGGAAACCAGGAAGTAGCTCGAGGACCTGTGGCTCCATCTGCAGTTGTTCCACTACAGCATGAACTGGGACGTACTTTCTCTCCTTGGCTGTACCTGTCTTCATCCAGATCTTTTGGCATGGCATCATGTGGAAGTGGGCAATCAGCAGTACCAAGATGTCGGTGTCTCTTGCAGAGACAACAATTTTTGATGCTTTGCTTCTGATGCAGTGAAGGATAATTCTTGTGTCTGCTTCATGTTTAGCTTCCAAGCTGTCAGTGTTAAGGGTTGTGTTAGATGCTTCAACCGTCTCTTCATCGCTGAAGCCACCTGCAGCAACTATAATCTTGGTGTCTGGTGCTCTTACAATCAGCTGTTGTGATAGAAAGCAAGCAAGGTCTGCCTTGTTGTCCTCGTGAGCGATAAAGTTCTCCCATTTTGTGGGAAGAGGTAAATCTCTGCCCTCAACTGGTCTTCTGATTGCCACCAAGCCTCTTACGCGCCTTTTACGTGTTCCACTCTTGATTGAGTGTGTGTGGTAGCGATCAAACAGAACATCAATTCGCTGGAACTGTGCTCCACTTCGAAGAACAGTTTCCACAAAGATGTCTGCCAGCTCTCCAAAAGTCTTTGCTTCTTGTGGCTTCCCAATAGCAATGACCAAAGCTTGACCATCAACGATAAGCATTGATTCGTCTTGTAGGTCTGTGGCACCAAGGTGGTTGGGACATGGAATGTCAGCAGTCAAGACCTTAGCAAGTATCGCCTTTGAACCTGAATGAAGCTGCCCATTAACTTCTGCCAAGGACAGAGGTACAACGAATAGTTCATGCATCATAATGCTTTTGAGGTTGACTGGGCGTCCTGCCTCATATGCAGCAATGAGGCGCTGTAGAATGTTTCTGTCTGCCTTGACAGTTTTTGCCTTCCCAGTGATTGGGTCTGACTGTTGAACTTCAAACAGGGAAGCAAAAATCAAATACTTGTTCTTTTTCAGTTTGTCCCTGAAAGTGACTCTCCTCCCCTCAGATGGCAACAGCCTCTCCTCTACAAATTTGTTACAAAAAGGGCTAGACATTTGATCCCTGCATAATGCTCATGGCACTATTTAACTTGAAGTACAACCAAAAACACTGTTGTGGTTTTTTTTTTATGCAGTGGTCAATTGAGATTTTGTGTTATTTTGCTTCCTTAACTTGTATACCTTCAGATCAGTGCAAAGAAAATACACAACAATACAAAGCACAACTGTTAATTTCACTACATTTTGTCTATTTGAGTCTGTGGATTTCAATTCCGATATAAAAGTTTAGATTTATGCAAATTAGCACATATTTAAAATAGATAATGCCTCATTTGCATATGTAAACATGACATTTCAGAAAACGTACTCGGTTACTAACGTAACCTCTGTTCTCTCTAGAGAGGGAACGAGTACTGCATAATATCTTACGCTATGGGGAAAACCTCTTTTCCACGAGATATTGAAGCCAAAAATTATCCTTAATGTTTAATCAATGTAAAACGCTTTGCGGCAGCATGCAGACATAGGCGAGGCAGCTCGCGCGCCTATTGGCTGCCCTGCGGCAAAAGCAGCAGCCTATCGAGAGTGGCCCTGCGTGACGCCATGTCCAATGGGGGCACTTCGCGCCCATTTCGTCACGTCCCGCCAGAAAGGGCGTGGCCTCGCCCTATAAAAGCAGGTCGATAGGCTGATACAAACTGGTTTTCATCGCCGAAGCGAACCAGAGCGTATATTAAGCACGGCAAGATACGCAGTACTCGTTCCCTCTCTAGAGAGAACAGAGGTTACGTTAGTAACAGAGTACGTTCTCTTACGAGAGTATCTCTCGTACTGCGTAATATCTTACGATATGGGGAACACAGTGTAACACGCCATGCGTACAGGGATCTAACACCAAGTCCCAAGGGCGGAAGCCCGGGGCGCATGTAGTGCATAATCACCATAGACTCACAGAGAGTGAAGGAAGAGGGGCTAGAAGCGTCATTCCTTATAAAGTAGCATCCATAGGAGCTAATCATATTAATAGTATACCGCGCAGCCAGGGTGAAAAGCTTTCAGCCTAAACTGGGTGGCCGTACATGTTTCAACATTCATGGAGCTGTTGTATCGGTCAGTGAGCGATACACAGGCCAAACTCAGCATCTGGGCCGGCACAGCGGGGCAGATAGCACTGAATTCTAGACCGCCAAAAGCTTAGCTTGTAAGGCGGGAACCTCCAGGTTATAGTATTTTATAAATGTGACCTGATCCAGCAAAATGAGTCACAGTGACCCAAATTTAAAAATTGAGATTTTGGTATTAATGGAAAGAGGACACCATAAACTTTCAATTGATATCCTAGTCAAAGTCATACCTTGAATGGTTGTAAAGATATACACATTTGAATTATGGTCGTCTGCCCTCTTTTTCCAATTGAAAACCTGAGAAAATCGCTTTTAAAGTTTTTTGCCCGTTTTTTGTTGATATCTTTCAAAATCCATTACATTTAAAGGGATGAACTATTTATTTTACAGCTTAATTTTACCAAAGACATTAATATATAAATGCTATTAAACCAGGCTAAAGCTCAAATTATTTTAAAGTTTTTATTTGAATAAATAATTTAACAGTAGGCCTACCTTTTACAAAAATGTACGAAAATCAGAAAGATTGAACAGAGGTGCTACATTTTTGCTTGAGAGAGAGGGTGTGTGTGTCTGTGTGTGTGTGTGTGTGTGTGTGTGTGTGTGTGAGAGAGAGAGAGAGAGAGAGAGAGAGAGAGAGAGAGAGAGAAAGTGAGAGGCAGAGAGACAAGGAAACGGAGATCAAATAATGCTAGTCTATGCAATCATATCTTAGTGTAGGCTAGTTGACAATAACAGCGTAACAAATTCATAACGGAGATACCAACAGTTAAATATTGGGTTAATCAAACACATTGTAATGGATTCTCCTTGCAGATAAATAGCTACACTCATTCACATTTGTCAATCACGTTATGTCAATCACGCGTGCACACTACGAAACTTTCATCCGTTATATAAAAACAATCGTAAGTTTTTCGCATCCGTAGCAAACAGTTTGAATGGTGTTTTGACAATTCGGAGCCACCGAATCAATACGAAAAAACGCATACGAAAAAAACGCGGACTCAGTGTGCAATGGCCAGGGGGCTTGATGACGCTTTGGCAACTTTGCTCGCTTTTGACAGCGACATTTCTCAAATTAATCATATTTAATCTTTCTGAGGAGATCTGCTAGCTTGTTTATTACACAGAGCGCTCGCTGCGAGTCTGACAGGAGGGTGGTTGGACCAATCGCGTGCCGGTCAGTCGAAATGGCTTCCCATCGACAAATGATCAGCATTTGTGTACATTTCTAAGCTTTTTGATTGGTTCTATACAACGTGTAACACCATTTAAAGAGCAGAGATAGTGACGTTAGGGGATACCCGGGAAATGCTCAGAGGTGACGAGAGGAGTTGAGAAAAGCAATGTTCATTTCCAGCGAATTTAGTAAAACTGTGTAAACTTTAATAGTAATTTAAATACCTTTACTCAATTATCTGGACTACGAAACTATACGAGATTATTTTTGAATGTCTGTTCTTTGAAATTAGCAAAAAAAAAAAAAAATCTATTATTTCATTGTTTTTCCACATAATCGGCCCATATCTTAAAATAGAACGTTGCGACTTCCGACTCATTTCGCCAGATCGGGTCACAAATGTAGACGGCGAGGCCCAGCCCGCGGCCGTACAGATATCTTGCAGGGTAATCCCGCTAGACCATGCCCACGAAGAGGCCACGCCTCTCGTGGAGTGCGCTCTGACACCCAAGGGGCACTGCAGGCCCTTAGAGGTGTAAGCCAGCGCTATGGCATCGACTATCCATCTGGATAGGCTCTGTTTTGATGCGGCAAGTCCCTTAGAACGTCCGCCAAACAAAACGAAGAGCTGCTCAGTCTGTCTAAAACCAGACGAGCGGGACACATAAGCTCTTAGTGCCCTTACAGGGCAAAGGAGACTCGCGTCCTTCTCCTCATTGAGAACCGGAAGGGCGGACAGGGAAATCACCTGGGCCCTGAACGGTGTGTTGAGGGATTTTGGCACGTACCCGTGCCTAGGTTTGAGTATGACCTTTGAGTCATTAGGCCCAAACTCCATACACGACGTGCTTACCGAAAGCACTTGTAAGTCCCCTATGCGCTTCACTGAAGCGAGAGCCGTAAGAAACACCGTTTTGAAAGACAGATGTTTCATGTCTGACAAATGGATTGGCTCGAATGGGGCACCATTCATGGCTTCCAAAACCATAGAAAGGTCCCACACCGGGACTGAAGGGGGCCTGGGAGGGTTCAATCTCCGAGCTCCCCTGAGGAAACGCACGACTAAGTCGTTTTTCCCCAGTGACTGGCCAGACACAGGTTTTGCAAACGTTGCTATGGCCACCACATATACTTTGAGCGTGGATGGGGTTCTGCCCTTATCCAGCAGCTCTTGAAGGAAGGAAAGCACTTCCGTAACCCCGCAGTCTACGGGTGAAAAGCCCTGAGCTTGACACCAAGCAGAGAACACGGACCATTTCGAGGAGTAGAGCCGTCTAGTAGACGGAGCTCTAGCCTGCGTGATCGTGTATAACACTCCCTCCGGGAGGTTTGCGGGTACCCGTTGATGGCCCATGCGTGAAGGGACCACAGATCCGGGCGAGGATGCCAAATTGAGCCCTCTGCCTGAGAGAGGAGGTCTCTCCTCAGTGGTACAGGCCACGGGGCAGTGGTGGTCAGCTGCATCAGGACTGGGAACCAAGTCTGGTTTGTCCAGAGCAGAGCCACGAGCAGCACTGGGCATCCATTTTCCCTGATTCGTTCCAACACTTGAGGCAGGAGCGAGACAGGGGGAAAAGCATATAGGGGACAGCGGGGCCAGACGTGGGCCAGCGCGTCCTTGCTTTTCGAGAAAAAGTTCGGACAATGAGCGTTTTCGTGGGACGCGAACAGGTCCACCTGCGCTCTGCCGAATGTTTCCCACAGCAGTTGGACCGTCTGCGGGTGCAGCGACCATTCTCCTGCTGGGACATTGTTTCTGGACAGTCTGTCTGGTCCCACATTCAGGCGACCAGGCACATGCGCTGCTCTCAGCGAGAGCAGGTTGTGCTGAGCCCAGACCAGGAGGCGTTCCGTCAGCCTGTAAAGGTTTCGGGACCTGATGCCGCCCTGGTGATTTATGTATGCCACCACTGACATGGTCCGACCGGACCAAGACGTGGTGACCTTTTATCTGGGGACAAAAGCGCCGTAGCGCGTTGTCGACTGCTATCATTTCCAAGCAGTTTATGTGAAGGAGCTTTTCCCGTTCTGACCACAGGCCAGCGAACAGTCTGCCCTCGAGCAGTGCTCCCCATCCCGAGGTGGAGGCGTCCGTAGACACCACCTTCACACTCGAGGAGGTCCCCAGACTCACACCTGACTGATACCAGTCGGTTACTTTCCAAGGTTCCAGAGCTGAAACGCACTTTAGATCGACCCTGAGGCGAAACAAACCAGCGGTCCATGCCCGTGGCGGAACTCGCGCTTTTAGCCATATCTGCAGTGGACGCATGCGAAGCAGGTCCAGCTGGAGTACAGAGGCTGCTGAGGCCATTAGGCCCAGCATTTTCTGAAACCTTTTGAGCGGGACTATAGAGCCGCGGCGGAAGGATTTCGCGACGCGCTGAATGTCTAGTCCGCGCTCCGGTGACAGGCGTGCTGTCATGGATAGCGAGTCCAGCACTGTTCCCAGAAAAGAAAATTTCTGACTGGGAGACAGCGAACTTTTCGCCCAATTGACTGAGGCCCAGATTCGCGAGGTGCTCGAGTAATGTGGCCCTGTGTTCTATGAGCTCTGAGTGTGATCGAGCTAGAATCAGCCAATCGTCCAAGTAGTTCAAAACTCGCATGCCCCGAAGCTTTGCCCACGTATCTGCGCGAATAGCTAGAGGTAGAATGAAGTCTGGGCTCTGGCCGCGGTATAACGGCGGCTCGAGAGCTCCGGTGTGCTGAGAACTCAACGCTGTGTTCACAGCGGGCAGCCTGGCCGCGCTCAGCTTCTCTATGACGGGTTGTGCAGAGAAGGCGAGCAGGGTCGGCGCCAGGACATACGTGTAGGGTATCTGGACTGTGTCAGTTGGGACTCATTCAATTCTACATTTAGGAAAGCTTTTAACATTTGACTCCTACCCGTAACTCAGGCCTGGCCCCACAGAGTCCGCGTCAAAATTGCCATTTGACACCTTTACGGCCTGAGAGTGTTTACCCAAACACCAATAAACTAGAACTCGCCGAGCTTCAAAAAAGATCTTATCGGCCTAACACCCCCTTTTTGCGGAGAAAGGAATGCCAGGCGGCCGGAAGTTTGTTCCTTCACCTAACACACACACACACACACACACACACACACACACACACACACACACACACACACACACACACACACACACACACACACACACATGAATCCTTCACTAACCTCCTAATTTAAAGACTTTACTGAGATATATTTTGATATGCTTGTATGTATGTCTGTTGCCCAGGTCCTATGGTTACCTGTGATAGTATCGTAGTTCTAAAATAACTACAAATGCTTGGAGATTATGCCTTTTAATGTAACTTTGCAGTATTATCCTCCTTACATGTCTTTCTTCATATCTTCAGAATCCTCTTGATCTGACCAAACCATATATACTGTATATGTGAACAAACCGTAACATGTATTTTACTATGTTTTACCATCTTTGGAGCGTTTCTGAATGAATTCTGCCACGGTCATAAAACATTTAAATGACTGTCCTGACAAGACAAAGAAACACTTTGGCCGCGCACTTTTCTCACCGGTGATTGGCTCATTCACGCGAGAGAAGGCGTGAACCAAAATGCCTTTAAGGAGACGCGCCAAGCTTCTCTCCCTCTCTTACCTCTTACCTCTTCCTCGCATCACCATGTAACTCCTTCGTGATATTCCTCCGGGGATCTTTTCTTTTGTTTTGTTAAGTTTTGTTTTTCCGTTCCGGATTCTGCTGTGTTCTTTTCCACGGACGAGTGGAATTAACGTAGCCTGAATTGTTTCTTTGGTAAACTTTAAGTCAACGGAGCTTTAAACCTTTGAAGTACGCGCCTCAGACACCTCCGCAGACCACGTGACGATCCAGACGGAACACGCATCATCATGCCTTCGAAGCAGCCACACAAAGAGTAACTGTGCAAGTATTCGTTTTATCGAGCTTTCAGCATTAAGATTGTGTTTTTCCGTGTTGTCTCTTAAAGGTTTAAATGTCCAGGTGAATTTTGCCAAACTGTGATCCTTACAGATCTCCTCTCTCTCTCTCTCACTCACTCACTCACTCACTCACTCACTCACTCACTCACTCACTCACTCACTCACTCACTCACTCACTCACTCACTCACTCACTCACTCACTCACTCACTCACTCACTCACTCACTCACTCACTCACTCTATCCCATGTAACGTTAGTAACTGTAACGTAGTTTTCATTTATTAAAATAGATTATATTCATTTATTGATTCTGTCTCTTGCTCATATACAAGTCCCTTTAATGTCCGATCCAGCTACGTGCTTTAAAAGTATGAAAAGTATTACTTTAACTAGCAGGCTATCTGTGTAAAACAGGAAGGTTGTATTCATGGCCAGAAATTGCCTTTCCTGCGAATCTCTGAGATGATTTCGGTGTGAGAATTGATAAAGATCGCATGATCAGTTTGCTGGACAAACGGATTATCAGATCACAAATTAATTCCACAGGGACTATCCTTAGAGTTGATATATGATAGACCTAATTGACCCTTCGCTAAGCCACGCCTGAAAACCGCCACTGGCCAATCGTGGCTTAGCAACCGTAACTAGGCGCGGGAGGTCTGTCAAGCTTTCGAGCGAGGGAAACATGCCGACGCGTTGTGCGTATGGATTGTGCAAATCTGATACCCGTTCTCCTAAAAGTTTGGACGGTGGGGTGGCATTTTTTCTCTTCCCGAAACCTAAAAGCCAAAGGGGAGAAATCCCGGGCGTGGATCAAGCAGTGTGGAGACCCATTTACAACTAAATGTCGACAGGATTAACAAAAAAAAAAAACGCCTATTGCTTGGAAATAATGGCGGTTCTTTGTTCATAATGCATATATTTGAACGTAAAATAAGACGATTAAAGGCAAGACGGAGGCTCACTGACATACTTTAAAATATATTTCAGCATTTTGTTAATCGACGGCCTACTAACGTTACCCCAGTATCTTTACCCCAATCCGACCGCGGCTCTCCCGGTGTTAGATTGATGGATAAACTGTTTGATTTGTAATTATTAGATTATTTTCACATTTCACTTACTCTGCTGTGGATGAACATAGCTGTTCCATTTGTGTGTTTCCCATGTGAATGGTCTGCTAAGGAGGCGGCTGCTGCTTGCGCTGGGACCTTAACGTTATAGGCTTTAGCTTCAATTGATGAAATTATTCTCTAATCGGTTGCATATTATGTCGTGGATATATCCCTCGAATGCATATGCTGTCCCTTTTGTCTTGCTCTCTCAGATATTTCACCTGTTCGCCAAAAATGACTAATTATCTCCTTGGGAATGTCTGACACCGGTGCATTCGCACTGTAATAGACGTGGCAGCCGCGAAAGCTTGACAGGCGTAGCAACAGTAACTAAGGAGGGCGGGGCTTAGCGAAGGGTCAATTGATATATTAATTTTTAATTATAATCCGTTTTGATTAAGTATTGATATACAATTGAGTAGGGATGTCACGGTACCAAAATTCCAGTAGTCGGTACCGATACCATTAAAATTTTACGGTTCTCGGTACCAATTTCGGTACCACAGCAAAATCAGTTTGAACTATTTTTCCAATTTATTTAATTATTTGAAAAAAAAAATTCAATTCAATTCAATGACTTTATTATTTATGACGGTACATTTATGAAAGCATTGAAGGGTACATGCTGTTTAAATGAAAATATTGATGATATTGAGAAATATTGCTTATAAAAAAATCAAGTGAAAAATAAGCAACCTTCTATGCACTTATTATTATTAGTAGTAGTATTTTTAATTAATGGAGACGTAGTTAAATCTATTGTACAGTAGCCTAATATAATTATTTCTGTCAATTTCTTTAAGTTAAACCAAACTTTTATTTTGACGGGTTGCCGTGAAGACCTTTGAGTTTCTGTGCGTGTATATGACGATATATTCTCAAATGAAATGGTAAAATGCTCATGAAGTGACTCAGAGATGAATTGAATCATGAATCATGTCACCATATCGTGAGGCAGCAGAGACTGAAAACAGCGCGAGCGTCACTCGTGCTTCAGTGTGTGTGTGTGAGGTAACGTTAAATGAAACCACGCGTCTGCGCCGTTCATTCACACAGAGACAAGCAGAACATGCAGGGTTAATATTTAAATAGTCTTTTTGCAGTTTAATATAAACAGACACCACATCAGCAGCGCCGCCGGTCACCATGTCTCAGCTAGGGTTGGGTACCGAAACTCGGTGCCAATAGGTAACCGGTTCCGACGTAAACGGTAGTAACCAGACCGAATAAGAACGAAAATTTCGGTGCCTGATTTCGGTGCCTAATGAGGCACACACACACACACTCACAAGGTCTCTCGCACTCTCCCTCTCCGCTGTTTCTTCTGTCTCGCATGCGCGCTCTTTCTCAGGTTTGGCTGCATTTCACGTGTAAAATTACATGTCAGAACGCCCTCTGGGTGTGCCGATAGTCTGAATCCCATATAGAATCAAGCCAATTCATTGGCTAATGGCGCAGGCGCCGCCTCGACGCACTTACGTCGTCATATTATGTTGGCGCGCGCGCGCCATCTGCTCCTCAGATTTCTCTGCCGAAAAAGGAAGCTGGTCGGCAGCGCGAGGAGCTTGGCAGCGTCTCGTTGCCTATTGAGAGAACATAGGTTACACCAGTAACCAGAGATGTTCTCTTTCATAGGTTCACTCAACGCTGCGTAGCTAAGAAGCAGTGGATTTGTAGGCTGCTGTATCACGTGCCGTTTGAACTGACGCGCTACAGCGATCTGTCACATTTCAAAGAGCCAAAACGTTATTTATTATGCAAATCTCGTAAAAATATTGACAGAATCTGACAGCTGTGGATTTGTTCCATATCAAAAGTAACCTTCTCTGTCTTGTCTGTCGGTGTCAGTGTCCTCTTTGTCCGCGATTTTTCTGTGTGAAAAGGGTCATTTGCGTGAGTTTCATGGTCAATGCGTGAGAGTTGGCAGCTCTGCCTGCTAGTAATCTCTATTAATCTCCAGTATTATTACATTGTTTGATACAATATTGTTTCATTTGATATTATGTAAATATGAATTTTTATTTTATATTGGTTTTATTATTACCATATGTTACCTGTATTTATATTGTTTAAAGATTTAAGTTAATATTGTGTCCAGTTTGGCCCTGTAAATAAAAGGGTATTATTTTTTGATAAAGTGTGTGCGGTTTCATTTTCTTAAGTACCGATTTAAGAACCGTTTAGGCACCGGAACCGTTTAAAAAATACCGAGTAGGTACTGGAATCGGATAAAACCCAAACGATACCCAACCCTAGTCTCAGCGCTTTCATGAAGCGGACGCAACTTCAAGCCCTTCGTGCATGCATGCGCATCCAGAACCGGGTTTGACCTGGTACTCGGTACCACCGGTACTTGGTACCGTGACGTTTAAAATTTTTTAGTACCGACTTGGTACTGAAGTACCGAATATTTTGACAACACTACAATTGAGCTAATTTTAACTCTCTGGGGTCGGCGGTCTCGCCGGCGATACCAGCTCACTTTTTTCCTTATCAGTGCAAAAGAGACTCAAATTACTCTGTTAATTTTGATCTTACATATAAGTGGTGTACATCATTCGATCCTGTTAAGTTTGTATTTTTTTTGTGGAACCTCATAATAAAAACAAAGTGTTGTGCTTTTCGCCTAATAAAGAAAAATAAACATGATACGCGTTCTGCGTTCTCTCTGTCAGTGAAGTCCATTCTGAAACGCGTCCGAAAAATCATCTGTAACTCTACAAATACTCAGTCAAACAGGTATACAGGCACACAGGCATGAAGCCTGAATTATCTTCTTTTAAATGAAGTAATTTATATAAAAATTTTTTTTTCTCATTTTATGTAATCTGTACGAAAAGAGAGAGATGATAGTCGTTCTCGTCTCAGCTCATTAAAGTTAATTTGACCACGCCCACGGAGCGCGCGCTCTATTCAAACACAAATGCTCTGAGGCGATCCACGCCCACTTCAGCTGGATAACCCACCGAAAGAGACTCAGATTTACGACGCTGTGAGGAATAATAGTACTATCTTAATAATTATCCTGGAAAAAAATACCTCAGAAGTAGGCTACAGGTAGTTTCATTTGGAGGAGCAACGGATCCAGCCGAGGAAATAGGTACATTCTTTATTTTCAAGTGCTTTGTGCTAATCGCGATATGGAATAGTGTCTGTAAACAAAAAGACTGTTTGAATCGCGTTTTTGTGTGTGAATGAATGAACAGCTTTTACCTAACTATATTCCAATACTGAGATGAGTAAAAATCAGTGGCGGGCCGTGCATTTCACACCTAGGCCTTCTGTCCTACCTGAATTAATAACTTTTAATAGTGTAGCAGCGCAAAGGCGCTATAATTGTTGTTTTTATTTTGCACCGGCAGTTATTGGGTTAATGCGGTGAGTTTGGAAAAGGCCGGTAGAGAGAAACGAGCGCGTGAGTTCGGCTATTTGTGTACAGTTGTTCTTGCGTTCCGATTATAAGTTCAGAAACGGAGCCTCCCTTATCTTGTCGTTCAATGGTTACAATAGTATGGATGTTTGAAAAAAAATTAAGTTTCGATCATAAATTTAAAAGAAAAATTAAGAAGAAAATCAGATTCACCACGGGAAAAAAGCATTATACTCACCAAAACTACTGATTATTTTTTACACAAAATCCATCCTTATTTCTTTCCTCAGGAAGACTTAAATTATCTGTGCGTTTCAGTTCCAACAATAACGAGTCTAATGCTGAAAGTCGAGTCCCGTCATATTTCTAGCATAAGTTTTAATTCGCTTTAGAGAGTGTCTGCTCGACAGAAGCAGTGGACACAGTCACCGCATAACCTGACGATGTGTACAGCTGTCCCATGCTCTCACACAGAGTTTTGAACGAAAGCAATGAGATCAGCGGGACTTTTGCCTTCAAAATCATTCGTGGCATAACTTACATTAGTCAGTTTTTACCCGGACAGATCGAATAGAGTTCCATGACTCTGCGTTAAACTCAGGCTGAATGAGGGATTTTTTCCGGTAGGTTTGAACCTGCTGGGGGTCAAGGAGGGAAAGAAACATTAATTTGTGGGTTGAAAAACTATTAAATCTACAGGAATATATTTTAGTTTGCAGTTCGCTACAGATGCGGATAGCCTACTGACTACCATTACGCGCTCTGAGCATCCAATCAAAGAACGTGAAAATGCTGACGTTTTTGTATGCCTGCTAGATGGCCCCGCTGCAGTCAAATCGAAATCTGATTGGCTGATTAAATCTGACTGCTTATCTGATTGGTTAAAGCAACGGTTTCATTGCCATTCATTGTAAGCTACAGGCGCCCGCACTGTCGATTCTGAAGGCAGATTTCTTTGACCCTGGCAACGCATGATGGCTGAAATATGATTGGATAAAAGCACTAAAATAAACATACACTACTGGAAGCAGCGCAACCAAGAGAAAAGCTATGAAATTAAGAGAATTAACTATTGGGAATAATTTAATACTCATTCATGGAAAAAATATATTAAAGTGCAAGTCAGTGATTCTGATAGTGTTTAGGCTAGCAGAGAAGGCCTTGCTGGCTCTGACGGCCCACCACTGGTAAAAATCGACTGAAATATGTTGAAATAAAATATTTTTGTATAAGCAACGTATTAAACTGCAAATTAACATTTATATGTCCTAATCATAAAAACGATATGTTACATATGAAAGACAAGATGTCGTTTTTACTGTAAAATACTGCCACATCAAATAAGCTTGTTTGCTAAGATGTTATTATAGTGTTTGTTCGATTGTAAGCTATATTCAAACTAATTAATCCGCAACTGTGAAATATGTATGATAAAATGTATACTTTAGTATATAATACAAAGAAAGATTACATTTGAAATATAGTTAAAATTTTAATTGTTGTTGTAATTGTAACCTTTTTATTAAAATAGCAAAAATATATGTAGGCTACATATAAATAAATCTTAGGTAAATCTTAAAAGCTCAATATAAGCCTCCTCTTTAAATTATTTGTATTGTGTTTTATTAGTGACACATTTGGGATACATTCCCAAACTTTCTGTAAAAACAGTATGATAATTAACTGCACAATTACTAGAAATTTTTACATTTGATATTATACAATTTGCAAGCACAATTTGAAAAATAAATAAATAATTGGAACTGTGAACCAATTTTGTATTATATAGGCATATATATATATATATATATATATATATATATTGTCATTGCATTCTTGTGGCTCAGTGACACACCTGAATGAAAGGGTCATTAGTATGCAGCCCCATTATGCGCTCATTATGCGGGCCCATTGTCTTCTCAGGTGTGAATCACAGCAGGTCACACCCCTGCGCATATTGCCTTTCCAAACAAAAAGTGTCATTTTTAAATTTAAACCAATCTATTGTTTTATGTGAATGATAAGGCAGGATGATTTTCAGATCATTTTGAAGAAAAAACTCTAGGCGACAACATCCATTAGTCAAAAGTCTTGTGGACAGATATTTAGTATGTGTTTTGTGGCCTTATTTCAGAAACTTTAAGTTTTAGTTTTTTCAATAACCACGCATAAACAATATTCTCTCAAAAATACAAAAATGTACATACATGTTGATAACACATTATGGTAGCCCTGTGTGTGCTAAATAGAGTGTAATTACACCTTTGCCAGTAATATGTTTATAAGCAACTGAAAAAAGCACAAATGTCAGAGTATGTCAAAACATCTCAAGGACCCCAAAAACACCTTGGACCCCAGAGGGTTAACCTGTCTGTAAAATATGGTCTACATATGCAATTAAAGGAGAACTCCGGCGCAAAATGAACCTTTGGTCTAATTACACATTGTTACCTAGTCAACCGTTATCTGAGATTTGTTTTCATGATTATCGAATGTAAATAGTTTTATCTCTAAAAACAGTTTAGCCTATAAAGCTAGTATAACGCTAGTATATTGGGCATAGTGTAATGACAAATAAAAATCGCTTGTTAATACCACTAACAAGGCTCAAAATAGCCCCACACTAGCACGGTAGCATAATGAGGGTCCCTACCTTCAAACCGAAGCATTGAGAACTTTGTCAGTGTCCAGACAGTTTAATAAGAAGATATTTTAAACATACAGTCAACTTCGCGTATACAGGCAGAAGCCATCTTTGAAATACAGTCTTTACCAGTCGATCTACGAACACCGATCCAGAGAATTTTTAATGCAGTTGCTGAGAGGGTGCTAGATAGACGAGGGGAGCTGCGCAATTATATAGCCTAAATATTATCTATGTATACTATTAATAAATGAGCAAAACTTGGCCACTCAATATTTAATATTAAATTATTTTATTTTCCACAATTAAAGTTTTCATTTTACTAAATTGAACAAGCGCAACATTCAGCATTCAATCAAATATTCTTAAAGATTTATTATTAATAATGTTATTTCAACATAATATCTCGTTATTTCGACATAATATGTGTGCGTGCATAAAGCAAGATGTGCATTTGTAAATCCGGTGACGCGTGTGCATTGATTTTTATTAAGAAACTAGTTTTTTTTCTGTGTCAGTGTCAGCTGCAAGATGAGGCTGACGATCGCCATCTCCGTAGTGAACGCGCATATGAAAAATTCACATATTGGATTACATAATCAGGGAGTAACCCATTTCTTTTCGTTTTGAATTGTTTCGCTTAAAGACATTTCAAGCTTTCTATAGATATATTTCTCATGTCTGTGAGGCATACGCTGAGTTTCGGTTAATTCATGATGAGATGCGCTCCAGTTCACGTACAGTGCAAGTGACCGCCCCGGCGCCATGTCATGATTATATTGTCTGCTATATTTGCTTCTTATTTATTAAATCCAGGCAATTGGTTGATGAAAAATGTATTAAAATTAAGATACAATTTATACAAAACTAAATTCACTTTAAAGAAAGGCTTTCTACAAAACAAAACTTAATGAAGTGGTCAAAATCATGTCTCCCGATATATTGCACATCCTATACTCATGCTGTTCACTTTTCATATCATATTAGTAACAAAGACAAAAAAGCAAAAACACATCCTACCTTTAGAAAAGCTGCAGTCAACGAGTGGAAGTGTTAAACTTTCTCAGAACGAGGTCTTTCCATTCATTGCGTATTTTCTTCTGCTGCTAGTGACGTAATTAATCGCCTGTCGCAAGTGCAAATGCAAAGTCGCAAAGCTGATTTAATCATGGTAAAACTAAATTAATTTACAAAATAGTTTTTTATTATATATATATACACTCACCTAAAGGATTATTAGGAATACCTGTTCAATATCTCATTAATGCAATTATCTAATCAACCAATCACATGGCAGTTGCTTCAATGCATTTAGGGGTGTGGTCCTGGTCAAGACAATCTCCTGAACTCCAAACTGAATATCAGAATGGGAAAGAAAGGTGATTTAAGCAATTTTGAGTGTGGCATGGTGGTTGGTGCCAGACGGCCCGGTCTGAGTATTTCACAATCTGCTCAGTTACTGGGATTTTCACGCACAACCATTTCTAGGGTTTACAAAGAATGGTGTGAAAAGGGAAAAACATCCAGTATGCGGCAGTCCTGTGGGCAAAAATGCCTTCTTGATGCTAGAGGTCAGAAGAGAATGGGCCAACTGATTCAAGCTGATAGAAGAGCAACTTTGATTGAAATAACCACTCTTTACAACCAAGGTATGCAGCAAAGCATTTGTGAAGCCACAACACGCACAACCTTGAGGTGGATAGGCTACAACAGCAGAAACCCAACCGGGTACCACTCATCTCCACGACAAATAGGAAAAAGAGGCTACAATTTGCAAGAGCGCACCAAAATTGGATAGTTGAAGACTGGAAAAATGTTGCCTGGTCTGATGAGTCTCGATTTCTGTTGAGACATTCAGATGGTAGAGTCAGAATTTGGCGTAAACAGAATGAGAACATGGATCCATTATGCCTTGTTACCACTGTGCAGGCTGGTGGTGGTGGTGTAATGGTGTGGGGGATGTTTTCTTGGCACACTTTAGGCCCCTTAGTGCCAATTGGGCATCGCTTAAATGCCACGGCCTACCTGAGCATTGTTTCTGACCATGTCCATCCCTTTATGGTCACCATGTACCCATCCTCTGATGGCTACTTCCAGCAGGATAATGCACCATGTCACAAAGCTCGAATCATTTCAAATTGGTTTCTTGAACATGACAATGAGTTCACTGTACTAAAATGGCCCCCACAGTCACTAGATCTCAACCCAATAGAGCATCTTTGGGATGTGGTGGAACGGGAGCTTCGTGCCCTGGATGTGCATCCCACAAATCTCCATCAACTGGAAGATGCTATCCTTTCAATATGGGCCAACATTTCTAAAGAATGCTTTCAGCACCTTGTTGAATCAATGCCACGTAGAATTAAGGCAGTTCTGAAGGCGAAAGGGGGTCAAACACAGTATTAGTATGGTGTTCCTAATAATCCTTTAGGTGAGTGTATATATATATATGCCTATATTTATATGTGTGTAGTTAAGTTAATTATATGTCATAAGGGGGCACAGTGGTAGTGTGCCTTTTGCGTCTCAGCGGCTGAAATAGCTTTCCGAGGCAGGGTGATGTGCTGACCAGAGGTGAGGGGGCACAGTGACCTAGGTGGCCGGGCCAGGCCCCCTGGGGCCCCCTCGTGGCGCCGACCCTGTGTACATTGCTTTCTGTTTGTTTGCGAGTCGAGTTTTCCTTTGCTTCAGCTGTGCTGAAAGAGATGGAGTGATAATGTGAAAAAGTGTGAATGGGGGTGCCGGGGAGAAGAGAAATTGGTTGTTAATCTTGCTTGCTGTGGTGAGGAAGTGTAGAAGACTCGACCTGAGAGAATAAGGTGGAAAGGCTGAGGGCTGGAAAAGGAGAGAGTTGAAAAGAAGTACAGATGCAGGTTGCCTCTTCAGGCCATGAGAGGTGCAGTATCTTGGTTTTTCCTCTTCCTCACTTATACATCAATCTAAATCCTCTGGCGCTCCCAGACACCTTTTCTCTATTGCTCTAATTTGATAGTCTGTTTGTGTCTGACAGTGTGTGGGAGCAGGTAAGGAGGTTTAGCATAGTCTTATGAAGTCTTTTGAATTGCAGAGTTTCTGTGTTATTATGTAAAATAGAAAGTTCATTTGAATTACTGACACAAACCTCATTTTAGGCTTGTTTTTTCCTCTTCTATGAAAGAATAACCGTCTTGTTCACTCTGTTCTTCTAATATTAGTAATGTGCCTGAGGAGGGTTCTCTTCAAGAGATAGTTAACTTTATTAAAAGTTTAATGATATTTTGTTCACCCTCATGTCATTTCATAATTACAAACATTTTACTTTCTTCTGTGGAACAAGAAAGAAATGCTGTAGAATGTGCTAGTCCGTCTTTTCCATGCAATTCCAACAAGTGACGACTGTAGCTTTTACGCTTTGAAAAATAAAAACAAATGCTGTGTTAAAAACAGAATAAAAATTAATCCCAAGCGTTTTAATGCGTTAAAAGTATTTAAAGTCCCCCTGTAGTCAATAATTGTAAAGTTTTAAACTTAAAACTCATCTTTGATCTAGCCTGGGTTTCCCCATACTGCCTTGCCGCAGCGCGATTTTATTCACGCTGCTAGGTAGTCTGGATACCATGGACCAAATTTTCGCCTCATCTAGGGAACCAATCACAGAATGGGGAGGGAGTAGCAAGACGATGACGACATCTATGCGACACACCGAAGCAGTTTGTTTATACCTATGGATCCAACATGGCAGCAGACACGAAGTTACCTTTCGATGCAGCCTTACGGCCGTCTCATCACGCGAGCGGCACTTGAGCAGCGTAACTACATCGTCACTGCAGCTGCGCGAGAGTATTCACACTGGAAGCGTTTGTACAGTGTCACAGCAGCGGCTCCAAAGCTACATATATAAGCAAGCAATTCTTTACAACGACAACTATACATTTGTTTTTAGAAGTTGGTCATTTATAACATTGATAGTCTTGAAAGTTTGTAATGGGGAGGTGTACAACATTCGCATATAAATGTTAAACAACAAAACAACCCAGAAAATGGCTCCAATCTATTAGTTTCAGTCATACTTTCGATATGTTTACAAGACTGCAACTCCGCGGATAAAAAACAAAACACACAAATAATCCCCACACTCTGGTTTGATTTGGGTTGTGCTAGCCTATGTAGCTGTCTGTGTGTTACATAAGCTAAAAGAACGTTTATATATAATATTTTCTGGTTGTTATTATTATTATTATTATTAACAAGTTTTTACCGGGTAGCCTAAATCTACTATAAATATTTTTGAGTCTTTATTTTCTTTTATTTGCCTACTCAAGTTCTTGTTAAAACTCACTAGACATGCTTATTCTGTGCATTTTGGGCACTTTTTGTGTGAAATCATATTTATTTTTGGCCATCAAAAGTGTGCTTTCACTTTAATTGAGCGTGACCAGTGCAGCAAAAACAGATTCGACGCCGAAACCCCCGCTTCACTGCTGCTCACGCGACGCTCCTGCTCGATGCTCACGCGCTGCTCCTCCTCCTGCTCCCGGTGTGAATGCACTCATTGATTAACATGCACGCCGAAAAAAATACGCGCCGCTCACGCATGCGGTGTGAAACGGCCTTTAGATAAACGCCATTGTGTACACATAAATCTCTGACCCATCGTCTTCTTCCTCGTCTAATTTCTGTCGCTGTACATGCGTCATCTGGTATAATTGAAACGATTGGCTATGAGCTACGTACAGGCGCATTTGATAGACATTCTTAGCACCCAATAAACAGCTCTGGGCATTCGTAAACCACGCCTCAAATACAAGAAAATGAACGTGGTTCCCAGACCCAAGTCTCAATGAGACTTGGGTCTGACGTTAGGCAGACTATCTTTGATCACAAAAAGTATAATTTAAACGTTTTTTCCTTGAAAAAAAATTCTTCATGCCTTAAAATAGCTTGAATGTATCTCTACACTCTTGCCTCGTTTAGTATACGCGGTTCTATAAATATGCAAATTAGCTCCGCCTCCACTCACTCACACCAAAGGAAGCCCTTTTCGCGTGCACTTTTCTCCAAGCTGATTGGTGTGTTCACGCCAGAGGAGGCGTGACCAGAAGTGTCTTTAAAGAAGATAGGGGTGGGCGCTATACCGGTATGAACGTGAATACCGGTATTATCTTGTGCCATGATATGGATTTTGCGATACCGAGGATACCGTAATCATAAATTCAAATTTTGCAGTTATATTGTTTTGTTCAATTTGGTACTCTTTACAACTAACACTAATGACGATACAGAATCGAATACGCTGTTTAAGGAAATGACTGATTTGGCGCTTCATACGCGTGAAGTTGCTGAGGCGATTAACCGCTGTCCTGTGACGCGTTCAATGAAGGACCGTATAACGTAGAACACATCGCTAGTGCTAAGCGGCTGTTCATAAAGGATGCATCTTTTGCGGTGGAATGGGAAATAACAAGGTAATGAGACGCAAGTTTGACTTTTAACTTGAGCGCAGCATTTTTAGAATGCCGTTTCATTTGCGAGACGCGGGTGCAACACCAAAGCAAGTTCCTCAAGCACAAACAAACATTAAAGTTCTAGGCTACTTTATGTTTGAGATGTCATGTTTTCATGAAGGTTGAAAGCTGCTATTATTATCTTTGACTTTGTTTTTACAAAACATTTACTGCTAATAATATTATCCACGTGGAGACATTTCCCCAATGTAACGTTAGGCTATGAATAACAGGACACGACACACACATAAGCGCGCGCATACACACGACACACACATAAGCGCGCAAACACACACACTGGTCCACTATCTGTGTGGGGACTCTCCATAATGGGGTTTATACTGTACAAACTGTAGGCCTTTATTCTGTCTCCTTACACTAATGAATTAGTTTGTATGAAAATGTTCATTGTTTTTTTCTTGTATACTTTTAAGTTCTATTTATTTGTTTTTTTCTTGTATACTTTTAAGTTCTATTTATTTGGTGCTTTGTTCAATCTCAAACCATTATTTTATTTTTATTATTAAGATGTCTGCACAAGAGTTAACTGTAATCTGTGCAAACATTAAACTTAAATGAAACGTCTCGCTTTGGTCTACACTGGAAGTGTTCTGCTCGCTCTGCTAAAGCTAAACTATAATTACTAAAACTGAAACTAAATAAAATTAAAAAAAACTATATAGAAATGTGTTTGCAAAATAAAAACTAACAAAACCATTAATGAAACTAGCTAAAACTAAACTGAAATTTAAAGCAAAATTGAAAACGATATTAAAATAAAAACTAATTTAAAAAAGCAAAACTATAACAACAGATATTCCCGGAGACAGAGCACACCCGAAGACGGCTCTCACTCAGAAATCAATAAAGTCTTCATTCGCTGCCGGTTCTCATTATGACAAGAGTGAAGACGAGCAAAAAGTGGAAAGACATAACAAGTACATTCAGGCCTACCTTATGTTGCACGTTTGCACTTTTTGAGAAAAAAAAAATGGCACAATAAAAAAAAATATGTCCAATGAAATGCCTCACCTTTTTCTAGTTATCTAGTGTTAAAATACATATTTTGCCTGTAATTTAACTAAGGTGTACTAAAATGTGATTCCAATTTTTTTTCTCATATCGTGATATAATATCGATATCGTCCGGACAGTGAAAAATATCGTGATATGAATTTTTGCTCATATCGCCCACCCCTAAAAGAAGACGCACCAAGCACCTCCTCTCTCTCTTCGCTCTTCCTCCATCATGTGACGCGCTCTTGACTCTTGCCTTCTCTTACCTCCTTCGATCAGATGTAACCTTCGTACTCGTGATCCCCGCCCCGGGGGATCTTTTCTTTTCCTTTCTTTTGTTTTGTTTTTCCTTTCGACTTTGTTCATTTCCCCAGACGGGTAAATTAACTTAGCCTGAATTGTTTCTTTGGTAATCTACGTCCAAGACCTTTAAACCTTCGTTTGAAGCACGCGCTTCAGACCCGCAGCAAACCATGTGACGCTCCAACGGAACAGACCAGCCGATACAAAAGACCAACGCAGCCGGGCTCAGACACATGAGAACCATGCAAGTATATTTGGGTTACAGAGCTTTCAGAGCATTAAGACTGTGTTTTTTCCGTGTTGTCTCTCAAAGGTTGTAAAGTCTGTAATTTGCCACCGATCCTGTGATCCTTACGGATCTCTCTCTCTCTCTCACTCTCTCCCTGTTTCTTTCACTTTCAGATTCTTTCAGTGTTTTGTTTTCTCCGTGTTATTTGTTGTATATACATTTATTCCTGGAACGTTATTAACCGTATACGTAGTTTTCCTTTATTAAATTCATTATATTCATTCATTGATTCTGTCGTGTTTTGCTCATATCCAAGTCCCTTTAATGTCTCGATCAAAGCTACTAGCTTTACAAATTTATTGATACTTAAAAGATATCGTTATAGAACAGAAAAGTTGATCCTCGTGGCCAGGGGAACAGCTTCTCTTGAAAGTCTATGAAGTAAGATAATTTTGTGAGGTTTGATGGAGATCGAATGATCAGGCTTGCGGGACAAGCAGATGATTCGATCATAAATTAATCCCCTCAAATATTATTCTGACAATTGAGCTAATTTTAACCTGTCTGTAAAATATATGTACATGTAGTTGATCATAATCCCTTGTGGTTAATTGCCGATGTATAGATATGAATGCAGATCCGGGTAACATATTATCCCCCTCTTTGGGCGATTTAACATGTATAAGTATCTGGTTCAAACCCGTATGAATAATTATTAATTATGAATTATTAATTATTGAATACATATTCCCCAAAACGACCCTGGATACTTTACACAGTACAATAGTTTTTTGTAAGGAACACAGGACATTTTAGTCTATTGTATTGCATGTGTTGTATAGATCACTTTTATGGTGCTGTAACTGTTATGTGAAGCTTGATATCCCTATTTTACTGTCATTATGTTGAAAAGAGTGGCCAGGATAGTCTGCAAAAAAGAGTTTCAGTTTCTCTTTATTGATGAAATGTCTTTTATTGAAAACTTTTTGTTACCATTTTAGTTTAATTTATTCAGTAGTTTATTCATGTATTTTTTTTCATTCATGTATTAATTCATTCTTTCGTTCATTTATTTTTTCATTAATTTATTTACATAGAATGTTCTTGCAGACTGATCCTCAAACAGCAGTTATATATGGGACGATTTTAGTATCAAAATGATTAACACGTGCAAGCACACTTATCAATGAACTTGATACATGTTGCAGAAATGTTTTATCCATGCCTTTCAACTTGTGTGTGCAAAATTCAAAATTGAATGAATGTGAAGCAATTTGTACAAATAGAGACATTTTTGTGAATACAAATGTTTTCCTTTGTATTAGTGTATCATAATTTGCACATGCAACACAGAAGACATGCATGTGTGGATCAGGTGACGCGCGTGCATTCATTGACTCGATTCATTGAGTCGATCCTATTTGATTCATTTGGATTTTGAGACTTTCATTTCGCGGGTTTCGCCTTGCACGATCCACACACAGCTGTCTGAGAAAAGCTGCTACCACTAGATGGCAGTATTCTGCTAAAACAGACAACGGCAGCATAATCAAGCGTTCTTCCGCATTTAAGACGCTTAATGAGAGTGATATTGAAGCACCAAATTTAGTACACAATAATATAGGCCTACCCTATTAATAAAGCATACTTTATAGAGGCAAACATTACGTCAGATTATGAACAACACCCATAGAAAACCATTATAAAACGCTTAACGTGCAATCGCGCGTTGCACCTTTGGAACTGAGTTTAAATATCACCGTCTTACTGCATTGACGTTAAGCTTTTTCTTTATAATATGCTCTATGGGAGGAAAACTATATAGCCTACAGACAAGAGACTACATGAACGCAACGCACGGCGTTTCAAGTTAATACAATTTTCCTTCCTGTTAAAAAAAAGGTGAAATTTCGCAGTTGCGTTCATATTATATGCTTATTTTTATCTGACTACACATTGTGTACATAGTATACAAGCAGGAATTTGAAAATGTCTGTTTTTAAATATTAAAGACGATTTTCGCAGTACATTTGTTTTCCCTTGACCCTTAAGCCATAGGCTATAGTCTTACTATAGCACGATGAGTTTTAACAATATGCAACCATTGTATATCGACATGAAATATTAATTGAAAATCAACTGGCGTAGCGGGCCTGTAGCTGCATATTTCTACATGAGAATGCTTTGACGCGCTAACCACAGCTCATGATGCACAAGGGAACGTCTGCCAATTCCACTAACTGCGTTAAAACCACTGATCTATAATGTCATTCTATATAGATCAGTGGTTAAAACGTATAATTTGTTTTAATTCAAATTACTTTTTAAATTTAATAACAGACATTTTCAAATTCCAAAGCTCGTAGAAGGTTTCTGTAAGACTGACTTACAAGTAAAATTTGGACAATACTTCCCTTCATGTAGCCTGTATTCTGCAGAAAAATACTGTAATTCACCAAAAGGGTTTTTTCATGTTCAAAATGGTTGTAGTATGTTCAGTGACTAGACTGGCTTACTACAGGTGAAATTGCCCCAATAACTCCCTTCATGTAGCCTATTTAGTAAACAATTATTATTTTATAAAAAAATTACTGTAATTAACCAAACGGGTTTTTGGTGACTTACTACAAGTGAATAATGTAAAATTTCACCTGACTTGTCACTAGGAACGTACTACAACCTTTGGAACATGAATAGAAAAACAATTTACAGTAAATTAAACAATTGTAGGCTACTGTTCAATCGAGATATTGGCTGGACATAGTACAGTAACAGTAGGCTAAGTCAGTCTGCCCACTAGACTTCCAAGGTTATAATATAACCTTGGAAATATGTTCATTTGAATGAATGACTGGACGTTTATATTTTTTTGACTGTGAGTGGAGTTTGCAGATGGTCCCTTTATAAAATGAGGCGAATATCAAACCTAAAACTTACTTCACTGCACTCTCGGACCGGTTGCTCTCCCATTCACATGCAAAGTTAAACGCAACTGCAGAATTTTTATTTCATGTTAAGCTTTTTCTTTTTAACAGGCTCGGGAAGGAAATGTTATTAACTTGAAACGCCGTACATTGCGTTCATGTAGTCTCTTTTCTGTAGGCTATATAGTTTTCCTCCCATAGAGCATATTATAAAGAAAAAGCTTAACGTCAATGCAGTAAGACGGTGATATTTAAACTCAGTTCCAAAGGTGCAACGCGCGATTGCACGTTAAGCGTTTTATAATGGTTTTCTATGGGTGTTGTTCATAATCTGACGTAATGTTTGCCTCTATAAAGTATGCTTTATTAATAGGGTAGGCCTATATTATTGTGTACTAAATTTGGTGCTTCAATATCACTCTCATTAAGCGTCTTAAATGCGGAAGAACGCTTGATTATGCTGCCGTTGTCTGTTTTAGCAGAATACTGCCATCTAGTGGTAGCAGCTTTTCTCAGACAGCTGTGTGTGGATCGTGCAAGGCAAAACCCGCGAAATGAAAGTCTCAAAATCCAAATGAATCAAATAGGATCGACTCAATGAATCGAGTCAATGAATGCACGCGCGTCACCTGATCCACACATGCACGTCTTCTGTGTTGCATGTGCAAATTATGATACACTAATACAAAGGAAAACATTTGTATTCACAAAAATGTCTCTATTTGTACAAATTGCTTCACATTCATTCAATTTTGAATTTTGCACACACAAGTTGAAAGGCATGGATAAAACATTTCTGCAACATGTATCAAGTTCATTGATAAGTGTGCTTGCACGTGTTAATCATTTTGATACTATAATCATCCCATAGTTATATGAGTACTTTTATATTAAAATGATTACATTATTGCATATTATTGAATAATGTTGCTTTTGATATGTGTAGTATTTTGATTTAGTATTTTAGTATATTAGTATAGTATATTATACACTGATTTTTCCTTTTTTATTTCTCATTTTCTCCTCCCTCACTCTCTGGCACTGCTTTCCAGTCGGTTACCACGGAAACAAGGCTCGGTGTTGTATTGTACGACGGGCATTATTCTTCAGTGGCTCCGCTCAGATACGTAAGTGTTCCAAACCTCTTTTCCTCCACTCCTTTCTGCTGTTTCATTACTCCCCTCCCCCATCCTCTGTCTGCTTTGGCTCTTCTTTTTCTTTCAGTAAGAGACGCCGGTGTTTAATCAATGCACAGCTGGTGTACAGGGCGCACACATGCACTTATACATACTCAAAGCAATGTCAAACATAATTGCACATACATTCAATATCACTCACTGACTCACTCACTCAGATCAACTCTGCTTCAGCGGCTGCAGAGTGGAGATGCCTAAAGTACCGTTCACCATGCCTCTTAGTTTGACTCATCTTCTCAGACAGCTTTCACCGCAACCCATATAGAAAACGCATTATGTACTGTTGTTGTTTTGTTTTTTTCTTTCACATCTCTTCTGTTTTCATGCTGATATATTCGTATGCACAGAAGTCCCTGATAAAAGCCTGTTAGGGATATGAATGACATCATTCAGGCTACGTTCACACAGTCAGTGTTTGGTATTGACAACAGTGTTTATTTACAGCTGTGATTCTCGAATTGCCCTGTTTGTGCAGAAGTAGGGCTGGGCAATATGTTAATATGCATGAAAAATACATCATGTTGAAATTTTTCATATCAGTCGATATCATAATTATCACGATAAATGTCTTTTTTTTCAAGTTTAAAGGCAGATCTTTGCTCCTGAGTGAGGTGAACATTTCACAAATTAATATTACATGTTTTGTCTCTTAGAAATTCACATATAACAGTAGCTTGAGTTGGGATGCAGATGTAAATTTGTTCATCAACAAATCATCTGTAAAAATTGTAACAACCTCATTTTTTGGGGTAAAATTTGATTGGGTAAAATGTAGTATTCCATAGTATTTGGATCATGCTAACCACAGGTAAAACCACGCATTGCACCTCACTACCATGGTAAAAAATAACTGTATTATTGTTTATGTGGTATTTGTTATGAAAAGCAGTAGCCTAAAGACATTTAGTAATAAAAATGCATAAAAAAACGTCTCGGGTTACTATTGTAACCATCAGGGAACGAGACGCTGCATCGATACTCAACGCTTTGGGGAATGCCTTCGGCATGTAGCATTTGAAGTCGACTATGGAATTATTCCAATCTCGATTGGTGTAGCGTCATTACGTCACTCGTGACGTCGCATGTGACGGTGATCCGGAAGCTATAAAAAGGTCACAGGAAACAGGAAATGTTAGCTTCTGATTGGTCAAAGCAAATCGTTCTCAGGAGCGCGGGATGCAGTGTGGCTGAGGGATGCAGCGTCTCGTTCCCTACTCAGGGAACGAGGGTTACAATAGTAACCCGAGACGTTCCCTTTCGTAAGGGAACTCCCGCTGCATCGATACTCTACACTTTGGGGAGCAAATAGCCACGCCGCCACACTGAGAGAAATAAGCCCTGGTGTGAAGCATCTGGCACACTCACGGACAATAGGAATGAGTAGAGGGCAGATCCAAACTAGATTGTCATAAGATTTGGTGTAAGAAGGGGAGGTCTGGAGCCGGAGGCTCAACTGACCCCATGGAAGGGAACCCTGGACAGTAGAAAGTATTAGATGAGAGGACAAGGCAGAAGTGCACCTCGTACATCAATTATGAGAGGTTTCCGCAGATAACCAACTGTCTAATTGATAAAGGAGAATAGCTCCTAGCCCTTGATACATATCTAGATGGACTAACTCCTCCCAGCCCAAGGCCTAACATAGGGGCCTCCAAGGCTATGACCTTGACCATCTGACACATGCGATGGAGGATGGAATACCGTAAGAATCATAATATTGCCTACAGGGGCAGAAATAAAGTAGAGTGGCTCCCACGCCATCAAGTAAGAGGGGGCAGCACCACCGCTCTTCAGGGAGTAGAACGAGCAGGAAGCAGACTCAATAGATTCTTACATATCACATAAAACTCATATATTTCATATATCTGATATATCTCATCCACAGGACATGATGGGTGCCAGGGATAACCTGTCAGCCTGATGCCAATAGGCTGGATGACAGGATTCATCCTCCGATCTACAGGAACATGGAGTTTTTTATTGGGAATGTCCCTACGTGCTCACCCTTAGAAGCTTGCGGAGGGCACTGAGGCCGCCACAGAGGCCCTAAACATGAACGGGAGGTCCCGTTAGAGAACAGGATGGAACCCCAGTACTGAAGCCTGTGGGCAGTATTTAACTGGGTTCAATGCCGTACCTAACCTTTTTTTTAAAATATTTAGTTCCTAGTAGAGTGGGGTTCTAGAATGGATAACCTAACCACCTCGGTGGAAAGGGCAACCTATTTATGGGTTGGTCCCCCTCAGGGGCCAGACCCATAGTCTCCATAACTCTGGCCGTGGATGAAATATTGTACCATCGGCCTGGGAAAGAAGATCTCTCCTAATAGGGACTCGCCATGGAGGACTCTCCAAGAGACTAATAAGGTCCGAAAACCAAATTCGGGCTGGCCAGTACGGAGCTACAAGGAGTAAGCTCACACCCTACCTCCTGACCCTTTCCAGAACCCCAGGGTGCAGAGCGATCGGGGGAAAAGCGTACAGATGTGACCTCGGCCACATCTGTACCATGGCATCCAGGCCCAAAGGAGCTGGATGTGAGAGAGAGTACTAGAGCGGACAGTGTGAGTTCTCATGAGAGGCAAACAGGTCAACCTCCGCCCGGCCAAACTCTCTCCATATAACAGGGCTCCAGACTGTGACCAAAATTTGAGTGTGCGACTGAATTTTACATCCAGTCGCACATGTGCGACCAGTAAATTTGCCACACGTTAAACGTGGAAGGGGCGCGCCAATGAATCCGGAATGAGTGGCAGGCCAATGAGTGTGACAAGAATAGGGAATGGCCACTGTAAGTGGCTAATGTGTGGAGAGGGAGGGTCCTAGAGATAATCGAGCGCGTGTAAACGTCTGTAGGAAGGAGACAGAGACAAATATCACAACCTGCTATGTGCGTCTGAGCAATGAGCAAGCACTCTATCGACTTGTTGCCGAGCAGCGAATGCAAACAAAATGAAAGTGGAACGAAAATACGCTACTCATTTATGCTTCACGGACCGTTTATTAGTTTGGACCAATAATAGACAGTGCAGCATAGACAGTAAAATGAAGCCCCGAACTTGCCAGTCGCGGGCCGATCTCGATCACGCGACACTGTTACTTGGAGATCCAGTGAAGAAATCCATTGAATTCGCCTCAGAATTAATAACATCATCGCTACGAGAAGCATTGAATCCAGTGAGAAACATTCCGATTCGGCGCAGAGTTCTCTGTTATAAACCATAGATATGAGATCAAACAGCGCTGACGTGGAAACTAGGAGAAACACTTATAGAAGGCTTTCAGTCCACAAATCAGCAACATTCACCATGGATTTAGGCTAATGTAGTAACTCTAACCATAAATATGATATTGTGACAGAAATAGTCAAACGCTTACAAGTACTACACATCTTTTTCCAGCACTTCAAAACTATAATATAATATATAAATGTTTTTTTTTTATATGATGACCAACACATTTTTTGTTCATCCTTCAAAGATTGTTGTAAAACGAAAAATTTTAAGATGTTGGAAAACACTTATTTAAAAAAAAAAAAAAAAAATTACCATTGTAAACAGTAGGATGTTTATTGGCTATTTTCACTCCTTTAACCTGTTAAGCTGCAACCCCATTTTTGAAAAATCCCCAGATATGGCATACCCAAACTGAAACAGATACAGTTCATGAACCCTTTGTACTAAAAGCACAAGAAAGATCTCATTTGAAAGCTGACACCTGGAAGTTTATTGTAAATGTAGAATGAATTATTGTCATAATGAAAAATAATAGTTATAAATAGCTTCAAAGTTTTTATACATTAAGTTATTATACATTTATTTTTATGAAACATCTTCATGAAAATAAAATTGAAGTTGGCATTGTAGCAATCTAGAAATGCACTGCAGCTAAAGCCACATGTCTGACCATGTTATATTTAAAATCTGAAGATGATAAGTCTAAAACTCTGTATTTAGTTCAATGTTTTTCAAGATCATGTCATATGACTTTATTTTGATTAGACTCTAAAATGCAAACTGGTGTTTATTGTCATCTTCTAGCATCTATTCAGTCTATTGTCTCTATTATTTTGTGTTGCTAAACGAGCCCCATTCAGTCTCAGTCTCCCCTGCACACATTCACACCTCTCCAGCCTGGTTATGGCTCTAAATATGCTTTTCTTTTGTCTACATTATAATCACTAACGACTGGCTATTCACACTGTTTCAATCCCTCATCTCTTTTACCAAAGTTCTCACTTCACAGTGAAACTGTATCAAATGCCCTTTTTGAAAAAAGAAACATAAGCATTCCTATTTAGAAAAAAAAACATAAAAATGACAGCGAAGTTAGGTGGCAGGCAGGTGCACAGAGCTAGCTAGCATGTTAGCTTAGCACACCATCAATACACGACAATTTATGAGATTAAAACTATGTTTGTGCTCCAAACTTACTTTATAGCGCAAGTCGAGTGTTTTAAATAACTTTCTGTGATCTGATTTGGCTTCAGATAAAAAATCAGATAGAAAATATATTATTTTATTGTATTCTGCACAATTTGAAAGTCTATATCGATTAGCATTACATTATACATATAATCTATTATTATGAAAATACCTGACATGGCTCGAAGAACACAGGTAAATCAAATATCATTGCAATCATGTTTATTGTCTTCAAAACATCTTTATCTGCACTTTACAGCGATCTCTGATAGCTTTGTTGTGTCAGGACTTCCTGAATGTCACATGATTATGGCTCTTCTTCATGTGATCCATATATGGACTGCATACGTGCACACAGCGCCCTCAGACTGCCAGTATGAATTGAAAACACAGTACATCAGAGTATACAGCGCTCATAATGATTACATCGATGCATTTGGGTATAAATTCAATAAATTTTATTTCTGTCTATAGAAATCTGATGTAAACCTATGAGAATCTATCAATATTTCTCCAAATCTGCACATGTTTGAGCTAAAAGCCCTGAGGGACGTTGTTTTGTCAAGCGCTGTCATGACGATCGCACGGGAGTTTTTTTCTGAATGAGACCGGCTGACGCTCATAATTCATATTAAAGGTAACGACTCATTTTTTAATTTCATAACTCCTGACACAAATTAAGACATAACTGTCACTATAAGTTTCTCAGAATACAATAGTGGTCAAATACTGAAACTTGAGTCTTATATCTTTTTAATGATGTATAGGTTGTCAAGTTAATAACATTAAATATGATAGTAACTTTGAACTATTTAAAAAAAAAAACGCTTCAGAGCGCCCGCGCTCTGGTGAAGCTAATATACATTTTTCCCTCCTTTTGTTTTTTAATTAATATTAAGACATTTATGAATGATAATAACTAAAGTTCATTTCATCTACACCCTAAATTAAGCTTAGTGCTTTATAGAGGGTATGCGCATGACGTCACCGTCGGCCGGAGTGAATGCGGTCACGCCCACAAGTGGCAAAAAGACTGAGCGGCAGCATTTGTTTCAGCGTGAATGCCGTGAAAAACACACAAAAGTAACGCATCTAAAACGGGAAAGAGCTTTGCGATTGACTGTACAACTAGATTTGACCAGAAATCTGAGGTACTGTATATTTTTACAGACTGCAAAAAGTTACAGAACAGACTATATTCTGCACGATTCCTGGCTGCATGTCAATATCCATGGATCACTGGATCTTTGATAAGTTGTAAGGAACACTATATCGAGTCCAACTTTTAGTTTAAACTGATAATAGTTTGTTTTACTCGCGTTTTCGCAGTTTCCCCTATTAACTCCAGTCACGCAGCAGCTCTTTTGCCACTCAGTCCGGCTGAGGGGGGCGTGTTCCGGCGGGAAAGTGACGTTAATGCATTCCCTCTATTGTCAGCCCCAGTGCTACCAGATCTTTTTTTGTAGAACTCAGTGGCTCCAGTGATGCTGCCCTCAAATTTTAGTCTGGAGCCCTGTGAACTTTAATAATAAATAGACTTAACGTACAGATATTACAATATGCAGTTTTATTTAAAGGGGTCATATAATGGTACATGCACTTTTACAAGTTGATTGTACTGAAATGTGTGTTGGCAGTGCCTGTACACAACCATCATATAATGATAAAAATCCATCCAGTGGTTTTGTTTTAATCTCCTTATATGTTTTCCCCTGCCTCAAATTGAGCCGTTCGTTTTTGTGACGTCAATAAAACGGACGCCCCTCCCACGATTGTTGATTGACAGGAGTCAGCACAGGAGTTTCAACACAGACCCGCCCTCGCTCGTGAGAGCTGTCGTTTGCGCGGACCGGCGCGGTCATTGTTGATATGCTGGAGCACTGTCTATGAGCAGAATGGCGTCTAAGCGATTGTGGTGTTCTGTTCTTGGGTGCAATAACGAACACAGCAGTCATTTTAATGTTCCTAAATCCGAACCGCTGAAGACGCAGTGGCTGAGTTTGTTTTCGAAGGGAATATTCCCCACGAGTAACGTCAATGCTCTCATGTTTGCCGAATCATTTCTCAGTGGACTGCTTTATAAACGAGGATCAGTGTAAAGCTGATTTTGCTGAGAAGCTGCACCTGAATAAAGGATCGGAACCTATTCGTGTTCCTGCTGAACCTTCAGAAGAACTAAAGTGAGTGTACGTTTTTATTAATCTTTATATTAATATTTATATTAATATTTGCAAATCGCCAGCTGCACGCTTCACGATGAATGTGTCGGTTTACACTCAGGGTACATTACAGCATGTTTTCTATGTACAACGTTCTCAATAATTCATAATCCCACGTTTATAATGAACAACCGTTATGGTTATTGTGTTATTGTGTTACAAACGGTGTATGCGCAGAACAGAGAGGCGGGGTGAGCAAAGCTCATTATCATTTAAAGTCATATGCACTGAAACGGCGTGCTGAAAACAGAGCTGTTTTTGACCAGGTAAAATAAGTGTTTTCTTACAATACTAATGAGCATTTTTAATTAAAGTATATTACAAACTTTTAATTTAGACCCTAAAGAATCATATTAGCTTGTACAAAAATGGCATTATATGACCCCTTTAAAGAATTTCTCTAAGGTGTGCCCCTAAATTTTCTGCTTGCGCTCTTAAAATTTTCAGTCAGGGGCTACAGCGCCCCTAGTAAAAAAAAGTTAGTCTGGAGCCCTGTATAAGCTCAACTACTCCAGGGTGGAGCCGCCATTCCCCGGGCCTCAGCCCCTGCCTCGACAGGATATCTGCTCCCATATTATCAACCCCAGGAATGTAAATAGATCTAACAGAGAGATATTTATCCCTTGGACCATAGAAGAATCTGATGCGCCAGTCTAGAAAGAGGGCGTGATCTCAGGCCTCCTTGGCGGTTGATATAAGAGACCACGACATATTGTCTGTCCTAATAAGAACATGATGGCCTCTGAGGTCTACAAGGAAGTGCCTCAGGGAATAGAATACGGCCAACATCTCCAAGCGATTAATGTGCCCTGAGAGATGATGGTCCGTCCAAGTACCTCGGGTGTAACGGCCCTCCATAACCGCACCCCAGCCCGTGAGGGACGCATCCGTAGTCAGAGTCTTTCTCTGACATGGTGCTCCCAAAGCCGGGCCTTGAGACCGGAACCATGGTTTTTTCCACATGACGAGAGCACGAAGGCATCTGCGCGCAACTCTGATCATGCGAAAGGGGTTCCCCTGCGGAGAAAACCCCTTGGTCCTGAGCCACCACTGCAAGGCCCTCATATGGAGCAGACCAAAAGGCACTACGATGGAAGCTGCAGCCATGAGGCCCAAAACCTTTTGAAAGAGCGCCCTCAGAGGCCTAAGCATCGCGTCAGGGCCTCTTAGCCGAAGCCTTCCTTGCCTGAATAAAAGTCCTCAGATCTGTCTTCGGTTTGGAAGGCTTCGGCTGAGGGTGTTGCCTCTGGCTCCAGGCCTTTGCGGGGGAGCACGAGAGGCGACACTCTCCTTCTGCCTCAGCAGGTGCGAGGAGCTGGCGGCGGTCTCCTGGGACTGCCCCCTGGCAGCAGACCCACGAGACCTGGAACGACGGCGGGGGATAAGTTCCTTGAATGCGGCTGACTGCCGTTTCGCCTCCTGAAACCTATCGATGACGTTATTGACAACGTCGCCGAAAAGGCCAGAAAGCGAAACCGGGGCATCGAGGAGACAAGCCCTGTCCTTGTCCCCGATGCCCGACAGATTCAGCCACAAGTGTCTCTCCGTGGCTACCAGTGCTGCCATGGAGCGGCCGATGGCACAGGCCGTCTCCTTGGTAGCACGGAGAGACAAGTCAGCCACTCGACGCATCTCGCGGATGTCGTCGAAGGCGACCTCCCCGCTGTCGTCCACCTCTTTAAGGAGGTCGGCCTGGTATGCCTGCAACAGCCCCATCGTATGCAGACAACTACCAGCCCGACCTGCCGCCATATATGCCTTCCCAACCAAGGCCGATGTTGTACGGCAGGGCTTGGTGGGAAGCGCCGGAGCCCGCAGGGATGATGCAACATCAGGGGAGAGATGAGAAGCAAAAGTCTCTTCAACCCTGGGCATTATCCCATAGCCCTCCTCCCTGGCACCCAATATATTTCAATATATATGCACATTGGGGCCAGATAGTCCTGAGGAGAAGGGCTCATTCCACGATCTCGACACCTTGGTGTGGAGATCGGGAAAAAATGGCAGACTCCGGCGTAGAGGTTGTGGCTGAGCCTGCAGGAAGCGCTCATCTAGTTTACTCTTTTTTTTTTTAGTCGCTTCCTGCATTTATTGTGGCCAGTCGGTCTTTAACTTGGCCACGGCTCTAGTCACAACCTCTAGCAGCTCCTCGGAGGCAGGGGAATGGGGTGACGAATCCTCACATTCTCCTGCCTCGATGCCCAAAATATCCATCTCCTCGGAGCCGGATAATTCGAGCATCGGATCTGTTTCAAGGGCGGAATAAGCCGCTACGCTGGCTTCCGCACCCTGAGTGGCACCCAGGGAGCTAGCTTCAGAATGCTGAGAAAGGGCCGAGGCCGTCTGATCCACGGGAGCGCGAGCCTGACCAGTCTCATCGAACATGGCCAGGCGGAAGCAAAGCGTTCCACAGTTAGCACAGACAGCGCCCTCGAGCGCTGCCTGTGCATGCTTCACTCCCAGACAAACTACACAAAGCGAGTGTGTGTCACCCTCGCTTAAATAGCACGGGCAAGGGGACGCACACTGCCTGAACAGTTTCTCTTTATTTGCCATCTTTCTAAACTCTTTCCAAGCGACAGACAACACAAAATAAGACAAACAGTTTGACACAGAACGCTTGCTGAAGACCAAAGCTGACATTTCCTGTTTCCTGTGACCTTTTATAGCTTCCGGATCACTGTCACATGCGATGTCACGAGTGATGTTATGACGCTACACCAATCGAGATTGGAATAATTCCATAGTTGACTTCAGACGCTACATGCCTAAGGCATTCCCCAAAGCGTTGAGTATCGATGCAGCGGGAGTTCCCTTCCCACATAATACTGTAATTATATTCAATTACTCCTTTAATACATTTAATGTCTACATTAATAATAAAATAAAATTTGATTTGAATATCCCACATTTCTGCCACAATCCCATGGTTTCAGTTAGTGTTAATGTTGGCGACTTATCATTTTAGCTCATTGTTTGTCCTGTTTTCTGTGTCAGTGTTGTTAAGAATGTTAGCACTGTTTCATCTGGCTTCAAACTAGTTAAAATCACTAGGCATTTGATTAATGGTTTGTATGGGAGAACACACAGTGCTGTTTAGTGGTCACGTGAGCAGGACGGTCAGGGAGTAAATGCATATGTTCTAAGCTCACGCTGAGCCGAGCTGATAAATGTTCAGTGTAGCGCACGTTTCAAATGGGCAGCCCTGTCTTGTTTCTGCTTTTGGCGCTTTTGCTGTATAATGTTTCTCATACACAACAGAAATGGCAGGGCTTATCAGTTATTGATAAGAATTTGCATAGAGCATAAACATTATATCGAACACTTATGGAACTTTTGCTATAATTTTATCGAGGAAAATTATAGCTGGGGAATCTTTAAACCATATGTGGCCTTCAAGAAATATTGTGGTTGTCTTGTCAGTTCAGAGTCAAGTCATCTTCATTTATATAGCACTTTTAACAATGTAGATTGTTTCAAAGCAGCTTTACAGAGATAAACATACAATTTCCGGTAACAGAGATTGTTTTGGCTTTATAGCGATTTTTGAATTGTTATTTCCAGCTAAAGTTAGTTTTGATTGATTCTCTTCCAGCAAAATTATCATTTGTTATCAAATTAGGTGCCACTAAGACGACGGCGTTCTCTCTAAACAGACTTTAAACGCGAACCTGTGACCTGATGGCGTTCACATGCGCATTAAGAATTGATTCTATAGTTATATTCGTTTGAATATATGTGCGCAGGTTTGTAATTTCCCTACAAACCATGCCTAAACAAACTACTTGTCTTGCCTATACATTAGATAAAGAATTTTGTTTTATTTTATCACTTCGGGGTACGCGAACCGGATTTTCAACAATGCTTTATCTGTAGAGTGGGAAAGGGATCCTCCATAGGGAGAGGATAGTTGACACTTCAGCACTGCATTGTCATCGGGTCCAGGCGAACCTCCCTTCGTCAGATCTGGATACGGCCTGGATCCGGCAGGCTGCGGGAAAACCTCGGGAGCTTCAGAGCATCAAGGCTTCAGGATTCTTTCTTATTTTCTGCTCTAGTTATTTCTTCTCATTCACAATTATGAAAAGTCTGTCCTTTGCTCCAGTGTGTGTATGTGTTTTTTTTCTCCCCCCCCCAGATACCTCTCTAGCGTAAGTCACCTGATCTTGGATGAAATTCATGAGAGGAGTCTTCAGTCTGATGTTCTTCTCACCATCGTGAAGGACCTGTTAATTGCTCGAGAGGACCTAAAAGTAGTCCTCATGAGTGCCACACTTAACGCTGAGAAATTCAGCAAGTATTTCAGTAAGAGAATTAACATAACTTCAAATAATTCAGATGGATGAATCCAAAATAAATCTTTTTTTTTATATACAGTTTTGTAGTGAATTTACCAATTAGCATTTAGGATTGTTTAACCATCTGTCTTATAATATATAACAGCTCTCTGTACTCCTCAAAGGAACACAGTATGCCAAGATCTAGCGTAACGCTAATGACCAGGATAATCGGTTTAGCATTTAAGGGGGAAAAAGTCAGATCATGAACAGTGGGAATCCAACCATTCAATAAGGATCAGACATAACTATGGTTGTCACTGAAGATTGTATGTTCTTTCTCTTATAGATAATTGTCCCATGATCCATATTCCTGGATACACATACCCAGTGAAAGAGTTTTTACTGGAGGATGTGGTGGAATTGCTTAGGTGAGCTCATTTACAATTTTTTTTGTGATATATTTCAAAATGCAGTATCATTTCTAAAGTTTTGGGTCAGTAAAACAATGTAAGAAATTAATACATTCACTGCCCTTACTAAGGATACATTAAAGTGATCAAAAATCCTGATTGGCTAAACCATAAAGTTGGTTGGGGAAATCACTCTCAATGAAAGAGGTTCCAGATGGATGTGAGTGAAGCTAGGCGGAGCGAAATTCATCTGGCTAGGGCCAGGTTAACTAACATCTACCTAGGTCCGGGATGTGGTTTGCCTTGAGTGACTCACAAAAGAGTTAGTATTGAGTTGATCAGTTGACAGTTTTATTGCCTCAGGGAACACAACAATAAACACAGAACTGTAATGTACCAAAAATGAAAATAAAATAAAATAAAAATAGAGCTCTTACAATAATAAAAGAAAAGAAAAGAAAATGTCTGTGTGAGCTGACACTTCAGCTCAATGCTCCTTTAAGTTGAGGAGTATGAAATTGAGTTCAGAGTTCAGTTCCTGGTCCTTTTGTTATGTGTATAAAGTCTACTACTACCCGGGTAGAGTTAATAGCGTAAATATATTCTTATCTGTATCCTGTCTGAACGAAGCTAGTCCGACATCCTCAGTGGCTGGTCCCACGGTTGGCCACACCGTTCTCACAACCATCCACCGTCACTCTGGGCTTGGCTCGCCATCCTTGATTCATCTATTTCTCTCGTGGTAGTCAATATAACAAAAAAAACAACAACCGGAGTTTCAATCAGCAACAACCCGACAGAGCTCGCTCCTCTCGTGCTCACAGTTGATGCTCAGCAATTGTTCACAGCCTACACACGGTTTCAGGACGTTTCAGGAAGAAATCTACAAGGACGTGAGGACTGCACGTAGCACTCTCTACCGATCCTGATACAGTCTGTTTATAACGTTCATAGTTATATTAACGTTAATAGTGTGTTGCGCTCTCTGGTGGGACAACATGGAACTACACCTCTAAACAACATATATGGTTTTATTAGCCCTATGTTTCATATGGGTTACATATTCATCAAAGAATACAAAAGATTATTACTGTTTCCACAAAAATAAGTGTTTAAAAAAACAACCTTTCTATTCATCAAAGAATATAAAAAGATATTACTGTTTCCACAAAAATAAGTGTTTAAAAAAACAACCTTTCTATTCATCAAAGAATATAAAAAATATTACTGTTTCCACAAAAATACTTAAGCAGCACAACTGTTTTTAACATTAATAATAATAATCAAAAATGTTTCTTGAGCACCAAATCAGCATATTAGAATGATTTCTGAAGGATCATGTGACACTGATGACTGCTAAAAATTCAACTTTTCAATCACAGGAATAATTTACATTTAAACATATTAAAATAATAAACAGTTATTTAAAAAATATATATGTTTCACAATATTACTGTATTATTGCTGTTTGTTTGGTCAAATTAATGCAGCTTTGGTGAGCATAAGAGACTTCTTTCAAAAACATTTAAAAATCTTACTGACCACAAATCTTTGAATGATAGTGTGTATTTTATACTTATTGCACTGCTGGATCCAGCTACTTAAGATAGTAGCTGTTTTACATAGTTCCAGCTGGTCCAAGGTGATTTAAGCTGGCAGGCACCTGGTTGAATGCGTTAAAGGATTAATTCACCCCAAAATTAAAAATCTGTGTTTAAAGGATTAGTTCACCTCAAAATGAAAATGTCCTAATAATTTACTCACCCCAATGCCATCCAAGATATCCATGTCTTTCTTTCCTCAGTGGAAGAGAAAATAAGTTTTTTGAGGAAAACATTTCTGGATTTTTCTTCCAGATTTCTTCTGGATTTCTAAAGTAAATTATTAGGAAATTTTCATTTTGAGGTGAACTAATCATTTAAGCAGCTCTTTTCTATACAGTTCATCAGTTCACACATTTACTAACCACAGCTTTTTGAATTGCCATGGGAGAGTAACTGATGACAATTGTAATTTTTGGGAGAACTATTCCTATTTATTTTTATTTTGTAGTGGTTTTAACTCCATTTGAGATTTTCCCACATGAAATGTCACAATGGCTACAGTATATGCAGGATAGAAGTTGACTGACTGAATCCTGGGAGTGTCTTCTAACTTTGTTTCATAGATTCCAGCCAAAGCAACAGGACCGAAGACCTCGCTATAAGAGAGGGTTTATGCATGGCCAGAATGCACGGCCAGAGAAAGAGCAGAAAGAGGCAGAATACCGCGAAAGCTGGCCCTGTTACGCCCATACGCTCAGAGATCGGTCAGTATTTTTTGAGAAATACTCGGTAATAAATCTATTTCCATATTGAATGACGGCAACCTCAAACTTTGATATGTACAAACACATTAAAGTAAAAGCAAACTATTTAACGAATTGCCTAATTTTATTGCCTTGAGTTTAGTGCTGTTTGAAAATACAGCTTTTTGCGGGCTGAAATTAGGCATTGTTGATGTTTTTTCTTGCAGCTGTTAAAGTGAATTTTTGAAGTATAAATATTTCGCAGCACTTGTGTTGAGTCACTGAGATGTGATGTAGCATGACCTGTCTGCTCTGTGATTGGCAGGTACTCAGACAGCACCATTGACACGCTGGAGATGATGGATGATGATGAGAAGATCAATCTGGAGCTCATCGTAGGATTGATCCGACACATCGTAATGAGAGAGGATGTGAGTGCCTTCCCTGTAAGCCTGGCTGTTATTTTTGTGTATTCGAGTGTGTGTCCATGTGACTTGGCCAAATCAGGGCCAGATGGTGAGCCTCGAGTAAAGCAGAAACATGTTGGCATTAAATGTGTGCTTCTCCTCTCCTCTCCTCTCCTCTCCTCTCCTCTCCTCTCCTCTCCTCTCCTCTCCTCTCCTCTCCTCTCCTCTCCTCTCCTCTCCTCACATTCATATCCTGTTCATATTACTACAAGTTCATACTCTACATGGATACAATTAGTCTGAATTCTCAAATATGAGAAATATGATTCTCTTATAAAAACCTACTTTTATACCCCTTAAATGGCTCATATTATATTTTTTCCACTGAGGTCTACTTTTTTGTCTCATTTAGCTTAAACCCATTTTCTGTCCTGTCTCTGACCCTTAGTCTTAAATGAGCTGCTGTGCCTTTAAGCTTCCTTCTCAAATGACACCGTAAGACCTTGGGGTTATCCTCTGAGTCACGCTTTGGTGACGTACAGTGCAGACCATTAGGCTTGTCAGCGTGTCCTTGAGGGTGAATGGGTTATGAAAACTTACATTTGGGGTAGATTCTTTCAAATAAATCAGCATTTATAGGCAAGAGTCATGGAGTGTGTTTTAAATGTACTTGAATATCTTTATTATATCCAGCATTAAAATAATTTAAAGAATGGCTGTTGAGAATTAAAAAAAAAGGAAACAAATGGATGGTACAGAGGAGAAATTAAGACACTGCTGGAGATTGCATAATCCCATTTATTAAAATGAAATGCTTAAGGCATATATGCATTTAAAACTGAATGTGGCTGTATACATTTTGAATTGTGCAAGGGAAGTAGTCTTGACAAAGACTAATAAGGTTAAGTTTTAAGACAGTTTTATAAATGCAAAACTTCTTTCGGAAAATATATTTGGGAAAAAACTGAATAGGAGTAATGTCATCTATAGCGGAATGGCACTTTTTAAATGGACACATTAATAGGCATATGTATAACTGTTTATTTAATTAATGTTTAAAATTAATAATAAATTATTTATTTATTTTTTATTGACTTTTAAAACATTAATTCATGTTTTAAAATATGGATAATGTTATCAAAATTACTCGCGTGGAATAGCGAGTGGGCGTTGATACTTTTTTCTACGCTGTGACGCCAATCATAACAGGGGCCTTTTACTTACATGCCTTAAAGGAGCCGCCCCTTAAAAAACGGATCATTTCAGAATGAGGGTATGAATGAGGGTTGAAAAAAAAAAAAATCTGCATATATATATATATATGTATATCAGTGTATATATATATATATATATATATATGCAGATTTTTTTTTTCAACCCCCAAGTGGTACAACTGTACTATATATATATATATATATATATATATATATATATATATATATATATACAGTATATATATATATATATATATATATATATATATACAGTATATATATATATATATATATATATATAGTACAGTTGTAATAATTGTGATTACAACTGTACTAGTATATATATATATATATATAGTACAGTTGTAATCACAATTATTACACCCCCATTGCAAACTATATTTATTGGCAAAATGTACAGTATTTCAGCTGTTTGCAATGAACAAATCAAACAAAAGTAATTGAAATAGCTCAACACAACAAATGTTTCAAGTGATTTCCCCAAATTCAACTGAAATGCAAATTCATCTACAAGCACCAAATTTGGCACAGATGTAGCTGAGGGCATACTGAAATGATTTAGCCAGGGCGCCCAAGCCAATGGTCCCTGAGACCAAGATGGCGGCCAAATCCAATATGGCCGCCGCCTGAAAGGGATTCGACTATAGCTTTTGAGCCAGATGAGATACAAATACAAATTTGATATCTATTTTACCTTTTTTGACAATAGGAAACCCATAGGAATACTTACATTTATGATTGGGTATATCAGGACCCCGCAAATTCCCTAAATACAATATGGCCGCTGTCCGAAAAAAGGGTTTTGGCTACAAATTTTGAACCAAATGCGCTACAAATGAGGATGTGGTGTCTATTTTATGTTTATTGATCACAGGAAGTCCATTGGCATATTTATATTTATGCTTGTGTAAGTCTGGAACCTGTATTCTTTTCAAGACTGTGGTTGAAAGTTCTTTTTTTTTACCACAACTTTGAAGGTTATTCTCAATGTTGATTAATTTTCTTATAAAAGTGAAATGCTTTTCATTGTACCACAGGTGAATACATTTCAAAGTGTAATCATAAAAGAAAGAATAAGACACATTATTGCAAGGCAATATTTATATTGTCAAATTGTTAAAAGAATAATATAGTTTAATAATAAAAATAATTTGTCCAAAACTCTTAAAGGTTAGCAAAACAACATAACAAAAAAACAGCAATAACATAAAAAAACAACAGTGAATTCTCATGGTCTCTCACATGAATTATCATTATCCCTCACAATCACCGGATCTCTCATCGTCTCCACCATCATTGTTTGTACAAGCACCCTCACATGCACATATAGAAGTGCAACGAACTCCGGCTTTACAGCACTTGCAGTGCCCTCTGCATGCTGTCTTGCAGCCACAGTGGAGGAGAATGGTGCAGGCTTTACTGGCGTCTCCGAGATTAGTCCATCTGGGATATCTTGCTGGACAGCGGTTGCCTGATTCCAGTAGAAGCTGGCCTGCAGCAGTGCTCTTTTGATGTGCTGAATCAGTGTAGCTTGGGTGGGAGGCAGGTTCTTGAGAGACTTGGTACCATTCGAGAAAAGGTGATGTCTAGCTTCATCTACACGGCTGGAACCACAGCTCTTGCTGTACATGATGACGACCATACGCTCCAGTATTTGGACATGGACGTCATTGTTCATCTCTTCAGGCTCTAAGGTAAGGGTAACCAGGGATTCTGTGAGATCTGGTGTTGCCTCCCAAGCTGCCCATGCACTCTTTTTCCCATGGCCCAGGAAGGCTGAGGTTGTGTCACAGCCTGTTAAAGCGTGGAAGAGTGGTAAGGCCAGTGACTTCTGGGGACCAAGATCCTTGCTGATTTCATGAGCAGGAATGTCCCTATAGTTTTTTCCACCTGCAAAGCCGATCCAGAGCTCTGTGAGGCCAAGTGTGTTGAAGAAGCGGATGGCAAGGATGACAACATCGCTGTCGACAGTCCGGACAAATGCCTTTTTATGGCCATTGGCCCCAGCATGTGCAAGATGCAGGATTTTTCTTGTATCTGCTTCTGGATGATTACAAGGCTGAAGGGCAGACATGTCATACTCTGGTCTGTTGGAGAGTACCGCATCTTTCTTGGTGGAAAGGAGGAGTTTACCTGACATGCCATGCTTGGTTATCTCTTCACTGATATATCCAAATAGTTCATCCTTGTTGTCCTCATTTTTCAGGAAGTCACTGTTCCAGTTACGTTTTGGAATTGGAGTTCTCCCATCTACTTTAGTTCTTGATCCGGTTCCTCTGCGTTGGTGAGTTTGTGTTTTGAGGTTCTCCTCTGGATATGTATCAAACACAATATCCAATCGCGTGACACATTCATAGCTCATGTGTGACCTCACAAACCCAGCAATATTGGTGTTAACGTAGTCATGGAATGTTTTTTCAGTAGTTGGCCGGACCATTTGGACCATCACAGCACCATCAAGTACAACTACAGTTGCATCTCTTGCTGCTGCTACATGGGTTTTTTTTTACAACTTCATGCATTCGAGAATGTCTGACTTTGTACCACTGCGTAAACGCCCCTGGTGGGAAATGCTAGGTGGCTCCCTTTGATTTTCGAACCTGAAGAATTCTGCCATGTCTGCATCAGGCCTGGACTGAAGGGAAAGGAACAGTTGTGTGACGAGTGTCATGTTTTGCTTGTGAATCCCATTTTTTGTTTTGTGCTTGGCTTTTGTGTCAGCTCGATTGGCAAATGTCAGTATATTTGCCCGAGGGATCATATCTGATACAGGCTTTTTGTGACCTTGTCAAGTCGCTGCTCTACATAGGCCACATGTAGGGCTATACCAACTTCGTGAGCAGTAGTGAGCGAATCAGCCACTTCTCTTTACATAATATCTTGGGTGTCGAGTGCTATGAGGTCATGATTCGCTGATAAGAAGGGATTTCCATGGGTTTCCATAACCTCGGTAAAGGATTTGACATCCTTCCTGAACATGACTTGTAAGCTGTGTGCCTCTTCTTGATGAGATGATAATGATGATGATGAGCTGCTATCATACACAGCTTGAAACTCTTGTACTAATCTGGCACAGTCAGGCCCAGCCAGCATGAAGAGCGTGAGGGCTTCAGGGTTTTCATAGAGTCCAGCTGCACCGCCACAGGATTGCAGGATTTTGTTTGACTGCTCATGGGACTGATCTTTTGCAATCAAGCTGAACTTGCGCTCTGACCACTGCACTACGAAGTTCCCCTTCATGAACTCTTCATTAACGGCAGGATGTTTTTCAGACAGCTCAACCATGTCTCGCACATGGATGGGTAACCAACGGGCATAGTTTGTGTGATCCATCACATGAAACCAAGCACACAGTTCATCACAAACTTGAACATAAAGCTGAAAGTTTACTTCCCGAAGTGACCGAATGAATCGACAGAGTAGGAACTCCACCTCCATGACCAGTACTTGAACTCTGGGAACTCGGCTTGAGATCGTTGGTCCCACATTTCAAATGTTTCCAGTGGGCCTAGAAGATCTGCACAGTAGATAGTGTATGCTTTCTGCTTGAGAATATAAAGAGACATGAGAGTGACCTGGTGGTAGTACTGTGTTCGTTTGATATGGTGCTCATTGAGGACAGACTGAGCACGTCCTTTAGTCAGGAAAGTGACTAGAGTGACTAAAGTGCCTGGGAAAGGATGGTTGTCCAACCTGAATCACGGAGCAGCTTCCCCATCATAAGATAAGCTTTGTCTTCGATATGTAATGCTCCCATCATCAAGATGAGCTTATCTTTAAGTGTCTCAGGATATTGCCATTGAAGCTGCTTTGCTATGGCATACAATGGTTGATCAGCACCAAGGACAGCAATCTTGCCGGGATTCAGGAATGATGTGCCTTCCTGTGCTAGTTCCATTGCATGCTTCATCATGGATGCAGAGGCTGCTTTGTCTGGGAATAGGCGATACACTCCTATTTCAGCACGGGGTTTCACTGTGTCATCATTCAAAAGGTGTGAGTTAAAACCTGACCATGTAATAACATCCTTTTCACCTAATATATCCTGATCAATTATGCCTTTGCCATTCAACAACCAACTCTCATCTTTCACTTTGGCTCTATGCACAAGATCATGCGATGGTCGGATAGGACAAGTGCCACTTCTAGGTGCCATTATATCTAATTTTTTTAGCTCTGCTGGCTTCACAAGTGTATATGAGTCTGGAAGTTTGGGTGTGGATGAATCTTCAGAGTCTACCTTTATTTGAGGATGCTTAAGTCCCAGATTGTCACGAGAGAGGTGATTTGTAGCACTCAGTGCAGTTCCATGGAACTCGTTCTTTGAGAAGTTTCCTTTGCTCTGGCCATCAAGGTTGTCAACATCATAAGTGGTAAAGACATGCTGACGAAGATTAGTAGGAAGAACAATGCCATCTAATTGTGTCGTTTACATACTGCGTGTGCCAGTGACTGCTTCACTTCCATGATTCGTTTATACGACACCGATAGCCCTTGTGCATGTGCTTCATCGATGTCCCCTTTCCGGCGTCCAATTCCATGCAATTTGAGACCACAATAAAGTGGAAATGGCATCTCTCGGTCCTTGCTATGGCGTATTGCATCAGTCTTGGAGAGGTGTCTGTTGCCGATATATGCATTGTACTTCTGACATTGGGTGATGAGGCATGCTATTTTCGTTCTACGTTTCAGCTTGGCATCCTCTATATTTGCTGCACTGGGTTTGAGGAGCGCTGGTCCCTGAAGTATGATGTCATTGAACACTCGTAAGGGTTCAGCAACAGATGTTGTTAGACAGTTGGACGGGAAAGAGCCATCAAATATGTAGCCTGGCTGTAAGCAATAGTTGTATAAGATCAAGGCAGCCCTCATTAACAGTAATGCTTCATCCTGGTTTATCTGGTTGGAATCGTGAGCGGTAACTACTCTCTCAGACACTTGTTCCTTGCTTGCGATATATGTGTCCTTGCCTTTCCGGTACTCTGTCCAATCAGGGAAATGGCTGAGGAGGTATTCCTTAAACCGTGTTGTGTGGGGCTCATAATAAAGACATGAATGCCCGCGGTCTTCCATAAGGTCCCTGTAGAGTTGTCGTAAATAGGAAATTGTAAAAGGGCTATTTGAATGCTCAACTAGGGCAACTATTTGTGCAATGGTTAGATGGTCAAACGTTGTCCCCCACTCATTGGAAGATGCTTCCCCCTCTGACACCCTGGAAGTGTCCTGAGATTGCCGCCTTGCTGTATCACGCAATCTAACATAGCATTTGGTGTGATAGTAAACGTCTGCTGCGTGCACATTGGATGCTTGGGTAAGGAGTCTTCCAAGAAGCTTAAAGTTTTTACTGGCTTCTGCCCAGGACTTCATATTAGAATCAATATTGTCTGTTACTGCCTTGTGAAGGTAATCTGTATCCTCCCCCTCACATATCACACAATGAATAGGCCTACCACCTGCTTTAGGCTGGCATGATCTAAGTTTTTTTGGATTCACTAAAGCCGGGGCATCATCATCATTTCGCACTCTTTTAACACGAGAACTACTGCAGTAGCTTCTATATCGTTTATGATACTTAGCATTGTGTGTTTTTAGTGTTTATGCGATACCTGATCCATTATTCAGCTGATCAATGGTTACATTCACAGAAGAAGGGAGAACATTTAGCAACATCGAGGAAGCCTTTTAGATCCCTTTCTAATGATAAACGTCTTTCCTCTTTGGGTTTGGGTTTTTGCAGTGGTTCATTAGCTTCTTGTTTGCATAGGCAGCATAAGTCCCAGTTGATGTTGCTGCTGGTAACATTACTACCAGAGGTAGAGGCCATATTGGTGACACAACTTCTAGAAGTGGTCAATCCCCTCCGTTCCATCGTCAAGTAATAAGTGAGAGTGAGAGTGACAAAACTGTGTTTTTTCCCAGTGGTCCTCTCTGTGTTGTTTGAGGATGCACAACAGTCGTCATGGCAACTCTCAACTTCCAACTGCCACTCAGAATTCAGAAAATGCAACTAATTATGAGTTTGCATTGAACAGTTCAAAGTAATTTAAATAAAACATATATACTGTATATAAATTGAAATAGACATACAAATACAAAACAATATACATACAAATAACCAAACACGTTCGTGACCCAAACATGCAGGGTGGTCACATTGGTCATCTTCATCTTTCACCGTTGTTGTCCATCTTGCTCACAAGCATGGAGTAGTACTAAACAGCTGCTCCACCACAGTCCATACAATCAACTAGTATTCTCAATATTTGCTCAGTATTTCCCAAATCTATGATGGAATTCTGACTCTCCCTCATATATGCCTTCCCTACATTATCAATTAGAAAATTGGTGGGAATATTTGGAAAGTATGAATGATCAGGTAGTTGCTTTCTTGTAAATGCAAATGTGGGGTATAAACATAGGCAATCACAAATGTAAGCATTCCCGTGTGTTTGTCATGGTAAAAAAATTAAATAGACATTAAGTTTTCATTTGGTTCAAAAGTTGTCAAAACCCTTTTTCGGACAGCGGCCATATTGTATTTAGGGAATTTGGGGGGTCCTGATATACCCAATCATAAATGTAAGTATTCCTATGGGTTTCCCATTGTCAAAAAAGTTCAAATAGACATCAAGTTTGTATTTGTATCTCATCTGGCTCAAAAGCTATAGTCGAATCCCTTTCAGGCGGCGGCCATATTGGATTTGGCCGCCATCTTGGTCTCAGGGACCATTGGCTTGGGCGCCCTGGCTAAATCATTTCAGTATGCCCTCAGCTCCATCTGTGCCAAATTTGGTGCTTGTAGATGAATTTGCGCGAACAATGGGATGAATTTGCGCGAAATTACCTATTTATGTCCTTAAGGCCCCCAACTATTGGTGGAATTTGAGGTATGCTTGGGATCATTGTCTAGCCTGACGTCGTCATACTCAGATTCTAGTCAGAATATGAGTCTGATGCTGCTCCATTGGGCTGTGATTATGGGGCGTGTTTCAACCGAACCAGGAAAGAAAATGCCTCTGCACTCAATTGGATCGACAAATGCCTTGATCGCGGTTCTCTGTTCCTCTTTTAAAATGAATGCGCTGTCTACATTTTCTATAACAAATCTACACATTCAGATAGCTGAATCTACACATTTAAATTCTCCAGCGGCAGCTCTTTGTTGTAAACGAATTCATCCCAAGCGCTATTTGGTGATGTGGATGATTACATTACGGTTGAACTATCTGTCCATCATCGTATAAAGCCCGCCCTGACAATTTGATTGCAAATTTGAGATGACTTTTCTTGTGCTTTTGGGTCAGTAGTGGTGTACGGCTTGGAGTTACGTGCCTTACTGTGGAAGCTGAAAGCTGTGAAAGCTGAAAGCTGCCACCAAGTCTTGCTACAGGTCTTTTGCAGCCACTCGAGGGTTTTCTGAGCCTGTCTTCTCATAAATCTGGTTGCAATCGTTGATATCTTCCTTTTCTGCAACGTCCAGGTAGTGTAACCACTGTTCCTTTAACTTTGAACTTGCGAACTATGCTTCCAACGGTATCTCTAAGAACATTTATTGCCTTCTCCATCTTTTTGTATCCTGTTCCTTGTTTGTGAAGGGTGATGATATCTTCTCTTAACTTTTTGGACCATTCCTTTATTATATATATATTATATGTAACACTTTACAATAAGGTTCATTAGTTAACATTAGTTAATGTATTAACTAACATGAACTAACAATGAGCAATACACTTGTTAGAGTATTTATTCATATTTGTTAATGTTAGTTAATACAAATCCAGCTGTTCATTGTTTGTTCAAGTTATTTCATGGTGCATTAACTAATGTTAGCAAATACAACCTTTGATTTTAATAATGTATTAGTAAATGTTGAAATTAAGATTAACTAAGATTGCGAGATCAAATGGTTTTTCAAAATACAATTGAAAATGCATTTAAAAATATTTTATATCTAAAAGATGAATTTATTTGACTACATTTTGAAAAATTAATTGAATAAATGGTTTTACATTTTATATTACACAGATATGTATATTTTATATTTATATTTACACAGAATATTATTTGGATAAAAAAATCAAATCAGCACTTCAATTTGTTCTGTACAATCTTTCTTGGTGCACAAATCACCAAGTCCTCACCAAATGTCAGTTTGGGCCTAGTCTGATAATACCACTTTTATTATTTTAGGTCATACCCCAAAATTGTAATCAACTGAAGATTGATTACCTAGTGGTTAGAAGGTACATGCTTAATGACACATTGAGCCATGGTGTTCATGTTGGCGAACTAAGATTATCTTTGTCTAAAGTTATGTAGTCAAACATTTACATTTCGTGATACAGCATAATTGTATATAAATTGAATTACTGTATGGCAGTTAAGAGTCCACTGACCCTTACTAGGATAGTGCAGCAAAAAAAAAAAACGCAGAGTGGGTTGTCTTATAGGAGGCGAGAATTGCAATTGTAAGATTGTACGTGTCTAAGAAGAAATAAGCTCTGGCTTGAAAACATAACCTCTAAAATAACAGGCAAATAACCTGCTCTGTACTGTGAGGCAGATGTGATGGGACTAGTTCATACTTCAAAGTATTTGTTGTCTTTGTCTGGGAGTAAGATGAAGAGCAAAAGTTTTTGTAGAAAGGAGCACTTGCGTCATCAGTGTCACAGTCCTGGATGTCACAGCAGAACAGGAAGATTAAGTTTTGATAATTAACCATAACATTTGGGAATAATGGGCTTTTTATTGTCAGGTTTGTTTTGCTCCACACAGGGGAATCTGGGTCACAGAATGCTCTGAAAAGTATTCATACACATACCGATTCCTGTTGGAATGCACAACCAGTGACACGTTCATGTGCAAGCATGCACTGCAAGAGCAAGTTGATTCTGTTTAATTTGTCATGTACCCTTGATATGATGTTGCTGGGGTGTTAAATATAGAACCAGGGCCGCCTAGGAACACTTCATGTTTTATCTCCCTCCTGCCTTCCGACTGAATTTTTATGAGGGTAAACCATCGGATTGCTTTTGCTAACATAATAGATTTGATTCACTTTATCTGACTTTGTAGGCGGCTCCATTTTAGGACCAAAATTACCCATCAGATCGCAGTGTGGAAATGCAGTTTGTGCTTGTGGTGATTTAGGAACTCGAAAATGTCTTTTGATTTTGACCATGTGAGTTCATTAATGGTGTCTTTGTTTGCAAGTAAGTGTGTGTGGTTGAGTGGTTAAGTCACATTTGATATGACACATAGGTGATACTAGGCTGTTGAGGGTGGCTTCCAAGGTGTTATGTTGTTGCTAGGGTATTGTTTGTAGTGTCATGCTGTGTGGTTGCCAGGGTATTCTGAGTTGTTGTTATGTGGTTTACATGCCCAAGTGAAAAAGAGTCCAGACCAAAGTCTGTGATATTCTGATCCCAAGTAGATATGTTGGTGTTTTTTTTAAATGATTGTCATCCTTGCTTGTTAGGGGGTTGTTCAAATTTCTAACCTGAAATGAGCACTGCAGTTTGTGTAAAATAGAGGTTGGTAAGATTTTTAGAATGTTTTTGAAAGCCTTTATGCTCATCAAGACTGCATTTATTTGATCGAAAATACAGTAAAAACAGTTAAATTGTGAAACAATATTACAATTTAAAATATTTTTTTTTTCTTCTTTCATATATTTTAATAATATATTCATGTGATGATTGCTGAATTGCTCCCTTCTTCAGTGTCACATTATCCTACAGAAATCCAATTCTGTAGAATGAATATATATATATATATATATATATATATATATATTCTATAGAATTGGTTCAAAGTTAGAGTTGGAAACGTCTTGAAAAAATGTGTCTTTTTCCACAAATTTTGTATGCATGCAAATTGTATAATATCCAAGGTAAACATTTCTAGTAATTGTGTAGTTAATTCTCATACTGTATTTTCAGAAAGTTTTGGAATATGTATCCTCTCCCCAAAATTGTCACTAATAAAACACTAAAAAAAAGTTACAATTACAACAACCATTGCAATTTTACTAATATTTCAAGTGTAATCTTTCTTTGTAAATAGTATATATTTTATCATACATATTTCAAAGGTAAGGATTCATTAGTTTGAATATTGGAACAAACACTATAACATCTTAGTTGATAATTCAATATACATACTTTATTTTTGACAAAACATCCCATACTATATATTTAACATATGAGCAGAAATTGGCAAACAAAAGCTTATTTAATGTGGCAGTAGTCTTTTTTTACAGTAAAAACTTTATAATCTATCCAAAAACTATCGATCAACAAAAACATTCATATTTAGTCTGTAACATATCGTGTGTATGATATATTAGCATATAAATGTTAATTTGCAGTTTGTTGCTTATACAAAGACATTTTATTTCAACATATTTCAGTCTATTTTTACTCTTCTATAGTTTGATCAAAGCTTGGTCGAGTTTGAATGAACGGCACAGTTTAAGTAGTAAACAACAGCACGCATCAGTGCCGTTCATTCATTAATTCACACACAGACATGCGATTCATATTTAAACAGTCTTTTGTGGTTTACAGACACTATTCCATATCGCGATTAGAACAAAGCACTTAAGAATAAATAACTTGCTACTATTCACGTCAGCTTGATCCATTGCTCCTCGAAATGAAACTACCAGCACTTCTGAGGTACGTTTTTCCAAGGTTATTAGATAGTATTATCCCTCACAGCGTAGCAAGACGACATAAAGTAAATGATTCTTATTAAACTTGATGTGTTTTGTCCAGCTGTTGTGGGCGTTGACACGTTTGCGTGGCTTGCCTCAGATCATTTGCGTTTGAATAGCGCGTGCTCTCTGTGGGCGTGGTGGTTACATTAAAACTTAATGAGCTATAATGAGCTGAAAAGAAAATGACTGACATATCTCTTTTTTCAAACAGATTACATTAACTGAGAATATTTGTTTTTTTTATTATATTCATTTACAAGACGATAATTCAAGCTTCATGCCTGTGTGCCTGTATTCCTGCTTGACTGAGTATTCACTGAGTTACAGTTCATTTTCGGACGCGTTTCAGAATGGACTTCACTGACAGAGAGAACACAGAACTCGCATCATGTTTTTTTTTCTTTATTTGGCGAAAAGCACAACACTTTGTTTTTATTGTGAGTATCCACAAAAAAAATAGACACTTAACAGGATCTAATGATGTACAACACTTATATGTAAGATCAAAATCAACAGAGTATTTTGAGTCTCTTTTGATAAGAAAAAAAGTGAGCTGGTATCGCTGGCGCGACCGCCGACCCCAGGGGGTTAAATGATTGTACTGTCACTTTTGATCTATTTATGCCTACTTACTAAATACAAGTATTACTTTCTTAAAAATAAAATATCTTACTGACCCCAAAATATTGAACGATATTTTTTTTAAAAAGTATGTGATATGGTTGACACATTGATGCTGCTTTGTCTTTCAGGATGGAGCAATTCTAGTGTTTCTGCCTGGATGGGACAACATCAGCACCCTGAATGATTTGATCATGGCTGACCAGATGTTTAAGTCAGGTAGATTATACATAAATATATATTCTCTAAATCAAATCAGTTTCTCTTCACAAAAGGACCCATTTATTATGGTTTTTACATACAGGTCATCCGGAAAGTATTCACAGCGCTTCACTTTTTCCACATTTTGTTACAGCCTTATTCCAAAATGGATTAAATTCATTATTTTCCTCAAAATTCTATGAACAATACCCCATAATGACAATGTGAAAGAAGTTTGTTTGAAATCTTTGCAAATGTATTAAAAATAAACACAGCCTTTGCCATGACTCTCAAAATTGAGCTCCGGTGTTAACTTAATTGGATTCCACCTGTGGTAAATTCAGTTGATTGGACATGATTTGGAAAGGCACACATCTGTCTATATAAAGTCCCACAGTTAACAGTGCCTGTCAGAGCACAAACCTAGCCATGATATGTCTGCAGACCTTCGAGACAGGATTGTATCGAGACACAGATCTGGGGAAGGTACAGAAAAATTTCTGCAGCATTGAAGATCCCAATGAGCACAGTGGCTTCCATCATCCGTAAATGGAAGAAGTTCGGAACCACCAGGACACTTCCTAGAGCTGGCCGCCCGGCCAAATTGAGCGATCGGGAGAAGGGCCTTAGTCTGGGAGGTGACCAAGAAACCGATGGTCACTCTGACAGAGCTCCAGCGTTTCTCTGTGGAGAGAGGAGAACCTTCCAGAAGAACAACTATCTCTGTACAACTATAAATGAAGATGACTCTGCAGCACTCCACCAATCAGACCTGTATGGTAGGGGTGTGACGATAACCGCATCACCGCAATATCGCGTTAATGAGATGCCTACCGCGGAGGTCATCACCGCACTTTTTTTCTGCTGAAAGTTACAGGAGTGCATATGGTGTGTGATATGAACTATAAACACATTAATCTTTGCTTATAATTTACTGTATTCCGCGAGTCCTATGTTCAAGGTCTTCTGGAGAAAAAAAAAACGCTTCCTGCGCAAGGGAGGGACAGTCCATTAAACATATGCGCGCACTGCACGGCACGGAGGCGCGGGCATGAACACTTGCATTTTCCTATCAACAGTGGAAACAACTTAAAATACTCTATCATTTCTGGTCATACAGAAAATAATTATACATTATTCGCAACTACTTTTATTTGTTTAAACTCACAATAACAAGAAAACGTTGTGCTTTTGTAAAATAAAATAAAACAATCAGGCGCGGTTTCATGGTCTCCGTGAACTGGAGCGCGAGAACTGAAACAAAATATCGCCTATGTAGGCTAAAGCTTGAAATTTCCACTTTAAAACGAACAAATTCGAATCGAAAGTTAATAGCGGTAGGCCTACCTACCTTCTAATTATGTAATACGTCTGAAACATGCATTTCTCTCTAAAGGTGCATCCGCTTCACAGCGGAGATGGAGATATGTTTTAGCCGACACTGATTTAGAAAACAATAGTTTATTAATAAACAATTAAAATGCCTCATTATTTTTTCAGACACATTTATTATAGCCTATAGCTCACCTATAAATCACCTTTCTGTATGCTGTGGTTATATGGCTCTTCTCATCCAGCACTGTGGGAAAAATGTAATTTCCAGTGTAAGGAACTTAGCTCTAGGAAATATTAATAATCAATAATAACTTGTTATGATTAATTATGAATATTTGGGTCAGTTAATTGGATTAACTTGACATGGCTAAATTAATATTACAATCAATTAATCAGTTCGTCCAACGAACTCTTTTGATTATTAATTTATTCTAAGAAAAGGGTATCTTCAATGGCCACAGAAGAATAATTATTTCTTAGCATGTACAGCGCTTTGAGCATGTAGCAAGATCAAGATCGTAAAAGAGACTTTGTTTGCAAGCAGTGAATCAGAACCAAATACATAAAGTGCACAAGTTGTATTAACTAAATCATAAACATGAATAAACTAAACAAACATACATAAATACATGTGTAGGAAAAAGGAGTGAGAGATGGAATGATGTAACAATGGGGAAGATCCATCTAACTATGAGAAGAACCAACAGTATTTCATTTTCACATTTCATTGAATTGAATACTTGCATTTGTAGTGGGAACAATTCTTGAAGTTGTGGAAAATTGAAGTCGTTGAGGGTTCCGGCAATGGCAAGTGGAAGTTGTTTGAAAGTTATCTTTCTCCATGAGCACATGGCTGGTTTGGTCAAGGCCTGGGGCCCTGGGCCCTGTTGAGGCCACGCCGAGCACCCAGGAGAAGTGAGGAAGTCGGAAGAGTGGGTGATTGGAGTCGTTGTTGGTTGGAGTCCTGGTTCCAAACTCCTGAGATTGTCCTTGGTTCTTTGTGAGAGAGTCTTCTCTCTCCTGCATGAGCCCATATCTGGTTGGATCAAGGCCTGCTGGGCCCTGGGGCCCCCGTGGAGGGGGTTCACCAGTATCACCAGAAACAGTGTTGCGGCTGGATGAAAAACTAAGAGAGGGAGGTCACATGTGGACTGTCTCTAATAAAGCCTGAGAAAGATCCAACCCCTAAGGGTTGACTAGACCAATAAGCAAGGTGAAATGTCCGAGTGGGAAGGGTGCTCTAGTTAATTTACGAGTCTTTTGCGTGGTTATACCTTCATTAATGCTCAGATAGATATAACACATCCACACTGCATTCTAGAAGAAGGTGATGCACTTCAAAGTGTGAGTCATTAAATGAGGATTAATTAGGTAAGAGGCATGATACAGGTGAGGTTACATTGATCGTTAGTTGGTTGTATACCAAGGTACATACCATAATATATACATAATAGTACACAAGACAGTAAACCATTTACACTGTTTCTTTCACAGTTTTATGCATGTTCATTTATAGATCAGTTAGTCTATGATTAATGCAGCAAAGTCTGTATTAAAGATTGTTTCTGTCTTCCCATTGTCTCTCTCTTGCGCATGTGGCCACATTCCATCCCACATTCCACATTCCTCCTCACTCCAAAATCTCGTAAAATCTCCTTATCTGCCCTGTAACATGACACTGTTTCAGCCCTGGTGTTCGTTTCATTTGGGATGTTAGTTTTGGAGTTTCATAAACCTTTGTATATAATGAATAATTAGTGTGTGTCTGATGGGTCCAGACCCTACACCAGGTTCTAATTTGGCCTTAGGAAACCAGTAAAATCTAAAAGAAAAAATTTCCATATTAATTTGTGAATATTTTAAATGTTTAATAGAGGGGCAAAAAGTCATAAACAAAATCTGAAAATTCGTCGATATTTATTTTTTTGCGCAGCATTTGGTATGTAGCCTACAGTTCAAATTACAATTTTGGTGTTCAACTATGCGTTTTAAAAATACAACAACCGTTAATTTTTCGTTTCGCAATTACGGGCTATATAAGGAAAAACGAATGGACACAAAAGTACACTGACATGGACATAATACGAGACAGAGTTCTTTATTAAATTTATAAAATAAACAATAATTACAGGAATACTGAATTCTAAACCTCAAATAAATGCCACAATCAAGACCTCGGAGCAGAAATGAGGGAGAAACACCCAGGAACTCCTGGCTAGGCCTATGTGCCGTTTGCAGTATCTTTCCATGCCATTAACGCTTGGATAGCACACCACGTCTCCTTCCATAAATAGTAATAATGTTTAGTGTGGTGGCTCTGATATAGGCTATAAACCTACATTCGTCCATTGTCATGATTTTTGGAATGACTTGTCGCGAGAGGAAAAAAAAACGTTTTAGTCGCATCACATCGGTTAATGGAAACGCTGTCATTTCGCAATAGTTTTTTATCGACATTTAGAAAAAATCACAAAAAAATTGGGGTTGGGGTTGTCGGTTAACCGCCAAACTGCGAGATTTGTTGCTTCTTCACCGCAGTAAAAAAAAAATCCCATACCGTCACAGCCCTACAGAAGGAAGCCACTCCTCAGTAAAAGGCACATGACAGCCCGCCTGGAGTTTGCCAAAAGGCACTTGAAGGACTCTCAGACCATGAGAAACAAAATTCTCTGGTCTGATGAAACAAAAATGTAACTCTTTAGCCTGAATGGCAAGCGTCATATCTGGAGGAAACCAGGCACCGCTCATCACCTGGCCAATACCATCCCTACAGTGAAGCATGGTGGTGGCAGAATCATGCTGTGGGGATGTATTTCAGCGGCAGGGACTGGGAGACTAGTTAGTATCGAGGGAAAGATGAATGCAGCAATGTATAGACATCCTTGATGAAAACCTGCTCCAGAGCGCTCTGGACCTCAGACTGGGGCGAAGGTTCATCTTCCAACAGGACAACGACCCTATGCACACACAGCCAAGATAACAAAGGAGTGGCTACGGGACAACTCTGTAAATGTCCTTGAGTGGCCCAGCCAGAGCCCAGCTCAGGAGAGATCTGAAAATGGCTGTGCACCGACGCTCCCCATCCAACCTGATGGAGCTTGAGAGGTTCTGCAAAGAAGAATGGGAAAAACTGCCCAAAAATAGGTGTGCCAAGCTTGTAGCATCATACTCAAAAAGACTAGATGCTGTAATTGATGCCAAAGTGGATTCAACATAGTGTTGAGCAAAGGCTGTGAATACGGTCCGTGTACCTTGCGTTCATTAATAAATTACGAAAAGGAACTGTTTTCTTGTTTTTCTACTTTCAATATTAAATCAAAAAACGAATGAACGCAAGGTACACGGACCGAATAATTATGTACATGTGATTTTTATTTTTAGGGCCCAAGCCTTGAAAAGGCGAAGGCCCTATTGTTTTCCTAAGGATTATTAGGGCCCAAGCCTTGAAAAGGCGAAGGCCCTATTGTTTTCCTTAGGATTATTATTATTATTAGGGCCCAAGCCTTGAAAAGGCGAAGGCCCTATTGTTTTCCTTAGGATTATTATTATTAGGGCCCAAGCCTTGAAAAGGCGAAGGCCCTATTGTTTTCCTAAGGATTATTATTATTCTTCTTCTTCCGACTTATTAGGGCCCAAGCCTTGAAAAGGCGCAGAGCCCTATTGTTTTCCTTAGGATTATTAGGGCCCAAGCCTTGAAAAGGCGAAGGCCCTATTGTTTTCCTTAGGATTATTAGGGCCCAAGCCTTGAAAAGGCGAAGGCCCTATTGTTTTCCTAAGGATTATTTATTATTATTATTATTTTACTGTCAACCTTTCGGGCACTTTTGGGGCTCTTAACGTGCTTGAAAACTCTTGAAACTTTGCACACAGGTCAGAACCCGCAGCCATCAGCTGAAGCTGGTACCCGGGCGTGGCAGGGGGGCTCGACAGCGCCCCCTTGAACAGTCCGAAAACTGCTCCGAAAACTGGGTCTATAAATCAAACACGCTTGCATGTAATAATTTGAAACTCGGTACACATATAGATCTCATCGGTTCATATATCCTTCGTGCATTTACTTTTTACGCCAGCCCAACAGGAAGTCGGCTATTTAGGGTTGTTTGGAAACGCATCCTCTGGCATTTGAAACACTTCTCCTAGAGAATCAATCATTCAATCATCACCAAACTCGGTGTGCATGAAGGCAAGACATTGAGGATCCCAAATTGCGAACGAATTTTTTATATCTCGAACGGTGTGGCCGTGGCGAGGAAACGAATTTATGGCGAATAATGGAAACAGGAAGTGTGTTATAACTTCTGCATATATTGACTGATCTTGATGAAACTTCAGCAGTGTGTTCGCTGTAAGAGGCCGATCACATGGATGTGTCTATTGTGAGACAAAGTTATAGCGCCACCAACTGGCAGCAGGAAGTGTGTCACTTTCAAAATGCTTTGAAATCACCCTCTTATTTTTACCCGATTTGCTTCAAACTTCACTACTATAATGTAAACACACGGGGGGGTAGTTTTATAGTTTTACCTACAATCATAAAAATCGGTACGTATATTGTTCGGATCAAGCCGAACAACTTTCTAATTTACAGTCATTAGCTTGGACCAACACGAAGTCAGATATTTTAGTTTGAATGTGGTTGTTTTCGACAGAGAGAATGCACCCACAAAATTATACATAGGGCCATACTGCCCTCTTGTGTCCAAAATTATATTTATATATACATATATTTGGTATGTGACTGAGGACCTAGAGCTTTTAAATAGCCTACATTGATAATGGTGGCGCTCGCAGAGCGCTCGAATGAATTCCTATGGAAGTAGAAATTAACTAAACGTTCGCTCAGCTCTGCTCGCTCGTCGCCATGGACGCGCACCGTTATGAATGCCAGTGCAGCCGCATACTTTTTAGTGTCACTTTAAAATTAGTGCAATATCAGGGGCCGATTGCTTGAATTGTGAGTTCAATAGTCTAATATTTTTCACAGAAAACACAACAACAAAAGAGTACAATGATAGATTCGCTTAAATAGGCGCTTTTACATAAAATAGCCTATTCCGTCATCATCTTTTCAGTCAGCTCTTCACTCTCGTGATTAATGAAATTTGACTCCTGTTGCTGATATTTGCTGCAACTTTCGTTCAGCTCACAATTTAGTAAGCAAACACGCTTCAAATGTGTTTATTTTATTTTTGTGTATATATATGTGTGTATATATATATACACTCACCGGCCACTTTATTAGGTACCCCATGCTAGTAACGGGTTGGACCCCCTTTTGCCTTCAGAACTGCCTCAATTCTTCGTGGCATAGATTCAACAAGGTGCTGGAAGCATTCCTCAGGGAGTTTGGTCCATATTGACATGATGGCATCACACAGTTGCCGCAGATTTGTCGGCTGCACATCCATGATGCGAATCTCCCGTTCCACCCCATCCCAAAGATGCTCTATTGGGTTGAGATCTGGTGACTGTGGAGGCCATTTTAGTACAGTGAACTCATTGTCATGTTCAAGAAACCAATTTGAAATGATTAGAGCTTTGTGACATGGTGGAAGTAGCCATCAGAGGATGGGTACATGGTGGCCATAAAGGGATGGACATGGTCAGAAACAATGCTCAGGTAGGCCGTGGCATTTAAACGATGCCCAATTGGCACTAAGGGGCCTAAAGTGTGCCAGGAAAACATCCCCCACACCATTACACCACCACCACCAGCCTGCACAGTGGTAACAAGGCATGATGGTTCCATGTTCTCATTCTGTTTACGCCAAATTCTGACTCTAACATCTGAATGTCTCAACAGAAATCGAGACTCATCAGACCAGGCAACATTTTTCCAGTCTTCAACTGTTCAATTTTGGTGAGCTCTTGCAAATTGTAGCCTCTTTTTCCTATTTGTAGTGGAGATGAGTGGTACCCGGTGGAGTCTTCTGCTGTTGTAGCCCATCCGCCTCAAGGTTGTGCGTGTTGTGGCTTCACAAATGCTTTGCTGCATACCTCGGTTGTAACGAGTGGTTATTTCAGTCACTGTTGCCCTTCTATCAGCTCGAACCAGTCTGGCCATTCTCCTCTGACCTCTGGCATCAACAAGGCATTTCCGCCCACAGAACTGCTGCTCACTGGATGTTTTTTCTTTTTCGGACCATTCTCTGTAAACCCTAGAGATGGTTGTGCGTGAAAATCCCAGTAGATTAGCAGTTTCTGAAATACTCAGACCAGCCCTTCTGGCACCAACAATCATGCCACGTTCAAAGTCACTCAAATCACCTTTCTTCCCCATACTGATGCTCGGTTTGAACTGCAGGAGATTGTCTTGACCATGTCTACATGCCTAAATGCACTGAGTTGCCGCCATGTGATTGGCTGCTTAGAAATTAAGTGTTAACGAGCAGTTGGACAGGTGTACCTAATAAAGTGGCCGGTGAGTGTATATATATAGCTTATGTTTCAAATATGAGTTAATTAACAATCGTTGGAAAGAATGATACTTTTAAACATATCACTAAACCGTCATTAGGTGTCGCCAGGCGACCGTCTTAATGAGCGAGTCATTGATTCATTCGTTCGAACGATTCGTTCGAACGGCTGAGTCATTCATGAATGAGACAGATTATGGATTGGTCGTTGAATCTTTGAGTCAACCGATTCGTTCAAAAATCAAAATGCTGAATCATTCAGTAATGAGAACGCGTTGCTGTGAGATGCTCGATGGTTCTGCTGTGATCTTTGTTTAACTATTTTCGCTGCTGAAACAGAAAAAAAGTCAATATGCATCTAAAATGTAAGTGATTTGACGTGTGATTGTGTCTGTTACAGTGATTGTTTAACACTTCTTTAAGTTTAGGCCTTGTCTTTTTGGATATATATCTTTTTATATAAAAAAAATAGCATACAACCCATATATTTTAAATGTATTGTTTGCTTTAAATTACATTGAGATTTGTATGTTTGGTAATTGAACCTGAATGAATTTTAAATGAATGTGCTATATTTCAGATCATATTTTTGTTTTCCTTAAAATTTGAACTAACACTAACTTTATTCTCATCTGAATGATAGATTATTTATTTATGTATAAAATAAAAACACATTTGATTTTTCTTTTTTAATCAATGTAGAATGTGTAACTGAAAAAATAAATAGATTAGGGCTCTGTTCGAGGACAAGAAATGAAAACCAATGCAATATGATGAATGTCCAAAAGATTTTTTTGCTTTTAAACTATGTGTGTGTGTGTGTGTGTGTGTGTGTGTGTGTAAGAGATTTTGGTTGGGTGACAGTTGTAGTTTACAGTTTGACAAAAGCACAATGTTGTGTTTCATTGCGATTGTACACAAATATAAGTAAACACTTTGTAGTTTGAATAATGTCCTGTATGAACAAAAGGACGGAGTATGTTTTTATGTTTATGTCTACATTGTTCAATCACGCCTCTCACACACACACACACACACACACACACAAACTATTTTTCTAATCAGATCAGGCAAATATTCTGTCTTGGCACACTTCATATAACTTTCAAACTTGTGTACTTATTTCATGTGTCCATTAAGTCCATGAGACCGTAGGGTGTCTCATTTTTCATTTTAGGTTTCAGAAGGTTGCTCACGCATACTTTGTGGTTGATATGTGCCCTCAATGAACACTTTTGCAGAGCCCACACTGATGCAAGCTCTACAGCACACATCTTCTCAAAGGTCAAAGCGGGGTTACGTTATTGCCCGTCATGCACAGTAACCCAAAAGGCACCGGGGTGGCGGTGCCACGGGCTTGTTTATATATATATATATATATATATATATATATATATAAATATAGCTGCGAGCAGCGATGAAGGGCCAAAGCCGGCGGCACCGCCACTCCGGTGCCTTTAGGTAACTAAAGGCACCGGGGTTGTGGTGCCACCGGTTCCTCTGCGGCAGACCTAGAGCAGGCTAGCTAGCAGCTCATTGGTTCGCTCAGAGAGAACTGCTTAAGCCTATGGGAGAGCGGGGCTGAACCCGCTTCCAATGAGAGGCGCCCGCGCGCTCATTGCGTCATGGCCCGCCAGAATGGGCGTGGCTATGGTGTATATAACAGTCTCTCCCAGGCTTATATGTTGATTCATTTCATCTTCAGCAAGCTGCACGCTTCTGCTGTCCTGAGAAAAGCCGTCGCCGTCGAGAAGGCATCACTCTAGCGAGCTCCCGGACCCTGAAGAAGCCGGCCGTCTTCGCCACCTTCAGCCGCCCTGCAAGCTAGCGCCATCCGACGACTGTATCCTTCTCTTTTCTCTATATATATCTAAAAGAGCCGAGCGTCTTTTTAAAGATGTCTCGTTTTTCCTGCGGCTCTTGCCGCGCTCGTCTCGAGGACGGAGACCGCCATGTCATCTGCGCTCTCTGCCTGGGACTCGAGCACGCAGAACTCGCCCTCGCGGATGGAGGATGCGACTTCTGTGAGAGCCTGCCGTTGTCGTCCCTGCGGGCACGACTTCTGGCAGCAAAATCCGCTCCCGCGCCGCCTCCCTCTTCGCAGCGTAAGAAGAAACGCCGCTCCCAGAGGCCGCCGGAGCCCCCTGCGGAACCATGCGGGCCGCCGCCGCTTCCCGCTTCCCGCTCTCCCTCCCCGCCCCTGCCGGACATACAGTTGCCGCCGAGTGGCCGCCCGTTGAGGACTTGGTCGCCGCACACCTCTGCCCGCCCTCTGCTAGATGGCGCTCTTCCCCCACGCTTCCTTCAAAAGCTTGCAGAGCGACCTCGAGCTTTCATGCTCGCGCCTACGCCGCCGCCGGTCAGGCCGCCGCAGCGCTACATTCTATGTCTGTCCTCCAAGTATTACAGAGCGATATTCTCCGTGAGTGGGCCGAAAGCGGTAGAAACCCCTCCCCCGCTGTCACGGATCTGAGAAGTGCTACGGACCTCGCCCTTCGCGCCACTAAAGCCGCCGCACAAGCTCTGGGGAGATGCATGGCCAGCCTTTGTGTAGCCGAGAGACACTTATGGCTCACGCTCGCCAACATGGGAGATTCTGAGCGCGCCGCGTTTCTTAACGCGCCCCTCTCCCCGACGGGCCTTTTTGGATCTGCTGTCACGGGAATCGTCGATCGCTTTTCCGAGGTCCAGAAAGCTACTCAGGCGATGAATTTGTTTCTGCCCCGCCGCGCTAGCTCTTCCGCGGGCCGCTCTCGCGAGCCTCCTGCCAGAGCCCCACCACAGCGCCCCCCTCCGCAGACTCAAACAGCCCAGCGCAGACAGGGCGGCCGCCCTCGCTCTCGCTCTGACAGCCGCCGCAGACCGCCGCCCCCACGAGGCCCGCGACCTAAGATCACGCTGAAGCCTGATCATCAGAAGTCTGCCTAGCAAAGTCAAGAAAACGACGGTGCTCTCCCGCTGCGGCCGGACCGCCGTCAAAGCTTCGCCCTCTGCCAGTCCCCGTTGTTTCGCCGACTGCTGTAGTGTTGACCGCCACAAACAAGCCGGTGTCCCAGCCCGCTTGCGAGCGACAAAAAGCCGTTTTTACGGCTACCCAGAGAAATCTCAAAAAGAGAAAATTTGCCAGTTGTGTAGAAAATGTGCCCACAATCATGTGCTCACCCATACACACAAGCATAACATATCCCGTGTCTCTATCAGAGCCCCATCACATGAAACGGGCACAGCCCGCTCTAATATCAGAGAACATAAACACGCCCACGAGCTCGTGCGCGTGTCCCCTCTCTGCTCGCTCTGTTTCACGGCCCATAGACTCCTCTCTGAGTGCAAATCCCGTTGCCATACACATTCAAAGCGCGCCCACACACTGTGTCCAGCCCGCTATGTGCTGCAATCAGGGCGATATAGCCATTCGGCCACTAGCCGCATGCTCCAAAGCGTGGGAAGCCATTCCAGGCATTTCCCCGTGGGTGCTAAGCATTATAAAGAACGGCTATCTGCTACAGTTTCGCCGCCGCCCGCCTCGTGCGCGTGCGCGGCTCGAATCTACTGTCAGCCCGCTGGCCGCCGGCACGCTCCGCTCAGAAATTGCGACGCTGTTGCAAAAGGGCGCCATAGAGAGAGTCCCACCATCTATGACCGAGTCGGGGTTTTACGGCCGTTATTTTCTGGTTCCCAAGAAAGACGGCGGCCTCAGACCGATTTTAGATCTCAGGTCTTTGAACAAAGTGCTCATGAAGAGACCGTTCAAGATGCTCACTACCAGGAAACTCCTCGCGCAGGTGCGCCAGGGGGACTGGTTCATCTCTCTAGACCTGAAAGACGCCTATTTTCAGATCCAGATAAATCCCCGTCACAGGCCATTCTTACGTTTCGCCTTCGAGGGTCATGTTTATCAATACGCCGTTCTCCCGTTCGGCTTATCCCTGGCGCCCCGCACATTCACGAAGTGCATGGATACGGCGCTCGCCCCCCTGCGGAGCCAGGGGCTGCGCATACTGAATTATCTGGACGACTGGCTGATTTTGGCCCAATCACAGACGGAGCTTCTGTCGCACCGCGCAGTTCTCCTCGACCATCTGAAAACGCTGGGCCTCTCTGTCAACTGGACAAAGAGCTCCCTTCAACCCAGTCAATCGATTTCCTTTCTAGGAATAGATTTGAACTCGGTCACGATGACGGCTCGCCTGTCTACACAGCGCGCGCGCAGTGTACAGCGACTGGCCGCCTCGTTTCAGATGGGCACCCGCACACCTCTGAAAACTTTTCAGAGGATGCTGGGTTACATGGCCTCAGCCTCCGCTGTGCTTCAGCTGGGCCTTCTGCACATGCGTCCGCTTCAGCTTTGGTTAAACAGCCGTGTACCCCACCGCGCGTGGAACACGGGCCGCCAGCTGATCAGAGTTACGCAGACATGTCTCACGGCGCTGCAGCCATGGACAGTAGCAGAATGGTTTCGACAGGGCGTCACGATGGGGACCTTTTCCCGCCGAAAAGTCATCTCGACAGATGCATCCAACACGGGTTGGGGTGCAGTCTGCGAGGGCTCACCGGCCTTCGGCCATTGGTCGACACAGGAAAGCCCCTTACACATAAACTGCCTCAGCAGCCTCTGTACTCCATGGAAATGCTTGCGGTCGAGAACGCGCTTTCGCGCTTCCTCCCGCTCATTCGGGGACACCACGTCCTGATCCGTTCGGACAACATGGCTGTGGTCTCCTATCTCAACCGTCAGGGCGGTGTCAGGTCCAGGAATCTCTTCCTACTGACACACCGCATTTTAGTTTGGTCTCAGAGCCGCCTGCTCTCGCTCAGAGCGACGCATGTGCCGGGCCATCTGAACGACGGTCCAGACATACTGTCCAGGAACCTCATCTCCTCAGGAGAATGGTCCCTGAACACACAAACGGTCCAAACACTGTGGCGGCTATTCGGCAGAGCAGAGGTGGACCTCTTCGCGTCAGAAGAGAACGCTCACTGCCCAATATTTTTCTCAAGGAGCGAGGACGCGCTAGCCCAGGAATGGCCTCGCCGCCCGCTCTATGCATTCCCTCCGATTGCTCTGCTACCACAGGTAATTCAGAGGATCAGGGACACACGCCACTCGGTGCTCCTCATAGCCCCGCGTTGGGAGAGTCAGAATTGGGTTCCGGAGCTCACTCAGCTGTCACAGACAGCCCCGTGGCCCATCCCAGTCAGAGCAGATCTCCTCTCTCAAGCTCGCGGCACGATCTGGCACCCCCATCCACGGCGCTGGGCGCTACATGCATGGGTGATCAACGACTATTCGTCGATTTGCCAGAAGGAGTAAGAAACACTATCATACAGGCTAGAGCACCTTCCACGAGAAGGCTCTATGCGTCTAAATGGTCTGTGTTCTCAAAATGGTGCACCGACAAACATCTGGACCCACGGTCATGCGAGGTGCCGTCTTTGCTTGTTTTCCTTCAAGAGATGCTGGACAAGGGCAGGTCCCCCTCCACTCTCAAGGTTTACGTGGCAGCCGTCGCGGCGTTCTCTGAACCCCGACGCGCTCAGTCCCTGGGCAAAGACGAGTTAGTCATCCGCTTCCTCAGGGGAGCTAAGAGGATGAACCCTCCGCGCCCCCCTTCGGTTCCTATCTGGGATCTTTCTATAGTTCTCGAAGCTATGAAAGCACCCCCGTTCGAACCGCTCGAGTCTGTGGACCTAAAATACCTCTCGCTCAAAACCGTTTTTCTGACGGCTCTGTCCTCAGTAAAACGCGTGGGGGATCTTCACGCGCTCTCATCCAGCGCCGCGTGTCTCGAGTTTGGACCGAATGATTCTGTTGTCATTCTCAAACCTAGACATGGCTATGTCCCGAAGGCGATTGGTACCCCGTTCAGGGCTCAGATTATTTCCCTATCGGCTCTGCCTTCATCCGATAGTGAGCGCGACGCCAATCTCCTCTGCCCGGTGCGGGCTCTGAGATTGTACACTACGCGCGCTGCCGCGTTCAGACGCGCTGAGCAGCTTTTCGTGTCGTTTGGGGGGCGCACCAAAGGTCTGGCCGCCTCTAAACAGACACTGTCTAGATGGATAGTAGACGCTACCGCCTCTGCTTACGCATCTAAATGCCTGCCCTGCCCTCTGGGCATCAGGGCGCACTCCACTAGAGGCATGGCCTCATCGTGGGCATGGTCCTGTGGAATTTCCATTCATGACATTTGTGTGGCCGCGGGATGGGCCTCCCCGTCCACTTTTGTCAGATTTTACAACTTGGAAGTTCCCGCCTTGCAGGCAAAATTACTAGCTGTCTAACGACCAGCTCTCTAAGAAGCTGCATTACTGGGAGTCCCTCACACAACCGGTTCGCCCCTTGTGCTCTCCTTAAATGCTTATACACTTCATGTGCCCGCTCTGCCGGCCTCATACATGCTTATGTATACACTTCATGTGCCCGCTCTGCCGGCCTCATAATACATTCACTCCACGTTAAAAAACCCCCGGTATCACCCTGGGATTCATGAGTGGATTCATAGCGCGCACGGCGTTGACCAGGTGTTCCCGCAGCGTAAGCTAGCTTACGCAATACGAGAGAACCTCTCGTAAGAGAACGAATCGGTTACCTAACGTAACCTCGGTTCTCTCTAGAAGAGGGAACGAGTATTGCGTTCCCGGCCGTGCTTGCGCTACTAGCGTTTCGCTTCACGCTGAAATAAATCAACATATAAGCCTGGGAGAGACTGTTATATACACCATAGCCACGCCCATTCTGGCGGGCCATGACGCAATGAGCGCGCGGGCGCCTCTCATTGGAAGCGGGTTCAGCCCCGCTCTCCCATAGGCTTAAGCAGTTCTCTCTGAGCGAACCAATGAGCTGCTAGCTAGCCTGCTCTAGGTCTGCCGCAGAGGAACTGCGTTGTCAATGGATACAAATTATGAAATAATTTTTTGGCTTCAATATCTCAGCAAAGATGAATCTTTCCCGCAGCGTAAGCTAGCTTACGCAATACTCGTTCCCTCTTCTAGAGAGAACCGAGGTTACGTTAGGTAACCGATTCGTTTTACGCCAGCCCAACAGGAAGTCGGCTATTTAGGGTTGTTTGGAAACGCATGCTCAGGAATTTGAAACACTTCTCCTAGGGAATTCCGCTGTTTGTCTCCAAACTCGGTGTGCATGAAGTCAAGACATTGAGGTTGAAAAATTGCCAGGGGATTTTTGATATCTCGAACGGTTTGGCCGTGGCGAGGAAACGAATTTATGGCGAATAATGGAAACAGGAAGTGTGTTATAACTTCTTCATACATTAACTGATCTTGATGAAACTTCAGCAGTGTGTTCGCTGTAAGAGGCCGATCACATGGATGTGACTATTGTGAGTCAAAGTTATAGCGCCACCAACTGGCAGCAGGAAGTGTGTCACTTTCAAAATGCTTTGAAATCACCCTCTTAATTTTACCCGATTTGCTTCCAACTTCATCTGTGAAAGGATTATTTAATATCTAAGATACTGTTGCCATGGCAACCCATCAAACTTTGATATTCTTGTTTGATGCTTTTGAGACTCTTAGCATGCTTGAAATTGCATGAAACTTGACAGACACATCTCATTTATTAGCTAGTAGACATGTGCAAAGTTTCAGAAACGGGCGTGGTGAGGGGCTCAGTAGCGCCACCTTTAGTCAAAAATGGGGTATTAGTTTTACCTACAGTAACAAAAATCGGTATGTATATTTTTCTCCTCGAGCCGGACAACTTTCTAATTGACAGTCATTAGCTCCGAACAACACAAAGTCAGATATTTTAGTTTGAATGTGATTCTCAGGAGAATATTCTCCCTCCCTCTCCCTCTGTCTCTGTGTGTGGGGGTTTGGGGAATTTGACTATTATTTTAATGGTGTTCAAGGTTTCAGGGGCTTTTGGGGCCCTTAACGTGCTTGAAAACTCTTGAAACTTTGCACACAGGTCAGCACCCACAGCCATCAGGCCCGGGCTGAAGCTGGTACCCGGGCGTGGCAGGGGGGCTCAACAGCGCCCCCTTGAACGGGGTCCCCAAAACTTGGTCCATAGATCAAACACGCTTGCATGAATTAATATGAAACTCAGTACACATATGGATCTCATCGGGCCGAACAACTTTCCCTCGGTCAAGTTTTACGTCAGCCCAACAGGAAGTCAGCTATTATGGGTTTTTTGGAGAATGCTTGCTCTGGAATTTGAAGTACTTCTCCTAGAGATTGCATCCGTTTACCACCAAACTCGATCAGCTTGAGGTCAACACATTGAAGATGCTAAATTGTGGACGGATTGTTGATATCTCGAACGGTTTGGCCGTGGCGAGGAAACGAATTTATGGCGAGAAACGTGAAACACGAAGTGTGTTATAACTTCTTCATACATTAGCTGATCTTGATGAAACTTCAGCAGTGTGTTCGTGGTAAGAGGCCGATCAGATGGATGTAACTATTGTGAGTCAAAGTTATAGCGCCACCAACTGGCAGCAGGAAGTGTGCACTTTCTAAATGCTTTTTACAAAAGTGGGGGGGTTAGTTTTATCTACAGTAACAAAACTCGATATGTATATTGTACTCTTCGAGCCGGACAACTTTCTAATTTACCGTAATTAGCTCGGATCAACAGGAAGTCAGATATTTTGGTCTGAATGTGGATTTTTGGCAAAATCAGCCTCTGATTTTTTACCCATCCCTCTTAAGTGGTTTATTTAATTCCCACCAAACTTTTTCAACATGATGAAAATACATTAAAGAAGCTAAATTGTGAATGGCTATTGAATATCTCAAATTGTTTTGCTATGGCGAGGGATTAAAGTCATGTCAAAAAAGTAAACACTAAAAGCCTCATATCTTCTAAAAAATGTATTATACACCATTTATTTCTAGATAAAATTATACAAATATCAGAACTAAACCCATTTTATTCTTGTTTTCAATTTAAGAATTATGTACAAGTTTAAAAGCAGCCAGAATGTGCTATTCAGTTAAAAAATAAATACATCAAGTAATACAAATGGCTATACTGCCCTCTTGTGTCCAAAATGATATCAACTCAGTACATAAAACTTTTTATCAGGTATGGCTATTGTAATTAAATATAAATATATTAGGTATGTGGCTGTGAGGATCTTTTCCCACCGGTTAATCGACGTTAGACACCAGCGAGGGCTTTTAAATCACTAATATAAAAGTGAAAGTAAAGTAAGGACGTCCGCACGGACATTTATAGTGGTGGCGCTCGCAGTGCGCTCGAATGAATTTCTATGGAAGTAGAAATGAAAAAACGTTCGCTCTGTTCTGCTCGCTCGTCGCCATGGACGTGCACCGTTATGAATGCCAGTGCAGCCGCATACTTTTTAGTGTCACTTTAAAATTAGCGTCATATCGGGGGCCGATTGCTTCCGGTTTTCAGGGAAAACACAACAACAAATGAGTAAATGAAAGATTCGCTTAAATAGGCGCTTTTACACAAAATATTCCGTCATCATTTTTTTCAGTCAGCTCTTCACTCTCGTGATTAATGAATTTTGACTCCTGTTGCTGATCTTTGCTGCAACTTTCGTTTTGCTCACAATTTAGTAAGCAAACACGTTCAGGTTTTAATTGTAGTGACTAAATGATTTTATTAAACACACACACACACACACACACACACACACACACACACACACACACACACACACACAAACACAGACACACATCAAATTGACGGTGGGGGGCAATGGTATATTTAAATCTGCATATTGTAATATATGCAGGGCACCCCAGTCCAGTCTTATTAAATGTATGCTTCATCTTTCATTTTTAATTTGTAAATTTGATCAATAAATTCAATTATTTAGAATGATAAGACACTATATGGCTTTTACCCTAGGTAGGGCTGATCAAATTAAATCGTTTACACTGAAAAATAACAATGCATTAAATAATGTTATGAGATTGTTTTAAATATAAGTCAATTAAAAATCGTTGGAAAGAATGATACTTTTAAACATAACACTAAACCGTCATTAGGTGTCGCCAGGCGACCGTCTTAATGAGCGAGTCATTGATTCATTCGTTCAAACGATTCGTTCGAACAACTGAGTCATTCATGAATGTGACAGATGTTTGTGGATTGGTCATTGAATCTTTGAGTCAACCAATTCGTTCAAAATGCTGAATCATTCAGTAATGAGAAAACACGTTGCTGTGAGATGCGCAATGGTTCTGCTGTGATCTTTATTTAACTCTTTTCGCTGCTAAAACTGAAAAAAGAAGTCAATATTGCATCTAAAATGTAAGCGACTTGATGTGTGTGTGTGTGTGTGTGAGAGAGAGATTGTGTCTGTTACAGTGACAAGAGTTTAACCCTTTAAAGCCTTGTCTTTTTGGATATATATCTTTTTTTTATTACAAAATGTGCATACAACCCATATATTTTAAATGTATTGTTTGCTTTAAATTAAATTAAGATTGTATGCTTGGTAATTGAACCTAAATGAATTTAAAATTAATGTGCTATATTTCAGATCAATATAGCCTATTTGTTTTCCTTCATTTTAATCAACACTAACTTTATTCTCATCTGAATTATAAATAACTTATTTCTGTATAAAATATAAAATCCAGAATAATCCAGACCAACCAGAGCGCACTATTTCTACAACATCATCAGTGCTGAAGCGGAACTACCAGAGCCGTTCGGCAGATAGTGAGCAGATATTTTGATATTTTGTGTCACGTTGTGCACAATAACCCTAAAGGCACCAGGGTGGCGGTGCCACCGGATTTTTATATATATATATATATATATATATAAATATAGCTGCGAGCAGCGATGAAGGGCCCAAGCCGGCGGCACCGCCACCCCGGTGCCTTTAGGTAACTAAAGGCACCGGGGTTGCGGTGGCACCGGCTTGGGCCCGTAATCGCTGCTCGCAGCTATATTTATATATATAATTTAAGCCAGTGCGGCTGCACTGGCATTCATAACGGTGCACGTCCATGGCGACGAGCGAGCAGAACAGAGCGAACGCTTTTTCATTTCTACTTCCATAGAAATTCATTCGAGCGCACTGCGAGTGCCACCACTATAAATGTCCGTGCGGACGTCCTTACTTTACTTTCACTTTTATATTAGTGATATAGGGTCACTATATTTTTATTTATACATTTGCAAAGATTTCAACAAACAAACGTTGTCATTATGGGGTATTGTTTGTAGAATTTTTAGGAAAATAATGAATTTAATCCATTTTGGAACAAGGCTGTAACATAAAATGTGGAAAAAGTGAAGCGCTGTGATGCACTGTATGTGAAAACCATAATAACTGGGTAGTTAGAAACATCACTCAAGCATTTTTATTTATGATTAAACTGAAGTAGAACTAAAATGTTTATGTATTAAATAAAACTTATGAATGCATAATTATGGGCTGGTGAGGATATTGAGACATTATTGGTCATTCTGTTTCAGTAAAAAAGTAATAGTAAAAAACTACTACTAATAATAATAAAGATTATAAGGTCTGACAGGCAGCAGGGCTCATAAATATTAATCACATTGTCTGTGTTTGCTCAAACTGATTTGTTGAAATCAAAAGATAATTGGTGAGAGGTGAGGGCACTAGTGAAATGGCTAAAATATTAATGATGATCATGATAGTAATTCCAATCAAACTGATTTTGACAGAAAAAAAAACAATAAGGAATACTATTTACATGCAGCGCATCAGTTTAACATGGTATGAAAGGCTCTCTCGCTATTTGCTTGTGCGATAGAAAGAGAGAGATTGCATTGAGCCAGCAATGGTAAGAGCTACAGTTACAGTGCATCAGAGAATGCTGTGTATCCATTTATATCAATGGGAAGTGTGCTATAAAGATGAAGAGGGAAGCGCAATTTTCTGCGGACCAATTCACTGTATCCCCTCTTTATTAAAATTTAGAACAGCTCTTTTCACACCCTCATAAGTGAGCTAATGCATTCTCTTATAGGAGCAACAACATTTTCATGAACTAATGCAAAAATTGTTTCAAAGTATGAAACAATAATGGTCAGTGACCCACTCATTGAAAGAAGTGTCAAAAACTGCTTTTTCGGGCACAGCTACAATTGTCTTTACGCAGAAGAAATGACAAATACACAGTTCCTCAAATCTGCTCTCTTTCAGATCAGTTTATCATCATCCCCCTCCACTCTTTGATGCCCACAGTCTCTCAGACTCAGGTGAGTGTTGTAGACAGCTGTGGCAAGGTCTCTGCCTCCCACAACAGCTCTCAAATGCGATCTTTCCCTCCCATGTGACTGGTGAATTGAATTCGCTAAGCTCTATGTGAAGTCCAGCGCCTCAAACTTTCTATAGTGCTATTATTTTCATGAATGACACTTTGCTCCCCTCAGGTGTTCAAAAAGCCACCCCCGGGAGTGCGCAAGATTGTGATCGCTACCAACATCGCAGAAACCAGGTGTGCTTGTGTGTGTGAATGTGCTCATGATTATACAAATGTTTTTTTTCTGTGTGTGTTTTTGTGCTTTTCTGTCTGTTGTACTGTATGATGAAAATAATCTCTATTCATTATCAAACAAAACTGACAAATGGTTATTTGAATCTTGACAATTAACTCTTGTTGCTCCTTTTCTTGCTGGTGCCATCAGTATGCAAAAGTTGAACCATGCAGTGGCCAAGTAGCAATGGAGCCAGTTAATTAAAACTCAACAACACACAGCTTTAAAACAGACTTTGAGCGTCGTCTATACTCTGTGCAAACAAATTCAACAAAGAGTTGAAAGCAGCCAGAATTTGATAGGGTTTCATAAATAAATTCATGAGTGAAGCTCTTTTTAATTGCATTCAGTATCATCAGGCTGTTCTGCCGCTGAAATGTTTGGTCTCTGGTAATAAACATCTGGAGTCTATGATGGTGAACTTTGATCAGTTATTAGAGATTCATTACTGTTATTTCAGCTTTCTCATATTTCATCATTTTTATTGGTAACATTTTACAATAAGGTTCTATCTGTTAACTTTAGTTAACTAGGTAACACTTTACAAAAATATCTTATTTGTTAACACTAATGTATTAACTAACAGGAACTAATAATGAGCAATACATTTATTACTGTATTTATTAATCTGTTAATGTTAGTTAATAAAATAGTCGTTCATTGTTTGTTAATGTTAATTCACAGTGCATTAACTTACGTTAACAAATACAACTTTTGATTTTAATAATGTATTAGTAAATGTTGAAATTAACATGAACTAAAACAAACTCAGTTGTATCTGTTAATATATAATGGACCTGAACATGAACTAACAATAAAAAAAATATTTTATATTAATTGACGTTATCAAAGATTATTAAATGATATGACAAATGTATTGCTCATCATTAACTGATTTCCATTACACGAGAGTAGATGTTAAAACTTCATGCTGATTTGTACTCTGCTTTCGCCAAGATAAGCAACACTAAGACGTAGCTTTACAGTAAACTATGCTTCTCCATCCATTTACGCTTCTTTCCATATGGTGGTGTGACTCCCCTTCTGTCCGGCGTTAACGGCTGCAGTGTACTTGGCGCGTCAGCACACACGACGGCTGCAACTACAGTGTGGTCTCCCTAGTGAACCAGCACGACAACCGTCTGGATTGAGCCGAGTAGGGGACATCTCTAGGGTCTTCAAGTGGGCACCTTCCATCCTCAGTGTTTCGTCGACTAGCCCACGACACCTCAAGAGGGCTCGACAGTGACTCTGGCGTCCCCCACTCAACTCAGCCCAGCTTACTGACCTCTACATCCATCCTGCTGCTGAGACCTAACCACAATCTCACAATCTCTCCGCAACCCAACCATACGCGCCAACCCGTTTGACTAAGGCTGTCGAGCCCCACTGGTGCGTTAATATGCAGTTTCAGTGGCAACGGTTCCATATGGCATACCACCTACCGCAAAACACAATATCTGCCCAACCACCCGTCATTCACGCAATATACACAGGAACGTAATGACTGTAAATACTATACAACCTATACAAATAAACCAACAGACTCAAGTTTTTCAAGAATTCTACGAAACCGTAGCGTGGCGGCCTGTACACAGCCAGCTAAAATATTTCCGTCTCAACCATAGCCAGTTGCTGCTTCTTTCTGCTGCTTCAGATAAGTTCTTTACTGTGGGACGAAACTCTTGGCCACTGAATCCGACGTCTCTGAGGAACCGGGTTGTAGAGTGTGCCACAAAACCTCGACAACCCACTTCCACTGGATAAACCTGGACTCTCCATCCTCGCTGTTCTGCTTCAGTGGCCAGATGAGCATACCGCAGTTTCTTCCTCTCATATGCCTCATCTACCGCATCCTCCCATGGCACTGTTAACTCTATCAGTTGAACAATGCGTGCTGATCCAGACCACAAAACAATATCTGGTCGTAGGTTAGTGGTGGCGATCTCAGGTGGAAAAATAAGCCGTTGATCAAGATCAGCCAGCATCTTCCAGTCCCTAGCAGCTTCCAGTTGTTCTGGGCGAGAATTGGTGTTAGCACCTTTTCTTGGTGGTTGCTCGCCTGGGCAGAGGAATATTGTCTTCTGTGTGTAATGTTTTGCAACAACAGGCGGCAACTTATTGGTCATACTACGCTTGCCTTCCAATGCTAAAGCCAAACATCGCAGTACTTGGTCATGGCGCCAAGTAAACCGGCCTTGGCTAAGAGCCACCTTACATCCTGTCAAAATGTGCCTTAATGTGGCAGGTGATGAACACAAAGGACAAGAGGGATCCTCTCCTACCCAGAGGTTTAGGTTCTGCGGTGATGGGAGAACATCATAGATCCTACTCTCTTCCATTGACCAAAGGTCTTGCCAGCCCATCTTGCATTGTTCCACACTCCCATCTCATCCACTCTCCCTGCTTGGCCTGGGAAATGGCCTTTATACACCTCATCCTCTCCTCCTGCTTTCGCACCTCGTTGACTACCAGCTTCCTCCTTTGAGCTGGGCCTGCCTTGTTCCATATAGGAGGAGCTAAACTGAGCCCAAAACCCCCTCTTCCATGCTGTACCTGTCCCACGATATCCCCAATTTGAAGGTCAGCCTTTGCCTCTACTACAGATTTCTTTGCTGACCACTTTCTACCAGTTTTTAACACAGGGGCTGCCTCCCTTACACATTTGTCGCGTGACTCTACTAAGGTCATTTCCAGTCTGACCTTGGCACACTTAAACTCCTCGGTTAAAGCAGAGACTGGCAGCTCCAATATTCCTTTACTATAAAGTCCCACTCTGCTGAGGCAGCGTGGAACTCCCAACCATTTCCTGATGTATGAACTTATTAACGCTTCCAGCTTATCCAATGTTGTCAAAGAGACCTCGTACACAGTCAGTGGCCACAGCAACCTCGGCAGTAGACCAAACTGAAAGCACCAGAGTTTTAGTTTGCCTGGTAGAGCACAGCTGTTTATGCTCTTCAACCCTTCCACTGCTTGTCGTCTAACTTCTCCCACTCGAACTGTGTCCTTTAGATCCCCATCGTACCATCTCCCAAGACTCTTCACTGGCTTCTCAGAAACTGTTGGTATTACCTCACCATTAATGAAGAATGTTTTATCTACTACCTTTCCTTTAACTATCGAGATGCTCCTTGATTTAGAGGGCTTAAATTGCATTTGTGCCCATTCAATATTATCTGTTAACCCTCTGGGGTCTGAGGTGTTTTCTGGGCCCTGGAGGTGTTCTGACATGCTCTGACATGTATGCTTTTTTCTGATACTTGTGACATTTTCATGGCTAAAGTCTTATTACACTGTATTCAGCGCAAACTCTGCTACAATAATATGTCAGCAGCATGTATGTAAAAGTTTTTAGTTGTGAGATAATGACGTTTATGCGTGGTTTGTGAAAAAACTAAAAAACATTGTCACTGAAATAAGGTCATGAAACCCATACTAATTATTTCTTCACAAGACTTTTGAAAATTGTATCACATAGCCTAGAATATTTGCTTCAAAACTATGTGAAAATAATCCTGATTACGTATTCAGATAAGTCAATAAAGTCTTTTAAAAATTTTATGACGCGTTTTGTGTAAGAAAGCTTTATGCGGGTAGGCGTTAACCACCCATTAATATTGATGGGTTTGACACCTGAGAAAGACAAAGACCCTCCCCTAATGGCCCTATTAGGTGCTATCAGGCCCCATCATTACGAGGAGCCTTGCACAAAGAATGAGATTTAAAAAAGAATGGCTTTTAGATTGTTTGGATTTATTTACAACACAACATAATCCAAAGATACACAACAAAGGACAAAAAAGCACATTAGTAAACACACTGATCTAAAGACAGAGGCTTGAACAGTCACACAACTTGTGCCATTCCTGAAACATAGTACATACCTGTCATCTCCAAGGTGTTTGATTTTTCACTTAACCATGTTCATGTACAGTCTCTTGTGAATGTTGAAGTCAGCAGGACTCATCAGTGGCATCATGGTCCCTGTAAAAAATAAAATAAAAAAATAAACATGTGAACATACTGATATCAAGAGAAACTATAGGGCTGCACGATTTTGGGAATTCATTTTAGATTTTTCTGGTTAAAATTATTATTAAATATATATAAAAACACCACGTCTGTTGTGCATTGTTATAGCCTATGTATAGGGCTGCATAAAATAATAACAGATAGATTGCAGGCGGCCTATATCGTTAAAAATGAACACTTCAGTAACACTACACTAGACAAAAATATATGGATTATCATGTTACTTCAAACGTTTCCATTCATTATGAAATGAGATTGGAGAAAAACATGAAGCCTAATGTTTGGTGTGTTTTGCTTTTCAAACCCACAGCGCGTGCAGAGGACATTTACTGAAGCGATCGAGCCGCTCCAAACTATGAAACATTATTGTTACATTATACATATCTACGTTTGAGGAGATATCCACAAACACAGTATTTAACAGTAAACACGGGTCTAAACATTATAATATTCACCATTGAAGAATAAGCATACTTTATATCATGCTGTGTTTAATTATCGAAGATAAAAACATTATTGTGTGTACATGTATATTCACTCCAATCTCATTTCATAACATTTTAGTCTGGCACCAGTTTAACTAGTAGCTACAATGTAAAGTATATACAACCATAAGACGCTTAGTATGTGTCTTACCTTAAAAAATCGTTCCCATAATCAAATCGTGTTCTTCTAATTCTTCTGAGGCAAATCCAAGGTGCCCAGACCAAACACTTCCAAACTCGCTTAAAAGCAGAGCAGGTCTGAAGTCGCTGAATCTTTGTTTAGAGGTGATGAGGGCGTTTGCGTTCCTTCACGTGGATCATTTGAATTTGAACAGCTCGCGCGCGTGTGGGCGTGGTCACATTAGATCTAATGAGCTCAGGCTGAAGAAACTGTACACGTCGTTGCTTTCATACGGATTACTTAAACAGAGAATATTTGTTTTTGGTATGATTTACATCATTTAAAAATGGAGACTTAAAGCTTTGTAAAGACATAACTCTCACGTGTGGATGGCAAGTATTTGCTGAGTTAAAGATCATTTTCTGTCGCGTTTCATAAGGAACTTCACATTGAGAGAGACGACAAAACGCGCATCATGTTTATTTTCTTTATTTTACGAAAAACACAACATTTTGTTTTTATTATTAGTGTACACAAATGAAAATGGACATTTAACAGTTTTGAATGATGTATAACACTTGCCTGTATCACAAAAATCGAAAGAGTTATTTGAGTCTCTTTTGCACTGATAAGAAAAAAAGTGAGCTGGTATCGCCGGCGAGACCGCCGACCCCAGGGGGTTAACTTCCCCAATAACCGATTAGTGCAGGCTACTGTTGTAGTCATGGTTGTCATGTCATCCATGTATGCTCTGATTGGTGGTAGTCGCATCCCAGAAGCCAAGCGCTCTCCTCCTACTACCCATCTTGATGCCCTAATAATTACTTCCATTGCCATGGTAAAAGCCAGTGGAGAAATGGTGCATCCTGCCATTATTCCAACCTCTAAGCATTGCCATGCAGTGCTGAAGTTTGGAGTTGAGAAACTAAATTGCAAATCTCCAAAATAGGCTTTCACTAAATTTGTTATTGACCTTGGTACTCTGAAAAAATCAAATGCTGCCCAAAGAAGCTCATGTGGCACTGAACTATATGCATTAGCCAAATCCAGGAATGTCACATGGAGCTCCTTCCTCTCCTTTTTAGCTGATTGAATTCGTTGCCAGATAACATTGATGTGTTCTAAGCATCCTGAGAACCCTGGAATGCCTGCTTTTTGAACTGAAGTGTCAATGAAGCCATTCTTTAATAGGTAGGTGGACAACCTCTGGGCAATAATGCTGAAGAAAATCTTACCTTCAACGTTTAATAGTGAAATAGGACGAAACTGACTGATGCTTGTAGCATCTTTTTCTTTAGGTATAAAGACTCCACCTGCTCTGCGCCATGCTCTAGGTACAACCTGTTTTTCCCATGCCACTTTTATCAATTTCCACAGAATTCGCAGAACTCCTGAAGCACTCTTGTACACTCTGTACGGAACTCCATTAGGCCCTGGAGATGATGAAGTCCTTGCCTTTCTCACAGCCTGCTCTACCTCTTTCCACTTAGGTGCACAGACCTCCATTTGGTATTCTGGTGGGTTGATAGGTGGTATGTCTGATGGAATTGACTTTTTGCATCTGTATGCGTTTCCTCCAAATATCTCTCTAGCTCAACCCTAGATGCTTTTAAAGTGCCATTCTTCTCCCTGGTGAATAACTTCTTTACGAATTTGAATGGGTCTTTATAGAAATTAGCCCTCGCACGTTCCTTCTTTTTGTAGCGTTTCCGTAGACGCTCAGCTCTGCGTAATGTTGCCAGCTCATCTTTTATGGCCCTTTGTAAGAGATTGAGTCCCTCCTTCTGACTTTGTTCTGCTCTTTTCCATTGCTTCCTCAGCTGTCTCCTTTCTCTAACTAACCCTTAAATTTTCTGCTGCCGTCTAGACATTCCAGGAGTAGTTTGTACTTTTTCCTTCCTTTTTTTCCACACCAAACCTCTCACTTCCATATGCGTAAATGATGTCCCCAAATTTATCCAGCTTCTTTTCAACTGTACCAGTAAAACTGATTTTAGTTAATGCATTTACTAATGCTAACTAATTAGTCCAGGTGATATGTGCAAAATTTGAGGTGATATGTTCACTTTTTCATAAAAGCATGAAACTTGGTACTCTTGTACAGTTTGGACCCTGAACATTTTCAGAAATGGAGCCATCGTAAAAACGCCTTGTGGCGGCCATGGCAGCCATTTTACTTTCCGCCATAACCAAATTATGTATTTTGTGTCACATCTCCTGAATCAAACATGATAACACAGAAAAGATGATGTCTACTCCCATTTATACAACATCATAAACTGTTCAGGTGAATAGTTAGTGAATTCAGGGTTGTGAGAAGGAAATCACAGTATCTGAGAACTTAGGCTAGACTTTATAATATCATGTCTGTTGTATGCATAGTTGGGTCATCTATAGCAGTTCTGTGACCATGGAGAGCGAAGGTTCGTTTCTCACTGAATTTGTCATCTATAAAGGTTAAAGAAAAAATTTAGCCGGGGTGCCCCTCACAAAAATGTGGGGAAATTTTGTGAGAGCCCTATATCCAAAATGGCTGCCGTCAGCCAAGCTGGAAATTAACTTTTTAATGGTTTTGCCCACAGTGCTGCATAATATATGGTTTCTGAGACTATTTGGGTCAAGAAATTCATAAATTATAGGGATGTCCCGATCCGATCACGCGATCGGAAATCGGGCCCGATCACGTGGTTTCAGACTCGATCGGAATCGGACGTTACCTCCCGATCAGGACTCGGATATATGTAAATTAGGGGTGTAACGGTACATGTATTCGTAATTATTGAACCGTTTCGGTACGAGGCTTCTGGTTCGGTACGCATACAAACCGAACGATTCCTAGGACCATTTTTCTGCCGACAAAATCCGCGCTGGCGCGACCACCACAACGTTGCGCAAAATCAAATGGCAAACGTAATGAAAGCGGAACGAAACTGCGCTACTCATTATATTGTGCTTAATGGACCATTTATCAGTTCGGACCAGCAACATCTGTGCAGCGCGAGATCAAGCGACACTGTGCTAAAAGATCCAGTGAAGAAAACATTTGAATTCGCCACTGAAGTAATTACATTGCTGCGAGATCTAATGAGAAGCATTCACATTTCTCCATTATTAACCGTAGATCTCTATTAGATCAAACAGGGCTGACGTGGGAACCAGGAGAAACATTGTGCCATGAATGAACATGGATTTAATGTTGCACTTCAAAATTCAAATATTATATAAATATATATTTAAATGTTATTTTTAATGTGATTACCAAAACATTATTTGTTCATCCTTCAAAGATTACCCCCATTTATAAACCTGAAAGTTTCAAGATGTAGGAAAACTCAAACTTATTTAAAAATATTTTTTCTTTTAATAAATAGGACATTTCTCTGGCATTTCTTTCTTTTTGCTGTATCGTATCGTATCGAACCGAACCGCGAATTTTGTGAACTGTTACACCCCTAATGTATATATATATTCTCGTTATTTTTTAAAAAAAGACTTTTTATTTTTTGTTTACATCCCTGCCGGGTATTTTAAGTTGAGGTGCTATTTGTTTTTATATTAGACTTTTTCTATATTTACTGTTGCACTGAAGTCCAAAAGTGAAGAATTTATGTTATTTATTACTTGATTGTTCAAGCTACCTCACAGAAGTGCTCTGTTTGTTAACAGTTGTTGAATGTTAAAATAAGGTGAATTAAATAAAAAACAAGGAACATCCTGGATCTGTTTTTTTCGCTCATCTTTATTCTTTTTTATGTATTAAATAAGTATCGGATCGGGACTCGGTATCGGTAGATACTCAAAATCAAATGACTCGGACTCGGACTCGAGGGCAAAAAAACCTGATCGGGACATCCCTAATAAATTATGTAGATTTATTGATTTGACCTATTTTTGACCTTCAAATTCAAGATGGCCGCCAATTTTTGGCTCTTTAAGGCGAGACACTACAGGTGAATAGGGTAAAAATTTAACTTACAGATATCACCATGAAACTTTACCAGTTGATTACTCACATGAATAGGAGAAAAAAATTTATTGCAAGTTTTCTGTAATTTTGTTTAAATATGCTAATCAGACTATATCTAATTAAATATGCACTAATTTGCATATATTTTGAAGTGACGAATCTGACCATTGAAAAAAACAAGGTTCAAAATTATTTTAGCATTTTGTTGATATAAGACATCACCTGAGGGGATTATGAATATTTCTTTTTGTTACCCTGTAAATCAGAAAATACTGCCATTAGCCTTAAATTGACGCTCCGAGTACCAGTTACTCCGACCTGCCGTCAGAGGCTGCGTTTACACTTGGCATTAACATGCGACCTGTATCCGGATGTTGTCCACATACACATTGAAAAGACAAGTCTAAACGCGCTTCTGATTGGAATGTTATCCGATCTGCGTGTCCAGGTTCGAAGGTAGGTAGTGGATCCTCTTCGTCAACTGGTGCTCTTCTCGCCGAGAAGACCCCCGGAGATGCTCGATTAGTGTCGTGCTTTCCTTCCTGCAAGATGGGTTGGAGCGAAGGCTGTCTCCCTCCACCCTGAAAGTGTATGTTGCCGCTATCGCCGCACATCATGACGCAGTCGAAAGTAAGTCCTTGGGAAAGCACGACCTGATCGTCAGGTTCCTGAGAGGAGTGAGGAGACTTAAATCCTCCTTGCCCTCCTCGTTCCCTCTTGGGACCTCTCAGTGGTTCTAACTGCCCTGCAGAGTGCTCCCTTTGAGCCTCTGCAATCAGTGGAGCTTAACTTCCTGTCAATGAAGACAGCTCTACTGGTTGCACTGGCTTCCATCAAGAGGGTAGGGGACCCGCACGCATTCTCCATTGACGAAGCATGCCTGGAGTTCGGGCCGGCCTACTCTCACGTGATCCTGAGACCCCCGGCCTGGATATGTGCCCAAGGTTCCCACCACTCCTTTCCGGGACCAGGTGGTGAACCTGCAAGCGCTGCCTGGAGGAGGCAGACCCAGTCCTGGCACTGCTCTGTCCAGTACGCGCTCTCCGCGCCTATGTAGACAGAACGCAGTGTTTGAGGACCTCGGACCAGCTCTTTGTCTGTTATTGGATAGATTATTGGATAGTCTATTGGATAGAGGCTAGAGTGGTGTCTTTATACTGAATTTTCGCGTTCTTTTCTCAGTCTGCAGTCTATTTGACAGAGAGGTACGTATTTACATCAGTGCAATGTAAACTTGACGTTTACCTGTTGTAACTTTAGTTTTAGTGCACATGGTAATTTGTACGTGTGTTTTATGATGAGTGCACATTTATTTGAGATGAGTTGAGAACTTTTCTGTTTTGAGAGCATAATAAATTGCTAACATAGCTAACCTCGTATTTTGTTTTGCTGTATGCTAGCGCTCACAATTCTATCCTCTTTTGATGTAGCCTACATGTTTCAGTTGTCCTTTTTCTTATGTTAGGCTGATTCTGATGGATAGAATCCTGATCTTTTGCTCTCTTTGGAATTGTGCAGGTATGTACTTCCAATACCAGGTTTAGAGTATAGGCCTAATGTGTTCCTAACTGGTTCATTTAAAGTTTTCTTGTGTTGATTGATGTTCAATGGCACTGAACAGCCTAGATGTAAAGTATGTACATTTTGCTTTGTGCATATTACTGTATGTATTATTGGAAAGAGGATGGTTTATTTCATGTTATAAAAGCTAAAAGCCCTTAGTCAATAACAGAAATGACATGCAATATGTTTATTTTCTATAATTATTTTTCTGTATTTTATTTTCTGATTTTTGAATGTGATCAAATGCTGAGTCTGCAGTCTATTTGACTGAGAGAGGCTAATTCTGATGGATAGAATCCTGATCTTTTGCTCTCTTTGGAATTGTGCAGTGTGCAGAATAAAGTGTCTTGAGGAACGTCAGCGTCTTGTCATCAGTGCACCAGAACACAACGCAGTAGTCGGCGAAGTGCAGACGGCGCCGGCTACACATGGTCCCCCCTCTGAGCGACCCCCACATGAGTATTTCCACTGTAAGCCTCTCTGAGCACGTGTCTTTCCCTTGGCAAGCCACCTTGCCCCCCTGGGGTTGAAATATTCCACCCTTCAGGCTGGACACCCCAGTGTTCTCCGTATGCTACCCCCTTCCCGGTCATATGTGTATTCTATAAGTCCACCCTTTGGGCAGGCACTATTTGCATATTTCCTCTGAGATACAGTATGCTTCCCAGTGTACCTTGGTATTCCTGTGTTAGGTACGAGTCCTTCGTCCGTGCCACTCTCACAACAGGGAGCTCAGACTTACGCAGGGCACTGGAAGACAGCTGTGAAGCTGGCTTGATTAGACTGGAACCCCATTCGTCGTCACTCGACGTAACTTGGAGTGACAACGAAAGGGAACGTCTCGGTTACGTATGTAACCCTCGTTCCCTGAGTAGGGAACGGAGACGTTACGTCTTCCTGCCACTTCCGCTGTACCGCGGGGATCGCCTGAGTTCAGTCTTGGCTCCTCAGCGAAGAAACATATCTGCATGTTGCCGGCGTCCTCCTTTTATACCCATGAGGTGGGGCGGAGTTGCGCCATGCAAATCCCGCAGACCCATAGCATTTCTTTGCCATTGGCTCGTTTTTTAATACTCGAAGTCGATAGGCTTTCTAAGCGAAACACCATTCGTCGTCACTCAGCGTAACGTCACTCAGCGTAACGTTACATACGTAACCGAGACGTTTTTTCTCACACTCCTAGTGACGATATTCCACTTCTGTAGCACCTACATACACCAAACTGTACAGTCTTATTCCTAACTATATTGTGAAGGTTTGTCCAGAGGGATTTGTTGATATATCATTCTTGGCCTGATTTATATGAAATTTTATGCCTAAAAATAGGGCGGAAATCAATGTAAGGCTATTGGCAGTATTTTCTGATTTACAGGGTAACAAAAAGAGATATTCATAATCCCCTCAGGTGATGTCTTTTCATTGAATATATCAACAAAATGCTAAAATAATTTTTAACCTTGTTTTTTTCAATGGTCAGATTCAGATTCGTCACTTCAAAATATATGCAAATTAGTGGATATTTAATTAGATATAGCCTGATTAGCATATTTAAACATAAAATTACAGAAAACTCACAATACATTTTTTTCTCCTATTCATCTGAGTAATCAACTGGTAAAGTTTCATGGTGATATCTGTAAGTTAAACATTTTACCCTTCACCTGTAGTGTCTCGCCTTAAAGAGCCAAAAATTGGTGGCCATCTTGAATTTGAAGGTCAAAAATAGGTCAAATCAATAAATCTACATAATTTATGAATTTCTTGACCCAAATAGTCTCAGAAACCATGTATTATGCAGCACTGTGGGCAAAACCATTAAAAAGTTAATTTCCAGCTTGGCTGACGGCAGCCATTTTGGATATAGGGCTCTCACAAAATTTCCCCACATTTTTGTGAGGGGCACCCTGGCTAAATTTTTTCTTTAACCTTTACAGATGACAAATCCAGTGAGAAACAAACCTTCGCTCTCCACGGTCACGGAAATGCTATAGATGACCCAACTGTTGTGTAGAGTTTAAAAAGCTTAATCCTTTTGTTCATTAACCTTGACAATACAGTGACTGTAAAGAATAGAATATTCAATATGACCTTAGCAACATAGCTTAAAAAGAATGTGTTTACTCAAGTAATGTGTTTTACACAAAGATTTACTAAAAAAAAATCTATTTCAAAAACACGTTTGTTTGATTGTTTTGTTGTTGTTGAACCTATTCTTCAATGTTTCCTTGACAGTCTCCTCCACATTGACACAGAGCTGTGCACTTTAAAGTTGTCATTAAACGGAAGTTACGTTCTTCTTTTCTTCTCTGTTGTGACGTATATCCAAGTGCAGTAACAGTAATCCAAGTAACAGTTTCTCGAATGAGACCAAGTGTAGGGCAGAGTTGATTTTGTCCATCGAGAATTGATCGTCATTAGAGAAGAGATGTCATTCCAAGGGGAAGGCGACATTAATGTTTAATGATTAACGATTACACATGAATAAAAATAATAATACTTATGTGCATGGATAAATTATAAATGATTTAAACATAAATGATAATGATAAAATGATAAAACAAATAATTTTTTTAATGGAATACTGCAGTGTTTATTATACATTTATAATAAACACTGCAGTATTCCATTAAAAAAAATCAGAAATTACAATTTTGATTTCATGGTGACTGTAAAAGACACATTTCTTAGTGAAACGGAATATTCAGTGAGAAATAACGTGAGACTGGACTTGATTTTATCCATTGGCATTTGTTTGGATTCTTGGGGGAGGGGAGGAGACCCTCACATGATATTGTTGGCCTTTATTAAAGGCAGAAAAGTTTCAGGCGTCAGGAAAGGTTTTTTTCCCCTCTTAGAATGATGTGACCTAATGAATCATGACCAGGGACATTTATTAAGACTATAAATTTTGCCAATTTTGACTTTAGAGGACATTTTTTCCTCTACTTCCTTGTCATCATGAATACCTTGTGATATTTCTCTTTCAAACTCTGTCTCTTTCAGTATTACGATAGATGATGTTGTGTATGTGATCGATGGAGGGAAGATTAAGGAAACTCATTTTGACACCCAGAACAATATCAGGACCATGACAGCGGAGTGGGTGAGCTTAGCCAACGCCAAACAGAGGAAGGGCCGTGCTGGCAGGTACAGATCTTTCTCCCTCTCTCTCCCTCCCCTTATTTATTCTCCTTTATATGTTATTCCCTCCATATATCAGCAGCTCTTCCTCAATCCATTCACAAGTATCAAAACCAATTTCAGTCGGAATAATTGCACCCCGTGGAAGAATGTCAAACCTCTCAGGAGGATATGCAGTGTATGCTTGTATCACCGGAATGCTGTGGTAAATAATTGATTTTGTACAAAAAATTCGTATCACACTATTTTTGGATTTTAGCTTCTATTCCACAGTGAATTTTTATAAAACTTAAAGAAATTAATTTATCCACATATTGCTTAATTCTGTAGTACTTTCTTTTATAGAAAATGCCGATTATAATCGATACAGCAGTTTTTGACAGTTCATAGTGACCAAAACTATTTAAAGGAGTCATAACCTAGTATTGCCTTGGATACCCACGCTCTATTATAGTCTTTCAGGCCCTTCTAAAAAAGAAAAGTGGAAAAAAAATAAACAGAGCTCCTCTGACCCTTATTTCTGAATGCATTATTGTCTCGCGAGATCTGATGCGATATTTTGGTTGTCGTGGACGGTCATTTTAATAATGCAAATGAGGGGCGCGTTGATTGGTGGCAGGAAGGAGGGGGCTTGACACCGCAGGTAACTTCAGCATATCATTCCAAAATGACATCATGGCGCAAGATGTGAATGAACCCGACCTGGCCGCGACCTACGGAATTCAACCATATATGTTTGAGCCAGACTCTGAACCAGAGCTGGAAACGGAAGATATAGAGTCAATGGAAGGACGTCTACATCAACATGTCTCTGAATGGTAAAGACAATCATTTTGACTGAGACATACATTAACATCAGTAACGAGCTAAAACGTTTGTTGCTATTTTCTCCCACATAAGTTTACTTTTTATTTAATGTAGATTACATTAACGGAGATGTAGTCTACTTTTTTTATCAGCTTACAGTGGTTATAGAGATCAACGTTTGCTATAATGTGTTGTTTTTGCCTTGTTTCACGTTGTGGTTTTTTAGACATTCAATATTTTTCATCTACAGACATGTAACGTGATGTTTTTCTTTATGTTTATTATTACTTGACTGTTTGTTTTATTTATCTATCCTTATCTATTATATAAAAAAATCAATACAATGATATGTTGTCATTGTTATATAATATACAATTATATGAAATAATAGCTGTATCATTTTCTTGTCTGTTTATCACTGAGGGTGTGTAAAATGTTTAGCGCAGACACCTAACGTTGAGCCAGTTGATAGGGTTGTTGGAACAGCGTCATTAAAAATGAATTTCATCCACTGGTCCCTGGTAGTTTGGTCAGTTTTTGGTAGAGAAAACACATTTGAATGTTGATTCTGGCAGTCAACCACAGAGCAACTCACGTGTGCACTACATTTTCTGCATCTTTCTTGACTGAATATGAGGGGGAGGGGAGAGGAGAGGGGCAGGGCGGGCTTCCTGCAGCATATGTCTGCGGTGTCCATATATGGTATATCCTGCCCCGTGTTGACGTCAAGTCGGGGGAGAAATTAAAATCTCGTATTTGAGTGCGCGTGCACGTGTGCTGGTTTACGAACCCTGGGGTAAACAAACGCTTCACTTTTGAATATCGGCTTCCCGGCCAATGTATAATCGTTAGGCAATCATAACATACATTGATTCTCGTGGAAAAGTGAAAATTACAGGTTATGACTCCTTTAAAAAAAATTTAAAACCATAAAAATGTTATCCATATGACTTGTGCTATTTGCAGGGGGGTGGGAGATATGACCCAATTATTATATCACAATATGAGTCATTTTATTTCACAATAACTATATATCACAATATAGTTGTTTTTGCTTTAAATAAGGTTGTTGCAATATCAAAATGTTAGACTTTAAAAACTTTAAAATTTTATAATTCTCAACACCAACTTTGATATTACAGCAAAAACTAATTCAGCGAAAGGACAAATTAATATAATGAAACAAAGATATAAATGAAACGGTGCTTAGTGTTTTTCAGGTAGGTCTATTTATCAGAAATAAAAAAAAAATACTACAGAAATTGAATACATTTGTCAAATTTATAAAAAAAACATAATAGATAAATATACAGTTTTCACTCTATAAATTAAATCTTCATTGTTTCGTATTAAAAGCTACAAAAGTCAAGAGCAGTGAATGATTTTTTTTTCCTCTTTTTTCTTTTGTTATTTGATTAACATTAAAGGGATAGTTCACCCAAAAATGAGAGTCCATGTCATTCCAAACCTGCATAACGTTCTTTTATTTTACATATCTTTTTTTTTTTTCCACTGCGGAAATAATGTCATATAGGTTTTTAACATGAGAGTGAGTAAATAATGATAGAATTTCAAACCCTGATTAATCTGAATCTAATAGCACTTCTCTCATCTTTTCACATCCTCAGGGCTTTTCATTTATGACTAGTATTTTTGTTCATGAAAGGTCTGTCTGTCCTCCATCTCAGTGTCGAGACAGAGCTTCTCTCAAGGTTTTTTTTTTAAGTGCACACAGAGAGGAAAGATGTGGGCTTGAATAGCTTCATTGTTATCTCAGTCTTTTGTTATCTCAGTCATTTGATAGGAAAGTGAACAAAAAAAATCTTCCTGTTGGCTTTTCTTGAAGTTGAAGGCCACATTCCACACATATACGTAAATCCTGTTTGGTTCTCTCTCTTTGTGTCTATTTACTCTAAATGGACTGTAAATCTACTGTAATTGGGAATATGTTAAAGGAACACTCCGACTTTTTGGGACTTTAGCCTATTCACCTTATCCCCCAGAGTTAGATAAGTTCATACATACCTTTTTCATCTCCTTGCGTGCTATAAGTCTGTTTGACACACCCACCGCTAGCCTAGCTTAGCACAAAGACTGGATGTAAATGGTTGCAGCTAGCATACTAATCCAAATAAGTGACAAAATAACGTAAACATTTTCCTATTTACATGTTGTGATTTGTATAGTCACAGAGTGTACAAAAAACAAAGTCACATGAGACACAGACATATTTTAACCGTATAAATACTGGGAACTATATTCTCTGAAGGCGAAGCACTGCTACTTGGGCGGAGTGATAACCGCAGCACCTGAGACGTGCCGTGGTGAGGAGCAGAGAGTGCGTCTCAGGTGCTGCGGTGTGTGTGTTTGTATGCATGAAAGAGAGATAATAAGTCAGTCATTAGCTTTGCATCTACATGAATCTGCCCTACTGCTCAGCACAGGCTCTGACACACCATTTCAATTTCATACTTGTTCACAAATGCCCAAATGTATACCCCCTCTTATTGTACCTGTGCACATCCACACATTCACACGCACTGCCCCGTTGCCAAAGTAACTCCATAGCACTGCATTATTCATGGGAAAGCAAATTGACTTTCACATCAGCAAGCTTTGACTAGTCTTGCATAGACAAACCGTTGACTATCGGCGTAAAGTCTGAGCCACATTGCAGCTTAGACTGGCCGAAATGCAGAAAATGTGAAAAAATCTTTTGTTACTTATCTTTTTCTCCCTCCCCCTCCCTGAGAATTACAGAATTCAGTTCAATATTCAAATCAAATAAAATGTTAAATGAGTATAACAAAATACAGGTTTTTAGTTTAAACTAATGCAATATAATTTTAATATATAATATATCTTCGTTTGGTCTGCTAAATTAATAAAAAATAGGCTTAAATGTTTTTGTGCACTACCTTTACGCATGATTGCGTATGATTGAACTCTCGATTACATTTAGCCAGTAGCAATTTGCATTCATCAAAGAGACTTTCCTAATGGATGCAGTGTGACATTGTATTTCCTGTGTCCCTTTTGTTTTTGTGTGTGTTTGTGTCTGGGCAGAGTGTCTCCAGGGAAATGTTATCACCTGTATAATGGACTGAGGGCCAGCCTCCTGGATAACTACCAGTTACCTGAGATCCAACGCACTCCACTTGAAGAGCTTTGCTTGCAAGTAAAGGTATCCAGTCAAAGGCTCCGTCTGTGTGTTTATGTGCATACTATATTTCACTAAAATGCATGGTTGAATTTCCCCTTAGGGATCAATAAAGTATCCATCGATCTAGCTTTATGTGCCACACTACACAGCTTTGGTGTCAGCAGTAGGTGTGTATGCTCTTAAAATGCTTAGAAACTTGCTGGTTGGCAATCCTCAGAGAGAGAGAGAGAGAGAGAGAGCTTCTCACTGCTGTGGTTTTAGGAAATTGGACTGAACATTTCCACCAGTGACTCATTCTTGCTCCCCAACACACACACACTCTTCATTACACACACACACGCATTACACTCTTTCCCTTGTATCTGTTTGGCTCTAATGGGGCCTGAAGGCAGAGGTTTCACAAGTAGTCTCCGGTGACTATAATAAGTGAGCACACAAACAAACTAATGGATTAAAAGGGACATTAATCACTGTCATTGTATCTGAGGGGCAGTGTAATTGTGTAACTAGGCCTTTTAGCTGTGTCAATTACTGCTCATTTTCATCTCCATATGGCTGCCCAGTACCAGTTCTGTCTGCTGCTCAGTGGTACAGCAGGGCCCTGATGAACATTCACACTCATTTACACACACAAAGCCTTCATCTTATATTACTTAAATTGTATGTGCTTAGATTGAGTACTTTGTACATTTTGTAATAGTGTGATCTCTCTATCTCTCTCTCTATTTTTCTCTCAGATACTGAAGTTGGGCCCCATTGCGTGTTTCCTGCGGAAAACTTTGGATCCCCCATCAGACAAAGCGATAGAGCTGGCCATCACACACCTGGTGGACCTGGTAAGAGGATAAAAAGATGACGGTGAGGAATAATTGATAGAAAAGAAAAGGAGGTTTGGATTAGTAAATAAGTAAGGGATAAATTACTGTCTGTTATTATCACAAAATAAACTGTGTAATCAGGAACCCAACGCAAAGCAGCTACATGGCTACTTACCAGATAAATTAAAGGAATAGCCTAGTTCACTTAAAATTTTTAATTCTTTCATCATTCATCAAGTTGTTTCAAACTAGGCTTGCTACGATAGTCTGTGTTACCAGTGTTACGGTGTTCAGTCGCGACACCGGTTTAATCACTTGCCCTCCGCGGCACCGCAAAAAAAAAGAGAAAAGTTTAAAGCGTTAAAAATATTTAACGCAATTACGCAGTATTCGTTTTTTCCTGTCACCCGTTGACTAGTGTTGTATGATCACGCTCTTATTAATTTAATTTTAATTAAATTAAAAGTCTTTAGCTTTTAAGACTAAAGAGACCGCGCTGTAAGTCCTGCCTATTACACACACACACACACGACCCACAGAAAAGACGCGTGTCAGTATCGAGTTCTCTTTCGGACTTGAACAAACCATAACACACACAAATTATGCCAAAATGTCCGTTTTGTTGAGTGTCCTCATAAGAGCAGTCTTAAATGATTTAAATAAAGTCTTAAATGAACGTAGACATTTGTGAGAAAATGGGACGCGTTTCAGATCGCGTCTCTGTCAGCAGTGGCTGGTCTTAAAGTGTTATTAATGTTAATCAAAGAACAAAGGTAAGAGAGTAAATTACTCACTCAGACCTGGCACCAGGAGGATTATTATACCGGTAGCCGAATATCTTTTAACACATCTCCGGCGAACGGCTTCTTCACGCAAAAGAAAAACTCTTCATGAAGCGCAGTGAAATTCAGCGACCTATGGCGTTTCCTGATGGATCGAGGTTGTTCGTTAACTTCATTTTATACGTGCAATTCACATGAGCTCTAAGCGCATCCGAGACTGCTGCGAGTAGTCAAACTTTATTAATGAAACAGAAAATCAAAGGGAATAATTTCTTTAATGTATTTTTTTTTTTTTCTTTTTTTTTTTACCGGTTGGCCGGTCACACGGCTTTCATAGTTTTCAGTTATGTGACTGGTGCGGTCAGATCGCATGTCAATCAAACTCCCTGCGAAGGATGAATTGACGCTAATTTAAAAGTGAAAGTGAAGTGCACACTGCCACACCAGCTTTTTATAAGCGATGTAAAAGAAAAATTACATCGCCCCCCCCCCCCCCCCCCCCGCAATGAAACCGGTATTACCGGTGTTGTCACAAGTCGATTAACCGGTGGGAGAATATTATCACCATCACATCTCTATTTCAGACCTGTATGAATTTCTTTCTTCTGCTCTTCTGCTGAACACAAAGGAAGATATTTTGAAGAATGTTGGTAATCAGACAGTTGATGGACCCTATTGACTTCCATAGTAGAAAAAAAATACTATTAAAGTCAAAGGGGTCCATCAACTGTTTGGTTAACAACATTCTTCAAAATATCTTCCTTTGTGTTCAGCAGAATAGCAGAAGAAATTAATTAATTCAAGTAGAGAATAGCCGAGTGGGGGTTCAATCTTCAGCTGGCTGGCAGCTGCCAGTCTGAGCCTGGCATGTCACGTGACCTGCCAGTGGCTGGCTAGTTGTTTGGCAGTCTGCCTTTGGCAAGTTTCAGAAACCATTGATTTTTGACAGTTTTTGTGTTTTGTGTTCCTCCCTTTCTAGCTCATTTATTATGCATCTGTTGATATGATTATGTTCTTTAGTATGATTGCTGTTTTGAGGACTGTTATCCCAATATAACCAGTCAAATGGCCGTGATCCGACTGGCAGCTTACAGACGCTTGCTCGACGCTCATCCAGTCAGCCGCGGCTGATACTGCGAGTATAACGCGTTGCCTGACACTCTCGCTACAAGGAAATAAATTGTTTTCTTATTATGAATATAATGTCATGCCTTTATTCTTGTGTATGATTGATGTTTTGGGGACTGTTATCCCAATATAACCAGTCAAATGGCCGTGATCAGACTGGCAGCTTACAGACGCTTGCTGGACGCTCATCCAGTCAGCCGCGGCTGATACTGCGAGTATAACGCGTTGCCTGACACTCTCGCTGCAAGGAAATAAATTGTTTTCTTATTATGAATATAATGTCACGCATCTATTCTTCTTTGCAACTGCACGCTGTGTGTGTGTTGAATAATAGTTTAAGTGCGACAAGCAATGGCCTATATAGATTCTTGTTTTTTATTTGTAAATATTTTTTTTTTCTTTGTTTTTATTTGTAAATAGGTTTTTTCTTGGGTTTTATTTGTAAATAGTCTTTGTAAATTTGAAAATAGTGATACAGTCTGTGCTAAGTGATTTTACCGTTAAAGTTGGCATTCTTTTATTGAATTATTAAAAAGCTTTCTTTTATCAAATTATTTAAAAGCATCTCTATTTTGTCCTGGTGTCAGAAAATGGTCAAGGCAATGACAAAGATTCATGTTATTGGGATTAATTCACGTTTTTATAGGCTACTTTTTCACAAGGATTAAAATCGTCCCGGTCTAGTACCGTAAATTTGACTGCAGTATCTCATGCGCCTTATAATCCGGTGCGCCCTATATATGAAAAATGTTCTAAAATAGGTCATTCATTGAAGGTGCGCCTTATAATCGGGTGCGCCTTATAGTGCGGAAAATACGGTACAAAATTAATTGGCAGTGAAATGCTGTGATTGACCAATGAGAATAAAGTGTTCCAGAAAGCTGTATAATTAAGAAGTGTAATGAATCAAATCAAAGAGCTTAGCAGTAGCACAATACTTTGAATGTATTTGTTTGATAAGCCAACCATTTCTCTGCTGTATCTTGTAGAACGCCCTGGACAGGAGTGAAGAGCTGACTCCATTAGGATTTCATCTAGCCCGTATGCCTGTAGAGCCTCACATAGGAAAAATGATTCTGTTTGGGGCTCTTCTTGGCTGTTTGGATCCTGTGCTTACCATTGCGGCCAGCCTTAGCTTTAAAGATCCCTTCTTCATACCATTGGTAAATACAAACACACGCTTTCACATAAACACATGTGCAGCCCCAGAGGGCGTTCTCTAATGAGGGATTGTTTCACTGATGGATGCGTTTATCTCAGGGAAAGGAGAAGATCGCGGACCACAGGAGAAAAATGCTCTCCCAAAACTCTAGAAGTGATCATCTCACTATTGTCAATGCATTTTGGGTAAGTCCTAGAGAGTTTATTTTCATTAAAAAGTCACTCTTAATGGTTAGCTCCCAGCTGGTCCTGGCATGCCACATTCACAGCTAGCCATAGGGATCTGTGCTGAGGGCTCATCTAGTCACTGAGAATCTGTCCTGAGGGCTTGTTTTGTCGAGGGCTTGTTCTGTCAAGGTCTTTGCTGCCCATGAAGGGCTATCATTGTACTATAAAAACATACAGAAAGTTTTAGAACACAAAACTCGATAGAGATGAATACAGTGGCAAAAGACGGCCTGCACACAGATCAATGATGATTGACGTCATCATTACCTCTTTGACCTGCCCACTGGTGTGTTAGTGAATATGGACAGGCAGGAGAAATAACACAACATGATCAGTAAATAACTTTATCTTCCAAAGGGACTTAATGATAGGAAAGTGTTGTTTTTTTTGTGTTTTTTTGTGAATATGTTGATAGTGCATTATTTGTTTGTTTGGTACATTTCTCTGTGGATTCTTTGATAAACCAGTCACAATTAGAGGTCGACCGATAGTGGATTTTACCGATACCGATATTTAGGTTTGACCGTACGTGCCGATAACCGATTAATCAACCGATATTTTTTTGAATGGATACTGGATATAAAAAAAAAACATAACACTCCAAGTAAAACAGTGCTGAACTGAAATGTGCTATATGACATAAATATATAAATATGAATATATTAAAATGAGAAGTTCTACAGAACGAATTCTAGAGAAAATAATTTAAACATTTAAAATATTACAGGTTTCTTGAGCTATAACCTAATAACATACGTAAATTTCATAGATAACAATTTGCAACACATTTGTTAACAATGATGTATTAGCTAGCCTTCATGAACTAGTATATGCATTATGCAATATACATTTTTTTTACTGCATGTATTAATATTTGAGCAAGAGAATTGTACCTTGATCATTCATGTTAGTTCACAGTACATTAACTAAGGTTAACAGATACAATAAAAAATAAAACTCAATTTAAAATGTATTAGTAAATGTTGGAATTAACAAACTAGCAATGAACAATACTACAACATTTATTAACCTTAGTTAATGCTAAAAATGTAATCTTATTGTAAAGTGTTAGCATTTCATATAAATCCAGAGTCTGCTATGCTTAAAGATGGCCATCTTTAAATATCTGCAAAGGCCAGAGCATTAAAATTGCATAAATGTAGGCCTATATTACATGTATACTTTAGTTGCTTCTATATTAGAACACTTGATGATTATCTAATCAAAATAACAATATGTTTTGCACTGCAGTGATAAAAAAGAATAGAATCGAATGCGTTTCTGATTTGTTTGTTTCTGTCGGCTACATGAACATATCAATATTGAGAAAGCAATCACGTCACTAGCTTTAAAAATGCAACTTCGCCGGTTAATGAATGCATAAAAGTGACCAGCTGGTCTGGATATCAGGGTTTCCGCGGGGTCATAAAAAGTCATAAAACGTCTTAAATTTAATAATAAGAATTTTAGGCCATAAAAAGTCATAAAAAACGTCTGGCTTTTCCATACAAGGTCATAAATTACATTTAGCCACGTCTTAAATTGATATGCTCATTCATTCATTATCGCGATATAATTTTTTCTCTATAAAACGATATCAAGAGTTCGATAAATGTTAGATCATGTTTATGCGGCAAAAGCGGAACGAAACTCATTTGAAATCACGGACTTATTATCCACTCGGCTCAAAGTCCAAACGGCAGCGTAGCGCGATCAAGCTCACTAGAGCAGAGCAGACGCGTTCTTTTACTGTGGTTAACTCTGATCAGTCTCGATCACGAGATCCACTGAGAAGCACTTGAATTCAGCGAAGAACACAAATGTCTCAGTGATTTAAACCAGTTTAAAGGCAGATGAAACAGTTACAGCGCTGACGAACAGGAGAAACACTGTGCGCAACTATACAGTCAGAAAGCTTTTCCATCTACAAATTTCCATCATTTACCATGGTTTTACTGTAACGTTAGCCTAGTAATATCAACTGCACCATGAAATGTGGGATATACATATTGAATTGTATTATATTATTAATGTAGACAATGTATTAAAGGACTAATGGAATATAATTACAGTATTTATGTATTTAGGCTATAGCCTAC